>NC_063259.1:7752009-8465761 GCF_019578655.1 Ricinus communis
GTTGTTTTGACATATTGACAACATACCGCTTCATTTAGTTATTTCTCAAATTACCGTGACAATTCACTTTTTGGGGTTGTTTCCTCATTTGAAAGATACACCTTACTCGGTTGTCTCTCTCTTAATATCGATAAACATACCCCCTTATGGTTGTTTTCTCTCAGATTCAAAAATATACCAATTTTTTGGGTTGTTTTCATATTGACATATACTTCCACGAGGTTATTTTCTATTATTGACAAATATACCTCTCTTACGGGGTTATTTTCTAATATTGATAGATATAACCCTGTTACGTGGTTGTTTTCTTATATTGACAAATATACCACCTTTTTGAAGTTGTTCTCCCATTTTGAAAGATATACCCCTCTTAAGGGTTTGTTTTCTAACATTGACAAATATGCCCTCTTACGGGGTTGCTTTCTAAAATTGACAAATATAATTGTTTTCTAATATTGATAAATACCCCTCTTATGGGGTTGTTTTCTCGTATTAAAAACTATGCCAACTTTTTAGGGTTGTTTTCTCATTTTGAAACATATACCCCTCTTACGAGGTTGTTTTCTAACTTTGGCAAATATATCCTATTACGGGGTTGGTTTCTAACATTGGCAAATATACCCTCTTACGGGGTTGGTTTCTAACATTGGCAAATATACCCTCTTACGGGGTTGTTTTCTAATATTGACAAATATACCCCTCTTATGGGGTTGTTTTCTAGTATTAAAAAATATACCACTTTTTTGGTATTGTTTTCTCATATTGAAAGATATACCCCTCTTACGGGGTTGTTCTCTAATATTGACAAATATACCACTTTTTTGGGGTTGTTCTCTCATTTTGAAAGATATACCTCACTTATGGGGTTATTTTCTAATATTGACAAATATACCCCTCTTACGAGGTTATTTTCTAGTATTGACAAATATATCCCTCTTGCGGGGTTGTTTTCTGTCTGACAACATGGCCCCGCCTCCTACTTGGATTGTTTTTTCTCATTAAACAACATACCACTTTTTGGGGTTGTTTTCTCTTTTGAAAAGATATAACCCTCTTACCTGGTTGTTTAAAATCGATTAAATATAATTGTTTTCTAATATTGATAACATAATCTTCTTATGGGGTTGTTTTCGCATTAAAACCATACCAACTTTTGGGGTTGTTTCTAACTCAGGAGCATATACCCCTTTACGGAGTTGTTTTTCATCTGACAACATACCCTCCACGAGGTTGTTTTCAATATTGACAAATATACCCCCATGGGGTTGTTTTCTCAGACAAAAATATACCACTCAGATGGTTTTCTAATGTTGAAAGATATACCCTCTTACTGGGATGTTATTCAACATTGATAATACACCCTTATTACGCGGTTGTTTCACCACATCGACAATACATCAATTTTTCGTGGTCAGGTTCTCATGTTGAAAGACATCTCCACGGATGTTATTCATCATTGATAAATATACCCCTATTACGTTGTTGTTTTCTAATATTGACAAATATACCCCTCTTACGGGGTTGTTTTCTCATATTGACAAATATACCTCTCTTACGGGATTGTTTTCTTATATTAACAAATATACCACTTTTTTGGGGGTTGTTTTCTCATTTTGAAAGATATAACTCTCTTTGGGGTTGTTTTCTAATATTGACAAATATACCCCTGTTATGGGGTTTGTTTCTCGTATTAAAAACTATACCAACTTTTTAGGGTTGTTTTCTCATTTTGAAAGATATACCCCTCTTACGAGGTTGTTTTCTAACTTTGGCAAATATACCCTATTACGGGGTTGTTTTCTAATGTTGACAAATATATCCCTCTTGCGAGGTTGTTTTCTCATATTGACAAATATACCGCTCCTACGGGATTGTTTTCTCATATTAACAAATATACCACTTTTTTGGGGTTGTTTTCTCTTTTTGAAAGATATAACTCTCTTACGGGGTTGTTTTCTAAAATTGACAAATATAATTGTTTTCTAATATTGATAAATATACCCTTCTTATGGGGTTGTTTTCTCGTATTAAAAACTATACCAACTTTTTGGGGTTGTTTTCTCATTGTGAAAGATATACCCCTCTTACGGGGTTATTTTCTATCTTTGGCAAATATACCCTCTTACGAGGTTGTTTTCTAATATTGACAAATATACCCCTCTTGTGGGGTTGTTTTTTCGTATTAAAAAATATACCACTTTTTTGGGATGGTTTTCGAATGTTGAAAGATATACCTCTCTTACGGGGATGTTATCTAATATTGATAAATATACCCCTATTACGTGGTTGTTTACTCATATCGACAAATATATCACTTTTATGGGGTTGTGTTCTCATGTTGAAAGATATACCCCTCTTACGGGGATGTTATCTAATAGTGATAAATATACCCCTATTACGTTGTTGTTTTCTAATATTGACAAATATACCCCTCTTACAGGGTTGTTTTCTCATATTGACAAATATACCTCTCTTAAGGGATTGTTTTCTTATATTAACAAATATACCACTTTTTTGGGGGTTGTTTTCTCATTTTGAAAGATATAACTCTTTCGGGTTGTTTCAATATTGACAAATACACCACATTTTGGACTTCAGTTGAAAGACAATAATCTCCTACGGGTTGCTCGACATTGATAAATATACACCTCTTACGGGGTTGCTTTCTCATATTGACAAATATACCACTTTTTTGGGGTTGTTTTCTCATTTTGAAAGATATACCTCTCTTACGGGGTTATTTTCTAATATTGATAAATATACCCATCTTACGCGGTTGTTATCTAATATTCACAAATATACACCTCTTACGGGGTTGTTTTCTCATATTGATAAATATACCCCTCTTACGAGGTTGTTTTGTAATATTGACAAAAATACCCTCTTACGGGGTTATTTTCTCAAATAAACAAATATACCGTTCTTATGGGATTGTTTTCTCATATTAACAAATATGCCACTTTTTTGGGGTTGTTTCACATTTTGAAAGATATAACTCTCTTACGGGGTTGTTTTCTAATATTGATAAATATACCCCTATTACGTGGTTGTTTTCTCATATTGACAAACATATCACTTTTTTGGGGTTATTTTCTCATGTTGAAAATATACCCCTCTTACGGGGATGTTATCTAATATTGATAAATATACCCCTATTACCTGGTTGTTTTCTAATATTGACAAATATACCCCTCTTACGGGGTTGTTTTCTCATATTGACAAATATACCACTCTTACGGGATTGTTTTCTTATATTAGCAAATATACCACTTTTTTCTGGGGTTATTTTCTCATTTTGAAAGATATAACTCTCTTTCGGGGTTATTTTCTAATATTGACAAATATACCCCTGTTATGGGGTTGTTTTCTCATTTTTAAACCAATACCAACTTTTTGGGGTTCTTTTCTCATTTTGAAAGATATACCCCTCTTACTGGGTTGTTTTCTAACTTTGGCAAATATACCCTCTTACGGGGTTGTTTTCTAATGTTGACAAATATACTCCTCTTATGGGGTTGTTTTCTCGTATTAGAAAATATACCACATTTTTGGGATTGCTTTCTCAAGTTGAAAGATATACCCCTCTTACGGGGTTGTTTTCTGATATTGACAAATATACACCTCTTACGGGGTTGCTTTCTCATATTGACAAATATACCACTTTTTTGGGGTTGTTTTCTCATTTTGAAAGATTTACCTCTCTTACAGGGTTCTTTCTAATATTGACAAATATACCCCTCTTACGCGGTTCTTTCTGATATTGACAAATATACACCTCTCACGGGGTTGTTTTCTCATATTGATAAATATACCCCTCTTACGGGGTTGTTTTGTAATATTGACAAAAATACCCCTCTTACGGGGTTGTTTTCTCAAATAGACAAACATACCGCTCTTATGGGATTGCTTTCTCATATTAACAAATATGCCACTTTTTTGGGGTTGTTTTCTCATTTTGAAAGATATAACTCTCTTACGGGGTTGTTTTCTAATATTGACAAATATACCCTTCTTACGGAGTTGTTTTCTCATATTAAAAAATATACCACTTTTTTGGGGTTGTTTTCTCATATTGAAAGATATAAGCCTCTTACGGGGATGTTTTCTAATATTGATAAATATACCCCTCTTACGTGGTTGTTTTCTCATATTCATAAATATTCCATTTTTTGGGTTTGTTGTCTCATTTTGAAAGATAAACCTCTCTTACAGGGTTGTTTTTTAATCTTGACAAATATACCCCTCTTGCGGGGTTATTTTCTGATATTGATTAATATACACCTCTTACGGGGTTGCTTTCTCATATTGACAAATATACTACTTTTTTGGGTTTGTTTTCTGATTTTGAAAGATATACCTCTCTTACGGGTTGTTTTCTAATATTGACAAATATACCCCTCTTACGTGGTTGTTTTCTAATATTGACAAATATACACCACTTACGGGGTTGTTTTCTCATATTAACAAATATACCACTTTTTTGGGGTTGTTTCTCATTTTGAAAGATATACCTCTCTTACGGGGTTGTTTTCTAATATTCACAAATATACCCCTCTTACGTGGTTATTTTCTAATATTGACAAATATACCGCTCTTATGGGGTTGTTTTCTCATATTGACAAATATACCGCTCTAACGGGATTGTTTTCTCATATTAACAAATATACCACTTTTATGTTGTTTTCTCATTTTGAAAGATATAACTCTCTTACGGGATTGTTTTGTAATATTGACAAATACACCCCTCTTACGGGGTTGTTTTCTAATATTGATAAATATACCCTCTTACGTGGTTGTTTTCTCATATTGACAAATATACCACTTTTTTGGGGTTGTTATCTCATTTTGAATGATAAACTTCTCTTTGGTTTTGTTTTTTAATATTGACAAATATACCCCTCACACGGGTTGTTTCTCCGACATCGACAAACATACACCCTCTTACTGGTTGCTTTTCACTGACAACATATCCTCCTGCTGGTTGCATTCTCAGACAAAAATGCACCACTTTTTTGGGGTTATTTTCTCATGTTGAAAGATATACCCCTCTTGTGAGGATGTTTTCTAATATTGATAAATATACTCCTCATACGTGGTTGTTTTCTCATATTGACAAATATACCACTTTTTTGGGGTTGTTATCTCATTTTGAAAGATAAGCCTCTCTTACGGGGTTGTATTTTAATATTGGCTAATATACCCCTCTTACGGGGTTGTTTTCTAATATTGACAAATATACACCTCTTACGGGGTTGCTTTCTCATATTGACAAATATACCACTTTTTTGGGGTTGTTTTCTCATTTTGAAAGATATACCTCTCTTACGTGGTTGTTTTCTAATATTAACAAATATACCCCTCTTACGCGCTTGTTCTCTGATATTGACAAATATACACCTCTTACGGGGTTGTTTTCTCATATTGACAAATATACCACTTTTTTAGGGTTGCTTTCTGAATTTGAAATATATGTGTATCTTACGGGATTTTTTTCTCATATTGACAAATATACCACTTTTTTAGGGTTGTTTTCTTATTTTGAAAGATATAACTCTCTTACGGGGTTGTTTTTAATATTGACAAATATACCTCTCTTACAGGGTTGTCTTCTCATATTGACAAATATATCACTTTTTTGGGGTTGTTTTCTTATGGTGAAAGATATACACCCCTCTTAAGGGGTTATTTTCTAATACTGACAGATGTACCTCTCTTACGGGGGACTTTTCTAATATTGATAAAAATAATCCTCTTACGTGGTTATTTTCTCATATTGACAAATATACCATTTTTTTGACTGTCTCCTCATTTTAAAAGATATTCCCCTCTTACGGGGTTTTTTCTAACATTGGCAAATATACCCTCTTACGAGGTTGTTTTCTAGTATTGACAAATATACCCATCTTATGGGGTTGTTTTCTCGTATTAAAAAATATACCACTTTTTTGGGATTCTTTCTCCTGTTGAAAGATATGCCCCTCTTACGGGGTTGTTTTCTCATATTGACAAATATACCACTTTTTTGGGTCGTTATACCATTTTGAAAGATATACCTCTCTTACGGGGTTGTTTTCTAATATTGACAAATATACCCCTCTTACAGGGTTGTTTTCTAATATTGACAAATATACTTGATAGGAAATTATCATCTTAGCAACCATATACCCAATAACTAATGAGTTATGATACATATGGAATGCAAGAAAATACCCTCCAATCAAGATGATTCCAAAACCCAAGGATCTCTCAAGTGAAGTTAGGGAAAACTAGTTCCAACAATGAAACTAGCACTTGAATTCAACTCCAAACGCCACAAACCAACTATGATTTGATAAGTTAAGAATCAGACACAAGATTTTGGTTAGAGAGTGCCACAAACTAAAAAATAGTTTGATAAGTTCAAAGTTCATGCAAGAACTTAAACCAAAACATTCTCAAAGAGCAAATAAATATTATCATTCATCAATTCCATATTTACAAATAACTTTGGCGTTGATATTTATAGCCAAAACAACACAAAGAAACCTAAATGGATGTCGTTTGAGCTTCCCCATATTTTTCCCTTTAATTCCCTCTTTAAACTTATTAAAAGTGGCTGTTTTTACATTGATGTCACTCATTTTGTAACTCCCAAATGACAACTAATTATGTGCTTCCATTTTGTAACTCCAAATTATGACTAATTATGTGCATCCATTTTGTAACTCTAAGTGACAACTAATCACACCATAACTTAAGAAAAACCTAATAAAAATGAAAATAAAAAGGCTTTAAATGAATTTTATTGGAGCTATGAGTTCAGCCCAAACTTATTGCACTAAATTGATGATTTTGGATCCTTTTTGCAATCCTAAATCTTGGGCTAAGCCTTGTTGTGTTTGAACACTCCAAATTTCTTTAATTAAGCCCAACAAAGCTTCTTGCATCCTTTTGGACTTGGATCCTCTCATTGGACCTCCTTGAAAGCTTAAAGGATCATTTGTAATTCTTGTCTTTATTGCATCATTCCCTCTCTCCTCGTAAGGATTCATCCTCGAATCAGCCCCATTGTCAACTTCATCACCTACATCAAATAAAGAAAGATCAGTAACATTAAAAGAAGCACTCACATTGCCATACTCATTTGAAAAATCTATCTTGTAGGCATTGTCATTAATTCTTTCAAGGACTTGGAATGGCCCATCCCTCTTGGCATTAATTTAGATTTCCTTTGGCTTGGAAATCTTCCTTTCTCAAATGTACCCAAACCCAGTCACCCGGCTCAAATAAAACTTTCTTTCTCCCCTTGTTGTGTTGCTTTTGATATTGTTGATTTCTTTTCTCTATTTGAGCATGCACCTTCTCATGTAAGCTTTTAACAAATTCAGCTTTTTGCTTGCCTTCAAAATTAGCCTTATCAATGGGTAATGGCAGTAAATCCATAGGAGTTAATGGATTGAACCCATCTACAATCTCAAAAGGTGAACAATTTGTTGTACCATGAATACTCCTATTGTATGCAAACTCAACATGTGGCAAACATTCTTCCCAATTCTTCAAATTTCTTTGAATTATTGCCCTCAATGGTTGTGAGAGAGTCCTATTAACCACCTCTGTTTGTCCATCCGTTTGTGGATGACAAGTTGTTGAGAATAGAAGCTTTGTTCCCAACTTGCTCCAAAGTGTCTTCCAAAAGTGGCTAAGGAACTTGACATCTCTATCACTAACAATTGTCCTTGGAACCCCATGCAATCTTACAATTTCTTTGAAGAACAACTTTGCAATATGAGTTGCATCATCTGTCTTGTGGCATGGAATGAAATGTGCCATTTTGCTAAACCTATCAACAACAACAAAGATAGAATCTTTCCCTCCCCTTGACCTAGGTAATCATAGAACAAAGTCCATAGAAATGTCTACCCAAGGTTCATTAGGTATGGGAAGTGGAGTATACAACCCATGAGGCATCACTTTAGATTTACCTTGTTTACAAGTGATGCATCTCTCACATATTTTTTGAACATCTCTTTTCATTTGTGGCCAAAAGAAATGATTTTCTAAAATATCTAAAGTCTTTCTCACACCAAAGTGCCCCATCAAACCCCCACCATGTGCCTCCCTCAGAAGCAACTCTCTTAAAGAAGATTGAGGCACGCATAACTTATTTTCTTTAAAAAGAAAACCATCATGTCTATAGAACTTGTCAAACCCCCCCTCTCTCACATGCCCCATATACATTAGCAAAATAATGGTCTGAATTATTTAATTCCTTAATGAACTCAAAACCCAATAATTTTGCATTAAGTGTAGAAATTAGAGCATACCTTCTAGATAGAGCATCGGCAACAACATTCTCTTTACCTTGTTTGTACTTGATGATGTATGGAAAGGATTCAATAAATTCCACCCATTTAGCATGCCTACGGCTTAGCTTCCCTTATCCTTTGAGATATTTCAAAGACTCGTGGTCGGTGTGTATAATGAACCTTATACCAAAGATAGTGCTGCCATGTCTCTAAAACTCTTACCAAAGCATAAAACTCTTTGTCATAAGTTGGATAATTTAGACTTGGTCCACTTAGCTTCTCACTAAAGAACGCAATTGGTCTTCCTTCTTGCATCAAGACTCCACCAATACCTATTCCACTTGCATCACACTCAACCTCAAAGGTTTTAGCAAAGTCAAGCAAAGCAAGTAAAGGTGCTGAACTAAGTTTGTCTTTTTAGCAAGTTAAAAGCATCATCTTGTTCTTTTCCCCACTTGAAACCCGCATTCTTTTTAATGCATTCAGTTAAAGGTACAACAATTGTAGAGAAATCCTTAATGAATCTCTTATAAAAGCTAGCAAGGACATGAAAACTCCTAACATCATGCACACTAGTAGGTTTTGTCCACTCTCTAATTACTTTTACTTTTTCTTGATCAACATGAATTCCCTTGTCATTAATAATATATCCAAGAAAAGTAATTTCATTAGTGCAAAAAGTGCATTTCTTAAGATTAGCATATAATGTCTCTTGCCTTAACACATCAAAAACCAGCTTTAAGTGTATTACATGCTCATTTAAAGATTTGCAATACACAAGAATATCATCAAAATAAACCACTACAAACTTTCCAATGAAAGTGCGCAAAACATGATTCATCAATCACTCATATAATCCATGTTTTGTTTTGAAAGCGGTTCTCCATTCATCACCCTCACGCATTCTTATTTGATGATATCCAGATTTTAAATCCACTTTAGAAAACACACAAGCACCGTGCAATTCATCCAACATGTCATCTAGCCTAGGTATAGGATGGCAATACTTTACCGTTATTTTGTTGACGGCACGACAATCAACACACATCCTCCATGAACCATCTTTTTTAGGCACTAAAATTACAAGAACCGCACAAGGACTCATGCTTTCTCTTACGTACCCCTTATCCATAAGCTCACACACTTGCCTTTGGATTTCTTTTGTCTCCTCGGGGTTGCATCTATATGCTGGCCTATTTGGTATGCTTGCACCCGGAATGAAATCAATTTGATGTTCAATTCCTCGAATTGGTGGTAATCCTTTAGGCACATCTTCGGGAAAGAGGTCTTCATATTCCTGCAAAAGCTCAAGAACAACACTAGGCAAATCCTTGTTAAGATCGTTAGAAATCATCAAAACTTCCTTGTACATGAGTACAAGTAAGGGCTGCCTCAAGGTTAGTGTTTTCCTTACATCACTTGGCTTTGCATACACATTCATTTTTCTTTCACTCTCATCTCTCTTATTTTCTCTCACCTTGTGTTTCCCATTACACTCACTTTTACCACTTACCTCGCCTTTTTTCTTTTTGCACTATTTCTTGCTCCTTCCCTAGATATTCCCCATATGAAGATTCAAGCTCTTCATATTGTTGTTTAATTCTCACTTGATCTTAAAAAATGGACTTGGGAGATCATGGTCCAAGATTGAACTTTTGTCTATCAATAGTCAAGGAATATCGATTCTTGAACCCATCATAAATCACACGCCTATCGTATTGCCAAAGTCGTCCCAACAAAACATGTCCAGCATACAGGGGAACCACATCAGAAAGCACCTCATCCTTATATCTCCCAATGGAAAAAGAAATTAGCACTTGCTTATTTACCTTCACAACACCACTATCATTCAACCATTGCAACTTGTAAGGCCTTGGGTGTTTGGTAGTTGGTAATTTCAATTTCTCCACAAGCAAAGTACTAGCAACATTAGTACAACGTCCGCTATCAACAATCATGTTACACAACTTATTAGCAATTAAACAATGAGTATGAAACAAATTCTCACACTCCTCTCCATGTTCATTGTGTTTACATTGCAAATTAAGTGTGCGTTATACTACTAACACATCCCCTTTAGCATACTCAACATCACTAACATCCTCTAAAGTTAGCATGTCATCATTCTCATCATCACTTTCAGATTCAACAATTCCATCTCTAACAATCATGGTCCTCTTATTAGGGCAATCACGTGCAAAATGACCATGTCCAAGACACTTAAAACACTTCAAGATTCTAGATTGATTAGCTTGATTCTCAACTTTGTTTTTGCTGCCTATTTCATTTTTATTCTTATTCTCATTCACTTTAGGCTTAGCAAATTTATCATCCTTTTTACTCCAATTCGATTTCTAATTAGAAGAACTAGAACTCGAATTAAGTTTAGAATCAAACTTACTTGCACCTTTTCGATTGAGTTGCCTTTCAATTTTTATGGCCACATTCACCATGTCCTCAAGTTCCACATAATGTTGCAACTCCACAAGATCAGCAATATCTTGTTTAGACCATTCAAGAATCTTGCCATGGTGGCCTTTCTATCCTCCTCCATATTTTCTTTAATCATAGCCATTTCTATTTCTTTGTGGTACTCCTCCACACTCATGGTTCCTTGCCTTAGAGTTTGCAATCGTTGATGCAAATCTCTATAGTAATAGTTAGGAATGAACCTCTTCCTCATGATGCGTTTCATCTCCATCCATGACCCTACGGGTCATTCTCCATTTCATCTCCTTTCCCTACACAATTGATGCCACCAAACACTAGCATAATCACAAAACTCAACGGTAGCAAGTTTTACCTTTCTCTCCTCCGAATAGTTATGGCATTCGAAGATCATCTCCACCTTTTGCTCCCATTCCAAGTATACATCAGGATTATTTTCATTTTGATGCTACCTAGGTTGCGATCTACACCATCTTACATTGATCTCCTATTGTGTCTCCTAGGATGGTCATCTCCACCAAAAGTGGTTGCTTGGTCATCCTCCAAGTCATCTTCGGCATCATAATCCTCTTGTTCATAGGCTAGTTGCCTTTCTCTTCTAGGCTCATTTTGAATCCTTGTAATAGTTTCACCTTGCCTTCTCACACTTTCAACAACATCATCCATTCGCCTATACATTCTTTCAAACTCCTTTTGCATTGCTTGCATAGTTTGCTCAATGGATGCTCCAACACTACTTGAAACTTGTTATTTTGACATTGAAACATATACCCCTCTTACGGGTTTTTTTCTAATATTGACAAATATACCCCACTTACGGGGTTGTTTTTCTCGTATTAAAAAATATGCAACTTTTTTGGGGTTATTTTCTCATGTTGAAAGATATACCCCTCTTACGGGGTTGTTTTCTCATATTGACAAATATACCACTTTTTTTGGGTTGTTTTCCCATTTTGAAAGATGTATCCTCTTGCGGGTGTGTTTTCTAATATTGACAAATCTACCCCTCTTACGGGGTTATTTTCTCATATTGACAAATATACCACTTTATTGGGGTTGTTTTCTCTTATTGAAAGATATAGCTGTAACGCCTGCATTTTCTCATCATCCATGTTATGTGCATTTACATTTAATCATTGGGCATATGATGGTATATCAATGATATTTTTATTTTATGAGAACAGATATATATTAATTATAAGTAGAGAATAAGAAGCATGATATTAGGTTATTAATTTAGATAAGTTGATTAAGTACTTGGGTTATGTGTATTAAGCCTTAAGACTTAATTGAACCAATAGTTGAAGGTTGGGTAAATAGATTGGACTTAAAAGATACAATTAAAAGTTAGTACCTATATATGGTTAGTAAGAATTAATTTAGGATGATAAAACTAGTTTAAGTAGGTGGTGGCATTGAGAGATGAATCTTGGAAATTGGAACCATGAGCAAGCTCATTTTACCTCTTCATTTCTCTAAAATTCGTACATGGCCAAAAACACAAAATTTGGAATAAGAGAGAGGAGTGGAATACCTAGAAAAGCTTAAGATTAAGATAGGATTTTGCCAACTATTGAAGGAGCCAAGCTAAAGCTAAAGGATTTAAGCATATTAGCAACCCAAAAGCTGAAATTGGTAAGTTGTTACTTGAGTGTTATTAATTTGTCATTAGGGTTCTTGATTACAAATTGAAAAAACTTCATTTAATGCTCTCATTGATTAATTAAAGGTCTGATTATCATGAATTAGTAGAGTATTGAATGATTGCATAGAGATTAAGCTTGATTTAAGTTTAAGTATGTCAAGATAGAAAACTGTCAAAATTCCAGCAACCTTGATGTTCTGTATTTTAGGCATAACATGGGTTATATGAGTCCAAATTAAGCTTAATTGGTGTCTATGGAAATTTGGAAGAGTCCTCTATAACTTTGTAGTTTTGTGATTTCGCTATTTTTGCCGTTTTGGTTGCTTAAATTGAGCAAACAGATTTCTGCTCGGGTACAACTAGCCGTATGACCCTTGCTCAGTAATTTGAAGATTATTAAATCTATAGAAGTCGGAATTGAGTAATTCTTTTTGGAGATGAAACTAGACGCATAGATGGATATGTCTATTTAATATGAGATTTTTTTATTAAGCCAATTTTTCCCAGCAATAAATATACCTTGGTACTAAATTCTGTCTAGAAAACAGAGATGTTGGAGATTAGTTTTATGCAATTTATTTGATGTTAATTTAAGTTAAATTGGTATTTAACTAGATGGAAAATGTTTCTATGATATTAAAATAATAATTGAGAGTCTTAGAGGAAGAGTTAATATGAATTAGAGAGGGGATGATCTTGTAATGCATTAGAACTAGCATTTACATGAATATTTGGAATATGCATGAAATGTGAATTGATGAATGTGTTGACAGGTACTCAAAGGCCTGGAAAGGAAGTTGTGGAGAAAGGAGGTTCTTATATGCTAAAGGAATAAGTGTATTTTGAGTAAGTAAATAGTTAATATTTGCTATGTTTATATATTTAATCAAATATTCCGCGAATGGTTGTGTTTGCTTAATATTGTGTTATGTTTGAATGAATGAGATGGAAATGATTGGTGTTGAGTGGAACAATTGTTATTGCTTGAATATGATATAAGTGAAATGATTGAATTGTGATGTTAAGTGAATATGTGCATGTGAATGGTGGATTCCCCTGTAAAAAAAAATATATATCTATATATAAAGCCTTGGGAGGCTAAAGCCTAGAGAGGCTATAAAAGTGTATTATGTGAGGATGAGGCGGGGCAGCTTACGTGTGCGATAGGTGAGGATGAGGCGGAGCAACACATTAAAGGGGATCCACAAGCCGTGAGAACTAACCATAATTGTTGAATTGTATTTCTTCTATGATGGTTGTACTGAATTGAGTAGAATGGTATGAATTTATACCTAAACTATGAATCATGGTAAGTTATGTGATTGGGTGGAAATTGTATTAAGTGTATGTGATATAGATTATGTTGATTATTTATTTACTGAGCTGGAGGCTCACCCCTCTCCAAAATTTTTCTTTTTAGGTTTGTAAATAGTAGTGCATCCGTTGGTTGTATATGAAGTCTAGCTTTTAGCAGTTCTGTCAGGTTGGGCCAGTTTTGTGGAGTCTCCTCCTGATGCATTTTGTATGCAGTTATGTGATGTATATAGAAGTGTGCCTTGTAAGGCATAAGAAGATGTTTTGAATACTTGTTAAATGATGTTTAAGTATAATCATATGTTTATATATTAATAACCTTGTGTCTTGATTCTTAACAATTTGCATATTGACCTATCTACATGTAATATATAGTCTACGACGCTTGTATGTTTTCTGGCTAATGTCTATTGGTTAGCATGTAATGGGGGTGTTACATTTTAGTGGTATCAGAGCAGGGATTAGATTCATTGGGAGTAGATTCATGTTGCACATCATTAAGCATATGACATATGTTCTTTGAACTTGACTGAGTATTTGCATTTCATATATATAGATGGAGAGACAAGGAGAACACGCGAATCGGCCCGGATAAGTCATTGTAGTCCTGCATGGTCATGAAAATGCATCCGAACATGATCAACATGATGAGCATGAGCTACATTCGAAAATGTTGCACAATCGAATGTACAAAATGTTATGGAACGTTTATGGATTTTCCGATGCAACGGGTAGCTCGACAACAAGCACCTCGGACTCAACAACAAGAGGCTGTGATAGATAAGAATTATGAAAGGGTTAGGAAACAAGGTGCTAATGTTTTCGTGGTACTACCGATCCCTACTGAGGTCAAGAATGGTTACGAAATACGGAAAGGGTGTTAGATGATTTAATTGCACATCGGAACAAAGGCTTCTATATGCAGTGTCTTTAATAGAAAAAGATGCACTTGATTGGTGGGAAACAGTTTTAAGAAGCAAAGATCGACCAATCACTTTGACTTGGAATGATTTCTTGAGAGAATTTGCTGAGAAGTATACTCCGAAATTTATAGAGACGGGAAAGAAGCTTGAATTTCTTGATTTGAAACAGAATGATATGTCAGCTTGCGTAGTACGAAGTTCAATTTGTGAGATTATCTAAGTATGCACCGGAAGAAATAGCCACCAAGAACTGAAAAGGAAGAAATTTGAGATGGGTTTGAGGCTTGACATTCGTGAGAAAATGGCAGTGAAACCTCAGAATTACAATGCCTCAATTGAAGCTGCTTTGAGAGCTGAAGAAACATCATTTGAAAAGAATACTATGGAAGCTAAAAAGAAGAAGATCATTGGTACTTATAGTAATCCTCCAAGACAGACTAGTATTTCTTCATTCAGAGGCTCTAATTCACAGAGGAGTAGTTATCGTGGACGAGGGTTTGGTCAGTCTAGTAGATCCTCCACAGTACCTTATAGTAGAGGTGGATACAATTCATCCAGACTTGAGGGAGGACAAGTTTCAGCCAGTAGAGGGTTTGCTCCTGTTTGTCCTATGTGCAATAGGAGACATACTAGAGAATGTTGGGGACCTAGACCAGTAGTATGTTTTACTTGTAGTAGGCCAGGACATTATTCTAGAGATTTTCCTATGAGAAGAAATAATGTTGGAGAATCTTATACAGTGGGTCAGAGTAGTGTTGGTGAAAATATTCCAGTTGGTTCAGGCAGAGGCAGAGGAGGTTTAACTATTTCAGCAACACCATCAGAACAGATTGGTCAACCATAAGCACAAGCTAGAGTATTTGCTACTACTAGAAATGAAGCATTTGTAGCACCTGAAATTGTTACTGGTATACTTTCTATTCATGATTCTGATGCACATGTTCTTATTGATCCTGGATCCACATGTTCATTCATATCACATGATTTTGCATCGCATGTTCATGCTAATATAGAGGCATTAGGTTATGATATATATGTATCTATGCCTCGGGGGTATTATCACAGAATACGATAGTGAGATCATGTCCTGTAGTAGTAGATAGTGTCAAACTACATGCAGATTTGGTTGTTATTAATCTTAGAGAGTTTGATGTTATTTTGGGGATGGATTGGTTGTCAAGAAATCATGCTATTGTTGATTGTAAAATGAAGGAAGTGGCTATGGAAATACAAGGAGAAATGAAAATAGTAATGGTGGGTGAAAGGAAGACAATTCCTAATTGTTTGATTTCAGCAAGGATCGCGTGTCGATTAATTAAAAATGGATGTGAAGCATATCTAATTAGTTTTATAGATACTACTAAGGTCAGTCCAGGGGTATTAGACATTTCAAAGGGTCGGAGAATTTCCTAACATATTCTTAGATGATTTGCCCGGTTTGCCACCAAATCGAGAGGTTGATTTTGAGATTGACATCATCCCTGGTACTGCACCTATTTCCATTGCACCATACAAAATGGCTCCATTAGAATTGAAAGAATTAAAGAAGCAATTAGAAGAGTTACTTGATAAAGGTTTCATCGGGCCAAGTACTTCACCTTGGGGAGCACCCGCCTGTTTGTGAAGAAAAGGATGGTAGTATGCGATTATGTATTGATTATAGGCAATTGAATAGGATTACGTTGAAGAATAAATATCCATTGCCGAGAATTGATGATTTGCTTGATCGGTTAAAAGGTGCAACTGTGTTCTCTAAAATTGATTTAAGATCGGGTTATTGGCAACTCCGGGTTGAAGAGAAATCTATTGCCAAGACGATTCGGAACAAGGTATGGGCACTATGAAATTATCATGATGCCATTTGGTTTAACAAATGCTCCTCACGCTTTTATGTCAATCGATGAACAAGACTTTCCAGCCATATTTAGATCACTTTGTTATTGTGTTCATTGATGATATTCTGATTTACTCTAGAAGCCCAGAAGAGCATGAACAACACTTGAGAATTGTTTTACAGATTTTGAGGGAAAAACAGTTGTATGCAAAATTCAACAAATGCGAGTTTTGGATGGAGGAAATTACATTCTTAGGGCATATTATTTCTAAACATGGAGTCCAACCAGATTCATCAAAGATTAAAGCAATTATTGAATGGGAACCGCCTAGAAATGTTTCTGAAGTTCAAAGTTTTCTTGGGTTAGCTGGCTATTATAGAAGATTTGTAAAAGATTTTTCAGTTATTGCTAAGCCTCTAACAAGCTTTGTTAAAGAAGAATGTGCCATTCCAAAGGATCTGGAGTTATGTGATCAAAATTTTCAAGAGTTGAAGAAAAGGCTTACTACTACACCGATACTCGCATTGCCATCCGAAATGGAGGTTATGTTGTATATACCGATGCTTCTAGGCAAGGACTTGGATGTGTCTTAATGCAGCATGGGAAGGTTATAGCTTATGCTTCAAGACAATTCACGACCTCATGAGCTGAATTATCCTACGCATGATCTTGAATTAGCGTACTATTGTACATGCATTGAAGATATGGCGACATTATTTATACGGGGAGACATTTCAGATATTTACTGATCATAAGAGTTTGAAATATATCCCTACGCAAAAAGAGTTGAATCTGAGACAACGAAGATGGATTGAGCTTCTGAAGGATTATGATTGCACTATTGATTATCATCCTGGAAAAGCAAATGTTGTTGCTGATGCTTTAAGTAGGAAGTCAATGGAAAATTTTTCAAGTATGATTTGTTACAATGTGGAATATTTAGTTGCACTTAGAGCTATGGATGTGAAGTTTTATGTTTATGATGATGATCTGTTAGCCACATTACAAGTAAAGCCTTTGATTGGAGATAAAATTAAAGACACACAGTGTGAAGATTCTTATTTGCAAAGGATGAAGGGTAGAGTACAAGAAGGAAAGAATACACAATTTGTGTTGAAAGATGATGGTGTGTTATTGAATAGAAATCGTGTATGTGTACCTAATGTAAGGGATTTGAGAAAGGAAATCATGCATGAAGCGCACTATGCACCTTATGCAATGCATCCTGGAAGTACCAAAATGTACAAAAATTTGAAGCCTTATTATTGGTGGCCGACAATGAAGAAGGATGTGGTAGAATTTGTGAGTAAGTGTTTGACATATCGGTGAAGTGAAAGGAGAGCACCGTGCACCGCAGGGTAAACTTCATTCTTTATCTATACCGTGTGGAAGTGGGATAAGATTACTATGGATTTTGTTTTGGGATTACCGCGTACATTTAACAAGCATGATGCTATTTGGGTAATTGTTGATCGACTTACTAAATGTGCTCATTTCTTACCCTGTGAAGCAAATGATTCACTTGATAAACTTGCTGAATTGTATATTTCGAGATTGTTAGATTGCATGGTGTGCCAATATCTATTGTATCGGATAGGGATCCCGGATTTACTTCGTTTCCGGGAGAGTTTGCAGAAAGCATATGGTACTAAGCTTCATTTCAAAGATGCGACTTTTCATCCCTCAAACGGATGGGCAATCGGAAAGAACTATTCGGACATTAGAAGATATGATGAGGGCTTGCACACTTGAGTTCAAGGGTAACTGGGATGATTACATACCACAGATGGAATTTGCGTATAACAATAGTTTTCATTCTAGTATCGGTATGGCTCCTTATGAAGCTTTGTATGGGAGGAAATGTAGAAGTCCAGTATGATGGGATGTTGAAGGTTTAAGACAGCTTGAAGGTCCAGAATTGGTACAAGAAACAGTGGATAAAATAGAGATAGTTAAAAAGAATTTGAAAGTAGCACAGATGAATAAAAGAGTTATGCTGATTTGCATTGAAGGGAAATGGAATATATTGTGGGTGATAAAGTGTTCTTGCGGGTATCACCATGGAAAGGAATATTAAGGTTTGGTAAACAAGGGAAATTGAGTCCGAGGTATGTAGGACCTTATGAAATTATTGAAAGAGTTGGACCATTGGCTTATAGGTTAGCATTACCTACAGAGTTATCTTCTATTCATGATGTTTTTCACGTTTCTATGTTGAGGCGATATAGATCAGATCCTAGTCATATCATTCTAGAGCCAGAGATAGAAATCATAAAAAAGTTGACATATGTGGAAGAACCGATAGAAATTCTTGATCGAAGGGTTAAGAAATTGAGAAATAAAGACATTCCTATGGTCAAAATTAAGTGGAGTCATCATTCACCAAGAGAAGCAACTTGGGAAGTAGAAGAGCATATGAGACAGAAGTATCTGCATCTATTCCATTGTAATGTTGGTGAGTTGTTAAAATTTCGGGGACGAAATTTCTTAAGGAAGGGAGAGTTGTAATGCCTGCATTTTCTCATCATCCATGTTATGTGCATTTACATTTAATCATTGGGCATATGATGGTATATCAATGATATTTTTATTTTATGAGAACAGATATATATTAATTATAAGTAGAGAATAAGAAGCATGATATTAGGTTATTAATTTAGATAAGTTGATTAAGTACTTGGGTTATGTGTATTAAGCCTTAAGACTTAATTGAACCAATAGTTGAAGGTTGGGTAAATAGATTGGACTTAAAAGATACAATTAAAAGTTAGTACCTATATATGGTTAGTAAGAATTAATTTAGGATGATAAAACTAGTTTAAGTAGGTGGTGGCATTGAGAGATGAATCTTGGAAATTGGAACCATGAGCAAGCTCATTTTACCTCTTCATTTCTCTAAAATTCGTACATGGCCAAAAACACAAAATTTAGAATAAGAGAGAGGAGTGGAATACCCAGAAAAGCTTAAGATTAAGATAGGATTTTGCCAACTATTGAAGGAGCCAAGCTAAAGCTAAAGGATTTAAGCATATTAGCAACCCAAAAGCTGAAATTGGTAAGTTGTTATTTGAGTGTTATTAATTTGTCATTAGGGTTCTTGATTACAAATTGGAAAAACTTCATTTGATGCTCTCATTGATTAATTAAAGGTCTGATTATCATAAATTAGTAGACTATTGAATGATTGCATAGAGATTAAGCTTGATTTAAGTTTAAGTATGTCAAGATAGAAAACTGTCAAAATTCCAGCAACCTTGATGTTCTGTATTTTAGGCATAACATGCGTTATATGAGTCCAAATTAAGCTTAATTGGTGTCTATGGAAATTTTGAAGAGTCCTCTATAACTTTGTAGTTTTGTGATTTCGCTATTTTTGCCGTTTTGGTTGCTTAAATTGAGCAAACAGATTTCTGCTCGGGTACAACTAGCCGTATGACCCTTGCTCAATATACACCCTCTTACGCGGTTGTTTTCTAATATTGACAAATATACCCCTATTACGAGGTTGTTTCTCGTATTAAAAAATATACCACTTTTTTGGGGTTGTTTTCTCATGTTGAAAGACATACCCCTATTGCGGGGTTGTTTTCTCATATTGACAAATATACCACTTTTTTGGGGATGTTAACTCTTGTTGAATGATATACCCTCTTACGAGGTTGTTTTCTAATATTGATAAATATAAAGCTCTTACGGGGTTGTTTCCTCATATTGAAAAACATACCATTTTTTTTGGGGTTGTTCACTCATGTTGAAAGATATACCCCACTTACGGGGTTGTTTTCTAATATTGATAAATATACCCCTCTTACGGGGTTATTTTCTCATGTTGACAAATATACCACTTTTTTGGGGTTGTTTTTGCATGTTGAAAGATGTACCCCTCTTACAGGGTTGTTTTCTCATGTTGACAAATATACCACTTTTTGGGGGTTGTTTTTTCATGTGCAAAGATATACCCCTCTTTTGTGGTTGTTTTATGATGTTGACAAATATATCACTTTTTTGGAGTTGTTTTCTCATGTTGAAAGATATACATCTCTTATGTGGTTGTTTTCTCATGTTCACAAATATACCACTTTTTTGGGATTGTTTTCTCATGTTGAAAGATATATCCCACTTATGGGGTTGTTTTCTAATACTCACAAATATACCCCTCTTATGGGGTTATTTTCTCATATTAAAAAAATTCCACTTTTCTTAGGTTGTTTTCTCACATTGAAAGATATGTATACCTCTTACGGGTTTGTTTTCTAATATTGATAACTATATCCCTCTTACGGGGTTGTCTTTTCATGTTGACAGATATACCCCTTTTTGTGGGCTGTTTTCTCTTGTTGAAACATATACCCCTCTTATGGGGGTTGTTTTCTAATATTGACTAATATACCCCTCTTACAGGGTTGTTTTCTCATGTTGACAAATATACCACTTTTTTGGGGTTGTTTTCTCCTGTTGAAAGATATACCCCTCTTTTGTGGTTGTTTTCCCATGTTGACAAATATACCACTTTTTTGGGGTTGTTTTAAGAATGATAAAAAGGAGTAAATATGATGGTCCAAACATTCGTTGATTCATTCATTCCCTTTTTTTTAAAGTACGTGTTATGATTGCTTCAAAATTTGATATCATGTTGAAAGATATACCCCTCTTACGGGGTTGTTTTCTAATATTGATAAATATACCCCTCTTACTGGGTTCTTTTCTCGTATTAAAAAATATACAATTTTTGGGTTGTTTTCTGATGTTGAAAGGTATACACCTTTTACGAGATTGTTTTCTCATATTGACAAATATACCACTTTTTTGGGTTGTTTTCTCATGTTGAAAGATGTATCCTCTTACGGGCGTTTCTTCTAATATTTACAAATATACCCCTTTTACGGGGTTGTTTCTCATATTGACAAATATACCACTTTTTCGGGATTGTTTTATCATGTTGAAAGATATACCCCTCTTACGGGTTTGTTTTCTAATATTGATAAATATAACCCTTTTACGGGGTTATTTTCTCATATTGACAAATGTACCACTTTTTTGAGGCTGCTTTCACATGTTGAAACATATACACCTTCTTACGGGTTGTTTTCTAATGTTGACAAACATACACCTTTACGAGGTTGTTTTCTTGTATTAAAAAATATACCACTTTTTTGGGGTTGTTTTCTCATGTTGAAAGACATACCCCTCTTACAGAGGTTGTTTTATCATATTGACAAATATACCACTTTTTTAGGGATGTTAACTCATGTTAAAAGATATACCCCTCTTATGGGGTTGTTTTCTAATATTGATAAATATATCGCTCTTACGAGGTTGTTTTATCATATTGAAAAATATACTACTATTTTGGGGTTGTTAATTCATGCTGAAAGATATACCCCCTCTTACGGGGTTGTTTTCTAATATTGATAAATATACCCCTATTACGGGGTTGCTTTCTCATGTTGACAAATATACCACTTTTTTAGGGTTGTTTTCGCATGTTGAAAGATATACACCTCTTACGGGTTGTTTTCTTACATTGACTAATATACCCCTCTTACAAGGTTGTTTTCTCATGTTGACAAATATACCAGTTTTTGGGATTGTTTTCTCATGTTGAAAGCCCTTTTATAGGGTTGTTTTCTAATGTTCACAAATATACCCCTCTTACGCGGTTGTTTTCTAATATTGACAAATATACCCATTTTACGAGGTAATTTTCTCATTAAAAAATATACCACTTTTTTGGGGTTGTTTTCTTATGTTGAAAGACATACCCCTCTTACGGGGTTGTTTTGTCATATTGACAAATATACCACTTTTTGGGGATGTTAACTCATATTGAAAGATATACCCACTCTTACGGGGTTGCTTTCTAAAATTTATAAATATACCCCGTTTACGAGGTTGTTTTTCATATTGAAAAATATACCACTTTTTTGGAGTTGTTAACTCTTGTTGAAAGATATACCCACTCTTACGGGGTTATTTTCTAAAATTTATAAATATACCCCTTTTACGGGGTTGTTTTCTCATATTGACAAATATACCAATTTTTTAGGGTTGCTTTCGCATGTTGAAAGATATACCCCTCTTACGGGGTTGTTTTCTTATATTGACTAATATACCCCTCTTACAGGGTTGTTTTCTCATGTTGATAAATATACCACTTTTTTGAGGTTGTTTTCTCATGTTGAAAGATACAACCCTCTTATGGGGTTATTTTCTTATGTTAACAAATATACCCCTCTTACGCGTTTATTTTCTAATATTGACAAATATACCACTCTTACGAGATCGTTTTCTCGTATTAAAAAATATACCACGTTTTTGGGGTTGTTTTCTTATGTTGAAAGACATACCCCTCTTACGGGGTTGTTTTGTCATATTGACAAATATACCACTTTTTTGGGGATGTTAACTCATATTGAAAGATATACCCCCTCTTACAGGGTTGTTTTCTAATATTGTTAAATATACCCCTCTTACGGGGTTGTTTTCTAATGTTGACAAATATACCACTTTTTTGGGGTTGTTTTCCAATGTTGAAAGATATACCCCTCTTACGGGGTTGTTTTCTTATATTGAGTAATATACCCCTCTTACCGGGTTGTTTTCTCATGTTGACAAATATACCACTTTTTTGGGGTTGTTTTTTCATGTTGAAAGATATACCCCTTTTATGGGGTTGTATTCTCATGTTGACAAATATACCCCTCTTACGGGGTTATTTTCTAATATTGACAAATATACCCCTCTTACAGGGTTGTTATCTCATATTGAAAAATATACCACTTTTTTGAGGTTGTTAACTCATGTTGAAAGATATACCTCCTCTTACAGGGTTGTTTTCTAATATTGTTAAATATACCCCTCTTACGGGGTTGTTTTCTAATGTTGACAAATATACCACTTTTTTGGGGTTGTTTTCCCATGTTAAAAGATATACCCCTCTTACGGGGTTGTTTTCTTATATTGAGTAATATACCCCTCTTACCGGGTTGTTTTCTCATGTTGACAAATATACCACTTTTTTGGGGTTGTTTTTTCATGTTGAAAGATATACCCCTCTTATGGGGTTGTATTCTCATGTTGACAAATATACCCCTCTTACGCGGTTGTTTTCTAATATTGACAAATATACCCCTCTTACGAGGTTGTTTTCATGTATTAAAAAATATACCACTTTTTTGGGGTTGTTTTCTTATATTGAAAGACCTATCCCTCTTACGGGTTGTTTTCTCATATTGATAAATATACCACTTTTTTGGGGTTGTTTTCGCATGTTAACAAATATACCCCTCATACGGGGTTATTTTCTCGTATTAAAAAATATACCACTTTTTTGGGGTTGTTTTCTCATGTTGAAAGATATACTGCACTTACGGGGTTGTTTTCTAATATTGACAAACATACCCCTCTCACGGGGTTGTTTTCTATTATTGACAAATATACCCCTCTTACGTGGTTGTTTTCTCGTATTAAAAAATATACCACTTTTTTGGGGTTGTTTTCTCATGTTGAAAGATATTCCCCTCTTAAGGGGTTGTTTTCTAATATTGACAAATATACCGTTCTTACAGGGTTATTTTCTCATATTGACAAATATACCACTTTTTTGGAGTTTTTAAGTCTTGTTGAAAGATATACCCTTCTTACGAGGTTGTTTTCTAATATTGATAAATACACCCCTCTTATGGGGTTATTTTCTCATGTTAACAAATATACCCCTCTTACGCGTTTGTTTTCTAATATTGACAAATATACCCCTCTTATGAGGTCGTTTTCACGTATTAAAAAATATACCACTTTTATGGGGTTGTTTTCTTATGTTGAAAGACATACCCCTCTTACAGGGTTGTTTTCTCATATTGACAAATATACCACTTTTTTTTGGGATGTTAACTAATATTTAAAGATATACCCCTCTTACGGGGTTGTTTTCTAATATTGATAAATATACCACTCTTAGAGGGTTGTTATCTCATATTGAAAAATATACCACTTTTTTGGGGTTGTTAACTCATGTTGAAAGATATACCCCTCTTACGGGGTTGTTTTCTAATATTGATAAATATACCCCTCTTACGGGGTTGTTTTCTCATGTTGACAAATATACCACCTTTTGGGGTTGTTTTCCCATGTTGAAAGATATACCCCTCTTACGGGGTTGTTTTCTTATATTGACTAATATACCCCTCTTACCGGGTTGTTTTCTCATGTTGACAAATATACCACTTTTTTTGGGTTGTTTTCTCATGTTGAAAGATATACCCCTCTTATGGGGTTGTTTTCTCATGTTGACAAATATACCCCTCTTACGCGGTTGTTTTCTAATATTGACAAATATACCCCTCTTACGAGGTTGTTTTAACGTATTAAAAAATATACCACTTTTTGGGGTTGTTTTCTTATGTTGAAAGACATATCCCTCTTACGGGGTTGTTTTCTCATATTGACAAATATACCACTTTTTGGGGATGTTAACTCATATTGAAAGATACACCCCTCTTACGGGGTTGTTTTCTAATATTGATAAATATACCCCTCTTACGGGGTTGTTTTCTCATGTTGATAAATATACCAATTTTTCGGGGTTGTTCTCGCATGTTGAAAGATATACCCCTATTACGGGGTTGTTTTCTTATATTGACTAATATACCCCTCTTACAGGGTTGTTTTCTCATGTTGACAAATATACCACTTTTTTTAGGTTGTTTTCTCATGTTGAAAGATGTATCCTCCAACGGCGTTTTTTTCTAATGTTGACAAATATACCCCTCTTACGCGGTTGTTTTCTAATATTGACAAACTTACCACTTTTTTAGGGAAGTTAACTCATGTTGAAAGATATACCCCTCTTACGGGGTTGTTTTCTAATATTGATAAATATACTCCTCTTACGGGGTTGTTTTCTCATGTTGACAAATATACCACTTTTTTGGAGTTGTTTTCGCATGTTGACAAATATACCCCTCATACGGGGTTATTTTCTCGTATTGACAAATATAACACTTTTTTGAGGTTGTTTTCTCATGTTGAAAGATATACCCCACTTACGGGGTTGTTTTCTAATATTGAAAATATACCCCTCTTACGGGGTTATTTTCTAATATTGACAAATATACCCCTCTTACAGGGTTGTTTTCTCGTATTAAAAATATACCACTTTTTGGGGTTGTTTTCTCATGTTGAAAGATATTCCCCTCTTAAGGGGTTGTTTTCTAATATTGACAAATATACCGCTCTTATGGGTTGTTTTCTCGTATTAAAAAATATACCGCTTTTTTGGGGTTGTTTTGTAATGTTGAAAGATATACCTCTCCTACGGGTTTGTTTTCTAATATTGACAAACATACCACTCTTACGGGGTTATTTTCTAATATTGACAAATATACCCCTCTTACGGGGTTGTTTTCTGATATGGATGAGTATACCCCTCTTACGGGGTTGTTTTGTCATATTAAACAATATACCACTTTTCTGGCGTTGTTTTCTAATGTTAAAAGATATATCCTTCTTAAGGGGTTGTTGTCTAATAATGACCAATATACCCCTCCTACGGGGTTGTTTTCTCATATTGACAGATATACCACTTACAGGGTTGTTTTCTAATATTGATAAATATACCCCTCTTATAGGGTTGTTATCTAATGTTGACAAATATACCCCTCTTACAGGGTTGTTTTCTCGTATTAAAAAATATACCAATTTTTTAGGGTTGTTTTCTAATATTGATAACATATCCCTTTTACGGGATTATTTTCTAATATTGACAAATATACCCCTCTTACGAGGTTGTTTTCTAATATTGAGAAATATACCCCTCTTACGGTGTTGTTTTCTCATATTGACAAATATACCACTTTTTTGGGGTTGTTTTCTAATATTGACACACATACCCCTCTTACGGGGTTGTTTTCTAATATTGACAAATATACCCATCTTACGGGGTTGTTTTCACATATTAAACCATATACCACTTTTCTGGGGTGGTTTTCTCATGTTGAAAGATATATCCTTCTTACGAGGTTGTTTTCTAATATTGACAAATATACCCCTCTTACGGGGTTGTTTTCTCATATTGACAAATATACCACTTTTTTGGGGTTGTTTTCTCTTGTTGAAAGATATACCCCTCTTAAGGGGTTGTTTTCTAATATTGACAAATATACCCCTCATACGGGGTTGTTTTCTCGTATTGACAAATATAACACTTTTTTGGGGTTATTTTCTCATGTTGAAAGATACACCCCACTTACGAGGTTGTTTTATAATATTGATTACTATATACCTCTCACCAGGTTGTTTTCTCGTATTAAAAAATATACCACTGTTTTGGGGTTGATTTCTCATGTTGAAAGATATACCTCTCTTAAGGGGTTGTTTTCTAATATTGACAAATATACCCCTCTTACGGGGTTATTTTCTCGTATTAAAAAATATAACACTTTTTTGGGGTTCTTCTCTGATGTTGAAAGATATACTGCTCTTACGAGGTAATTTTCTAATATTGACAAACATACCCCTCTTACGGGGTTGTTTTGTAATATTGACAAACATACTCCTATAACGGGGTTGTTTTCTAATATTGACAAATATGCCTCTCTAACGGGGTTGTTTTCTAATATTGACAAATATGCCCCTCTTACGGGGATGTTTTCTTATATTGACAAATATACCACTTTTTTAGGGTAGTTTTCTCATGTTGATAGATATACCCCTCTTAAGGGGGTGTTTTCTAATATTGACAAATATACCCCTCTTATGGGGTTGTTTTCTGGTATTAAAAAATATACCACTTTTTTAGGGTTGTTTTCCATGTCGAAAGATATACCGCTCTTACGGGGTTTTATTTTAATATTGACAAACATACCCCTCTTACGGGGTTGTTTTCTAATATTGACAAATATACCCCTCTTACGGAGTTGTTTTGTCATATTAAACAGTATACTACTTTTCTTGGGTTGTTTTCACATGTTGAAAGTTATATCCTTCTCACGGGGTTGTTTTCTAATATTGACAAATATATGCCTCTTACGGGGTTGTTTTCTCATATTGACAAATATACGACTATTTTGGGGTTGTTTTCTCCTATTGAAAGATATATTGCTCGTACGGGGTTGTTTTCTAATATTGA
The DNA here is from genome assembly GCF_019578655.1 of Ricinus communis. Classification (NCBI taxonomy): domain Eukaryota; kingdom Viridiplantae; phylum Streptophyta; class Magnoliopsida; order Malpighiales; family Euphorbiaceae; genus Ricinus; species Ricinus communis. The sequence continues at coordinate 7,779,585 of NC_063259.1, forward strand.
CAAACAAACCCCTCTTACGGGGTTGTTTTCTAATAATGACACATATACCCCTCGTACGGGGTTGTTTTCTCATATTAAAAAAATATTCCACTTTTTTGGGTTGTTCTCTCATGATGAAAGATATATACCTCTTACGGGGTTGTTTTCTAGTATTGACAAATACACCCCTCTTACGGGGTCATTTTCTCATATTGACGAATACACCCCTCTTACCGGGTTGTTTTCTCATATTGACAAATATACCACTTTTTTGGGATTATTTTTTCATGTTGAAAGATATACCCTACTTACGGGGTTGTCTTCTAATATTAACAAATATATGCCTCTTTCGTCATATGGACAAACATACCACTTTTTTGGGGTTGTCTTCTCATGTTGAAAGATATACCCCTCTTACGGGGTTGTTTTCTAATATTAACAAATATACCTCTCTTACGGGGTTGTTTTCTCATATTAAAAATATACGACTTTTTTGGGGTTGTTTTCTCATGTTGAAAGATACACCCCTCTTACGGGGCTGTTTTCTAATATTGACAAATATACCCCTCTTACGGGGTTGTTTTCTAATATTGACAAACATACCACTTTTTTTGGGTTGTTTTCTCATGGTGAAAGATATACCACACTTACGGCGTTGTCGTCTAATATTGATAAATATATGCCTCTTATGTTATATTGACAAATATACCACTTTTTTGGGGTTGTATTCTCATGTTGAAAGATATACCCCTCTTACGAGGTTGTTTTCTAATATTTACAAATATACCCCTCTTACAGGGTTGTTTTCTAAAATTCACAAATACACCCCTCTAACGGGGTTGTTTTCTCATATTGACGAATACACCCCTCTTACAGGGTTGTCTTCTCATATTGACAAATATACCACATTTTTGGGGTTGTTTTCTCATCTTGAAAGATATACCCACTTATGGCGTTGTCTTCTAATATTGACAAAAAAATGCCTCTTACATCATATTGACAAATATACCATTTTTTTGGAGTTGTTTTCTCATCTTGAAAGATATACCCCACTTACGGCTTTGTCTTCTAATATTGACAAAGCGCCTCTTCGTCATTTCACGATGTATACCACTTTTTGGGGTTGTTTCTTCATGTCGAAAAATATACCCCTCTTACATAGTTGTTTTCTGATATTGACAAATATACCCCTCTCACGGTGTTGTTTTCTCATATTGACAAACATACAACTTTTTTTATTGTTTTCTCTTGTTGAAAGATATACACCAATTACGGGGTTATTTTCTGATATTGACAAATATACCCCTCTTACGGTGTTGCTTTCTCATATTGACAAATATACCACTTTCTTGGGGTTGTTTTCTCTTGTTGAAAGATATACCCCTCTTAAGGGGTTGTTTTCTAATATTGACAATTATACCCCTCTTATGGGGTTGTTTTGTCATATTGACAAATATACCACTTTTTTGGGGTTGTTCTCATGTTGAACGATATACCCTTGTTACGGGGTTTATTTTCTCATATTAAAGAATATACCACTTTTTTGTGGTTGTTTTCTCATTTTGAAAGATATACCACACTTCCGGGGTTGTTTTCTAATATTGACAAATATACCTCTCTTACGAGGTTGTTTTCTCATATGGACAAACATACAACTTTTTTTGGGTTGTTTTCTCATGTTGAAAGATATATGCCCCTTCTTATGGTGTTGTTTTTTAATATTGACAAATATACCTCTCTTAAAGGGTTGTCTTCTCTTATTGACAAACATATAACTTTTTTGGGGTTGTTTTCTCATGTTGAAAGATATACCCCACTTACGGTGTTGTCTTGTAATATTGACAAATATACCACTTTTTTGGGGTTGTTTCTTATTTTGAAAGATATACCACTCTTACGGGGTTGTTTTCTAATATTGACAAATATACCTCTCTTACGAGGTTGTTTTCTCATATGGAAAAATATACAACTTTTTTTGTGTTGTTTTCTCATGTTGAAAGATATACCACACTTACGAGGTAGTTTTCTAATAGTAACAAATATACCCCTCTTACGGGGTTGTTTTCTCAAATTGACAGATATACCACTTTATGGGCTTGTTCTCTCATGTTGAACGATATACCCCTCTTACAGGGTTATTTTCTCATATTAAAAAATATTCCACTTTTTTGGGGTTGTTTTCTCATTTTGAAAGATATACCACTCTTACGGGGTTGTTTTCTAATATTGACAAATATACCTCTCTTACGAGGTTGTTTTCTCTTATGGACAAACATACAACTTTTTTTGGGTTGTTTTCTCATGGTGAAAGATATACCACACTTATGGCGTTGTCGTCTAATATTGATAAATATATGCCTCTTATGTTATATTGACAAATATACCACTTTTTTGGGGTTGTATTGTAACGCCTGCATTTTCTCATCATCCATGTTATGTGCATTTACATTTAATCATTGGGCATATGATGGTATATCAATGATATTTTTATTTTATGAGAACATATATATATTAATTATAAGTAGAGAATAAGAAGCATGATATTAGATTATTAATTTAGATAAGTTGATTAAGTACTTGGGTTATGTGTATTAAGCCTTAAGACTTAATTGAACCAATAGTTGAAGGTTGGGTAAATAGATTGGACTTAAAAGATACAATTAAAAGTTAGTACCTATATATGGTTAGTAAGAATTAATTTAGGGTGATAAAAATAGTTTAGTAGGTGGTGGCATTAAGAGAGGAATATTGGAAATTGGAACCATGAGTAAGCTCATTTTACCTCTTCATTTCTCTAAAATTCGTTCATGGCCAAAAACACAAAATTTGGAATAAGAGAGAGGAGTGGAATACCTAGAAAAACTTAAGATTAAGATAGGATTTTGCCAACTATTGAAGGAGCCAAGCTAAAGCTAAAGGATTTAAGCATATTAGCAACCCAAAAGCTGAAATTGGTAAGTTGTTACTTGAGTGTTATTAATTTGTCATTAGGGTTCTTGATTACAAATTGGAAAACTTCATTTGATGGTCTCATTGATTAATTAAAGGTCTGATTATCATGAATTAGTAGAGTATTGAATGATTGCATAAAGATTAAGCTTGATTTAAGTTTAAGTATGTTAAGATAGAAAACTGTCAAAATTCCAGCAACCTTGATATTCTGTATTTTAGGCATAACATGGGTTATATAAGTCCAAATTAAGCTTAATTGGTGTCTATGGAAAGTTTAAAGAGTCCTCTATAACTTTGTAGTTTTGTGATTTTGCTATTTTTGCCGTTTTGGTTGCTTAAATTGAGCAAACAGATTGCTGCTCGGGTACAACTAGCTGTATGACCCTTGCTCAGTAATTTGAAAATAATTAAATCTATAGAAGTCGGAATTGAGTAATTCTTCTTGGAGATGAAACTAGACGCATAAATAGATATGTCAATTTAATATGAGATTTTTTATTAAGCCAATTTTGCCCAGCAATAAATATACCTTGGTACTAAATTCTGTCTAGAAAACAGAAATGTTGGAGATTAGTTTTATGCAATTTATTGATGTTAATTTGAGTTAGATTGGTATTTAACTAGATGGGAAATGTTTATAGGATATTAAAACAGTAATTGAGAGTCTTAGAGGAAGAGTTAGACCTATGAATTAGAGAGGGGATGATCTTGTAATGCATTAGAATTCGCATTTACATGAATATTTGTAATATGCATGAAATGTGAATTGATGAATGTGTTGACAGTACTCAAAGGCCTGGAAAGGAAGTTGTGGAGAAAGGAGGTTCTTATATGCTAAAGGAATAAGTATATTTTGAGTAAGTAAATAGTTAATATTTGCTATGTTCATATATTTAATCAAATGTTCCGCAAATGGTTGCATTTGCTTAATATTGCTTATGTTTGAATGACTGAGATGGAAATGATTGGTGTTGAGTGGAACAATTGTTATTGCTGAAATATGATATAAGTGAAATGATTGAATTGTGATGTTAAGTGCATATGTCCATGTGAATGGTGGATTCCCCTATGAAAAAAAAAAGATATATATAAAGCCTTGGGAGGCTAAAGCCTAGAGGCTATAAAAGTGTATAATGTGAGATGAGGCAGAGCAGCTTACGTGTGTGATATGTGAGGATGAGGCGGAGCAGCACATTAAAGGGGATCCACAAGCCGTGAGAACTAACCATAATTGTTGAATTGTATTTCTTCTATGATGGTTGTAATGAATTGAGTAGAATGGTATGACTTTATACCTAAACTATGAATATCATGGAAAGTTATGTGATTGGGTGGAAATTGTATTAAGTGTATGTGATATAGATTATGTTGATTATTTATTTACTGAGCTGGAGGCTCACCCTCTCAAAATTTTTCTTTTCAGGTTTGTAAATAGTAGTGCATCCGTTGGTTGTATCGAAGTCTAGCTTTAGCTTGATTCCTGGCTCAGAATTGGGCTTTGGCCATGAAGTCTCCTCCCGATGCATTTTGTATGCGGTTATGTGATATTTATGGAAGTATGCCTTATAAGGCATAAGAAGATGTTTGTAATACTTGTTAAATGATGTTTAAGTATAATCATATGTTTATATATTAATAACCTTGTGTCCGGATTCTTAACAACCTACATATTGACCTATCTACCCCAGTATATATTCTACGACGCTTGTATGCTTCCTGGCTAATGTTTATTGGTTAGTATGTGATGGGGGTGTTACATGTATTCTCATGTTGAAAGATATACCCCTCTTACGAGGTTGTTTTCTAATATTTACAAATATACCCCTCTTACAGGGTTGTTTTCTAAAATTCACAAATACACCCCTCTAACGGGGTTGTTTTCTCATATTGACGAATACACCCCTCTTACAGGGTTGTCTTCTCATATTGACAAATATACCACATTTTTGGGGTTGTTTTCTCATCTTGAAAGATATACCCACTTATGGCGTTGTCTTCTAATATTGACAAGAAAATGCCTCTTACATCATATTGACAAATATACCATTTTTTTGGAGTTGTTTTCTCATCTTGAAAGATATACCCCACTTACGGCTTTGTCTTCTAATATTGACAAATAAACGCCTCTTACGTCATATTGACCAGTATACCACTTTTTGGGGTTGTTTCTTCATGTCGAAAAATATACCCCTCTTACATAGTTGTTTTCTGATATTGACAAATATACCCCTCTCACGGTGTTGTTTTCTCATATTGACAAACATACAACTTTTTTTATTGTTTTCTCTTGTTGAAAGATATACACCAATTACGGGGTTATTTTCTGATATTGACAAATATACCCCTCTTACGGTGTTGCTTTCTCATATTGACAAATATACCACTTTCTTGGGGTTGTTTTCTCTTGTTGAAAGATATACCCCTCTTAAGGGGTTGTTTTCTAATATTGACAATTATACCCCTCTTATGGGGTTGTTTTGTCATATTGACAAATATACCACTTTTTTGGGGTTGTTCTCATGTTGAACGATATACCCCTCTTACGGGGTTTATTTTCTCATATTAAAAAATATACCACTTTTTTGGGGTTGTTTTCTCATTTTGAAAGATATACCACACTTACGGGGTTGTTTTCTAATATTGACAAATATACCTCTCTTACGAGGTTGTTTCCTCATATGGACAAACATACAACTTTTTTTGGGTTGTTTTCTCATGTTGAAAGATATATGCCCCCTCATATGGGGTTGTTTTCTAATATTGACAAATATACCTCTCTTACGGGTTTGTCTTTTCTTATTGACAAACATACAACTTTTTTGGGGTTGTTTTCTCATGTTGAAAGATATACCCCACTTACGATGTTGTCTTGTAATATTGACAAATATACCACTTTTTTGGGGTTGTTTTCTCATTTTGAAGGATATACCACTCTTACGGGGTTATTTTCTAATATTGACAAATATACCTCTCTTACGAGGTTGTTTTCTCATATGGAAAAACATCCAACTTTTTTTAGGTTGTTTTCTCATGTTGAAAGATATACCACACTTACGGGGTAGTTTTCTAATATTAACAAATATACCCCTCTTACGGGGTTGTTTTCTCAAATTGACAGATTTACCACTTTTTTGGGCTTGTTCTCTCATGTTGAACGATATACCCCTCTTATGGGGTTATTTTCTCATATTAAAAAATATTCCACTTTTTTGGGGTTGTTTTCTCATTTTGAAAGATATACCACTCTTACGGGGTTGTTTTCTAATATTGACAAATATACCTCTCTTACGAGGTTGTTTTCTCATATGGACAAACATACCACTTTTTTTGGGTTGTTTTCTCATGGTGAAAGATATACCCCACTTACGGCGTTGTCGTCTAATATTGATAAATATACGCCTCTTATGTTATATTGACAAATATACCACTTTTTTGGGGTTGTATTCTCATGTTGAAAGATATACCCCTCTTACGGGGTTGTTTTCTAATATTTACAAATATACCCCTCTTACAGGGTTGTTTTCTAAAATTCACAAATACACCCCTCTGACGGGGTTGTTTTCTCATATTGACGAATACACCCTCTTACAGGGTTGTTTTCTCATATTGACAAATATACCACTTTTTTGGGGTTGTTTTCTCATCTTGAAAGATATACCCACTTATGGCGTTGTCTTCTAATATTGACAAAAAAAACGCCTCTTACATCATATTGACAAATATACCATTTTTTGGGGTTGTTTTCTCATCTTGAAAGATATACCCACTTATGGCTTTGTCTTCTAATGTTGACAAATAAACGCTTCTTACGTCATATTGACCAATATACCACTTTTTGGGGTTGTTTCTTCATGTCGAAAAATATACCCCTCTTACATAGTTGTTTTCTGATATTGACAAATATACCCCTCTCACGGTGTTGTTTTCTCATATTGACAAACATACAACTTTTTTTATTGTTTTCTCTTGTTGAAAGATATACACCAATTACGGGGTTATTTTCTGATATTGACAAATATACCCCTCTTACGGTGTTGCTTTCTCATATTGACAAATATACCACTTTCTTGGGGTTGTTTTCTCATTTTGAAAGATATACCACTCTTACGGGGTTGTTTTCTAATATTGACAAATATACCTCTCTTACGAGGTTGTTTTCTCATATGGACAAACATACAACTTTTTTTGGGTTGTTTTCTCATGTTGAAAGATATGCCTCCTCTTACGGGTTATTTTCTAATATTAACAAATATACCTCTCTTACGGGGTTATTTTCTCTTATTGACAAACATACCACTTTTTTGGGGTTGTTTTCTCATGTTGAAAGATATACCCCACTTACGGTGTTGTCTTCTAATATTGACAAATATACGCCTCTTACGTCATATTGACAAATATACCACTCGTTTGGGGTTGTTTTCTCTTGTTGTAACATATACCCCTCTTACAGGTTTGTTTTCTAATATTTACAAACATAACCCTCTTACAGGGATGTTTTCTAAAATTTATAAATACACCCCTGTAACGTGGTTGTTTTCTCATATTGACGAACACACCCCACTTATAGGGTTGTTTTCTCATATTGACAATTATACCACTTTTATGGTGTTGTCTTCTAATATTGCCAACTAAACGCCTCTTACGTCATATTGACAAATATACCACTTTTTTGTTTGTTTCTCATGTTAAAAGATATATCCACTTATGGGGTTATCTTCTAATATTGACAAATATACGCCTCTTATGTCATATTGACAAATACACCACTTTTTTGGGGTTGTTTTCTCATGTTGAAAGATATATGCCTCATACAGGGTTGTTTTCTAATATTGACAAATATATCCCTTTTACGGGGTTGTCTTCTCATGTCGACAAATATAACCCTTTTTGGGGGTTGTTTTCTCATGTTGAAATATATATAACTCTTACAGAGGTTGTTTTCTAATATTGACAAATATATCCCTCTTATAGGGTTGTCTTCTCATGTTGACAAATATACCACTTTTTTGGGGTTATTCTCTCATGCTGAAAGATATACTCCTCTTACGGGGTTGTTTACTAATATTTACAAATATACCCCTCTTACGGGGTTGTTTTCTCAAATTGACAAATATACCACTTTTTTGGGGTTGTTTTCTCATGTTGAAAGGTATACGCCTCTTACGGGGTTGTTTTCTAATATTGACAAAAATACTCCTCTTATGGGGTTGTCTTCTCGTATTAATAAATATACCACTTTTCTCGGGTTGTTTTCTCATGTTGAAAGATGTATACCTCTTACAAGGATGTTTTCTAATATTGACAAATATATCCCTCTTACGGGGTTGTCTTCACATGTTGACAAATATAACCCCTTTTGGCGGTTGTTTTCTCATGTTGAAGATATACTTCTCTTACAAGGTTATTTCTAATATTGATAAATATATCCCTCTTACAGGGTTGTTTTCTCAAATTGACAAATATATCAATTTTTTGGGGTTGTTTAATCATTTTGAAAGATATACCCCTCTTACGGGGTTATTTTCTAATATTGACAAATATAGCTCTCTTACGAGGTTGTTTTCTCATATGGACAAACATACCACTTTTCTGGGGTTGTTTGGTCATGTTGAAAAATGTACCACTCTTACGGGGTTGTTTTCTAATATTGACAAATACACTTCTCTTACGGGTTTGTTTTCTCATATTGACAAATATACCCCTCTTACGGGGTTCTTTTCTCGTATTAGAAAATATACTACTTTTTTGGGGTTGTTTTCTCATGTTGAAAGATATACACAACTTACGGGGTTGTTTTATGATATTGACAAATATACCACTCTTACGGGGTTTTTTTCTCATATTGACAAATATACCACTTTTTAGGGTTGTTTTCTCATGTTGAAAGATATACCCCTTTTACGAGGTTGTTTTCTAATGTTGACAAATATACCCCTCTTACGGGGTTGTTTTCTCATGTTCACAAATGTAGCACTTTTTTGGGGTTCTCTCTTACGAGGTTGCTTTCTCATATTGATAAAAGCACCTCTCTTACGAGATTGTTTTCTCATATGGACAAACATACCACTTTCTTGGGGTTGTTTTCTCATTTTGAAAGATATACCCCTCTTTCGGGGTTGTTTTCTAATACTGCCAAATATACCTTTCTTGTGAGGTTGTTTTCTCAAATGGATAGATATACTACTTTTTTAAGGTTGTTTTTTCATGTTGAAAGATATACCCCTCTTACGGGGTGGTTTTCTAATATTGACAAATATACCTCTCTTACGGGGTTGCTTTCTAATATTGACAAATTACCCCTCTTACGGGGTTGTTTTCTCATATTAAAAAATATACCACTTTTTTGGGTTGTTATATCATGTTGAAAGATATATACCTCTTACGGGGTTGTTTTCTAATATTGACAAATATATCCCTCTTACGGGGTTGTCTTCTTATGTTGATAAATATACCACTTTTTTAGGGTTATTTTCTCATGTTGAAAGATATACCCCACATATGGGGTTGTTTACTAATATTGACAAATATACCCCTCTTACGGGGTTGTTTTCTCATGTTGACAAATATATCACTTTTTTGGGGTGGTTTTCTCATGCTGAAAGATATACCCCTCTTCCAGGGTTGTTTTCTAATAATGACAAATATACCCCTTTTACCGGGTTGTTTTCTCATATTCACAAATATTCCACTTTTTTGGGGTTGTTTTCTCGTGTTGAAAGATATACCCCTCTTATGGGGTTGTTTACTAATATTGACAGATTTACCCCTCTTCCGGGGTTGTTTTCTCATATTGACAAATATACCACTTTCTTGGGGTTGTTTTCTCATGCTGAAAGATATACCCCTCTTCCGGGGTTTTTTCGAATAATTACAAATATACCCCTTTTACGGGGTTGTTTTCTCATATTCACAAATATTCCACTTTTTTAGGGTTGTTTTCTCATGTTGAAAGATATACCCCTCCTACGGGTTTGTTTTCTAATATTGATAAATATAGCCATCTTACGGGGTTGTTTTCTCATATTAACAAACATACCACTTTTTCGGGTTGTTTTCTCATTCTGAAAGATATACCCTCTTAAGGGGTTCTGTTCTAATATTGACAAATATACCCCTCTTACGGGGTTGTTTTCTAATATTGACAAATATATCCCTCTTACGGGGTTGTCTTCTTATGTTGATAAATATACCACTTTTTTAGGGTTATTTTCTCATGTTGAAAGATAAACCCCACATATGGGGTTGTTTACTAATATTGACAAATATACCCCTCTTATGGGGTTGTTTTCTCATGTTGACAAATATATCACTTTTTTGGGGTTGTTTTCTCATGCTGAAAGATATACCCCTCTTCCAGGGTTGTTTTCTAATAATAACAAATATACCTCTTTTACCGGGTTGTTTTCTCATATTCACAAATATTCCACTTTTCTGGGGTTGTTTTCTCATGTTGAAAGATATATACCTCTTACAAGGATGTTTTCTAATATTGACAAATATATCCCTCTTACGGGGTTGTCTTCTCATGTTGACAAATATAACCCCTTTTGGCGGTTGTTTTCTCATGTTGAAGATATACTTCTCTTACAAGGTTATTTCTAATATTGATAAATATATCCCTCTTACAGGGTTGTTTTCTCAAATTGACAAATATATCAATTTTTTGGGGTTGTTTAATCATTTTGAAAGATATACCCCTCTTACGGGGTTATTTTCTAATATTGACAAATATAGCTCTCTTACGAGGTTGTTTTCTCAGATGGACAAACATACCACTTTTCTGGGGTTGTTTGGTCATGTTGAAAAATGTACCTCTCTTACGGGGTTGTTTTCTAATATTGACAAATACACTTCTCTTACGGGTTTATTTTCTCATATTGACAAATATACCCCTCTTACAGGGTTCTTTTCTCGTATTAGAAAATATACTACTTTTTTGGGGTTGTTTTCTCATGTTGAAAGATATACACAACTTACGGGGTTGTTTTATGATATTGACAAATATACCACTCTTACGGGGTTGTTTTCTCATATTGACAAATATACCACTTTTTGGGGTTGTTTTCTCATGTTGAAAGATATACCCCTTTTACGAGGTTGTTTTCTAATGTTGACAAATATACCCCTCTTACGGGGTTGTTTTCTCATGTTCACAAATGTAGCACTTTTTTGGGGTTCTCTCTTACGAGGTTGCTTTCTCATATTGATAAAAGTACCTCTCTTACGAGATTGTTTCTCATATGGACAAACATACCACTTTCTTGGGGTTGTTTTCTCATTTTGAAAGATATACCCCTCTTTCGGGGTTGTTTTCTAATTCTGCCAAATATACCTTTCTTGTGAGGTTGTTTTCTCAAATGGACAGATATACTACTTTTTTAGGGTTGTTTATTCATGTTGAAAGATATACCCCTCTTACGGGGTGGTTTTCTAATATTGACAAATATACCCCTCTTACGGGGTTATTTTCTCATATTAAAAAATATACCACTTTTTTGGGTTGTTATATCATGTTGAAAGACATATACCTCTTACGGGGTTGTTTTCTAATATTGACAAATATATCCCTCTTACGGGGTTGTCTTCTTATGTTGATAAATATACCACTTTTTTAGGGTTATTTTCTCATGTTGAAAGATATACCCCACATATGGGGTTGTTTACTAATATTGACAAATATACCCCTCTTACGGGGTTGTTTTCTCATGTTGACAAATATATCACTTTTTTGGGGTTGTTTTCTTATGCTGAAAGATATACCCCTCTTCCAGGGTTGTTTTCTAATAATGACAAATATAACCCTTTTACCGGGTTGTTTTCTCATATTCACAAATATTCCACTTTTTTGGGGTTGTTTTCTCGTGTTGAAAGATATACCCCTCTTATGGGGTTGTTTACTAATATTGACAGATTTACCCCTCTTCCGGGGTTGTTTTCTCATATTGACAAATATACCACTTTCTTGGGGTTGTTTTCTCATGCTGAAAGATATACCCCTCTTCCGGGGTTGTTTTCGAATAATTACAAATATACCCCTTTTACGGGGTTGTTTTCTCATATTCACAAATATTCCACTTTTTTAGGGTTGTTTTCTCATGTTGAAAGATATACCCCTCCTACGGGTTTGTTTTCTAATATTGATAAATATAGCCATCTTACGGGGTTGTTTTCTCATATTAACAAACATACCACTTTTTCGGGTTGTTTTCTCATTCTGAAAGATATACCCCTCTTAAGGGGTTCTGTTCTAATATTGACAAATATACCGCTCTTACGGGGTTGTTTTCTAATATTGACAAATATATCCCTCTTACGGGGTTGTCTTCTTATGTTGATAAATATACCACTTTTTTAGGGTTATTTTCTCATGTTGAAAGATAAACCCCACATATGGGGTTGTTTACTAATATTGACAAATATACCCCTCTTACGGGGTTGTTTTCTCATGTTGACAAATATATCACTTTTTTGGGGTGGTTTTCTCATGCTGAAAGATATACCCCTCTTCCAGGGTTGTTTTCTAATAATGACAAATATACCCCTTTTAACGGGTTGTTTTCTCATATTCACAAATATTCCACTTTTTGGGGTTGTTTTCTCGTGTTGAAAGATATACCCCTCTTATGGGTTGTTTACTAATATTGACAGTTTACCCTCTTAGGGTTGTTTTCTCATATTGACAAATATACCACTTTCTTGGGGTTGTTTTCTCATGCTGAAAGATATACCCTCTTCCCGGGTTTTTCGAATAATTACAAATATACCCCTTTTACGGGGTTGTTTTCTCATATTCACAAATATTCCACTTTTTAGGGTTGTTTTCTCATGTTGAAGATATACCCCTCCTACGGGTTTGTTTTCTAATATTGATAAATATAGCCATCTTACGGGGTTGTTTTCTCATATTAACAAACATACCACTTTTCGGGTTGTTTTCTCATTCGAAGATATACCCTCTTAAGGGGTTCATTCTAATATTGACAAATATACCCTCTTACGGGTTGTTTTCTAATATTGACAAATATATCCCTCTTACGGGGTTGTCTTCTATGTTGATAAATATACCACTTTTTAGGGTTATTTTCTCATGTTGAAAGATAAACCCCACATATGGGGTTGTTTACTAATATTGACAAATATACCCCTCTTATGGGGTTGTTTTCTCATGTTGACAAATATATCACTTTTTTGGGGTTGTTTTCTCATGCTGAAAGATATACCCCTCTTCCAGGGTTGTTTTCTAATAATAACAAATATACCTCTTTTACCGGGTTGTTTTCTCATATTCACAAATATTCCACTTCTCTGGGGTTGTTTTCTCATGTTGAAAGATATATACCTCTTACAGGGATGTTTTCTAATATTGACAAATATATCCCTCTTACGGGGTTGTCTTCTCATGTTGACAAATATAACCCCTTTTGGCGGTTGTTTTCTCATGTTGAAAATATACTTCTCTTACAAGGTTATTTCTAATATTGATAAATATATCCCTCTTACAGGGTTGTTTTCTCAAATTGACAAATATATCAATTTTTTGGGGTTGTTTAATCATTTTGAAAGATATACCCCTCTTACGGGGTTATTTTCTAATATTGACAAATATAGCTCTCTTACGAGGTTGTTTTCTCATATGGACAAACATACCACTTTTCTGGGGTTGTTTGGTCATGTTGAAAAATGTACCTCTCTTACGGGGTTGTTTTCTAATATTGACAAATACACTTCTCTTACGGGTTTGTTTTCTCATATTGACAAATATACCCCTCTTACGGGGTTCTTTTCTCGTATTAGAAAATGTACTACTTTTTTGGGGTTGTTTTCTCATGTTGAAAGATATACACAACTTACGGGGTTGTTTTATGATATTGACAAATATACCACTCTTACGGGGTTGTTTTCTCATATTGACAAATATACCACTTTTTGGGGTTGTTTTCTCATGTTGAAAGATATACCCCTTTTACGAGGTTGTTTTCTAATGTTGACAAATATACCCCTCTTACGGGGTTGTTTTCTCATGTTCACAAATGTAGCACTTTTTTGGGGTTCTCTCTTACGAGGTTTGCTTTCTCATATTGATAAAAGTACCTCTCTTACGAGATTGTTTTCTCATATGGACAAACATACCACTTTCTTGGGGTTGTTTTCTCATTTTGAAAGATATACCCCTCTTTCGGGGTTGTTTCTATCGCCAAATATACCTTTCTTGTGAGGTTGTTTTCTCAAATGGACAGATATACTACTTTTTTAGGGTTGTTTTTTCATGTTGAAAGATATACCCCTCTTACGGGGTGGTTTTCTAATATTGACAAATATACCCCTCTTACGGGGTTGCTTTCTAATATTGACAAATTACCCCTTTTACGGGGTTGTTTTCTCATATTAAAAAATATACCACTTTTTTGGGTTGTTATATCATGTTGAAAGATATATACCTCTTACGGGGTTGTTTTCTAATATTGACAAATATATCCCTCTTACGGGGTTGTCTTCTTATGTTGATAAATATACCACTTTTCTAGGGTTATTTTCTCATGTTGAAAGATATACCCTACATATGGGGTTGTTTACTAATATTGACAAATATACCCCTCTTACGGGGTTGTTTTCTCATGTTGACAAATATATCACTTTTTTGGGGTTGTTTTCTCATGCTGAAAGATATACCCCTCTTCCAGGGTTGTTTTCTAATAATGACAAATATACCCCTTTTACCGGGTTGTTTTCTCATATTCACAAATATTCCACTTTTTTGGGGTTGTTTTCTTGTGTTGAAAGATATACCCCTCTTCCGGGGTTGTTTTCTCATATTCACAAATATTCCACTTTTTTAGGGTTGTTTTCTCATGTTGAAAGATATACCCCTCCTACGGGTTTGTTTTCTAATATTGATAAATATAGCCATCTTACGGGGTTGTTTTCTCATATTAACAAACATACCACTTTTTCGGGTTGTTTTCTCATTCTGAAAGATATACCCCTCTTAAGGGGTTCTGTTCTAATATTGACAAATATACCCCTCTTACGGGGTTGTTTTCTAATATTGACAAATATATCCCTCTTACGGGGTTATTTTCTCGTATTATAAACTATACCACATTTTTGTGGTTGTTTTATTATGTTGAAAGATAAATACCTATTACGAGGTTGTTTTATAATATTGATAAATATATCCCTCTTACGAGGTTGTCTTCTCATGTTAACGAATATACCAATTTTTGGGGTTGTTTTCTCATGTTGAAATATATACCCCTCTAACAGGGTTGTTTTGTAATATTAACAAATATACCACATTTGCGGGGTTGTTTTCTCAAATTGAATAATATACCACTTTTTTAAGGTTGTTTTCTCATTTTGAAAGATATACCCCTCTTACGGAGTTGTTTTCTAATATTGAAAAATATACCCGTCTTACGGGGTTGTTTTCCCATG
The DNA here is from genome assembly GCF_019578655.1 of Ricinus communis. Classification (NCBI taxonomy): domain Eukaryota; kingdom Viridiplantae; phylum Streptophyta; class Magnoliopsida; order Malpighiales; family Euphorbiaceae; genus Ricinus; species Ricinus communis. The sequence continues at coordinate 7,794,951 of NC_063259.1, forward strand.
TTGACAAATATAACACTTTTTGGCATTGTTTTCTCATTTTGGAAGATGTACCCCTTTTTTGGGGTTGTTTTCTCATGTTGAAAGATGTGTCCCTCTGACGGGTGATTTTCTAATATTGATAAATATACCCCTCTTACGGGGTTGTTTTTCTCATGTTGACTATAATACCACTTTTTTGGGGTTGTTTTCTTATGTTGAAAGATATACCCCTCTTATGGGGTGTTTTCTAATATTGATAAATATACCTCTCTTGCGGGGTATTTTCTCATATTGACAAATAAGTTAGGTCCACTTACTTTTTCTTTTATTGATTTCTAATATAATCTTTAGAATTGATTTGATTGGAAATTCGGAACAAAGAAAGAAATGGAAAAACAAAAAAGTTGTATGAATTCACAAAAGCTTTGTGGATAATAAACAAAATAAACAAATTTGAAAAATAAAAAAGAAACCGAATTCTATTATCTGGAGTTAAAGAAGTATATGAATTGAATGTAACTAAAAAAGAAAAAGATTCGCTAATCAATAAGAATAATCGAGCGAGTCAGAAAATGTCCACCATCACAAACCTCCCTTTTCTTTTCTATTGCAATTTCTGGATTATTATATGATGATTTTTAAACTTTCCATATATATATATATAAATAGAATATAGAAATAGAAAGAGATAGACTAGAAACGACATCTATTATGTCAATGACACCAAAGGAATAACTCTTACTAGGTTGTTTTCTCATATTGACAAATATACTTCTTTTACGAGGTTGTTTCCTAATATTGACAAATATACTCCTCTTACGGGGTTGATTTCTCATATTGACAAATACCCCCCTCCTACGGGGTTGTTTTCTCATATTGACAAATATATCACTTTTTTGGCGTTGTTTTCTCATTTTGGAAGATATACCAATTTTTTAGGGTTGTTTTCTCGTGTTGAAAATATACCCCTCTTACGGGGTTGTTATCTCATTTTGAAAAAAATACCCCTCTTACGGGGTTATTTTCTCATATTGACAAATATACCCCTCTTACGGGGTTGTTTTCTAATATTGTCAAATATACACCTCTTACGGGGTCGTTTTCTCATATTGGCAAATATACCACTTATTTGGGGTTGTTTTCTTATGTTGAAGGATATACCCTCTTACGGGGTTGTTATCTCATTTTGAAAAATATACCCTTCTTACGGGGTTATTTTCTCATATTGACAAATATACCCCTCTTACGGGGTTGTTTTCTGATATTGATAAATATATACCTCTTACGGGGTTGCTTTCTCACATTGACAAATATACCACTTTTTTGGGGTTGTTTTCTCATGTTCAAAGTTACACCCCACTTACGGGGTTGTTTTGTGATGTTGAAAGATATACCCCACTTATGGGGTTATTTTGGATATTGACAAATATACGCCTCTTACATCATATTAACAAATGTACCACTTTTTGGGGTTGTTTTCTCATGTTGAAAGATATACCCATCTTACGGGGTTGTTTACTAATATTGCCAAATATACCCATCATCTGGGGTTGTTTTCTCATGTTGACAAATAGACCACTTTTTGGGTTATTTTCTAATAATGATAAATATACCCCTCTTACGGGTTTGTTTTCTCATACTCATAAATATTCCACTTTTTTGGGGTTGTTTTCTCATGTTGAAAGATATACCCCTCCTCGGGGTTGTTTCCTAATATTGATAAATATACCCCACTTACGGGGTTGTTTTCTCATATTGACAAATATACCACTTTTTCGGGTTATTTTCTCATTCTGAAAGATATACCTCTCTTTTGGGGTTGTTTTCTAATATTGACAAATATACCCCTCTTACCGGGTAGTTATCTAATATTGACAAATATACCACTCTTACGGGAATTTCTCTTATTGACAAATATACCACTCTTACGGGAATTTCTCTTATTGACAAATATACCACTCTTACGGGGTTGTTTTCTCATGTTGACAAATATACCAATTTTTTGGGGTTGCTTTCTCATATTCAAAGATATACCGCTCTTAGAGAGTTATTTTCTGATATTGAAAAATATATCACTTTTTTAGGGTTGTTTTGTCATATTAAACCATATACCACTATTTTGGGGTTGTTATCTCAATGTTGAAAGATATATCCCTCTTACGAGGTTGTTTTCTAATATTGACAAATATACCACTTTCTTAGGGTTCTTTTCTCATGTTGAAACATATACCCCTCTTACGGGGTTGTTTTCTAATTTTGATAAATATATCTCTCATACGGGGTTGTTTTCTAATATTGACAAATATACCACTTTTTTGGGATTGTTTTTTCATGTTAAAAGATATACCCCCACTTACAGGGTTGTTTTCTAATATTGACAAATATACCCCTCTTACGGGGTTGTTTTTTATATTGACAAATATACCACTTTTTTAGGGTTGTTTTCTCATGTTGAAAGATATACCCCTCTTACGTGGTTATTTTCTAATATTGATAAATGTTCCCCTCTTACGGCGTTGCTTTCTCATATTGACAAATATACCACTTTTTTGTTGTTGTCTTCTCATGTTGAAAGATATACCGCACTTACGTGGTTGTTTTCTAATATTGATAAATATACTCCTCTTTCGGGGTTATTTTCTAATATTGATAAATATACCCCTCTTACGGGGTTTTTTCTTATTTTGAAAGATATACCTCTCTTACAGGGTTATTTTCTAATATTGAAAAATATATCACTTTTTTGGGTTTGTTTTCTCATACTAAAATATATACCACTTTCTTGGGGTTGTTTTCTCCTCTTGAAAGATATACCCCTCCTCCGGGGTTGTTTTCTAATATTGACAAATATATCCCTCTTACGGGGTTGTTTTCTCATATGGACTAACATAGCACTTTTTTGGGGTTGTTTTCTCTTGTTGAAACATATACCCCTCTAAAGGGGTTGTTTTCTCATATTGACAAATATACCACTTTTTTGGGGTTGTTTTCTCATGTTGAAAGATATACCCCACTTACGGGTTGTTTTCTAATATTGACAAATATACCCCTCTTACGGGGTTGTTTTCTCATATTAAAAAATATACCAATTTTTTGGGTTGTTTCCTCATTTTGAAAGATATACCACTCTTACGGGGTTGTTTTCTAATATTGACAAATATACCTCTCTTACGAGGTTGTTTTCTCATATCGACAAACATACCACTTTTTTGGGGTTGTTTTCTCATGTTGGAAGATATACCCCTCTTACGGGGTTATTTTTTAATATTGATAAATATATCCCTCTTACGGGATTGTTTTCTCATATTGACAAATATACCTTTTTTTTAGGGTTGTATTCTCATTCTGAAAGATATACCCCTCTTACAAGGTTGCTTTCTAATATTGACAAATATACCCCTCTTATAGGGTTGCTTTCTAATACTGACAAATATACCCCTCTTACGGGGTTTTCCTCTCTTACTGACAAATATACCCCTCTTACAAAGTTACTTTCTCCTATTGAAAGATATACCCCTATAACAGGGTTGTTCTCTAATATTGACAAATATACCCCTCTTACGGGGTTATTTTCTGAAATTGACAAATATACCACTTTTTTCGGGTTGTTTTCTCAGTTTGAAAGATATACCCCACTTACAGGGTTGTTTTCTCATTTTAAAAAATATACCCCTCGTACGGTGTTGTTTTCTCATATTGACAAATATACCGCTCTTATGGGGTTGTTTTCTCATATTGGTAAATATACCACTTTTTTGTGGTTGTTTTCTCATGCTAAAAGATATATCTATATAACGGGATTGTTTTGTGATATTGACAAATATACCCCACTTACGGGGTTGTTTTCTCATATTGAAAAATATACTACATTTTTGGGGTTGTTTTATCATGTTGAAAGATATACCCCTCTTACGGGGTTGTTTTCTAATATTGAAAAATGTACCCTTCTTACGGGGTTGCCTTCTCTTATTGACAAATATACCCCTGCTACGGGGTTGTTTTCTCAGATTGACAAATATACCACTTTTCTGGGGTTGTATTCTCATTTTAAAAGATATACCCTTCTTACGGGGTTGTATTCTAATATTGACAAATATACCCCTCTTACGAGGTTGTTTCCTAATATTGATTAATATACCTCTCTTACGGGGGTTCTTTTCTCATTTTGACAATATACCACATTTTTTGGGTTGTTTTGTCATGTTGAAAGATATGCCCCTCTTACAGGGTTGTTTTCTAATATTGGCAAATATACCCCTCTTACGGGGTTATTTTCTCATATTTATAAATATACCACTCTTTTGGGGTTTTCATCTCAAGTTGAAACATATATTCCTCTTACGTGGTTGTTTTCTAATATTAACAAATATACCCCTCTTACGGGGTTGTTCTCTCATATTGACAAATATACCATTTTTTTGGGGTTGTTTTCTCATGTTGAAAGATATGCCGCTCTTACGGGGTTGTTTTCTGATATTAACAAATATACCACTTTTTTGGGGTTATTCTTTCATGTTGAAAGATATACCCCTCTTACGGGGTTTTTCTCTAATATTGACAAGTATACCCCTCTTACCGGTTTGTTATCTAATATTGACAAATATAGCCCTCTTACGAGGTTGTCTTCTCATATTGATAAATATAGCCCTCTTACAGGGTTGTTTTCTCATGTTGAAAGATATATCCCTCTTACGTGGTTGTTTTTTAATATTGACAAATATACCCCTCTTACGGGGTTGTTTTCTTATATTAAACCATATACCACTTTTTCGGGGTTGTTATCTCATGTTGAAAGATATACCCTTCTTACAGGGTGGTTTTCTAGTATTAAGAAATATACCCCTCTTAAGGTGTTGTTTTCTCAATGTTGAAAATATACCACTTTTTGAGGTTGTTTTCTCATGTTGAAAGATTTACCCCTCTAACGGAGTTGTTTTCTAGTATTAACAAATATACCCCTCTTACGGGGTTGTTTTCTAATATTGACAAATATACCCCTCTTACGCGGTTGTTTTCTCGTATTAAAAAATATACCACTTTTTTGGGGTTGTTCTCTAATGTTGAAAGATATACCCCTCTTACGGGGATGTTTTCTAATATTGACACACATACACCTATTACGGGGTTATTTTCTCATATTGACAAACATACCACTTTTTTTGTTGTTGTTTTCTCATATTGAAAGATATATCCCTCTTACGGGGTTGTTTTCTAATATTGACAAATATACCCCTCTTACGAGGTTGGTTTCTCATATTGACAAATATACCACCCTTTTGTGGTTGTTTTCTCATGTTGAAAGATATATCCCACTTACGGGGTTGTGTTCTAATATTGACAAATATACCCCTCTTACGGTGTTGTTTTCTCATATTGACAAATATATCACTTTTTTGGGGTTGTTTTCTCTTGTTGAAAGATATACCCCTCTTACCGGGTTATTTTCTTATATTGACAAATATACCCCTCTTACGGGGTTGTTTTCTCATATTGACATATATATTAGTTTTTTGGGGTTATTTTCTCATGTTGAAATATGTACCTCTTTTACGGGGTTGTTTTGTAATATTGACAAATATACCCATCTTATGGGGTTATTTTCTCATGTTAACAAATATACCACTTTTACGGGGTTGTTTTCTAATTTTGAAAGATATATCCCTTTTACGGGATTCTTTTTATTTTTGATAAATATAACCCTCCTACGGGGTTGTTTTCTTATATTGACTAATATACCACTTTTTTAGGGTTGTTTTCTCATGTTCAAGGATATTCCCCTCTTACGTGGTTGTTTTCTAATATTGATAAGTATACCCCTCTTACGGGGTTGTTTTCTCATGTTGCCAAATATACGACTTTTTTTGGGCTGTTTCTCATGTTGAAAGTTTTCTAATATTGAGAAATATACCCCTCTTACGGTGTATTTTTCTCATATTGAAAAATATACCACTTTTTTAGGGTTGTTTTCTCATGTTGAAAGAGATACCGCTCTTACGGGGTTGTTATCCTATGTTGCCAAATATACCACTTTTTTCGGGTTGTTTCTCATGTTGAAAGTTATACCCATCTTACAAGGTTATTTTCTAATATTGGGAAATATACCCCTCTTACAGGGTTTTTTTTCTCACATGGACAAATATATCACTTTTTTAGGGTTGTTTTCTCATGTTGAAAGATATACCTCTTTTACGGGGTTGTTTTCTGATATTGATAAATATACCCCTCTTACGGGGTTGTTTTCTCATATTGATAAATATACCCCTCTTATGGGATATTTTTCTAATATTAACAATTATATCTCTCTTACGGGGTTGTTTTCTCGTATTAAAAAATATAGCACATTTTTGGGGTTGTTTTCTAATATTGAGAAATATACCCCTCTTACGGGGTTGTTTTCTAATATTGACAAATATACCTCTCTTACGGGGTTGTTTTCTCATATTGACAAATAGATCACTTTTTTGGGGTTGTTTTCTCATGTTGAAAGATATACTCCTCTTACGGGGTTGTTTTCTAATATTGTTAAATAAAACCCTCTTACGGGGTTGTTTTCTCATGTTGACAATCATATCACTTTTTGGGGTTGTTTTCTCATGTTGAAAGATATACCCCTCTTACGGGGTTGTTTTCTAATATTGACAAACATACCTCTCTTACGGGGTTGTTTTCTCATGTTAATAAATATACCCCTCTTACGGGGTTGTTTTATATATTAGTATTTATCTACTTATTTTAGATTTCCTTATTTTAGATGGACTTTGTTGGGCTTTTTAGGTTAGGTTTTACTCTTCCTAGGTCGGTTGTAACTTGGATTAAGAGTCCTATTTATAGTCTTCTTCTTTTACTTTTGAACGGAGCTTTTGAGAATTTATAAATAGAGAGATTCTTCTCTTTCCTTGAGCAGATTTGATTCAATTTATCTTTTCAAGAAGTAGGTCTCTAGAGGTTCACTTGAATCCATAGATTGACCTGAATTAGCACTCATACGCTGCGCCATTTTCTCATATTGACAAATATACCACTTTTTTGGGGTTGTTTTCTCATGTTGAAAGATATACCCCACTTACGCGGTTGTTTTCTAATATTGACAAGTACACCCCTATTACGGAGTTGTTTTCTCATATTGACAATTATATCACTTTTTTGGGGTTGTTTTCTAATGTTGAAAGATATACTTCTTTTACGGGGTTGTTTTCTAATATTGACAAATACACCCCTCCTACGGGGTTGTTTTCTCATATTGACAAATATACCCCTCTTACGGGGTTGTTTTCTCGTATTGACAAATATAACCCTCTTACGGTGTTGTTTTCTCATGTTGACAACTATATCACTTTTCTGGGGTTGTTGTCTCATGTTGGAAGATATACACCTCTTACGGGGTTGTTTTCTAATATTAACAAACAAACACCTCTTACGAGGTATTTTCTCATATTAACAAATATACAACTTTTTATGGTTGTTTTCTCATATTGACAAATATACCACTTTTTCGTGGTTGTTTTCTCATTTTGAAAGATATACCCCTCTTGCGGGGTTGTTTTCTAAAATTGGCAAATATACCCCTCCTACAGGGGTTGTTTTCAAATATTGACAAATATACCCCTCTAACAGGGTTGTTTTCTCGTATTAAAAAATACACCACTTTTTTGGGGTTGTTTTCTCATGTTGAAAGATATATCCCTATTACGGGGTTGTTCTCTATTATTGACAAATATACCCCTCTTACGGGGTTATTTTCTCATATTGACAAGTATACCACTTCTTTATGGTTGTTTTCTCATGTTGAAAGATATATCCCTCTTACGGGATTGTGTTCTAATATTGACAAATGTACCACTTTTCTGATGTTTTTCTCATATGGAAAGATATACCACTCTTACGGGATTGTTTTCTAATATTGACAAATATACCCCTCATATGGGGTTGTTTTCTAATATTGATAAATACACCCCTCCTACGGGGTTGTTTTCTCATATTAACAAATATACACCTCTTACGGGGTTGTTTTCTCATATTGACAAATATACTATTTTTTTGGGGTTATTTTTTCATGTTGAAAGGTATATACCTTTTACGGGGTTGTTTCTATTATTGATAAATATAACATTCTTACGGGTTTGTTTTGTTATATTGAGAAATATACCGCTGTTTTGAGGTTGTTCTCTCTTGTTCAAAGATATACCCTCTTACGGGGTTGTTTTTTAGTACTGACAAATATACCCTTCTTATGCGGTTGTTTTCCCATGTTGAAAGTTATACCCCTCTTAGGGGGCTGTTTTCTAATATTGAGAAATATACCCCTCTTACGGGGTTTTTTTCTCATATTGACAAATATACCACTTTTTTGGGGTTATTTTCTCATGTTGAAAGTTATACCTCTTTTACAGGGTTGTTTTCTAATATTGACAAATAATCCCCTCTTACGGGGTTTTTTCTCATATTGACAAATATACCCCTCTTACAGGGTTGTTTTCTCATTTGACAAATATACCACTTTTTTGGGTTTTTTTGTCTTGTTGACAAATATACCCCTCTTACAGGGTTGTTTTCTCATTTGACAAATATACCACTTTTTTGGGTTTTTTTGTCTTGTTGAAAGATATGCCCCTCTTACCGGGCTGTTTTCTAATATTGACAAATATCCCCCTCTTACGGGGTTATTTTCTCATATTGATAAATATACCCCCTATTACGGGGTTGTTTTCTCGTATTAAAAAGTATACCAATTTTTTAGGGTTGTTTTCTCATATGTTGAAAGATATATCCCTCTTACGGGGTTGTTTTCTAATATTGACTAATATACCCCTCTTAGGGGGTTGTTTTCTCATATTGACAAATACACCACTTTTTTGGGGTTGTTTTCTCATGTTGAAAGATATACCTCTCTTACGGGGTTGTTCTCTAATATTGACAATTATACCCCTCATACAGGATTGTTTTCTAATGTTGATAAATACACCCCCTCCTACGGGGTTGTTTTCTCATATTGACAAATATACCCCTCTTACGGGGTTATTTTCTCATATTGACAAATATAACCCTCTTACGGTGTTGTTTTCTCATGTTGACAAGTATATCACTTTTCTAGGGTTGTATTCTCATGTTGGAAGATATACACCTCTTACGGGGTTGTTTTCTAATATTAACAAACATACACCTCTTACGAGGTGTTTTCTCATATTAACAAATATACAACTTTTTTATGGTTGTTTTCTCATATTGACAAATATACCACTTTTTTATGGTTGTTTTCTCATTTTGAAATATATACCCCTCTTGCGGGGTTATTTTCTAAAATTGGCAAATATACCCCTCTTACGGGGTTGTTTTCAAATATTGACAAATATACCCCTCTTACAGGGTTGTTTTCTCGTATTAAAAAATACACCACTTTTTTGGGGTTGTTTTCTCATGTTGAAAGAGATATCCCTCTTATGGGGTTATTTTCTAATATGGACAAATATACCCCTCTTACGGGGTTGTTTTCTCATATTGACAAGTATACCACTTCTTTAGGGTTGTTTTCTCATGTTGAAAGATATATCCCTCTTACGGGATTGTGTTCTAATATTGACAATTGTACCACTTCTCTGATTTTTTTGTCATATGGAAAGATATACCACTCTTACGGGGTTGTTTTATAATATTGACAAATATACCCTTCATACGGGTTTGTTTTCTAATATTGATAAATACACCCCTCCTACGGGGTTGTTTTCTCATATTGACAAATATACACCTCTTACGGGGTTGTTTTCTCATATTGACAAATATACCATCTTTTTGGGGTTGTTTGCTCATGTTGAAGGGTATATACCTTTTACGGGTTGTTTCTAATATTGATAAATATAACACTCTTACGGGTTTGTTTTGTTATATTGAGAAATATAACCCTGTTTTGGGGTTGTTGTCTCTTGTTCAAAGATATACCCTCTTACGGGGTTGTTTTTTAGTATTGACAAATATACCCTTCTTACGGGGTTGTTTTCTCATGTTGAAAGTTATACCCCTCTTAGGGGGCTGTTTTCTAATATTGAGAAATATACCCCTCTTACGGGGTTTTTTTCTCATATTGACAAATATACCACTTTTTTGGGGTTATTTTCTCATGTTGAAAGATATACATCTTTTACGGGTTTGTTTTCTAATATTGACAAATATACCCCTCTTACGGGGTTATTTTCTCATATTGACAAATATACCCCTCTTACAGGGTTTGCTCGTATTAAAAAATACACCACTTTTTTGGGGTTGTTTTCTCAAGTTGAAAGATATATCCCTATTACGGGGTTGTTCTCTATTATTGACAAATATACCCCTCTTACGGGGTTGTTTTCTCATATTGACAAGTATACCACTTCTTTATGGTTGTTTTCTCATGTTGAAAGATATATCCCTCTTACGGGATTGTGTTATAATATTGACAAATGTACCACTTTTCTGATGTTTTTTCTCATATGGAAAGATATACCACTCTTACAGGATTGTTTTCTAATATTGACAAATATACCCCTCATACGGGGTTGTTTTCTAATATTGATAAATACACCCCTCCAACGGGGTTGTTTTCTCATATTGACAAATATACACCTCTTACGGGGTTGTTTTCTCATATTGACAAATATACCATTTTTTTGGGTTATTTTTTCATGTTGAAAGGTATATACCTTTTATGGGGTTGTTTCTATTATTGATAAATATAACACTCTTACAGGTTAGTTTTGTTATATTGAGAAATATACCGCTGTTTTGAGGTTGTTCTCTCTTGTTCAAAGATATACCCTCTTACGGGGTTATTTTTTAGTATTGACAAATATACCCTTCTTATGGGGTTGTCTTCTCATGTTGAAAGTTATACCCCTCTTAGGGGGCTGTTTTCTAATATTGAGAAATATACCCCTCTTACGGAGTTTTTTTCACATATTGACAAATATACCACTTTTTTGGGGTTATTTTCTCATGTTGAAAGTTATACCTCTTTTACAGGGTTGTTTTCTAATATTGACAAATATTCCCCTCTTACGGGGTTGTTTTCTCATATTGACAAATATACCCCTCTTACGGGGTTGTTTTCTCATATTGACAAATACACCACTTTTTTAGGGTTGTTTTCTCTTGTTGAAAGATATGCCCCTCTTACCGGGCTACTTTCTAATATTGACAAATATCCCCCTCTTACGGGGTTGTTTTCTCATATTAATAAATATACCCCTCTTACGGGGTTGTTTTCTCGTATTAAAAAGTATACCAATTTTTTAGGGTTGTTTTCTCATATGTTGAAAGATATATCCCTCTTACGGGGTTGTTTTCTAATATTGATAAATATACCCCTCTTACGGGGTTGTTTTCACGTATTAAAAAGTATACCAATTTTTTAGGGTTGTTTTCTCATATGTTGAAAGATATATCCCTCTTACGGGGTTATTTTCTAATATTGACTAATATACCCCTCTTACGGGGTTGTTTTCTCATATTGACAAATACACCACTTTTTTGGGGTTGTTTTCTCATGTTGAAAGATATACCCCTCTTACGGGGTTGTTCTCTAATATTGACAATTATACCCCTCAAATGGGATTGTTTTCTAATATTGATAAATACACCCCCTCCTACGGGGTTGTTTTCTCATATTGACAAATATACCCCTCTTACGGGGTTGTTTTCTCATATTGACAAATATAACCCTTTTATGGTGTTGTTTTCTCATGTTGACAAGTATATCACTTTTCTAGGGTTGTTTTCTCATGTTGGAAGATATACACCTCTTACGGGGTTATTTTCTAATATTAACAAACATACACCTCTTACGAGGTGTTTTCTCATATTAACAAATATACAACTTTTTTATGGTTGCTTTCTCATATTGACAAATATACCACTTTTTTGTGGTTGTTTTCACATTTTGAAAGATATACCCCTCTTGCGGGGTTGTTTTCTAAAATTGGCAAATATACCCCTCCTACGGGGTTGTTTTCAAATATTGACAAATATACCCCTCTTACAGTGTTGTTTCTCGTATTAAAAAATACACCACTTTTTTGGGGTTGTTTTCTCATGTTGAAAGATATATCCCTCTTACGGGGTTGTTTTCTAATATTGACAGATATACCCCTCTTACGGGGTTGTTTTCTCATATTGACAAATATACCACTTCTTTGTGGTTGTTTTCTGATGTTGAAAGATATATCCCTCTTACAGGATTGTGTTCTAATATTGACAAATGTACCACTTTTCTGATGTTTTTTCTCATATGGAAAGATATACCACTCTTACGGGGTTGTTTTTTAATATTGACAAATATGCCCCTCTTATGGGATTGTTTTGTCATATTAACAAATATACCACTTTTTGGGGGTTATTTTCTCGTGTTGAAAGATATACCCCTCTTACCGGGTTGTTTTCTAATATTGACAAATATACCCCTCTTATAGGGTTGTTTTCTCATATTGACAAATATTGCACTTTTTTGGGGTTGTTTTCTCATGTTAAAATATATACCTCTTTTACGGGGTTGTTTTCTAATATTGACAAATATAACGTTCTTACGGGGTTGTTTTCTCATATTGACAAGTATACCACTTTTTTGGGGTTGTTTTCTCATGTTGAAAGATATGTCCCTTTTACGGGGTTGTTTCTATTATTGACAAATATAACCCTTTTACGTGGTTGTTTTCTTATATTGACAAATATACCACTTTTTTTAGGTTGTTTTCTCATGTTGAAAGATATACCTCTTTTACAGGATTTTTTCTAATATTGACAAATATACCCCTCTTACGGGGTTGTTTTCTAATATTGACAAATATACCCCTCTGACGTGGTTGTTTTCTCGTATTAAAAAATATACCACTTTTTGGGGTTGTTTTCTCATGTTGAAAGATATACCCCTCTTACGGGGTTGTTTTCTAATATTGACAAACATACCCCTCTTACGGGGTTGTTTTCTCATATTTACAAATATACCTCTTTTTTCTTGTTGTTTTCTCATGTTGAAAGATATATCCCTCTTACGGGGTTGTTTTCTAATATTGACAAATATACCCATCATTGTCATTATCCATATCATCTCCCAAACCTAATTCTTTTTATGCTCTTTTAGAAACATGATTTGGATTTTTTTTGTTGATTTATGCGTTTCTATATGTTTAGAATAGGTTTGTTTTATGATTACATATTATAAATTGTTGGGAATTAAATATGATAATTAAAACTTCTTGGAAAATTAATTTGATAATAAAAAAATATGTAGGATTTTGATTATTTTATTTTCTCTAATGATTAGTAATATGATTAGGGTTTTAAATTATATTCACAATTCTTTTATGATTTTATACTTAAACATTTTAGGATTGCATATCAAAACTTGATATTTTGTCATTTTTTGTTTACTACTAGTTTAGGTATTTTAGGGTTTGCATGACTTTCTTAGGGTTTCAAAATAGTTTTTTATATTTTTGTTTATTACTTAATTTAGCACGTTTTAATTAATTCCTTGTTTCCTGTGCATGTGAGATTGGCTCTAGGCATTCAATTAAGAGAGGAACTGTCAAATAACTGTCTACAAAAGCCCTAGAACCAATTGGCTCAATGTAGAGCCCATTCAGCTCAGCGTTGAGCCAATCGGCTCTACACCCATAGCCGATCGGCTCTGCTCTTAGAAACCCTAACCTTTGGCTTCTTGTAGATTTTTGATATATGTCTTAAGTTATTCATGTACTATACTTAGTTTTAGGCCATTTTATTTCCCTTTTTAGTTGTAGGCAGGTTGTAATAGTTAAGATTTATTTTTCTGCACTTTATTTTTGTTGTTTTTGTTTAGTATGTGATCAAATAAGTGTAATATGATTGACTAACTAAAAATGGATGATATAGACTTTAGGCCTTAAAATTGAACCTCACATAAAGACTGTATCCACTAGGCTAATTAATGGTAATTGGACTTAAAATTTAAAATCATTATAGACCTAGTGGGCATTTCCATGCTTTAGTTAGGACAACTGTGCCATATTAGATTTAGGATCATATAATTGGGCCTTATCATAGTATGTAGTCCATTAGACTTTAAAGGTTGGAATTCATGAGCATAATTGGTAATTAGGATAGACTAGGCCTTGTATATAATTGATTTAGTAAGGTAGATAAATAATTTAAATATGGCTTGGGCTTAATAAATAGGCTAGACTTAGAAGTGATTTATGTGTTGTATGGTATGCTTATATATAAACTATTATGTTTATAGGGAATAATTTGTTAAACAATAAAATTAAAGATTGAGATACACAAATAAGAAAGTTGGCTTCCAAATCCATCTTTGGATTTATGGTGTAAGGTTCCTTATGGAATCTGAGAAACATCACTCATTAGTAAAAATATCCCAGTAAATTACTCGGGTGACGACTCCCAACTCTACGCCGGTCTTAGTGACTAGTTAGCGTGTTCCTGATTAGATTGAAAAGCCTTGTAATACCATAATCATTAAAGATACTTGGATGCTCATTCAAAACTCACACCTTGTTATCATGGAGATTGGGTAATGCAAGTCTGGATGGGACCAGAAGAGAAGCTTTGATTTTATGATCTGAAGATATTTGTAAAAGATCGGGAATATCTAGAAGAAGCAACTACAAAGGAAAGGTCTGCACTGAGAATCCAGGCGAGGAACTACATTAGCCATAGGGGAGTATCGTATAAAAGGATGGCTTTGAGAGTCCAACTCCGATGTGTGACTAAAGCGGAGCACAAGTGGTAATGGAAGATAAGCATAAAGGGGTGTACGGGAAGCTTATGTCACAACTCTAGAGATGAATCCGAAAGCCAATTTTCTTATTTATATACATTTATCTTTAATTATATTGTTTAACGAGTTAGGAGTTTATAGCTCAAGATTTTAAGTTTTTAAACGGTCATTCCCATGATTGAAAAGTAGAAAATCCACAGAAGCATTCAAGGCCAACATTCCCAGCCATGAAAGTAGCATTCACGGCCATGAAGAAATCTTCCCGGCTATGAAGCAAAAGTTAACGCCCGCGAATGATGGCAACTCTCCAGAATCTTCAAAAAATCACAATAGAGGTCACGACCAAAGTTCCCAAGCCATGAAACTAGAGTTCCCAGTCGTGAACAAAAGTTTCCAACCGTGAAAGCAGACTTTCTAGTCGTGAAGAATTGTTCATGGCCATGATAGGTTCCATATACAAAGCTCAAAAGGGTTAGGTTGAGCACTTGTGTGAGGGATTAATTGCTTAGCTAAGATTGAAAATCTTAGATTGGATTAGAGTGTTATCCATAGAAAATACTTAAGTTTGAGTGTTAGATATAGAAAACACTTGAGTTTGAGTGTTAGCCATTATAACACTTGTAAGAGATTTGAGTGTGAGCTTGGAAACACTTGGATTTGATCTTATACCCATAAAAGGGTCATTGATAGTGAAAATCTCAAGTGAAGCTTAAGGAGTGGATGTAGGCAAGGAGTTGGTTGAACCACTATAAACTTTGAGTTTGATTTTCTCTTCCCTAAGCTCTTTTATCTTACGTGTGTTTGTTTTATTACTTGCATTCTCATATTGGCTTGGTTAATTACTTCTGCTAATATTGTCATTAATACTCAAGTTTTCAAAGCAAAATTTTTTAGTTTAAATTAATTTTTGTAAACAACCAATTCACCCTCCCCCCCCCCTTGGTTGCGATAAGGTATTTTAATTGGTATTAGAGCCGGTTGTCACAAGACTTAGGCTTAGAGGTTAGCCAAGTCGCAAGGTACTTAGTTAACTTGCTTTTCAAAGTTGAACTAAGTAAGCCTAGATGTGAGTTGGGAGTGATTTTAGGTGAGTAAAGTAGGCAGCAAGGATTTAGGACTAGAGTAGAATAGAGATAGGAGCACTTGAGCTTGAAAGTATGGAGAGCTTTGTTAATGTTTCCAACCTTCTTTACAAGTATGTGGGGTGGTCTTTATATAGGCTTTCCACCTCCTTAACATGTGGTTAGGATTAGTTCATCTAGAACTTTCTACAAACATTACATGTACATGGCTTCCTTAGGAAGCTACTCTATTTACACAAAAGCATGAGAAGTTTCTAGGCAACCTTTCTTACTCCTTCATGGGAAGCTTCTAGGCAGCTCCTTGGCTTGGCTTGTACACAGCCTTGCAATCACTCCAGCTCCTTCTAGTATCTTCCCTTGGATTCTTAGGCAGCCAATTTGGGCTAGGCAGCAGCAGCCCAGTCTTTGCACATGTTAGGCACATTTCTGCCCATGGACAGGCCTTGCCTCGCCCAAGATGAGGCGGGCTGTGACACGGCGCTCTTAATAAAAGACTTAACCATCTAAGAATTGGTCTATGCAACCTTAAATGGATTTATTTCAAAAGAAAATTTTTCATTAAACAAACCTCCATTCTTTGATGAAAATGACTTTTAGTTTTGGAAACAATAAATGGAATATTTTCTCATGAGTAATGATATTACTTTATAGGATATTGTTAAAAATGGTGTTTGGATTATAAAACCCAAAAATCAATGACATGCTCATGAGAATATTAAGAAATTCTTTAATTGAAAATGCTTTTAAAAAAATTACCTCATGTGTTAGTGCTAAGCGTATTTGGGATTGTCTTGATCTATTTCCAACACTAACATTACTTATGAAGTTGATGAACATATGCATGTAGAGGATGACTTTATTCATCATCAATAAAAGAAAATGGCACAAAATGAAGTACCTCATGACGAAAGCTCCCAAAGTTGCTCAATGGATGATCATATGTGTTACGTTGCTCTTGTAGATGATGATATCCAATCAAGAAGAGAGAGAGGCTTAGAATGCTCAACCTCAACAAGCAATGAGGTTTCTGATTGTGAACAAGAAAGAAAGAACCTAAAGATGTAAAAAATTAATAACTCATATAATTATAATAAGATATTAGTGATTAAATTCTGTTGGTTAATGAAAGATTGTAAATTGAATAGTTATGACCATTGGTAAAGGTTATGACATGAAGGGTTGTAACCATTGGTGCTTTGATGGAAAACCACCATTAGTCTATAAATAAGAGTTGGTCCTCTCTCTACCCATATCATCAAAAATTATAGCAGATACAAAAACTAAAAGATTGGAGTATCCATTAATAAGATAAGGAGAAAATGGAGAGAAATCACACTCTATTAAACATGGATCGAGGTATGTTTTCTTCCTTCTATTTAAAAGGGGAAAAACATGAAGTTCTAGATCAATAGGATATTATAGTTTACATGTGGTATCAGAGCATAGTTTAAGAAGTCATGTTTTTTCATAATTTGTTGGATTTACTGATGTTGTGGATGCATGTAAGAATTAATTCTTGTTTTAGCAAATAAAGTTTATTTAATTAACTTTACATGGTTTTTATTAAATATTGAGATTTTTTATTGAGATTTTGAAATTGTTTTAAAAAGAAAATTTTTAATTTCTGCAAAATATTGAGGTTTTGATTATGCATGATTTGGAATTAAGATTAAATGAAAGTTTGGATTAAATTAAGGTTTTTGTATCTTATATTTTTCTTGGATTTTGTTACACTGTTTGGTTTTTGGGAAGAAACTTACGTGCATGAAATGGTAAGAGTGCGCATGTACTGTTAATTCTGGTTTTAAGAAAAAGGGTCAGTTTGGCCTCTACAGTTTTGTTTTCTTGCCAGATTGTCTATAAAATTTACATTCTTCCTATTAAGTTCTAAATAATTTACAGTTTCATCCTAATAAAAAAAAACTTTTAATCCAGATTCATCCTTAAAAAAAGTAGTTAATGCTTAATTGAAATTAAGTTAAATATTTAATGAAAATAAATATATTATTTAAATATATTATTGTAAACTTTTAAAATTTATATTAAGAACAATTTGCTTGTCACTAAAGTGACAAAAAATAAATAAATTTTCAATTATATATTATAATTTTCAATTACTTATAAATTTTATATTTAAAATGACATTACGGTTTTTTGTGTATTTATAGGTAAATTGAAATTTATCATTATAAGATATTTAGGGATCAATCCAAAGATTGATTAATTATTTTATAATTGATAAACATAATCATAGTGATTAGTATGTTATACTAATTTTCTTTTTATATATCCAAAGATAAAAAGAATAAATTTAGTTATGCATATATAATTAACTATAATTGTCTATAAAAGTATATCTTAGTATCACCCAAAGGAGAACTTTGAAATATTTTTATGTTTATATTTATAGAATAAATATTATGAATCAAAGCATTAATTTATGAGTATTTTATGTTATTTTTATTTGCAGTATCTATACCTGTTTCTCTTCATTCACATACTTCATTTGTTCCATTATTTAACGGTTTGAACTTCTTTGATTGGTGCGAACAAGTTTAGTTCCACTTAGGTGTTTTGGATCTTGATTTGGCACTTCAAATCAAGAAACCTGCTACTATTACTTATCAAAGTAGCAATGAAGAAAAAGCTTTATATAAAGCTTGGGAAGATCGAACATATTAAGCTTAATATTTATGTGAATGACTGTTGCAAACAACTTAAAGAGTACAATTCCTAAAACTGACAGTGTTAAGGAATTTAAAAAGCTTATTGAGGAACGTTCTCAAACACCTGATAAGTCACTTGCTAGCACATTGATGAGTAATTTGACCTACATGAAATATAATGGTTCGCGTGCCATGCATGAGCATGTTCTTGAAATGACTACCTTAGCGGCAAAATTAAAGACCTTAGGAATGAATGTGGATGAGTATTTTCTAGTACAGTTTATACTGAACTCCTTGCCTCCTGAACAATATGGTCCATTCTAAATGAACTATAACACCTTAAAGGATAAATGGAATGTAAATGAATTGACCAGTATGCTTGTTCAAGAGGAGACAAGATTAAAGAATCAAAGAGCTCATTTAGTTCATCTTTTAAGTCATCAAGAAGCTGGAAAGAGTTACAAAAAGAAAGGTGGAAAGAGCAAGAAGAAAGGTTTACACAACCTGAATGAATCTTTTAAGGCTGCTCACAAGAAGGAACGTTGGAGTGTTAAGTGTCACTTCTATGATAAAATTGGGCACTTAAAGAAGGATTGCCTAAAACGTAAAGCTTGGTTTGAAAAGAAAGGTAAGCATTATGCTTTAGTATGTTTTGAATCAAATTTTATTGAAGTTCCACATAATACTTGGTGGATTGATTCTGGTTCCACTACCCATCTTTCTAATATGAGGGATTCCTTACGATCCAAACCATAAGGCCAAATGAAAGTTTTGTCTTCATGGGGAATCGAAAGAAAGCTTCTATTGAAGGCATTGGCACTTATCGTTTAATTTTAGATACAGCACATTATTTGAATTTATTTCAAACTCTTTATGTACCCACATTTTCTCGCAACTTAATTTCTTTATCGAAACTTAATGTAGCGGGATTCTATTTTAAGTTTGGTTCTGGATCTTTAACTTTATTTAAGAATAATAATATTATTGGTTCTGGATTGCTATGTGATGGTCTCTACAAGCTTAAACTTGATAATTCTTTTGTTGAGACATTAATGACCTTGCATCATAATGTTGGTAATAAATGTAATTTAGCCAATGAAAGTTATGCTTACTTGTGGCATAAACGTTTGGATCATATATCCAAAGAAAGAATACAAAGATTAGTAAGAAATGAAATACTTTCAAGTTTGAACTTTACTGATTTTGAAGTGTGTATTGATTGTATTAAAGGAAAACAAACAAAACATACTAAGAAAGGAGCCACGAGAAGCACACAGCTTCTTGAAATTATACACACTGATATTTGTGGTCCTTTAATGCTCCAACTTTTGGTGGAGAAAAATATTTTATTACCTTTATCGATAATTTTTCTTGTTATGGTCATATTTATCTATTGTATGACAAATCTCAATCAATTAATTCACTTGAAATTTATATTAAAGAGGTTGAGAGTCAATTAGATAAAAAGGTAAAAATTATAAGGTCAGATAGAGGTGGTGAATATTATCGAAAATATGATGAATCTAGATAATAACCAGGTCCATTTGCCAAATTTCTTGAAAGACATGGTATTTACGCTCAATACACAATGCCAGGAACACCACAATAAAATGATGTTGCATAAATGTGTAATTGTACTTCAATATAAATGGTTAGGAGTATGATTAGTCATTCTTCTTTATCCTTGTCCTTGCGGATGTATGCATTAAGAACTACTATGTATTTGCTAAATAGGGTTCCTAGTAAGGCAATTCCAAATACACCTTTAGAACTATGGATAGGAAAAAAACCTAGTTTGAGTCACTTACATGTTTGGGGTTACCCAGTAGAAGTAAGAATTTTCAATCCACATGAAAAGAAATTGGATTTAAAAACAACCATTGGTTATTTTGTTGGTTATCCAGAAAAGTCTAAAGAGTACATATTTTTTATTATCCTAATCATAGTACAAGAATTGTTGAATCTGGATATACAAGCTTCATTGAAAATGGTGACATTAGTGGGAGCGAAAGAATACATGATGTTAGTATTCAAGAAGTTAGGGTGGAAGTTCCTATATCCAAAACTTTTACAATTATTGTTCCTAATGTTATTGCTTATCCCAATAACATTCAAGAACAAAAAATAAATGATCAAATGCTTCATGATGAAAATGTCAATAATAAAATCATAGTAAATGAACAACAAGAAGTAATAGTAAGAAGGTCTCAAAGAGAAAGGAGATCTGTTATTTCTGATGACTATGTAGTTTATCTACAAGAGTCGGAAATAGACTTAGGAATTAATAATGATCCAAATTCATTTTTAGAAGCCATGAATTGTGATGATTCAATTAAATGGATTAGTGCTATGGAAGAAGAATTAAAATCTATGGATCAAAATCAATCTGGGACCTTGTTGAGTTGCCTGAAGGATGTAAAACGATTGGATACAAATGGGTTTTCAAAATCAAACGCGATTCAAAAGGCAATATCAAATGACATAAAGCCAAACTTGTTGCCAAAGGTTTTACTCAGAAAAGTGGCATTGATTAAAAAATGACTTTTTCATCAGTGTCTAAAAAAGACTCTTAGAATCACTATGGCTTTAGTGGGTCATTATGATTTAGAGCTACACCAAATGGATGTTAAAACCGCTTTTCTTAATGGAAATTTGGAAGAAGATATGGATCAACCTGAGGGTTTTTCAATTAAGAAAAATGATCATATGGTGTGTAAACTAAAGAGATCAATATACGTACTTAAACAAGCTTTCCGTCAATGGTATATTAAGTTTAATGATACCATTACTTCTTTTGAATTTCAAGAAACATCGTGATTGGTGTATATATATGAAAATCAGTGGGAGCAAGTTTATTTTTCTTTTTCTATATGTTAATGATATTTTACTTGCTGCTAATGATCTTGGTTTGCTACATGAAACTAAGAAATATCTCTCTAATAATTTTGAAATGAAGGATATGGGAGAAGCCACATATATAATAGAAATAGAAATATTCCATAATAGATCACAAGGATTATTGGGCTTATCTCAAAAGACTTATATTAATAAAATTTTAAAAAGATTTAAAATGGACAAATGTCCAGCAAGGATAGTTCCAATTCAGAAGGGGGATAAATTTAATCTTATGCAATGTCCAAAAAATGAATTGGAACGAGAACAGATGAAGAACATTCCTTATGCATCTGTTGTTGGGAGTTTAATAAATGCTCAAACTTGCACCAGACCGGACATTAGTTTTGCTGTCGAAATACTGGGCAGATATCAAAGTAATCCAGAATTTTATCATTGGAAAGCTGCAAAGAAAATTCTTAGATACTTGCAAGGAACAAAGGATCATATGCTCACTTATAGAAGATCTAAGCATCTTGAGGTGATTGGATATTCAGATTCAGATTTTGCTAAATGTGTTGATACAAGAAAACTAACATTTGGCTACTTATTCCTATTATCCGAAGGACCAATTTCATGGAAGAGTGTGAAGCAGTCTATCATTGCTGCATCCACTATGGAGGCCGAGTTCATAGCTTGCTTGGAGGCTACCATTCATGGATTATGGCTACGAGATTTTATTTCAGGACGTGGAATTATCAACAGTGTAGTCAGGTCGCTGAAAATTTATTGTTATAATTCTGCAGCAGTTTTCTTCTCTAGAAATGACAAGTATTCTAGGGGTGCTAAGCATATGGAGATAAAATACTTTGTCGTTAAAGAAGAAGTTCAGAAATAAAGAGTGTCAATTGAACATATTAGCACAAATCTTATGATTGCAGATCCTTTAATAAAAGAATTACTGCCCAAAACATTTAATGAACATGTTATAAGAATAGGCATTATTAGATGTCATTACTAGTATTATATCAAGTTTATTTTAGGTTTATACATTTGACACTTTAAGCTCAATTATGTGTTTCTGATTTTCCTATTTTCTATTTAGTATAAAAAATTGCTTTAAAGTAATACTGACATGAACAGTCTTGAAATAAAGATACTAATATTGAACCATTAATGTTATTTTTATTAAAGATCATGTTAAGTTGAGAATTAGTGTTCTAGTACATGGAAGGGACTATGTTAATAAAATGACATATGACCGCTATGACCCGCATTAATATTTCTATTGATATTCATAAATGTATGCCTTATACGGGTTGCTCTCGTATATTCATAAATATACCTCTCTTATGGGGTTGCTTTCTCATATTCATAAATACACACTGTTTACGGGATTGTTTTCTCAAACTCAGAAATACAGCTCTCCTTAGGTGTTGTATTCTAATATTCATAAATATGCCACTCTTAGAGGGTTCTTTTTTCATATTTACAAACATATCCCTCTTGCGAGATTGTTTTCTCATACTCAAAATATACCCCTCTCATGGGTATTTTTTCTCACATTCATAAATATACTTCTTTTATGAGGTTGTTTTCATATACTCATGAATTTACCCTCTTCTTAGTTTCTTTTCTCACACTCATAAATATACCCCTCTTCTTAGTTTCTTTTCTCACACTCATAAATATACCCCTCTTCTTAGTTTCTTTTCTCATACTCATAAATATACCCCTCTTACAGGGTTATTTTATCATATTAAAAAATACACCTCTCGTACGAGATTGTTTTCTAATACTTATAAATATACCCATCTTATGGGGTTGTTTTCTCATATTCAGAAGTATACATCTCTTATGGGGTTGTTTTCTAATATTCATAAATGTACCCTTTTACGTGGTTGTTTTCTCACACTCATAAATCTACCCCTCTTATGAGGTAGTTTTCTCTTATTCATAAATATACTCTTTTTATGGGGATATTTTCACATAGTCATGAATATATCCTTTTTTCGAGTGGTTCTCTCTCACTCACAAATATACCCCTCTTAAGAGGTTTTTTTTTCTCATACTCACAAATATACCCATCTTATGGGGTTGTTTTGTGATATTTATAAATATATCCATTATACGGGGTTGCTCTCGTATATTCATAAATATACATCTCTTACGATGTTGTTTTCTCTTATTCATAAATATACCCTTTTCACAAGGTTATTTTCTCACATTTAGGGGGCTGTTTTCTTATATTCACAAATATACCCCTCTTATGGGGTTATTTTGTTACTCACAACTATACCCCTCTTACGGGGTTGTTTCCTCACACTCATAAAATCTACCCCTCTTACAGGACTGTTTTGTCATATTCAAAGATATGTCTCTCTTATAGGGATGTTTTCTAATATTTACAAATATAACCTTCTTACGGGGTTGTTTTGTCCTATTTAGAAATATATCCCTCTTACGAGGTTGTTCTTTCACATTCATGAATATACCCCTTTTGCAGGGTTGTTGTTTCACATTCACAAGTATAGCCCTCTTATGGGGCTGTTTTCTCATAATAATAAATATACCCCATTTATAAGGTTGTTTTTACATACTCACGAATATAACCTTTTTCGAATGTTGTTTTCTCACACTCACAAATATACCCCTCTTATGGAGTTTTCTTCTCATACTCATGAATATACCCGTTTTCGAAGGTTCTTTTCTAATATTTATAGGTATTACCATTCTTATGGTTTATTAATTAATAATCAGAAATATACCACTTTTACGAGTTTGTTTTCACATATTCATAAATATACTCATTTTACGGGATCGTTTTCTCACACTCACAAATATAATCCCCTTACGGGATTGTTTTGTCATAGACAAAAATATACTCTTATGTACCCCTTTTATGGGGTTGTTCCCTCTTACAGGTTTGTTTTCATATATTCATAAATATACTCATTTTACGGGGTTGTTTTTTCACACTCATAACATGCCCCCTTTATGGGGTTGTTTTCTTGTATTTAAAAAATATACTTCTTTTTCGGGGTTTATTTTCTCAAACTCATAAATATACCTTTTTTACAAGGTTATTTTCTCATATTAAAAAATATATCCCTTTTACGAGATTTTTTTTTCATATTCACAAATATAATCCTCTTATGGGGTTGTTTTCTCATCTTTATAAATATACTGCTTTATGGAGTTTTTTTTAATACATATAAATATACCTCTCTTACATGGCTATTTTTTCAAATTCATAAATATACTACTGTTACAGGGTTATTTTCTCATACTTATGAATATACCCCTCTTACGAGGTTGTTTTCTCCCACTTATAAATATACCTCTTATAAGGGGATTTTTCCAATTATTTTGCAAATATACCTATCTTACGAGGTTTTTTTCTCATATTAAAAATATACCCCTCTTACGGGTTATTTCCTCTTATTCATAAATATACCACTTTTACGGGGTTGTTTACTCACACTCACAAATATACCTCTCTTATGGGGTTGTTTTCTGATATTCATAAATATACCATTTTTACAGTGTTATTTTCACATACTCATGAATATACCCTTTTTCTAAGGTTGTTTTCTCACACTCACAAATATACCTCTCTTATGGGGTTTTATTCTCATATACATAAATATACCTTTTTGACGAGGTTGTTTTTTCATACTCACAAATATACACCTATTATGAGGTTGTTTTCTAAAATTTACAAATATTACTCCTCTTGCAGTGTTGTTTTCTCCATACACAAATATACCCTTCTTATTGGTTGTTTTCTAATATTGACAAATATATGCCTCTTACACGGTTGCCTTCTCATACTCACAAATATAACCTTTTTACGGGTTTGTTTTCTATTATTTACAAGTATACCACTCTTATGGGGTAGTTTTCACATATTCATAAATATACTACTTGTAGAGAGTTGTCTTCTAATATTCATAAATATACCAAAGTTACGCAATAGTTTTCTGATATTTAAAAATATATCCTCTTATGGGGTTATTTTCTCATATTTATAAATATACCCCTTTGACGAGGTTGTTTACTCATATTTATAAATGTACCCCTTCTACGTGGTTGTTTTCTCACACTCATAAATATACCCCTCTAATGGGATAGTTTAATTATTTATAAATATATGCCTTTTATGGGGTTCTTTTATGATATTCATTAGTACACTCGTCTTACGAGTTTATTTTCTCATATTCATAAATATACTCTTTTTATGTGGTTATTTTCTCATACTCACAAATATACCCCTCTTACAAGGGCGTTCTTTAATATTGACAAATATACCGATTGTATGGGGTTGTTTCCTTAGATTCACAAATATACCCCTTTTACGAGGTTGTTTTCTCACACTCACAAATATACCCCTTCTCATTGGATAGTTCTCTATTATTTATAAATATACTCCTCTTACGAGGTTGTTTCTAATATTCATAAATACAACCCTCTTGGGTTTATTTTCTTATATTCCTAGATATACTTTTTTTATGCGGTTGTTCTCTCATACTTACAAATATACCCCTCTTACGAGGTAATCTTCTAATAGTTACAAATGTACCCCTCTTACGGGGTTGTTTTCTAATATGCATAGATATACCCCTATAATGTGGTAGTTTTCTCATTCAGACAAATATACCACTCTTACGGTGTTATTATACCCATTTGATGAGGTTATTTTCTCATATTCATAAATGTACCCCTTCTATGTGGTTGTTTTCTCAAACTCACAAATATACACCTATTACGATGTTGTTTTCTAAAATTTATAATTATACCCCTCTTACGGGGTTGTTTTCTAATATTTACAAGTATACCCGTCTTATGGGGTAGTTTTCACATATTCATAAATATACTACTTGTAGTGAGTTATTTTCTAATATTTATAAATTTATCCCTTTTACATGGTTGTTTCCTCATTCTCACAAATATACCCCTCTTATGGGGTCGTTTTCTCATATTAAAAGATATACCCCTTTATTTTCTCATAATTATAAATATACTCCTTTTATGAGTTTGTTTTCTCATACTTAAAAATATTTCCCTCTCACGAGCTTGTTTTCTAATATTTATAAATATACCATTCTTACGGGATTGTTTTCTCATACTTATAAATATACCCTTATTACGAGGTTGTTATCTAATATTTATAAATATACCCCTCTTACAATATTGTTTTCTCATATTCAAAATCATATTCCTTTTATAGGGTTGTTATCTCATATACATAAATATACGCATTTTACGGAGTTGCTTTCTAATATCGACATATATACCTCTTTTACGCAGTTATTTTCTCATATTCACAAATATATCCCTCTTACGGGGTTATATTCTCATTTTCACAAATATACATCTCTTATGGGGTTATTTTCTCATATTCACATATATACCCCATTTACCGAGTTGTTTTCTCATACTCATAATTATACCCCTCTTTACGTAGTTGTTTTCTCATATTAACAAATATACACCTTTTATGGAGTTAGTTTCTCATACTCACAGATATCTAACGGTGTTGTTTTCTCATATTCATAAATATATATCTTTTTACGGGATTGGTTTCTTATGCTCACAAATATTTCATACTCATAGATATACTCCTCTTACGGTGTTGTTTTCTCATATTCATAAATATATATCTTTTTTACGGGATTGGTTTCTTATGCTCATAAATATTTTATACTCACAAATATACTCCTCTTACGGTGTTGTTTTCTCATATTCATAAATATATATCTTTTTTACACGATTGGTTTCTTATGCTCACAAATATACTCATCTTACGGGGTTGTCTTCTAATATTTACAAATATACTCCTTTTACGGGTTGTTTTCTAATGCTAAAAGATTTACTCCTATTACGAGGTTATTTTCTCATTTTCAGAAACATACCCCTTTTACGGTGTTGTTTTCACATACTCACAAATATACTCCTGTTACAGGGTTGTTTTCTCATACTCACAAATATACTCCTCTTACAGGGTTATTTTCTCATATTCATAAGTATACCCTTTTTCCGTGGTTGTTTTCTCATACTCACAAATAATCCTCTCTTACAGGGTTGTTTTCTCATTGAAAAATATACCCTTTTCTGTGGTTGTTTTCTCATACTCACAAATATACCTCTCTTACGCGGTTGTTTTCTCATATTTATATATATCACTTTTACTGGATTGTTTTCTCATGCTCACAAATATACACCTCTTACGGGGTTATCTTTTAATAGTTGCAAATATGCCCCCTTACGGGATTATTTTCTGAAACTCATAAATATACCCTTGTTACGAGGTTGTTTTCTCACACTCACAGATATACTCCACTTAAGATCTAATAATAATGCTCTGATATTCCTTTTCCATTGGTCTGTTGATGATGGACTCTCTTTAATCACTTTGTACAATATGGAAGAGAAATTGAATATAATAATCTTCATGGATAAATTCGTGTTCCAGTATGAATTTCGTGTGTTTGGTGGTAGTAATTGGTTTATGTTAAGTGATCGAGATTTTAGGTTCCATCTAGTAAAATGGTAGGCCATGAATATGTATGTTAAACGTTCTTTTTATTTATAATTTATGGCGCAAGGTTCTGGTGGCGCCATTCTAAAAAAAACTGTGCAAGCTATTGTTATTGGCATTTACGATGAGCCATTGACCCCATGACAGTGCAACATGGTAGTAGAGAGGCCGGGTGATTACCTCATTGATCAGGGCCTGTAGGGTTCATATTAGCAGAATGGTTGTCAAATGCTGATTTCTGGTTTGGGCTTGCAGCTGGCCATGAACTAGCATAATGATTTTGTTGGAAAATAACGATTGTGAGGACAGAAACGGTGATTTTTTTTTCTTTTTTCCCTCATGATTGTAGGCTCATGCTTTTTGTCCTTTTAATTCGTTCCATCATGCTATCATAATTTTTGTGTATTCATACTTCCCTCCTGTTATGCTTGAATTAAGTTTGCATACCTAAAGTTTGATATGTTTTGGAATTTTTATAGTATGGAATACTTTCTCTTTCTTTTTCTTTTCCTAAGGAATGGGTTTATCTGCAAAAACAGGACATGGTTGTAAGAATATATTATATCCTATATGGTTGCATTTGCTTGGAAACTAAACCAGTTTCAATTGGTGATAAATTTGAAACAGGTGAAAATGAGCAAAGCTTAAAATAATATTTATATTTTAATCAGCCTCATAATGCATTGGTAAAGTGTCAGGACCAAATTTTATAAAACTGGAAAAAGGATGGTTCGAACTTCACAGGTTAAATAAAATAAAGATTAATGTTTTCTTTTTGAGATTTTTTCATACTTATAAATATATCCATCTTTTAAGGTTGTTTTCTAATATCGACAAATATACTAAAGTTACGTAATAATTTTCTGATATTTAAAAATATATCCCTCTTATGTGGTTATTTTCTTATATTAATAAATATACTCTCTTTTACGGAATTATTTTCTCATATTCAAAATTATACCTCTCTTTTGGGGTAATTTTCTCATATTGAAAAGTATCCCTTTTTCCACGGAGATTTTTTTCATACTCATAAATATATTCCTTTAATGTGGTTGTTTTCTCACATTTATAGATATACCCCTCTTATGGGGTTGTTTTCTGATATTCACAAATATACTCTTTTTCGAGGTTGTTTTCTCATATTCATAAATGTACTCCTTTTATGCAGTTGTTTTTTCATACTAAAAATATAACCTTCTTACGTAGTTGTTTTGTAATATTTACAAATATACTCTTCTTAAGGGGTTGTTTTCTAATACTAAAAAAAAATCCCATTTACGAAGTTATTTTCTGATACTAAAAAAAATTTACCATCTTACGAGGTTGTTTTCTCATTTTTAGAAACAATATCGCTTTTATTGAGTTATTTTCACATACTCACAAATGTCTCTGTTATGAGGTTGTTTTCTCATACTCACAATCATACCCCTCTTTCGGGACAGTTTTCTCATATTGAAAAATATAACCCTTTTCAAGGGATGTTCTCTCATACTCACAAATATACCCCTCTTATGTGGTTATTTTCTCACATTCATAAATATACCTCTTTTCCGAAGTTGATTTCTGATATTCACAATATACCCTTTTCATAGGGTTATTTTCTCACATTCATAGTTGTACCCTTTTTACGCAGTTGTTTTCTTATACTAAAAGTATACCCTTCAAATGGGGTTGTTTTTCAATATTATCAAATATACTCCTTTTACGGAGTTGTTTTCTCGTACTCACAAATATACCTATATTACAAGGTTGCTTTCTAATATTTATAAATATACCCCTATTATGGTGTTGTTTTCTCATATTCATAAGCATACCCCTTTCACAAGGTTGTTTTCTCACACTCACAAATATGCCCCTTTTACGGGGTTGTTTTCTCATTTTCATAAACATACCCATTTTACGGGGTTATTTTCACATACTCACAAATATACCCCTGTTATGGGGTTGTTCTCTCATACTCACAAATATACCCCTCTTACAGGGTTGTTTTCTCATATTGAAGAATATACCCCTTTTTTGGAGTTATTTTATCATACTTATAAATATACTTCTCTTACGTGATTGTTTTCACATATTCACAAATATACCTCTTTTATGGAGTTGTTTCCTCATGCTAAAAAATATACCCCTCTTATGGCATTGTCTTGAAATATTTACAAATATTACCACCTTATGGCGTTATTTTCTCATATTCATAAATATGTTTCTTTTAAGCAGTTGTTTTCTCATACTCACAAATATACATCTATTACGGGATAGTTTTTTAATAGTTATAAATATACTTCTCTTACGTGGTTGTTTTCTCATATTCATAAATATACTTTTAGTGGGTTATTTTCTAATATTCATAAATATAGTCCTTTTTGTGATTATTCTCTCATCCTTACAAATATACCTCTTTTACGAAGTTGTTTTCTCATATTAAAAAATATACCCCTTTTACGGGTTTATTTTCTCATAATCATAAATATATCCTTTTTATGCAGTTATTTTCTCATACTTAAAAATATACCTGCTTACGTGGTTGTTTTCTAATATTTACAAATATACCCCTCTTATGGGGAATATTTTTATGATAATAATTGAGATTTCTGAATGATAATTATTTGAAATTGATAGAATAAATCCCTTTTTATTTTATAATAATCAAATAAAGGGGAGGGATAATTTAAACCTATTTATTTTTACAATTGAATAATTATCAACATCTTCTAGGGTTTCCTAACCAAGTTCCTATAAATAGAATAGTATAGCCTAGGTCTAGGGTTAGTAAGAGAGGAGAGCATAATAATTACAGCAAAATTTACATCGATATATACAGAGAAGAAACCCTTAGCAAGCTAGTAAGAAAGAACTCCCAAGTTAGGGGACCCATGAACAATGATAGAGGTTTCTTTGAAAATCCAAAAAAAGCAGAACTGGGTTCTTATCTTCTCTTTGATTCAACAACAGTTTCCTCATCTCCTGAGACTCATAGAAGTGTGAGTAAAATCAATATAGAAGAGACACTGAGAAAAAAAAAACAAAGAGAAAAGCTAGATGAAAAAGAAAGAGAAGCATTGTTGATTATAATAGTCATTAGAAGATCCAAACCACTTAAGCAAGATCATTTAAAACTTTTTCTAAATCATAGAAAGTTTCTCAAAGCCAGATCTAGCTCTGAATTCCTACCCAGTTTTTGGTTCAATCGCCTCCTCATCGCCCGAGACTTGTAGATCCAACAAACATAATGACAATCTATTGCTAGTTTATAAGATTTTAGGATTTTTAGTGATTTAGATTTTTTTAGCTTATGTACTTTATTTTATTATTTTTTATTTATTTTATCTCATTCTATTTTTCTTAACATTTGTGCATGTGAAAATTAGCTCTAGAGTGTGAGATTGAACTGTTGAATAAAGGAGAATCGAAGGAGAACTAACTGAAATACACCCTAGGACTCTAGAGCCAATCGGCTCTTCATGCACAGTTGATTGGCTGACCATGCTGGAGCATTTATTTTCGCTTTTTTGGTGAGTTTCAATGTATTCTTGACCCCCGTACAATTTTAGGTCTTTCTAGTTTTGCAATCGTAGTTGTAGGAGGGTTGTAATAGCTAGGGTTTTCTTTTCTGCTTTATTCTCTTTATTATTTTTTGTTGATTATTGAACGTTATCCCCAATACATGATTGATTAATTAAAATGGGCCACAAAGACTTAGGGCTATAAAACTGGTCCAACATGAATTTGGTAGTTTATTAGACTAATCTACCTTAATTAGGCCTAAACCCTAAAATTCAATTAGACTAGTGGGCCTTCATATGATTATTTAGGGTTTGAATTTAGTTAGGGTTGAGATCACATTAATTAGGCCTTTTCATAACAAGTAGTCTAATAGGCTTAAAGGCTCGAATCTAAAAAGCATAACATGTAATTAGGCTAGAATAGGTGGGCCTCATGCATAATTGGATAGTAAATTAGATTAATAACTTTAAATGAGAGCTAGGCTTGAATAAAATGGGCTAAACTTAGGTGTACTATGTGTTGTTTTGGCATGCCTGTGTATAAAATGCTTGCATTTTATTAAATAAAAACTTAAAGACTAATATACATAAATAAGGAAGTTGGCTTCTAGATCCATCTCTTGACTTTGTGGCTTAAGCTTCTTTATGGAATCTCAGAAAAGCTACTCATTAGTAAAAGCGTCTGAGTGATTACCCAGGTGGCAACTCCCATCTCCACACTATCAGTCACTAGTTAGTATGTTTCTGATTAGGTTAAAAAGACTTACAAAGGTCGTAGTCGCTAAAGTTGCGCGCGCTAAAACCGCCAAATGCAGTATATTTATGAATATGAGAAAACAACCCCGTAAAAGGGGTATATTTGTGAGACTGAGAAACCAATCACGTAAAAGGGTTAAATTTATAAATATTAGAAAACAATCTCATAAAAGTGATTTATTTATGAGAAAACAACCCCGTAAGAGGGGTAAATTTGTAACTAATAGGAAACTACCCCATAAGAGGGGTTTATTTGTGAGCATGAGAGAACAACCGCATAAAAGAGAAATATTTATCAATATGAAAAAAATAAACCAATAAGAGGGCTATATTTATTAATATTAGAAAATAACCATGTAAAAGGGGTATATATATAAATAATAGAAAATAACCTCGTAAGAGGGATATAATTGTAAATAATAGAAAATAACCCCGTAAGAGTGGTATAAAACAACCCCCTAAAAAAGGGTATATTTATGAATATGAGAAAATAACCCTGTGAAAGGGATACATTAATGAATATGAGAAAATATCCCCGTAGGAAAGGTATATTTGTGAGTATGAGAAAACAATCCCGTAAAAGAGGTATATTTATGAATGTGAGAAAATAACCCCTTAGCAAGAGCATGTTTGTGACAATGAGAAAACAACAATGTAAATGGGGTATATCTATGAATATTAGAAAATTACCCCGTAAGGAGTATATTTATCAATTTGAGAAAATAATCCCATAAGAGGTATATTTATGAATATGAGAAAATAATCCCATGAGGGGTATATTTATTAACATGAGAAAATAAGCACGTAAGAGGGGTATATTTTTTAGTATGAGAAAACAACCCTATAAAAAGGGTATATTTTTTAATCTTAGAAATCAACCCCGTATGAGGGGTATATTTGTGAGTGTGAGGGGTATCTTTATGAACATGAGAAAATAACCCCATAAGGGGTAAAATAACGAATATGAGAAAATAACCCTATAAGAGGGGTATATTTGTAAATATTCAAAATGAACCTTGTAAGAAAGGTGTATTTGTGAGTATGAGAAAACAACCCTGTAATGAATGAGGGTATGTTTGTGAATGTTAGAAAATGACACCATAAAGGGGTATATTTGTGATTATGAGAAAACAACCCGTCAGGGCGGAATATTTGTAAGTAATAGAGAACAATCCCGTAAGATGGGTATATTTATGAATCTGAGATAACAACCCCCTAAAGGGGGTATATTCGTCAATACAAGAAGACAACATGTAAGAGTGCTATATTTGTGAGTATGAGAAAATAATCCCATAAAAAGGAAAGATTTTTTAATATGAGAAAACAATCCCATAAGAGGAGTATATTTATAAATATTAAACAACCCCGTAAGAGGGGTATATTTATGAATATTAGAAAATAATCTTGAAAGAGAGGTATATTTGTGAGTATGAGAAAACAACCCCGTGTGAGGGGTATATTGGTCAATGCAAGAAAACAACCCCGTAAGTGGGGTATATTTATCAGTACGAAAAGGCAATCCTGCGAAAGGGGTATACTTATGAATATGAGAAAACAACACCGTAAGAGGGGTATATTTAAGACAACCCCAAAAGATGGGTATATTTGTAAATATTTGAAAACAAACCTAAAAGAGGGGTATATTTATGAGTATGAGAAAACAACCCTGTAAAAGAGATATATTTGTTAATATCAAAAAACAACCCTATAAGTGGGGTATATTTGTGAGTATGAGAAAACTACCCCGTAAAAGAGGTATATTTGTGATCATGAGAAAAGAACCCCGTAAGAGGAATATATTTGTCAACATTAGAAAACAACCCCGTAAGAGGGGTATATTTGTGTGTATGAAAAAACAACCTTGTAAGAGGGGTGTATTTGTAAATATTAAAAAAAACCCCGTAAAAGGGATCTATTTGTCAATATTAGAAAACGACCATAAAGGAGGGATATATTTATTAGAATAAGAAAAGTACCGTGTAAAAGGGTTATATTTTTCACTATGAGAAAATAACCCCGTAAGAGGGGTATATTTGTGAGTATGAGAAAACAACCTTGTAAAATGGGTGTATATTTTAATATGAGATAACAACCCCATAAGAGGAGTGTGTTTGTAAATGTTAGAGAACAACCCCGAAAGAGGGGTATATTTGTGAGTATGAGAAAATAATCTCATAAAAAAGGGTATATTTATGAATATGAGAAAACAACACCGTTAGAGGGGTATATTTGTGAGGATGAGAAAACAATCACGTAAAAGGGTATATTTATGAATATTAGAAAACAACCTCGTAAAAGGTGTTTATTTATGAATATGAGAAAACAACCTCGTAAGATGAGTACATTTATGAATATGAGAAAAAAAACCCCTAAGAGGGGTATATTTTTTAGAATCAAAAAGCAATCACATAAAAAGGTTATATTTATGAATATTAGAAAACAACCCTGATATAAGGATATATTTATGATTATGAGAAAACAATCCTATAGAAGGGGTATATTTGTGAATATAGGAGTACAACCTTGTAAAACGGCTATATATGTGAGTATGAGAAAACAACCTCGTAAAAGGGATACATTTACGAATATGAGAAAATAACCCTGTAAGGGGAGTATGTTTGCAAATATGAGAAACCAACCCTATAAGAGGGATATATTTGTAAATATTAGAAAATAATACGTTAAGACGGGTATATTTGTAAATTTGAGAAATAACCCCGTAAGTATGGTACATTTATAAATATTAGAAAATAACCTCGTAAGAGGGGTGTATTTGCAAGTATGAGAACAACCTTGTAAAAGGGATACATTTATGAATATGATAAAATAACCTGGTAAAAAGCGTATATTTATAAAAGGCGTATATTTATAAATATGAGAAAACAACACTGTAAGAGGAGTATATTTGTGAAAATGAGAAAACAATCACGTAAAAGAGGTTTATTTATAAAGATCTGAAAACAACCTCGTAAAAAGGGTATATTTATGCATATGAGAAAACAACCCCATAAGAGGGGTATAATTGTGAATATGAGAAAAGACCCCGTAAGAGGAGTATATTTACGAGAATGAGAAAATAATAACATAAAAGAGGTAAATTTATGAATATTAAAAAACAACACCATATAAAGGTATATTTATGAATGTCAGAAAGTAACAATAAAGATGGGTATTTGTGAATATAGGAATACAATCCTATAAAATGGCTATATTTGTGAGTATGAGAAAACAACTTCATAAAGGGGCTGTATTTATGAATATGAGAAATTAACCCTATAAGAGGAGTATGTTTGTGAATATGAGAGACCAACCCTATAAGAGGGTTATATTTGTAAATATTAGAAATAACATCGTAAGATGGGTATATTTGTGAATTTAAGAAAACAATCTTGTAAAAGGGGTATATTTGTCAATACAATAAAACAACCTTATAAGTGGGGTATATTTATGAGTATCAGAAACAACCCCGTAAAAGGGATATATTTATGAATATGAGAAAACAACCCATAAGAGGGGTATATTTATGAATATGAGAAAAGACCCCATAAGAGGGGTATATTTGCGAGAATGAGAAAATAATCACATAAAAGAGGTATATTTATGACTATTAGAGAACAACACCGTATAAGGGTATATTTATGAATGTCAGAAAGTAACAATATAGGACGGTTATTTGTGAATATAGTACTACAACTCTATAAAATGGCTATATTTGTGAGTATGAGAAAACAACTTCATAAAAGGGGTGTATTTATGAATATGAGAAATTAACCCTATAAGAGGAGTATGTTTGTGAATATGAGAAACCAACCTTATAAGAGGATTATATTTGTAAATATTAGAAAACAATGTCGTAAGATGGGTATATTTGTGAATTTAAGAAAATAACCCCGTAAAAGAAGTTTATTTGTCAATACAAAAAAACAACCCTGTAAGAGGGGCATATTTGTGAGTATGACAAAATAATTGTATAAAAGGGGCATGGTGTTCAATATGAGAAATTAAAACTTTAAGAGGTCTATATTTACGAATATTATAAGAGAACCCCGTAAAAGGGATATATTTAAAAATAATAGAAAACTATCCCAAAAGAGGAGTGTAATTGTGAGTATGAGAAAACAACCCCGTAAGAGGGGTATATTTGTAAATATTAGAAAATAACTCCGTAAAAAGGGTATATTTATGAATATGACAAAATAACTTCGTAAGAGGGACACATTAATGAATATGAGAAGATAACCTTGTAGGAGGCTTATATTTGTGAGCATAAGAAAATAACCCCGTAAAAGGGGTATATTTATAAGTATGAGAAAATAACATTGTAAGTGCGGTATATTTATGAGTATCAGAAAATTATCTCGAAAGAGGTATATTTATGAATATAAGAAAACAACCCCGTAAGAGGGGTATTTTTTTAGAATGAGAAAATAATCTCGTATAAGGGGTTTTTTTTTTAATATAAAAAAATACCGTAAGAGTGGTATATTAGTAAATATTAGAAAGCAACCTCGTAAGAGGAGTATTTTTGTAAATATTAGAAAACAACCCCGTAAGAGGGGTATATTTGTCACTATAAGAAAACAACCCCGAAAAAGTAGTGTATTTGTGAGTATTAGAAAACACCCCTCTAAGAGGGTATATTTATGAGAATGAGAAAACAACTCCGTAAAAGGAGTATGTTTTTTAGTATGAGAAATAACCCCGTAAGAGGGGGTATATGTGTGAGTGTGAGAAAAATAACCCCATAAAAAGGCTGTATTTGTAAGTATGAGAAAACTACCTCGTTAAAAGAGTATTTTTATGAATATGAGAAAACAACTCGATAAGAGGGGCATATTTATAAGTATGATAAAACAACCCTATAAGGGGGATATATTTGTAAATATTAGAAAACAACCTCGTAAAATGAGTATATTTATTAATCTGAGAAAACAACCATTTTAAAAGGTTATATTTGTCAACACAAGAAAACAACCACGTAAGTAGGGTATATTTGTGAATATGAGAAAACAACCCATAATAGGGGTATATATGTGAGTATGAAAAAACAACCCCATAAGAGGTGTATATTTGTAAATATTAGAAAATAACCCCGTAATAGGGGTATTTTTTGCATGAGAAAATAGCTGCAAAGAATGGTACATTTATAAATATGAGAAAACAACCCCGTAAAAGGGTGCATATTTATGAATATGAGAAAACAACCGAATAAGAGGGGTATATTTATAAGTATGAGAAAAAAATTCTGTAAGAGGGTTATATTTTTCAATATAAGGAAACAATCCTATTAGTGGGGTATATTTGTGAGTATGAGAAAATAACCCCATAAGATATGTATATTTATCAACATTAGAAAACAACCCCATAAGAGGGATAAATTTGTGAGAATGAGAAAACAACCCCGTAAGGGGTATATTTGTAAGTATGAGAAAACAACCCCGTAAGAGGGGTATATTTATAAATATTAGAACACAACTCCGTAAGAGGGGTATATTTTTTAGTATGAGAGAACAACCGCATAAAAAGGTACATTTATAAATATGAGAAAACAACCCCATAAAAGGGATAGTTATGAATATGAGGAAACTACCCCCATATTTATGAGAATGAGAAAACAACCATATAAAAGAGTTATATTTATGAATATTAGAAAAAAAATCCCATAAAAGTGGTTTATTTATGAATACGAGAAAACAACCCGTAAGAGTGGTACATTTGTAATTAATAGAAAACTACTTTGTAAGAGGGGTTTATTTGTAAATATGAGAAAACAACCGCATAAAACGGGTACATTTATGAATATGATAAAATAAACCCGTAAGAGGCTATATTTACTAATATTAGAAAGTATCCCCGTAAGAGGGATATATTTTTAAATAATAGAAAACAACCCCGTAAGAGGGATATAAAACAACCCCGTAAAAATGGTACATTTATGAATATGAGACAATAACCCCGTAAGAGGGATATATTAATGAATATGAGAAAATAACTCTGTATGAGGGGTATATTTGTGATTATGAGAAAATAACCCTATGAAATGAGTATATTTATTAAAGTGAGAAAATAATTCCTTAAGAGGGCCATATTTGTGAGAATGAGAAAACAACCACGTAAATGGGGTATATCGATGAATATTAGAAAATAACCCCGTAAGAGGGGTATATTTATAAATCTGATAATATAACCTCATAAGGGGTATATTTGTAAATATGAGAAAATAACCCCATAAGGGGTATATTTATAAATAATAGAAAATAATCCTGTAAGAGGGTTCATTTGTAAATATTAGAAAATAACCCCATAAGAATGATATACGTGTAAGTAAGAGAAAACAACCCCGTAAAAGGAGTATATTTTTGAATATGAGAAAACAACCTCGTATGAGTGGTATATTTGTGAGCGTGAGAAACTAAACCCATAAAAGAGGTGTATTTGCGAGTACGAGAAAACAATCCAGTAAAAGGGGTATATTTATGAATATAAGAAAACAACCCCGTAAGTGGGGTATATTTGTAAATATTAGAAAACAATACCGTAAAAGGGGTATATTTTTAAGTATGAGAAAATAATAACATAAAAGGCGTACACTTATGATTATGAGAAAACAAACTCGTAAAAGGGATATATTTTTTAATATGAGAAATCAACCCCGTAAGAGGGTTATATTTATGATAATGATAAAACAACCACGTAAGTGGAGTATATTTATGAATATTATAAAACAACCCGCCAACAATGGTATATTTATGAATATGAGAAAATAACCCTGTAAGAGGGGTACATTTGTAACTAATAAAAAACTACCCCGTAATAGGGGCATTAGTATGAGAAGACAACCACATAAAAAAGATATATTTATGAATATGAGAAAATAAACATGTACAAGGGGTATATTTATGAATATTAGAAAACAACGCCATAATAGGGGCATTAGTATGAGAAGATAACCACATAAAAAAGATATATTTATGAATATGAGAAAATAAACATGTACAAGGGGTATATTTATGAATATTAGAGAACAACCCTGTAAGAGTGATATATTTGTAAATAATAGAAAACTACCTATAAGAGGGGTATATTTGTGAGTATGAGAAAACAACCTCGTAAGATTGGTATATTTATAAATTTTAGAAAACAACCCCATAAGAGGAGTGTAAAACAACCCCATAAAATTGGTATATTTATGAACATGAGAAAGTAACCCCGTAAGAGGGATATTTTAATGAATATGAGAAAATAACATATAGAGGGATATATTTGTGAGTATGAGAAAACAATCTTGTAAAAGGGGTATATTTATAAATGTGAGAAATAAACCCCTTTAAGAGGGATATATTTGTGAGAATGAGAAAACAACCACATAAATGGGGTATATTTATGAATTTTAGAAAATAGTCTCGTAAGAGGAGTATATTTCTGAATATGAGAAAATAACCTCATAAGAGGTATAATAATTAATTTGAGAAAACAACCCTGTAAGATTATTTGGAGTCAATTTATAGAAAAATTAATGTTCGAGGGTAAAACAATAGTTTTCACAAGTTGAGAGACTAAACTATTAAGATTTTTGGAACTTTTGCTTCTTAGAGCCAATCGGCTTTTTGCATAGCTGAATCAGCTCTACATAGAGCTGATCGACTTAGCATAGTACTGAATCGGCTCTATGTAGAGCCAACAATTTTCTCTACATAGGCTGATTGATATTTTTCAAACTTTGATGTCTTTTTATATGTATTTTTTACCTAAAACACTAAAAATTGAGTCCTTGCCTAGAAGCATCAGTATATACAACATAACCTCCATTTTCAGATGGCAATGCGAGTATCGGTGTAGTAGTAAGCCTTTTCTTCAACTCTTGAAAATTTTGATCACATAACTCCGTCCACCGGAATGGCACATTCTTCTTTAACAAAGTCATTAGAGGCTTAGCAATAACCGAAAAATCTTTTACAAATCTTCTATAATAGCCGTACTAACCCAAGAAAACTTGAACTTCGGGAAACATTTCTAGGCGGTTCCCATTCAATAATTGCTTTAATCTTTGATGAATCTGGTTGCACTCCATGTTTAGAAATAATATGCCTTAAGAATGCAATTTCCTCCATCCAAAACTCGCATTTGTTGAATTTTGCATACAACTGTTTTTCCCTCAAAATCAGAAACAATTCTCAAGTGTTGTTCATGCTCTTCCGGGCTTCTAGAGTAAATCGGAATATCATCAATGAACACAATAACAAAGTGATCTAAATATGGCTGGAAAGTCTTGTTCATCGTTGACATAAAAGCAGGGAGCATTTGTTAAACCAAATGGCATCACAATAAATTCATAGTGCCCATACCTTGTTCGAATGTTTGTCTTGGCAATAGATTTCTCTTCAACCCGGAGTTGCCAATAACCCGATCTTAAATCAATTTTAGAGAACACAGTTGCACCTTTTAACCGATCAAGCAAATCATCAATTCTCGGCAATGGATATTTATTCTTCAACGTAATCCTATTCAATTGCCTATAATCAATACATAATCGCATACTACCATCCTTTTCTTCACAAATGGTGCTCCCCAAGGTGAAGTACTTGGCCTGATGAAACCTTTATCAAGTAACTCTTCTAATTGCTTCTTTAATTCTTTCAATTCTAATGGAGCCATTCTGTATGGTGCAATGGAAATAGGTGCGATACCGGGGATGATGTCAATCTCAAAATCAACCTCTCGATTTGGTGGCAAACCGGTGCAAATCATCTAAGAATATGTTAGGAAATTCTCCGACCACTGGAATGTCTAATACCCCTGAATCGACCTTAGTAGTATCTATAAAACTAATTAGATATGCTTCACATCCATTTTTAATTAATCGACGCGGTCACTGAAATCAAACAATTAGGAATTGTCTTCTTTTCACCCACCATTACTATTTTCATTTCTCCTTGTATTTCCATAGCCACTTCCTTTGTTTTACAATCAACAATAGCATGATTTCTTGACAACCAATCCATCCCCAAAATAACATCAAACTCTCTAAGATTAATAACAACCAAATCTGCATGTAGTTTGACACTATC
Source organism: Ricinus communis (assembly GCF_019578655.1). Lineage (NCBI taxonomy): Eukaryota > Viridiplantae > Streptophyta > Magnoliopsida > Malpighiales > Euphorbiaceae > Ricinus > Ricinus communis. The sequence continues at coordinate 7,836,118 of NC_063259.1, forward strand.
TACTACTACAGGATATGATCTCACTATCGTATTTACTGTGATAATACCCCCAGCAGGCATAGATACATATATATCATAACCTAATGCCTCTATATTAGCATGAACATGTGATGCAAAATCATGTGATATGAATGAACATGTGGATCCAGGATCAATAAGAACATGTGCATCAGAATCATGAATAGAAAGTATACTAGTAACATTTTCAGGTGCTACAAATGCTTCATTTCTAGTAGTAGCAAATACTCTAGCTTGTGCTTGTGGTTGACCAATTGGTTCTGATGGTGTTGCTGAAATAGTTAAACCTCCTCTGCCACCTCTTCCTCCTCGCCTCCGCCTCGAACCAACTGGAATATTTTCACCAACACTACTCCGACCCGTATAAGATTCTCCAAACATTATTTCTTCTCATAGGACAATCTCTAGAATAATGTCCCGGCCTACTACAAGTAAAACATACTACCGGGTCTAGGTCCCCAACATTCTCCAATATGTCTCCTGTTGCACGAGGGACAAACAGAGCAAACCCCATCTTGGTCAAACTTGTCCCGCCTCAAGTCCGGATGAATTGTATCCACCTCTACTATAAGGTACTATGGAGGATCTACTAGACTGACCACCAAACCCTCGTCCACGATAACTACTCCACTGTGAATTAGAGCCTCTAAATGAAGAAATACTAATATGTCTTGGAGGATTACTATAAGCACCAATGATCTTCTTCTTTTTAGCTTCCATAGTATTCCTTTCAAATGATGTTTCTTCAGCTCTCAAAGCAGCTTCAATTGAGGCATTGTAATTATGAGGTTTCACTGCCATTTTCTCACGAATGTCAAGCCTCAAACCCATCTCAAATTTCTTCCTTTCAGTTTCTTGGGCTATTTCTTCCGGTGCATACTTACATAATCTCACAAATTGAACTTCGTACTGCAATCGACATATCATTCTGTTTCAACTGAAGAAATTCAAGCTTCTTTCTGTCTCTATAAATTTCTGGAGTATACTTCTCAGCAAATTCTCTCAAGAAATCATTCCAAGTCAAAGTCATTGGTCGATCTTTGCTTCTTAAAACTGTTTCCCACCAATCAAGTGCATCTTTTCTATTAAAGATACCGTATATAGAAGCCTTTGTTCGGATATGCAATTAAATCTATCCAACACCCTTTCCGATTTCGTAACCATTCCTCGGCCTCAGTAGGGATCGGTAGTACCTTGAAAAACATTAGCACCTTGTTTCCTAACTCTTTCATAATTCTTATCTATCACGTACCTTTTATTGTTGAGTCCGAGGCGGTGCTTGTTGTTGAGCTCTGCTGCATCGGAAAATCCATAAACTGTTCCATAACATTTTGTACATTCGATTGTGCGGCATTTTCAGAATGTAACTCATGCTCATCATGTTGATCATGTTCGATGCATTTTCATGACCATGGACAGGACTCTAATGACTTATCTCGGGCCGATTGCGTGTTCTCCTTGTCTCTCCATCTATATATGAAATGCAAATATTCAGTCAAGTTCAAAGAACATATATCATATGCTTAATGATGTGCAACATGAATCTACTCCCAATGAATCTAATCCCTGCTCGATACCACTTAAATGTAACACCCCATCACATGTTAACCAATAAACATTAGCCGGAAGCATACAAGCATCGTAGAATATATACTACAGGTAGATAGGTCAATATGTAGGTTGTTAAGAATCCGGACACAAGGTTATTAACATATAAACATATGATTATACTTAAACATCATTTAACAGGTATTACAAACATCTTCTTATGCCTTATAAGGCATACTTCCATATATATCACATAACGCATACAAAAATGCATCGGGAGGAGACTTCACAAAACTGGCCCAACTTGATGAATCGCTAAAAGCTAGACTTCGCATACAACCAACGGATGCACTACTATTTACAAACCTGAAAAGAAAAATTTTGGAGAGGGGTGAGCCTCCAGCTCAGTAAATAAATAATCAACATAATCTATATCACATACACTTAATACAATTTCCACCCAATCACATAACTTTCCATGATATTCATAGTTTAGGTATAAAGTCATACCATTCTACTCAATTCATTACAACCATCATAGAAGAAATACAATTCAACAATTATGGTTAGTTCTCATGGCTTGTGGATCCCCTTTAATGTGCTGCTCCGCCTCATCCTCACATATCACACACGTAAGCTGCTCCGCCTCATCTCACATTATACACTTTTATAGCCTCTCTAGGCTTTAGCCTCCCAAGGCTTTATATATATATCTTCTTTTTCATAGGGGAATCCACCATTCACATGCACATATGCACTTAACATCACAATTCAATCATTTCACTTATATCATATTTCAGCAATAACAATTGTTCCACTCAACACCAATCATTTCCATCTCAGTCATTCAAACATAAACAATATTAAGCAAACGCAACCATTTGCGGAACATTTGATTAAATATATGAACATAGCAAATATTAACTATTTACTTACTCAAAATATACTTATTCCTTTAGCATATAAGAACCTCCTTTCTCCACAACTTCCTTTCCAGGCCTTTGAGTACCTGTCAACACATTCATCAATTCACATTTCATGCATATTACAAATATTCATGTAAATGCGAGTTCTAATGCATTACAAGATCATCTCCTCTCTAATTCATAGGTCTAACTCTTTCTCTAAGACTCTCAATTACTGTTTTAATATCCTATAAACATTTCCCATCTAGTTAAATACCAATTTAACTCAAATTAACATCAATAAATTGCATAAAACTAATCTCCAACATTTCTGTTTTCTAGACAGAATTTAGTACCAAGGTATATTTATTGCTGGGCAAAATTGGCTTAATACAAAAATCTCATATTAAACAGACATATCCATTTATGCATCTAGTTTCATCTTCAAGAAGAATTACTCAATTCCGACTTCTACAGATTTAATTATTTTCAAATTACTAAGCAAGGGTCATACAGCTAGTTGTACCCGAGCAGCAATCTGTTTGCTCAATTTAAGCAACCAAAACGGCAAAAATAGTAAAATCACAAAACTACAAAGTTATAGAGGACTCTTTAAAATTTCCATAGACACCAATTAAGCTTAATTTGGACTTATATAACCCATGTTATGCCTAAAATACAGAACATCAAGGTTGCTGGAATTTTGACAGTTTTCTATCTTAACATACTTAAACTTAAATCAAGCTTAATCTTTATGCAATCATTCAATACTCTACTAATTCATGATAATCAGACCTTTAATTAATCAATGAGAGCATCAAATGAAGTTTTTCCAATTTGTAATCAAGAACCCTAATGACAAATTAATAACACTCAAGTAACAACTTACCAATTTCAGCTTTTGGGTTGCTAATATGCTTAAATCCTTTAGCTTTAGCTTGGCTCCTTCAATAGTTGGCAAAATCCTATCTTAATCTTAAGTTTTTCTAGGTATTCCACTCCTCTCTCTTATTCCAAATTTTGTGTTTTTGGCCATGTACGAATTTTAGAGAAATGAAGAGGTAAAATGAGCTTACTCATGGTTCCAATTTCCAATATTCCTCTCTTAATGCCACCACCTACTAAACTATTTTTATCACCCTAAATTAATTCTTACTAACCATATATAGGTACTAACTTTTAATTGTATCTTTTAAGCCCAATCTATTTACCCAACCTTCAACTATTGGTTCAATTAAGTCTTAAGGCTTAATACACATAACCCAAGTACTTAATCAACTTATCTAAATTAATAATCTAATATCATGCTTCTTATTCTCTACTTATAATTAATATATATATGTTCTCATAAAATAAAAATATCATTGATATACCATCATATGCCCAATGATTAAATGTAAATGCACATAACATGGATGATGAGAAAATGCAGGCGTTACACCAATTCATTTAAGAAATTATCCATAGATCGCAATTCTTAATCAATCAATTCATAATTTATTATTTTAAGCCGGCTAGCTAAAAGGATCCCCAATTGGGTTAACTCATCTCATTGTCTCTTCCAAACTTTCATTCTCTTTGTTAAAATTTAGTTTTCATTTGCATTCTCAATCATTTTTAGTTAATGATCTTCACCACCTTTTGATCAGTTAGATAATAGGAATAGCGTAGTAGTAGTAGTAGATTTTTAGTTCCCATAGGATACGACATTGATACTTGCCATAGCTAGATTACATTTGGTAGGTGCACTTGCCTGTAGATTGCTAGTCGTGTTTAGCGAAGCATCATGTTTTTGGCATCGTTGCTGGGGAGTTGTTTTGAGAAATATTGTGAATTTTTTTTTTCTTGTTAATTTAGCCCTTATTCTTTGTTGTTTATTTATTTTTCTTTGATTTTATTCTTTTATTCATTTATGTTGTTGGTTATTCGTTGTTTCAGATAGTGTATGAGGAGGTCCGATCTTGATTTAGTAGACCCTCTACCAGAACCAGAGCAATCCCTCAAGCAGTTGAGAAAGTGGTTGAACGTAGAGGAGGAAGAGATTCAGGTTAGGAAAGTTGTAGACAAGAGTGAACCGGAAGACACTACAGTAGATATGGCAGACACCAATAACAACAATGAGAATAACCAGACTATGTATGATTTTGCGAAACCATCACTGGAGGGGACGTAAACATGCATTACGAGACCAGATGTCGTTGCTAATAATTTTAAAATAAAGCTAATGTGATTCAGATGGTGTAACAAACGGTTCAGTTTAGAGGCTTGCCAGATGAGGATCCTAATGCGCATGTAGCGAGTTTCTTAGAGATTTGTGATACCTTCAAGATTAATAGGACAACAGATGATACAATTCATCTCCACTTCTTTCCATTTTCTTTGAGGGATAGAGCAAAGGGGTGGCTATAGTCACAAACACTATCACTACTTGGGATTCTTTGGCTAAAAAATTTCTATTTAAGTACTTTCCTCCCTCTAGAACTACTAAACTTAGAAATGACAAATCTTCTTTTGTGCAGTTTGATGATGAGTTGATGTACGACACCTGGGAGAGGTACAAAGACCTATTGCGATGCTGCCTACACCATGGACTACCAATCTGGTTACAGGTGCAAACTTGTTATAATGGTTTGAATTTGGCTACTAAGTAGATGGTAGATGCAGTTGTAGGTGGTTCTTTGAGCAGCAAGACACTTGAGCAAGCCCAAAGCTTGATAGAGAAGATGGCCACAAACTATTACCAGTGGCACACTACTAGGAGCAGGACGGGACGTCAAGGGAGTATACACTAATTGGATGCCACTACAGCCTTGCGGCTCAAGTGGAGTTATTATCCAAGAAAATTGATCAACTCTAGATGCTTGTCCAAGCAACTCAAGTAAGTTATGAGTTTTGTGGTAGCCCACATTTCAATAGTAACTATAAGTCAGGAGGTATGTTTGCTTCTTCTTCATCTAACCATGAACATGTGGACTATATGGGGAGTTAGCCTAGGTAATAGAACAACCTGTATAGGAACACTTGTAATCTGGGATGGAGAAATTACTCAAACTTCAGATGGAGGAACAACAACCAGGGGCCACCAGGGTTTCAATGACTACATCAGTAGCTACAACAATCTGTTCTCCCACCTCAGTCTCCTCAAACTCAAGAGAAAAAGCCTAACTTAGAGGAGGTGATGATGAAGTTTGTATCCACTTCAGAGACCAGATTCCAGCAGACGAATGCAGCTCTTAGAAATCAGCAGGCCTCCATTCAGAACTTAGAGAATCAAATAGGATAGATTTCTAAGATGTTGGTTGAGAGGCAGTCGAGGACTTTGCCTAGCAATACAGAGTCCGACTCGAGAGAGCATGTGAACGCAATCACTTTGCGGTCAAGTAAGTATATTCCTGGTTCTTCTCCTATTTCTAATAACGATGTTGATGCACAAGTAGATTCAAGTAGAAAGGTTGAAGATAACAAGGCGAAGGAACCAAAGAAAAAAGAGGCAAACAAGATTCCACTGAGGGAATACCAGCCCAAATTCCTATACCCTACTAGGTTGAAGTAGGCGCAAGTAGAGCAGCAGTTTGGTAAATTTCTTGATGTATTTAAACAACTGCATATAAACTTACCTTTTGTTAAAGCTATTTCGTAGAGCTTAGGTATGCGAAGTTATTAAAGGATATCCTTAGCAACAAAAGAAAGTTTGAGGACGTAGCATTCGTGATGCTAAATAAGGAATGTTCGACGATTTTCCAGAATAGGTTACCGGAAAAGAAACATGATCCAGGGAGTTTTACTATCCCTTGTGTTAGGTGACTTAACTATTAGTGATGCTTTAGCTGATTTAGGAGCTAGCGTTAATGTAATGTTATACAACTTGTTTGCTAAGTTGGGGCTGGGAGAGATAAAACCTACTAAGATGAGTATACAACTAGCTGATATGTCAGTCAAGTATCCTAAGGGTGTTGTAGAGAATGTGCTTGTTAAGGTGGATAAATTCATATTTCCTATTGACTTTGTGATCTTAGACATGGATGGTGAGAGTAGCGTACCTTTGATTCTAGGTAGACCTTTCCTTGCAACATCTAGGGCAAGTATAGATGTTTGTGATGGAAACTTGAACTTAGGGTAAAGGATGAGACTGTCACCTTTGACTTGAATAATTCTATGAAATAGTCTTTAGATCATGATGATGCTATGTATTCTATTAATGTACTTGATGATGTTGTTGAGACATAGTTGCACAAAATGTTGGTTGAAGATCCTCTATAAGTTACTTTGCCAATGGAAGATGAGTATGAGTTGTCAAATGAGAAAGCATTGGAGCAGCTTGAATTTTTGTTAGCAAATGAGCCAAGCGAAGAGAATAATAAGTTTGTTATAATTGATAAGGTAGGTGTGCAGAAGTTGAGGTCATCAATTGAGGAACCACCAGTTCTTGGGTTGAAAGAGCTCCCAAAGCATATCAACTATGCATATCGAGACAAAGACAACAGTTTGCCTGACATTTCAACAGTAGACTTGACACCCGGGATGAGGGAGATGACAGTGCCCTCTCTAAGGAAATACCAAAAGGTATTTGCTTGGAAGAATGCTGACATTCTAGGTATTAGCCACACTTATTGCTTACCCAAGATTCTTATGGATGGCATCTATAACTTGGCAGTTCAACCGCAACGCAAGTTAAACCCGCACATGAAGAGAGTGGTCAACGAGTCCAGCTAAATGACTCGGAAAAAAGAAGAAGCACTTTTGGGAGGCACCCCAACTTTTATTTTATGTTTTTGACATTTTGATCATTAGTTTTAGAACATTTTCTTAGTTTTAGTCTTCATTTCATTTAATTTTTGAGTTTTATATGCCATTTGAGTGTTTTTTTCATATTTTTGATTTCTTCTTTTCTGCCTTTGAATTGCCCTATTACTGTTGTTTTGTATGTTTGAACTTGCTTGATTGTAAGCTGGTTTGGTAAATTAGTTATTATGCTACTGAATTGGAAATTGACTAATTAGCTGATGATGCACCTCCTCCAGTACAACCACCACCTCCACCCACCACCAGCCCAGCAAGATGAGTAGGGCAGTATCTCTTTATATTTATCTCTTTTCCTTTTTGTACTTATTATGTTGCTTCCCAACACCTTTACACACTGTGGAGAGTGTGTCTTCAAGTGTGGGGTGGGTAAGTTGTTGTTTTAGCTTTTTTTTTTTTTTTTAATGTTTTCTGACTATTATTTATTGTATTATTGATGATGTATAGCTTTACGATACTTAGGATGTTTATTAGCTCTTCGTTATCTTCGAAAGAATGATAGTTATAATTATGAGCATGTGATTTTTTCTCCTTGTTGTTTATTGCTTTTGGAATATTATTGAGCAATTTTTAGTTTATCATAATGGCTGGGTTAAACCGGTGTTACTTGACCATTCTTTAAGTTAGTTAATTTGAATTTGATTAGTTGTTGTGTTTTGTATATGAATTGATTAAATGATGATTTGATTGATGGTATTTGGACACCTTATGCAAATGTACACACTTAAATTTTGTGTTTTTGAACCTAATTGAGCATACATCATAACTGCTCCTTTTTTCTTGTTTGAGTGTGCATTGTATTCTTCTTATTTCTAGAACTTGGTCGGTAATGCTTGTTGAGGTCACATGAACAATCGAATGTTATAAAATGATAAGGACACTTAGGATTCACCATTGTAGTCAAAGGCCAACCTGTGAATGTTTTCCATTAGTTAGCCAAGTTTGAGTCTATCCACTATCTTCATTTTTACCATTTTGCTTTATCATCACACTTTGTTAAGCCTTTCGTTTATTGATTCCTACCCTATTTTTGGAATTTTTGCAATGTGTTCATTGAGTTATTGGATAAAATGCTGGTTTTATTTGTACTTTGAATTCACTAAGTTCTTTAAAATTTTGGTTTAGATGCTCCCTTCATTCCAAAGTAATTATATTCTATTATTTCTTCTTAAGAAAAACAAACAGTTCTTTATTAAGTATTCATTCATTTTTCACTTTGAGCATCTTGTTTTAGAGACTTGGGAACTATAATGAATTTAATTATCTTTGTTTGGCATTTAGTCCTTTTTGAGTTGAAATCATGGGTAAGGCATTGCAAAAGTCCAAGAATTATTTACACCTCATTTCCAAATTTCCATACCTAAACCTAAGCCTCATTATAATCGTTGTGAAGACCCTTTGATTGTGATATTTGATTGTTTACAGTAGCAGAGATGAGATTTATGAGCAAGCCTATGGTAAGTAAGTTGAATATAATTGTTGTGAGAGATTGATGACTACCTTTTAAACACTGAGTGTATAGAGTGATCCATTTTGAGGCATATGATTTCTTGAATATTTGATGTTCAATGTATTTTGTAATTTCTTCATACACTAACATGATAATCATTCTTGTTTAGATTGCTAGTTTAGTTTTTGGTTGAGTTTCAATTTGTGATGGATTGAATATTGCTTAATTGTGATCCAATGTATAAATTTTAAGGAAGGTTGATTGCATGTTTATAAGCTAAACTGTTGATGCTTGAGGATAAGCAAAAGCTTAAATGTGGGGTGATTTGATATCCTTGATATTACACATGTTTGCATGTTTGATTTTAAGTTATTTTTAGGAAAAATTATGTGTTCTTGTATTAGAATCACCCTATTTTAGTTTTCTTTGTGTCTCAGGCATTTTTCAAGGTACATCATCAAAGTTAGAGAGAAATCGTATCAAAATCGGGAAAGAAACGGACGAACCGGGCACATTAGACTGTTCAACATGCCCTACCAATATGCCCATGCTGAGGAGCACGGTCAGGGTCAGAGGGCGTGCTGAAATGCCTTACCCATAGCGAGAAGAAGCGATTTGCAACACGGTTTTCTCGAGTGACACGGCCTAGAAGCATGCCCGTGTTGATCAGTACGGCCCAATTCCAAGCCGTGTTAAAGAAGGCTAGATGTACAATTTTAGCTCAACACGACAAGGATCCAGCACGACCCAAATCCAAGCCCCGTTGGATCCCAAAACCTAATTTAAAAGAATAGAAAATGAGATAGCAAGATATTCTAGAAGAGAGGGATTCTAGAGAGAGAACTTTGGGGTATTCATGACAAACTTTGAGAGCAACCTTTCCACACGATCTACAGGAGGAAAATAAAGACGAATTCCACTTCAACATCATCCGGATAGTTGTTCTTGAGGATTGGTTTAAAGATTCAAAGAAAAGAAGAAGGAGATCTTGATCTGTAGAGATTGGATCCGGAGTTATTCAAGAAGGGATAATATTTCCACCATTTGAGAAAAGGGTGTTCATGTTCTTTTCGATTCTTATTTACTTTGTATTTGATTCTTGTATTAGTTTAATCATGAATATGTGTACCAATCTTGTTAGACCCATTTGGGGGTCATCTTTAGCTATGCTAGGTTTGTTTTATGCTTAACTGATTGAATTGTTGATTTAAGATTGTAGTTTTCATTCAAGTATAATAAAATCTATTGTTTCTTCTTCATTGTTGAATTAATTTGATAACTCCTTTGTAATTGAGAAATTCAATTGAATTTGGACAACTGCTTTTGCGATTAAGTGATCTGCATCTTAGAGGTAAGTATAATAACTTACTGGAATAAGAACTAGACATTCTTATTAGTGGTAATTTAGAGACTAATGCTATTCTAAAATCAATTGTTAGGAAGAGATTCCAACTTTAGATCTTTAGGATTAGGAATTGGTTAACTCGAGAGAGAGGGCAATTCATTTAAGAAATCATCCACATATCGCAATTCTTAATCAATCAATTCATAATTTATTGTTTTAAGCTAGCTAGCTAAAAAGATCCCCAATTGGGTTAACTTATCTCATTGTCTTTTTCAAACTTTCATTCTCTTTGTTAAAATTTAGTTTTCATTTGCATTCTCAATCATTTTTAGTTAATGATCTTCACCACCTTTTGATCGGTTAAGAAATAGGAATAGCATAGTAGCAGTAGCTTCTCAGTTCCCGTGGGATACGACATTCATACTTTCCATAGCTAGATGACATTTGATAGGTGCACTTGCCTGTAGATTGCTAGTCGTGTTTAGCAAAGCATCAGTTTCTCAAATTCCATAAGGAAACTTATGCCAAGAAATCTAGAAAAGGATCTGGAAGCCAACTTCCTTATTTGTGTATATTAGTCTTTAATTTTATTGTTTAAGAAATTATTCTCTATAAAGACAAGCAGTTCATACAGAAACATACCAATTAACACACATAATTTACCTAGGTCTAATCCATTTTATTCATGCGCAGCCCATATTATAGTTGTTAATCTAATTTACTAATTATTTATGTATATAGCCCATTGAGTTTAAGCCCAATTAAAAATTATACTTTTGTTTTGTCCAACCTTTAAGCCTAATGGACCACTTATTATGACAAGGCCTGTTTTATGTGAACCTCTTCTAATAAAGCCCAATCCTAACTAAAATATAGCAAAGCCCTTAAGTCTAATTCAATTTTAGAGTTTAAGCCGAATTAATGTTGATTAGCCGAATAAACTACAATGTTCATGTTCGGTCCAATTTTAGCCCTAAGGTCTATATGACCATTTTTAATTAGGCAATCATATTACAATTATTTATTTTACATCACCATAAAATAAACAAAATAAAGAGCAAAAATATAAACCTAACTATTACAACCTGGGCTACGACTAAAATTGCAAAGAAAAAGCTCTAAAAGATAATATAGTACATAAACTAATGAAGATACATCAAAACTTGTAAAAGGCCAAAAGAATTAGGACAAAAGGCATAGAGCCGATTGACTCTAGGGTATCCAGGCATACGTTTTTTTTTTTACTTTCAATATATTCCTCGCATCCCTAGAGCTGATTTTAACATGCACAAAAGATAAAACAATTAGAATGTGAAAGAAATAAAATAAAAAATGGAAACAACGAAAATCAATCAATTGAATTAGAAACCCCAAAAATTTATACAAAATCCTAATAACTAAAAAAACATAATAAACAAAGATAGCAGATTAATCGTATAATCCTAATAAACATATTTAATTACTAAATCATAATAAAAATCAAAGTCTAATTATGTAATTTTGTGCATGTAAGTAATCAGATTCAAAACCTTAATGTTCTTATTATTAGAATTCAAAGCCTAATAAATTAATAACATGGAGATTCATGAGAAACCCTAATCTAATCATATTAAAATTAACCTAATCATGTCTCTAATGAAAAACATGAAAAATATATTAAAAAAAAACAAGAAAACTATTTTAGGATGATGTTGATGATGATAGATGCATGTTTGGAGAAATGCTCAAGTTGTCACCATAGTTGATGGTTTTGCGAGTCTCAAGTGATGAAGATACAATTGAATCGAAGACTGGTTGGGAATCCAGCGCTGGATGTGATGTTGAGAAAGCTTCTGTCAACTTAAAAAAGTTTCTAAAATAAAGTTCTTTCTTTAGTGACATTCTTTCTAAGTTACTTAAACCTTATGCCTAATGATGAACGATAATTTTTTCTTTCTCTCGCAAATCAATATTGGTTTCTTTTTGTTTCTCTTGTTTTCTCTCTGGTTGTCTCTCTATTGTTATATGTTATTGTTGTTAGCCCTAACCCTAGATACCCCTTTCTATTTATAGAGGTAGGGTTTCAAAGGAAACCCAAGAGAAGGGATAATCTTTATTATTTTTTCAAAATGGATGATAATATCCAAATTTAATTAAATTAATATCATTAAAAGTGCATAATTATTGTCAAAAATCTTCTTGATTCTGTGCATGGACATAAAACCGTCAAGAAGAAAATGATGTACAAGGAAACATCCCTAATCGGCGTTGTGTAGAGCTAATCGGCTCTACACATAGTCGATGGGCTCTACACAACGGAAGTTTGTAAAAATTGCAATTAATTCCCTAATTTTGCGAAATTCATCATTTTAACCCTCAAAACTTTATTTTTCTTTACAATTGAGTCCAAATTGATTTTAAAAAGGTAATATTAGCTAGATTAACCTCAACTCTAATCTCAGATTTGCCTTCCTTCGTCTACCAAGAACCTAGAAGGCAATAACTTTCATCATAGGGTTTTCCGTAATTCTTTCGATTTCTAGATTCAGAAAATGGATGCAGACAGTTGTCCCCTGTTGATCGAAATTTATAAGCATCCAATGCGTTTAAATAAATTGAGACAAATCATAAATATCAAGAATATGGCAAAATGATATCTTTTTAAGCTGTAGAAGCCACACCTCGTAATCTCAAATTTTGATCATTGATTTGATGTGGGGACCACGCCCGCTTGGATTTTTTAGGACTTCGCATGCTTAAGTTAAGGGCTTCGCCTCCTTAGGTTGAGGACTTCACCTACTATTTCGGAACCATGCCCATTGATTTGGGAGCCATGCCGGTTGATCTAGGCACCACACCCGTTTAATTGGGAAGCACACTCGTTGATCTAGGAGCCACGCTCATTGGATTAGGAAGCTCTCCCATTGATCTCATGATTGCAGAGACTTCCCTCTGGCTATCTTCCATTCTAAGAGATAATACACCATTTTAGGCTAATTTCCTAGTTTTTACTTTCAGGCACTTTTGGTTGAATTTTTTTGACTCGGGGTACGATCTGATTCATTTGATGCTTTCTCGAACGATACTGGTGTTTGGCCTACTCAGGGACTAAAGCGTCATTTTGATAGGTCACGGACCAAACTTGTAATTTTTAGAAAATTTCACCTCGGGATGCAATTTGGAGTTCTATATGTCTTCTGAGAACTTGCATAAACCTTTTGGACTAAGACGTGATTTTAGCAGGTGGCCATAAATGACAGTTTTTCGCCCCCCCCCATACTCTAAATATTTCCCACTTATGGGGTTATTTACTTATATTGACAAATATACCCCTTTTACGTGGTTGTTTTATCATACTCGCAAATATAGCCTCCTACAAGGTTGTTTTCTAATATTTATAAATATACTCCTCTTACAGGATTGTTTTCTAATATTTACAAATATACGCCCCTTATAATTTTTTTTCTAATATTTACAAATAACGAGGTTGTTTTCTCATTTTCATAAATATACCCTTTACATGGTTGTTTTTTCAAACTCGCAAATATACAATACTTACGAGGTTGTTTTCTCAAATTTATAAAAATAGTTGTGTTACTAGATTTTTCTTACATTCATAAATATACCTCACTTACAATGTTGTTTGTCATATTCATAAATATACCTCATTTACAAGCTCATACTCATTAATATATCCCATTTACAAGCTCATACTCATAAATATACCCCTCTTACTGTGTTATTTTCTCATATTAATAAATATATCCTTTTATGAGGTTGTTTTCTCTAACTCACAAATATAGCTATTTTAATGGGTGGTTTTCTTAAATTCACAAATATATCTCTCTTACGAAATTGTTTGTCATATTCATAAAAATACCACTTTTATGGGGTTGTTTTCTCATACTCACAAATATACCCCTCTTATGGGGTTGTTTCCCAATATTGACAAATATACCCCTCTTATGGGGTTGTCTTCTCATATTCACAAATATACCCCTCTTACTAGGTTATTTTCTCATATTTATGAATATGCCCCTTTTACGGGGTTATTTGCTGAGTATTTCTCTTAAATTCACAAATATACCCCTCTTACGGGGTTATTTTCTCATACTCACAAATATACCCCTTTTATGGGGTTTTTTTTCTAATATTTACAAATATATCCATTTTACAAGGTTGTTTTCTCATATTCATAAATATACCCTTCATACAGTAATGTTTTCTCATATTTTTAAATATACCCCTTTTACGAAGTTATTTTCTCATACTCACAAAATATGCCCCTCTTACAGGATTGTTTTCTAATATTGACAAATATACACCTCTTCAAGAGTTGTTTTCTCAAACTCACAAATATATCGCTATTACGACATTATTTTCTAATATTTATGAATATACTCCTCTTACGGTGTTGTTTATCATATTGATAAATATACCCTTCTTACAAGGTTGTCTTTTTACACTCACAAATATACCCCTTTTAATAGGTTATTTTCTCGATTCATAAACATATCCGTTTTACGGGGTTGTTTTCTCAAATTCACAAATATAGCCATTTTACTGGGTTGTTTTATTAAATTTATAAACACACCCCTCTTACGTGGTTGTCTTATCATATTCATAAATATATTCCTTTTACGGGATTGTTTTCTCATATTCACATATATGCCCCACTTACGAGTCTGTTTTCTTCTATTGACAAATATACCCCTCTCAAGGGGCTACTTTCTCACATTCATAGATGTACCCCTTTTACTGGGTTTCTTTTCTCAAAGTCACTTATATACTCCTTCTATGGGGTTATTTTCTCATATTCATTAATGTATCCATCTTGTAGAGTTATTTTCTTACATTCATAAATATACCCCTTTTATGGGGTTGTTTTATACCCCTCTTACGGGGTTGTTTTCTGATACTCACAAATCATAAGAGGTTGTTTTCTCATACTCACAAGTATACCCCTCTTACGGGGTAGTTCTCTATTATTTACAACTATACCACTCTTACGGGATTGTTTTATAATATTCATAAATATACCCTTATTACAAATCTATTTTCTCATATTCATAAATATATTTCTTTTATGCGGTTGTTTTCTTATACTCACAAATATACACCTATTACGGGGTAATTTTCTCTTAGTTATAAATGTACTCCTCTTACATGATTGTTTTCTCATATTCATGAATATACCACTTTTAGCGGGTTCTTTTATAATATATATAAATATACTTCTTTTTCGTAGTTGTTTTCTCAGTCTCACAAATATATCTCTTTTATGTGGTTGTTTTCTCATATTAAAAAATATATCCCTTTTATGAGTTTATTTTATCATGATCATAAATGTTTAACTTTTATGGGTTGTTTTCTCATACTTAAAAATATGCCCCTCTTAGGGGGCTGTTTTCTAATATTTACAAATATACTCCTCTTATGGGATTGTTTTCTCACTTAAAAATATACTCCTATTACGAGGTTGTTTTCTAATATTTACAAATATACCCTTTTTGCGGTGTTGTTTTCTCATATTCATAATTATACCATTTTACAGAGCTGTTTTCTAATACACACAAATATATGCCTCTTTCAGGGTTGTTTACTAATATTGATAAATATACTCCTCTTACGGGGTTGTTTCCTCATATTCACAAATATGCCCTTCTTAGAATGTTGTTTTCTCATATTCATAAATATACCCTTTTTACTGAGCTGTTATCTCATACTCACAAATATACCCCTTTTATAGGGTTGTTTTCTAATATATATTACAGGGTTGTTTCCTCATACTCAAAAAATATACCCCTCCTACGGGATTGTTTTCTCATATTTAAGAGTATACCTGCATTAAGAGGTTGTTTTCTAATATTTACAAATATACCCCACTTACAGTGTTGTTTTCTCATATTTATAATTACACCCCTTTTACGAGGTTGTTTTTTCATAAACACAAATATATGCCTCTTTCAGGTTTATTTTCTAATATTCATAAATATACCCCTCTTATAGGGTTGTTTTCTCATATTAATAGATATATCCCTTATGGGGTTATTTTCTCATATTCATCAAATATACCTATTTTACTGAGTTATTATCTCATACTCACGAATATACCCTTTTTATAGGGTTGTTTTCTGACAAATATACCCCTCTTACAATGTTGTTTTCTCATATTCATAATTATACCCCTTTTTACGGATTTGTTTTCTCATTCACACAAATATATGCCTCTTTCAGGGTTATTTTCTAATACTGAGAAATATACCCGTCTTATGGGGTTGTTTTCTCATATTAATTGATATACCCTTAACGAGGTTATTTTCTCATATTCATAAATATATCCCTTACGGGTTTATTTTCTCATATTCATAAATATACCCCTTTTTATAGTGTTATTTACTAATCTTCATAGATATACCCCATTTATATGGTTATTTCTCATTCTCACAAATATACCCTTTCTAAGGGATTATTTTATCATATTCATAAATATGCCCTTTCTAGGGGGTTTTTTTAATAGCCCTTTTACAAGATTATTTTCTATTATTTACAGATATACCCCTTATACAGAGTTGTTTTCTAATATGATTAAATATAGACTCTTACGAGTTTATTTAATCATATTCATTAATATACTCCTTTTATGCTATTATTTTATCATACTCACAATATACCCCTTTTACGAGGTAGTTTTCTATTAGTTACAAATGTATCCCTCTTCTGGGGTTGTTTCCTCATATCCTTTTACAAGGTTATTTTCTCATATTCATAAATGTACCCCTTTTACGCTATTGTTTTTTCATACTTATAAATATATAGCTATTACGAGGTTGTTTTTTAATATTTACAAATACACCCATCTTACGTGGTTGTTTCTTAATATTTCTCCCTTGCGGGGTTGTTTTCACATACTCACAAATTTACTCCTTTTATGTCGTTATTTTCTCACAGTCACAAATATATCCCTCGTACGGGATTATTTTCTTATATTAAAAAATATACCCTTTTTATGGGTTTATTTTCTTATACTCATAAATATACTCCTCTTACAAGGTTGTTTTCTAATATTTATAAATGTACCGCTCGTACGAGGTAGTTTTCTTATATTAATTAATATACTCCTTATAGTTTATCTTCTCATATTCATAATTATGTCCTTTACGGGTTATTTTCTCATATTCATACCTATACATATCAACACTCATTTTTCGGATCTAGACATTGAGGGAATTAGGAAAACCCTTTGATAAAAGTTACTACCTTCTCGGGTCTCGAGAGATGGAGAACAGGCAAATCTGAGATTAGGATTGAGGTTAATCCAACCAAGATCATCTTTTTAAAATCAATTTGGAGTTAATTATCAAGAAAAAGGAAGTTTGAGGGCTAAAACGATGAATTTCATAAGTTTTGGGACTAAATTACAAACTTTTCACAAACTTTCTCCTATTTAGAGCCAATCGGCTATGTGTAGAGTCGACCGGCTCTACACAGTGCCGATTTGTGTTTTCTCAGTTCGACGTCATTTTTTTATACTTTTACGTCCAAAAATAGATTCTAGAAGTATTTAACGGTAATTGATAGTTTTAGTGACATTTATTTGAATTTTAAAGATTTGATTTATTTATTAGATATTGGTAAATAATTATTTGATAAAAGGAAAATCGATTCTTTAAAAGTTTTAAATGAGATTGAAGTCTATATGCTCCCCTAAGGTTTCTTAATAGCTACTTCTGTAAATAGAAAAGTAAGACCTATGATTAGGGGCTGGCAAGATCGATTAGAAGACTGTGATTGAGAACCTATGTTCATTTTAAAGCATAAAGTGTTTTTAGTAACTGAAGAGCAAGGTCACTAAGAACCTTAGATTTGGATACTTTTGTGAAGCGACAAAAGCTTTTTCAACATCCCTTAAGACTTGCAGAATGATTAACTACGGTGACAACCTGAGGGCTCCCTACATCCATCATCATCAACATCACTCTCCCGTTACACTGGCTTTCTAGTTATTTTATGCTTTTCTTAGAAACATGATTAGGTTTTCTTTATTTTTTTCTTGTATTCCATGTTTGATGTGATTAAATTAGGATTTCTTATGGATTAATATGTTGCTAATTTTATTGGGTTTTGAATTTGATAATAAGAACATATTGAGATTTGAATTTGATAATATATCTACCTTTGGCTTTTGAATCTGATTAGTCAAACGATAAAGATTATATGATTAGATTTATGTTTTCTTTATAGTTTTATCATTAGATTAGATTATTAGGGTTACATAATTGAAACATGAAATCTGCCATGTTTTTCCATTGTATGAAATCTTACGGCATTATTTATAATATTGACAAATATACCCCTCTTACAGGGTTCTTTTCTCATATTAAAAAATATACCACTTTTACAGGTTGTTTTCTCATACTCACAAATACCCCTCTTACGTGGTTATTTTTAATATTGACATATATACCTTTATTACAAGATTGTTTTGTCATATTCACAAATATGTCCCTCTTTCAGGGTTGATTTCTCATATTCATAAATATAGCATTTTTATTGAGTTGTTTTCTCATACTAACAAATATATCACACTTACGTAGTTGTTTTCCTATACTGACAAATACACCCCTTTTAAAGGGTTGTTTTCTATACTCGCAAATATACCTCTCTTGCGGGGTTGTTTTGTAATATTGAAAATATACCCTGTTACGGGGTTGTTTTCTCATACTTATAAATATATCCATCTTACGAGGTTGTTTTTAAATATCTACAAATATACCTCCTTACGGGGTCAGTTTCCCATATTCACAAATATACTAATCTTATGGGATTATTTTCTCATATTCATAAGTATACATCTTTTACAAGATTGTTTTCTCATACTTATAAATATAGCGGTTATACTAGGTTGTACTCTTATATTTATAAACATACCCCTCCTATATGGTTATTTTTTCATATTCATAAATATACCATTTTTACGTAATAGTTTTCTTATTGTCAGAAATATACCATCTTATAAGGTTATCTTATGATATTCACAAACGTATCCCTCTTATGGGGTTGTTTTCTCATATTCATAGATATACTCCTTTTTTAGGATTGCTTTCTAATATTCATAAATATACCCTTTTTACGTGATTTTTTTTTAATCTGAAAAATATACCCCTCTTACAGGGTTCTTTTCTCATATTAAAAAATATACCACTTTTACAGGGTTGTTTTCTCATACTCACAAATATACCCCTTTTGTTTCTAATATTCACATATATACCCCTGTTATGAGATTGTTTTATCATATTCACAAATATGCCCCTCTTTCGGGGTTAATTTTTCATATTCATAAATATACCCTTTTTACTTAGTTGTTTTCTCATACTCACAAATACATCCCAGTTACGTGGTTGTATTCCTATACTGACAAATATACCTCTTTTACGGGGTTATTTTATTGTACTCGCAAATATATACTCCTCTTGCGGGGTTGTTTTGTAATATTGAAAAATATACCTATTACGGGGTTGTTTTGTAATATTGAAAACTATACCCTGTTACGGAGTTGTTCTCTCATACTTACAAATATACCCCTTTTACGAGGTTGTTTTCAAATATCTACAAATGTGCTTACGTGGTCGATTTCCCATTTTCACAAATATACTCCTCTTATGGGATTATTTTCTCATATTCATAAATATACATCTTTTACGAGATTGTTTTCTCATACTTACAAATATAGCGGTTATACTGGGTTGTACTCTTATATAAATAAACATACCCCTCCTATATGGTTGTTTTTTCATATTCATAAATACACCATTTTTACGTAATAGTTTTCTTATTGTCAGAAATATACCCATCTTATAGGGTTATCTTATGATATTCACAAACGTATCCCTCTTACGGGGTTGTTTTCTCATATTCATAAATATACTCCTTTTTCAGGATTGCTTTCTAATATTCATAAATATACCCTTTCACGTGATTATTTTCTCAATCTCACAAATATACTCCTTTACGGGGTTATTTTTGCATATTGATAAATATACCTTTTTACAAGGTTGTTTTCTCACGCTCACAAATATACCCCACTTAGGAGGGCTATTTTCTTATACTCGCAAATATACCCCGCTTACGGGGTTGTTTCCTTATGTAGAAAAATATACTCCTTTTACATGATTGTTTTCTCATACTCATAAATATATCCCTATAACGGGATTATTTTCTAATATTTACAAATACACCCGTGTAAGAGGGTTGTTTTCTAATATTTACAAATATACCCCTTTATGGGGATATTTTTGAATATTTACAAATATACCCATGTTACAGTGTTGTTTTCTGATATTCATAAGTATACGCCTTTTACGGGATTACTTTTTTCATACTCACAATTATACCCCTCTAACGGGGTTGTTTTCTAATATTAACAATACTCCTCTTACGGGGTTGTTTTCTCATGTTAAAAAATATACCCTTTTTACAGATCTTTTTTCTCATACTAATAAATATACCCTATTTACGGGGTTGTTTTCTTATATTGACAAATATACCCCTTTTACAGGGTTGTTTTCTCATACTAAAACATATACCCCTTTTATGGGATTGTTTTCTAATATTAACAAATATACCTCTTTACAGGGTTGTTTTCTCATATTCACAAATATCTCCCTTTTATGGGACTATTATATCATACTCCTAAATATACTAAACTTATGAAGTTGTTTTCTTATATTGACACATATACCCCTTTTACATGGTTGTTTTGTCATACTGACAAATATACCCCTCTTAAGGGGTTATTTTTTAATATTTACAAATATACTCTTCTTACGGGGTTGTTTTCTTATATTTACAACTACACCCCACTTATGATGTTGTTTGTAATATTTATAAATATATCCCTCTTACGGAGTCGCTTTCTCATTTTCACAACTATACCCCTTTGACAGGATTGTTTTTACATACTCACAAATATACCACATTTACGGGGTTATGTTCTCAACTACATAAATATATCCTTCTTGTGGTGTTGTTTGTCATATTCATAAATATACCTATTTTACGGGGTTGTTTGTCATATTCATAAATACACCCTTTTTACGGGGTTGTTTTCTCATATTGACAAATACACTCCTCTTACAAGGTTGTCTTTTCATATTCACTAATATACCCCTCTTACCGGGGTTGTTTTCACATATTCACAAATGTACCCCTCTTACGGGGTTGTTTTCTCATAATCATAAACATTACCCCTTTTATGGAGTTATTTTCTAATATTCATTAATATACCCCTTTTACGTGATTGTTTTCTCATACTCACAAATATACCCCTCTTACAGGGTTGTTTTCTCACAGTAAAGAATATACCTATTTACAGGGTTGTTAGCTCATGTTCACAAATATATCCATCTTACAAGGTTGTTTTATAATATTGAAAAATATACCCCTCTTACGGGGTTGTTTTGTAACACTTATAAATATACCCCTCTTACAAGCTTGTTTTCTCATAGTTACAAATATACCCCTCTTACAGGGTTGCTTTCTAATATTGACAAATATATCCCTCTTAGCATTCTTTTCTCATATTCACAAATAGACCCCTTTTATGGGGTTGTTTTTTCATATTCACAAATATACCTTACTTAGGGGATTATTTTCTTATATAGACAATTTTACCACTTTTATAAGGTTGCTTCTCATACCCATAAATATATTAAGGAATTATTTTCTAATATTTACAAATATACCCATCTAAGGAGGTTGTTTTTTAATATTTAGAAATATACCCCCTTTACGGGGATGGTTTCGAATATTTTCAAATATACCCATATTATGGTGTTGTTTTCTCATATTCATAAGTATACTCCTTTACACGATTATTTTCTCATACTCACAAATATATCCCTTTTACGGAGTTGTTTTCTAATATTGACAATATACCCCTCTTACGTAGTTGTTTTCTCATATTCATAAATATATCCCTTTTACGGGTTTATTTTCTCATACTCACAAATACATCATACTTATAGGGTTATTCTCTAATATTAATAAATTTACCCCTTTTATGGAGTTCTTTTCTCATACTCCCAAATATACCTCTCTTATGGGGTTGTTTTCTAATATTGACTAATATACCCCTCTTACGGGTTGTTTTCCAATATTCACAAATATACCCCTTTTTTGGGGCTGTTATCTCATACTCCCAAATACACCCCACGAACAAAGTTGTTTTTTTTATATTGATACATATACTCCTTTTACGCGGTTGTTTTCTTATACTCACAAAATATGCCCTTCTTACGGGGTTATTTTCTAATATTTATAAATATACCCCTCTTATGGGGTTGTTTTCTAATATGTATAAATATACCCCTCTTACGAGGTTGTTTTCTAAAATCTACAAATATGGCCCTCTTATAGGGTTGGTTTCTCATATTCACAAATATACTCCTCGTACGGGGTTTTCTTCTCATATTTATAAATATACACCTTTTACGAGATTGTTTTCTTATACTCACAAATATAGCCATTTTACTGGGTTGTACTCTTATATTCATAAATATACCCCTCCTATAAGGTTATTTTATCATATTCATAAATATAACCCTTTGCGTGATTGTTTTCTCATTCTTAGAGATATACCTTTCCTGTGGGTTATTTTATGATATTCACAAATATACCCCTCTTATAAGGTTGTTTTCTCATATTCATGAATATACTCCTTTTTTGGGATTTCTTACTAATATTCATAAATATACCACTTTTATGTGATTATTTTTTCATTCTCACAAATATACCCCTCTTACGGGGTTATTTTCTCATATTAATAAATATACTCTTTTATGAAGTTGTTTTCTCATACTCACAAATATACCCCCTCTTACAGGGTTATTTTCTACTATTTATAAATATACCCTTCTTATAGAGTTGTTTTCTCATAGTTAAAAATATACACCTCTTACGGGGTTGTTTTCTCAGAGTTAAAAATATACCCCTCTTACGGGGTTGTTTTCTCATAGTTAAAAGTATACCTTTTATACAGGGTTGTTTGCTTATACATACAAATGTATCCCTCTTACATAGTTATTTTCTAATATTGACAAATATACCCCTCCTACGGGGTTACTTTTTCATACTTACAGATATACCCCTCTTACGACATTATTTTTTCATACTCACAAATATAACCTTCTTAATATTCCTTTCTCATATTTACAAATATACCCCTCTTATGGGTTTTATTTCTCATATAGACAATGTACCATTTTACAGGATTGTTCTCTCATAATCACAAATATATCTCTCTTACGGAGTTATTTTCTAATATTTATAAATATACCCGCTTTATGGGATTTTTTTTGAATATTTTCAAATGTACCTATGTTACGGTGTTGTTTTCTTATATTCATAAGTATATCGCTTTTACAAGATTATTTTCTCATTATCACAAATATACCCCTCTTATAGAGTTGTTTTCTCATATTCACAAACATACCCCTTTTTTGGGTTTATTTTATCATACTCACATATATACCCCACTTACGGAGTTATTTTTTTATATTTACAAATATACCCCTTTTACGAAGTTGTTTTCTCATACTCCCAAATATACTCCTCTTATAGGATTGTTTCTCATATTCACAAATGTACCACTTTTATGGAACTGTTATCTCACATCCCCAATTACACCCCACGTATGGGGTTGTTGTCTTATGTTGATAGATATACCCCTTTTACGCGGTTGTTTTCTCAAACTCTCAAATATATATCTCTTACGATGTAGTTTTCTAATATTTACAAATATACCCCTCTTACTGTGATATTTTCTAATATTTATAAATATACTCCTCTTACGGGGTTACTTTCTCATATTTATAAATATACATCTTTTACGAGATTGGTTTCTCATACCCATAAATATAGTCATTTTACTAGGTGATACTCTTATATTCACAAATATCCCCCTCCTATAGGGTTGTTTTCTCATATTCATAAATATACCTCATCTACGTGATTGTCTTCTCATTCTCATAAATATACTAATCTTACGGAGTTATCTTATGATATTCACAAATGTATCCCTCTTACGGAGTTATTTTCTCATACTCATAAATATACACTTCTTACGGGGTTATTTTCGTATATTGATAAATATACCTTTTTATGGGGTTGTTTTCTCATACTCACAAATATACTCCTCTTACGGGGTTATTTTCTAATATTTACAAATATACCCCTCTTACGGGATTGTTTTCTCATACTTACAAATACACCTCTATTAAGTTGTTTTCTAATATTTACAAGTATACCCCACTTATGGGAGTTTTTTCTCATATTTATAAATATACCCCTTTTATGGGATTATTCTTTCATACTCACAAATATACCCCTCTTACGAGGTTATTTTTTAATATTTACAAATACATCCTTATGGGATTGTAATCTCATACTAAAAACCTATCTACAGGGTTGTTTTCTCATACTTACAAATATGCCCCTCTTATAAGATAGTTTTCTTACAGTCAAACTCACAAATATATTCCTCTTACATAGTTGTATTCTAATACACCCCTCTTACGGGCTTGTTTTTTCACACTCATAAATATACCCTTCTTACAAGCTTGTTTTCTTATATTCACAAATATACCCCTCTTATTGGGTTGTTTTCTTATATAGACAAATATACCCCTCTTATTGGGTTGTTTTCTTATATAGACAAATATACCCCTTTTACAGGATTACTTTCTCATACTCACAAATATATCCCTCTTAAGGGGTTATTTTCTAATATTTACAAATATACCCGTCTAAGGGGGTTGTTTTCTAATATTTATAAATATACCCCTCTTACGTGGCTGTTTTCTCATATTCATAAATATACCTCTTTTACAGGGTTGTTTTCTCACACTCCCAAATATATCCCTCTTACGTGGTTGTATTCTAATATTGACAAATATACCCCTCTTATGAGGTTGTTTTGTAATGCTTACAAATATACCCCTTTTACAAGCTTATTTTCTCTTACTCACAAATATACCCCTCTTACAGGGTTGTTTTCTAATATTCACAAATATACCACGCTTGGAGTTCTTTTCTCATATTCATAAATGTATTCCTTTTATGAGGTTATTTTCTCATAATCATAAATGTACCCCTCTTTCAGGGTTGTTTTGTCATATTCATAAATGTACCCCTCTAATAATGTTGTTTTCTCATATTCATAAATATACCCCTTTTATGGGATTGTTTTCTAGTATTCATAAATCTATCAATTGTACGTGATTGATTTCTTATTCTCACAAATATACCCCTCTTACGGGGTTGTTTTCTCATTTTCATAAATATACCCCTTTTACAAGGTTGTTTTATCATATTCATAAATATACTCCTCTTACGGTGTTGTTTTCTCATGCTCATAAATATACCTCTATTACAAAGTTGTTTTCTAATATTTTTTAAATATACCCCTCTTATAGTGTTATTTTCTCATATTCATAAAAATATCCGTTTTATGGGATTGTTTTCTCACACTCATAAATACACTTTTCTTACCGGGTTATTATCTCATATTAAGGAACATACCCTTTTTTACAGGGTTGTTTTCTCATACTCATAAATATATCCCTCTTACGATGCTATTTCTCATATTAAAAAATATACCCCTTTTACAAGGTTGTTTGCTCATACTCACAAATATATCCCTTTTACGTGGTTATTTTCTAATGTTGACTAATATACCCTCTTACAGAGTTGTTTTCTAATATATACAATTATACCCCTCTTATAAGTTTGTTTTCTCACACTTACAGATGTATCCCTCTTATGGGATTATTTTCTAATTTTTATAAATATACCCCTCTTTTAGGATTCTTTACTCATATTAAAAAAATATACCCCTTTTACGGGGTTGTTTTCTCATACTCATAAATATACCCCTCTTACGGTTTTATTTTCTAATATTGACAAATATACCCCTCCTATGGAGTTGTTTTCTCATATTCACAAATATACCCCTCTTACAATGTTGATTTCTCATATTCATAAATATACGCCTTTTACGGAGTTGATTTCCCATGTTACTAGTGTTGAAGAATTATTTATGTCAGTATTAGTTACGCATGTCTCTAGTAGTGAAGAGCAGTTTTTCATCAAACAATATGACATTTCAGTTTGAGCACTCTTAGGTGTTTTAGCCATAACATCTTCTACAGAGCTCGGATTGAGGCGAATCAACTGACGTTGGAAAGCTAAGAGACGGGGCTATAACTTTCATGTTTTAATAATTTTCAAATTCTGTCATCCTAAGGACGAAAATGCCCCTAAAGTTTCTGCTCCTGCACAGTATGATGTCTTTTCACTTTGAATTGTGCCTTTCTATTGGGAGACGAATTTTGACCACTTGTAACCAACTCTAAGGCCTATATAAATGTTATTTCTGTTCTTAAAATGGGGATACAACATTAGATAAATTAGAAATAAAAATAGAAAATTAGTTTTAAGTGCATTTTGAAAATAAGATAAAGGCAAAAGGAAGATAGTTCTTGAAAAGGCTACATTCTCACAAGTAACTAATTGGAAGACATTGGAGATCACTACATACTTTATTTTTACCCCTTTTTCTCCTTTCTTTACTTGTTTTACTTGATGTTTAGTGTAGTATTTTGTGTTTTGATGGTTTTATCCAAGATGTATCAAGGCTAACTTTCTTATTTATTAGAATTACAAGGATGAATTGATCTTGTGAACTACTTTTATTTTATTAGTAATGCATGGTTGATTTGTGTTCAATTGAGTGCTTAATTGTTTTATGTATGCTTGATCACGATATATAATATGTTAATCAAAGGTTCACAATGAGAGTTGGGATTTTTGGTGGAAATGCAATTGAACTCACTTAAAGGTTAGGAAAGTACCTAGAGATAAGAAATCCACTTTGAGGGGTAAAAGGATTGGCATGGTTCTTAATGGTTTTTTTTCTATCTCTACAATGACATGAGAGTATTTGTAGACTCTAGATGGAAATTTCCTTAATTGACAATAAGAGTTGCTTTTAAGGATTTTAGGTCATATTCTCCAATCAATACATGCGTTGACATTAATTCTTAGTTTCTTGATTAATTCTCAATTGTGGTTCTGACAAACATTTCCTAAAATTGTTGGTAGATAATTTAATTAGTTTAATTAGTAGTTATTATTTGTTAATTAATTTTATTTTAGTTATAGAATAATTAAATTTAACTTTACAATAATATTTTTCCTATCCACCTTAGTATCTTTATTAACTAATACAAAATCGCTCGAAGTTCCCTAGAGTTCGACACCCTATTCACTCTATATTTAGTGTGAAACTAGGGTACAATTCCAGCCACATCAACTACGTTGCCTAATAACTCCTTAATGTAACTCCGAACACGCTATTCTTCTAGTTGAGTCTTAGGTTATACCTTTCCACTCGTCCTAAGAACTTATTAAGAGCTTGAAAGTGCCTTTCCCTTATTTCAAACTTTAACATCATGTCATCAACATACACCTCCACCTCTTCATGCATCATATCATAAAAAAAAGGTAGTGGCTGCTCTCTAATAAGTCGCCCTTACATTCTTTAGTCCAAAAGGTATAACCTTGTAGTAGTATGTCCCCTACCCGGTGATGAACGACTTCTTTAGCTTGTCCACTACTACCATCATGATGTAATTGTATCCGAAGAACTCATCCGAATAGGAGTACATCGCATTTGAAGCGGCACTATCAACTATTACATCTATGTGGGCAGAGGAAAGTCATTCTTTGGGCATGATTTCTTCAAGTCCCTATAGTCCACATAATTCAAAGTATACCATCCTTCTTCGAGACTGGAACAATGTTAGCCAACCATTTGAGATATTCGACTACATTGAGAAAATTGGCCTTAACCTACTTAACTTCTTCTCGTATCTTCTCTACCCATTCTGCCCTCAATCTTCTTATCTTCTATTTAACTGGCTTGATGAGTGGATGAGTTGGGATATGGTGCTTTGATATTTTCCTATCTAGACCTGGCTCGATGAAGGTTCTTTGTGGCTATCTGGCTTGGTTTGAGGTAAGTCTACAAAAGAGTTGATGATCTCCCTCTTCATTGAAATCAAGGTTGACCATGGACACTTAATTTGGGGGTAGTGTGTTATTGTAATTTTTATGGTACTAGGTTTAGTCAGGGTCAGTAAGCTTTCTGGCATCAATAAGGTCTTGGATTTCATTTTTCAATCGGATGCAGTTATCAATATGGTGGCCAGGTGCTTGGTAGAATTAATAGTAGGTATATTTGGGTTTGTATCCAGGTGCATTAGGGTTTGTTGGGTTCTTTAGGGTGGTGGGTTGGAGCAAGCCATTCTAAACCAATCTCTCAAAGATCTTAAAGAGAGGTTGCTTGAAGTTGGAGAACTTCCTCGGTTACTGTAAAGCATTCACATCCAAGGTCCTCCTCCCTCCAGCCTGGTAGTTTACCCTTTCGCCGGTTCTTACAATTTTTCTTTTGTCGTCCTCTATTTCGTCGACCTATAGCCCATCATTCTATAGATCCATAAAGGTTTTAGGGTTCATCATTGTAACCTTTCAACCTATCTAGAAAGGACATTTCCTGCCACCATATAGACTTGGTTCTTTTCAAAGGGCTTATTCTTCATTAATCCTGCTTTATTTCTCCATCTGGTCAGGAAATCAGAGAAAGACTCATTTGGGTTATGCTTAGTGGATTCGAGATCCATGATCGACACTTCCAAATGAGTGTCATAGTCATACTGCTTGACAAAGGAATTGCACAAATTGTGCCATTCAGCTTCGGCAAATGTTTCCAGACCGTAGTACCAATTGAGAGAGAGTCCTTCAAGTGACAACAAAAACAGCTTGACAATTTGGGTCTTACTCAGCTGAGTAGTTCCCATGATGGTTATGTATTGCTTCAAATGAACTTTTGGGTCACCAGTCCCATTGAACTTGTTCATCTCGGGCATTCTGACTTTGCAGGCAGCTTATCTTCCCTCGTCAAAACTAATTCTTCGAAATCATAGGTTGGGTCAAAATCTTTAATTTCTAGTATACCCTACATCTTGTCAAGCGAAGCACTCAGACCATTCATAGCCTCATTGGTGGCAAGGTAGTCTCCCTCTTAGCCTACTCTAGCATAAACTCATCAAAGTCCAAAAGAATTCCAGGACACTCCCCTTCTAGCTAGGTCTTCAACATTGGCATTAGCATTGGCCGCGGCCAATAGCAATAGGGGGTTAATTGGTGCAACAGGAGCAGCCAGTGGGGCTTGATTTACAGCCATCTAAGCCAAAAGTTGCTGGAGCTCTTCCTGAATCACACCCCTCAAATCCTCAATGACGACATTCTTAAGGATCTCGATGTCTTATTCATTAGCTATTTCATTAGCTATCTCCTAAGTAGCTTGGCATATTAGTCTTTCTAGGTGCTCTAACACAGTCCTGATTATTGGAGAAATGGGTACCCTTTGCAATCTCCTACTATCTTGCGTTTTCCAACCTATACAAAAGTCTATGTGGCTAAAAAACAAAGGTTAGTATGATGCATGTGATGCATGAGATGCATGATGCACGTGCAATGCACAAGGATAAAAGAAAAAGAGGTTAACAAACGCAGTAGTATACAATTCATCATTCCAACCTTATTTATGTCGCACACAGTTCTTAGTGAGTCTTTCTTCCCTAGAATTTTTGGTTTAGGCTTTCTATCAACAGGGATAGTAGGCCTGACGTGCATGACATAAGCTTTGAAAGCATATTTAAATAAACAAAACGATCTTTGTCGGTATAAGCATAAAAGCCTGCATGTTTTAGGCCTAGAGCCTGGTTCCACATTTCTAGGCAAAGGCCTTTCAATACTTGGGTTTAAGATGCTTACAAGGAAAAATATTTTACATAGCAAGCAATAGAGTACCTAGGGGAGACTACTATAGTCATTACCATGAGTTGAGTCTTTGGTAAGGATAAAAGGCTCCCACAAGCAAAAAGTGTTCTTCCTTGGCTCGTCTCCCCATTCAAGGGTCCGTACAACGAAGGAAATTCACTCATTACTTGTTAGTGATTGATGAGCTATTTATGCAGCTACAATCTAAGGCAGTGAACCTATCGATGCAGACTAGCACTAATAGCGAGTATCGTGGTTGTATTCTCAGGAAAGGGTGAGCCTAGAACTACTCCAGCGTCTTATATTATCTAACCTTAACTAATAGTGAAGAAGTTACTAATTTATGAATAGGTGCAAGCTAAATGATTAGCTAAATGCCAAGCAATCTCCAAAGGTTTAGTGAAAGAATTAAGGAAAGAAAGCAAACCCAAGGGAGACCTAAGCTAGTTGGATTTTAACAAAGCTAGAAATTAGATTGATTACCAATTATGATTACCTATGAGTAAATTCTAAATTGAGTTCGAGTTCCCTCTTGAGAACATCGAATTCCCAAGCATAATAATGGGTGCTACTCGTGTTAGCTATAATCTAAGGCAGTGTACCTATCGATGCAGTCTAGCACTAATGGCGAGTATCAAGGTCGTATTCCTCGGGAAAGTGAAAGCCCAGAGTTACTCCTTTGTTCTTTGTTATATTAACCTAAAATTAGCGATAAATAATTTCTAAACTAACTAATAGCTACAAGCTAAGTCCTAAGGGAGATGCAAGAGTAATTGATGAATGAAATAATGAAGACAAGAAGACAAACCCAAAGGGAATATAAACTAGTTGGCAATCAAACAAAAGATAAAGGATCGGTGAGTCTAATTATGCTACCCGTGGATGAATTCTTAACCGAATTCGGTTTCTCTCTCGAGATAACTAAATTCCTAAATCCAATAACCTAAAGTTGGAATCTCTTCCTAACGATTGATTCTTAAATTAGCATTAAGCTTTAATCCACCTCTATTAAGCTTTATTAATTCTTAATCCGGCTAGTTAATTATCCTTATCTCTAAGCGATTATTAACCAGTTCTTGCTATTCAAAATTCCAATTGCCAAATGGATTTCTCAATCACACAAAGCAATCTAAACACACAATTCACAACGTCTCATGAATAATGCATTATCTTATTAATACTGAAAACAAGAAGAATACAAAATTAACCCAAGCAATCCAATAATATAATGTCAAGCCAACATAGTAAAGAAATCCCAATGGATTAAATCAATCTAGCTAATCATGTTCATTATCAAAATCCACAAGAATTCAATTACAACAATGAGTAAAAAGGTAGAGAAAACTCGATTACTCCCTTGGATGAGAGTAAACAGCCCCAATTCCTCTTGCTCAATCTTGAATCGATCCTTGTTTCTCTTGCTCGATTTGAAAACCAATCAACGAACCTCGCCCAATCTTCAATCTTTAAAGGGAATCCAATTGAAACCTTGATCCAAGTCTCCTTTTCTCTTAGTTTCAGCTTAAAAAACCCTTAGGGAAAGAAAAGTTAGGGTTTGGGATGTTCTAACCCTAGCCTCCTCCCTTTTTTTCTCTCTTTGTTCTTTTAATTAATACCCCCTGTCGCCTCCAACACGGTCGTGTCCCTAGCCGTGTTAAGGACACGGGCTGGTGTTCCTGGCCGTGTTACTCTCTATGGCCGTGCTCCATAAGATCTACTTCTTCTTTGATGTCCAACACGGCCATGTTGGTTCCCGTGTTGGTAACACGGCCTGTGTTTGTGACCGTGTTGGGAACACGGCCAGTGTTGAGACCAACACGGCCATGTTCAGCTTCCTCATGCTCATACTTAGCTTGTTTCGGCAGCTTTGACGTCCAATTATGCTCCAATTCTTTCCTTTTTCATTCTTTGACTTCTTTTAGACCTAATGCACATAAACATACGCATAGGGTGAGTGTTGGTACCAATTCACATCCAAATATCCATAAAATCAATCTTAAAAACCCCATTTAGATGTGTGTATTTTACGCACATCACATAAGAACCTAAACGACGAAATCTCTTCCTAACAATTGATTTTAGGTTAGCTTTAAGATTAATCCACTGCTATTAAGAGTTGTTAATTCTTAATCTGGCTAGTTAATTACCCTTATCTCTAAGTGATTATTAACCAGTTCTTGCTATTCAAAATTCCAATTACTAAATGAATTTCTCAATTACAGAAAGTAATCTAAAGAACACAATTCACAACGTCTCATGAATAATGCGATATCTTATTAATACTGAAAGCAAGAAGAATATAAGAATTGATGATCTAAATCTCATAAACATGAAGTGCAATCCAACAAACAAAGGAACCCCAATGGGTTCAGCAGCTCTAGCTACTCATGCTAATGAATAAAATAAAATAAAGAACAAATGCAGAAGAGAAAATTGAAAACATGTACACCTTCTTCTTCAAATTAGATGAATAGTCCTAAATCTCCAAATCTGAATAATGAACATCGAATTGCCTCTTGAATGCCTCAAAATCCACTCTTGATCTTCAATGTGATGCTTGAACCATTGAAATCCATCCTTCAATGTTTGAAATGGTATCCCAAAGTCGAGTGTCGAAGTCTGGAAGGAAATGGCTGGCATGCGTATGTGAGATCTAAGGTCAGGGAAAATCGAACCCCACAAAACAAATCGAAATGGCCCATATAAATGTCTCAGCACGGCCGTGGTCAAGTCCGTGCTAGTCAGCACGAGCTGAGTCCAGGCTATGGTCAACCTCCGAGCCCTAAAATTAATCCCTTGCTCCTTGACCGTGCCCTCGCCAATGCTGAGCCACCACAGGCCGTGCTAGAGACTATGGTGGCCTCAGAAACCGCGCCAAAAGGCCATATTTGAAGATTAAAGGCCAATGGTTCAGCACAGCCAGAGTCCAGGTCGTGCTCAATCTTGAAATGCGAGCCTTTGTCCAATTTTGATGAATTCCAGTCCGTATTCACACGTATCGCCCTAAAACATTGATAATGTTCATCAATGATCACCTGAAACATGAAAGGAACCAAACCATAGGTGATTCTGGCATAAAACAAGATAAATATGCACAAAAATACAAGTAATTGGGCATATAAACATGTGTAACACAATGCATATCAGAGATGGTAGCCAGTGTCACAATTCTATGACTCAACTGGAACCAAAGAACTGCTAGTCTATGCCATCAGGGCTATAGGGGCCAAAGTGTACAGTGTGTAAAAGTGTAGTGATGCAAGAATAATCTGTTAAATAATAAAATTAAGGACAAACATACATTGGAATCAGCTTCTCTTATCCCCAACGGAGCCACCATTATAGGCGGCGGTTTCGAGCGCACCCAATTATCTTTAGCGATTATGGCACTGTAAAGCTTTTCAACCTAATTGGGAACAGATTAACTAGTCATTGAGAGTAGCTCGGAGATGGGAGTTTCCACCCAAATAATCACTGGGACACTTCCTTTAGCCTTATTATTTAACAAATTATTTCCTATACACAAGCATACCAAATAATACACATAACTTACCTAAGTCTAGCCCATTTTTATTTAAGCCCATCCCATATTAAAGTTGTTAATTTAGCTTGCTGCTATTTAATTATGTACAAGTCTTTCCTAGTCTAGCCTAATTACAAGTTCTATCTTACCAAGCCATTAATCTTCTATGGACTCCTTATTATGATAAGGCCCATTCTTGTGAACCTAATTCTAATATGGCCCAATCCTAACTAAAACATAGTGAATCCCACTAAGTCTATTTTGATTTTAGAACTTAAGCCCCATTAATATTTATTAGCCTAATGGATTACAGTTTTTATGTTGGGTCCAATTTTATCTTAAAGTCTATGTGTTTATTTTTAATTAACCAGTCATGATACAATTATTTAACACACATTAAACTAAGAAATAAATAAAAATAAAGTGTAGAAAGGTAAATCTAACTATTACAGTCCATCCTACAAATAAAATTGCAAAGAAAAGCCATAAAACCTAGCTACAATACATAAAATCGCCAAAAATACATCAAAAACTCGCACCAAAAATTAGGGCAAAAGAGTGATGAGCCGATCTGCTATAGGCATAGAGGCGATCGACTCAAAGGGGAGCCAATTGGCTCTATACTGAGCCGATAGGCTCTAGGGGCTTTTCCAGGCTGATTTTTGTGATTTCTTTGCAATTCTCATGTCTTAGAGCTGATTTTAAAATGCATAGAAGGTAAAAAATGACTAGAATATGAAGAGAATAAAATACAAATAAAATAAAATAATAAATAACATCATATTGAGCCAAAAACCCTAAAAAGTTATACTAACCTTAAGAATTTGAAAACATAGTGGACAAATATGGCAAGTTAATCTTATAACCCTAATAAAATAGTTTGATTACAAAATCATAAGGAAAATGAAAACCTAATCATATAATCCTAATCATGTGATTAATCAGATTCAAAACCCTAATGCTAACATATTATCAGATTCAAAACCCTAATGTTCTTATTATCATATTCTAAAACCTAATGAATCAGTAACATGCAAATTCATAAGAAACCTTAATCTAATCAAATTAATCATGAAAATAAGATAGAAATGAAACCCTAATCATGTTTCTAAAAAGAACCATAAAGAACAAGAAAACCAGTTTAATGGAAGAGTGATATTGATGATGATGGACGAATATTAG
Source organism: Ricinus communis (assembly GCF_019578655.1). Lineage (NCBI taxonomy): Eukaryota > Viridiplantae > Streptophyta > Magnoliopsida > Malpighiales > Euphorbiaceae > Ricinus > Ricinus communis. The sequence goes on from NC_063259.1 coordinate 7,870,770, forward strand.
GGAACCCCTAGGTTGTCACTGTAGTTGATTGTTCTACTAGTCTCAGGAGATGAAGAAGCGGTTGAGTGAAAGATTGGTTGGGAATCCAGTGTTGGAGGAGGTATTGGGAAAGCTTTTGTCATCTTCAAAAGAGTTTCCAAATATGCCTTCTTTCTTAGTAACCGAAAACCTTCTGTTTAGTAATGAATGTGAGTTTGTAAATCCACAATATTCTAACTGATGTTGTTGCCTTCTATTATCGTTCTCCTTGTTAGCCCCTAACCCTAGGCATCACTTTCTATTTATAGAGGTAGTGTTTTTTAGAAAACCCTAGAAGCTTCAGCTTTATTTAAAATTCTTTTTAAAGGATCAATAAATATCCAATATCAAATCTTTAAAAATTTAAATAAATATTATTCAAATCCATCAATTATTATTAAATAACTTCTAGAATTTGTATCTGGATGTAACAGTTTCCAAAGAAATGATGTCGAAATGAGAAAACCTAAATCGCCACTCTAGTATAATTCCCAATACTGGTCATTGTGTGAATTCAGACCATGCCTCAATGTCAAAGGCATCATCTTTCTACTTTTTACTAAGTGATGGAGCACTATACATAATGGTTTCCCCAACTCGATAAAGGTTCTTTGTGGGTTTTCTAGCTCAGGTATAAGTTTTAGTTCAGGTTCAAGCTTAGGTATATCTTGGAAAGAATTCATGATCTCTTCATCACTCAAATTAGGGTTGAGCATGGAGACTAGGTTCAAGGGTGGTCAGGGTCGGTCAATTTTCTAGTGTCGATTAAGTCTTAGATTTTATGTTTGAGGCAGATACAATTGTCAATGTAGTGGCCAGGTGATTGGTGGAATTTGTTGTAGGAGTTTGGCTTATATACAGGTGCGTTAGGGTTTAGTGGGTTTTTTTTAAGGTAATTGGTTGTAGCAAGCCATTTTGCACCAGCCTTTTGAAAATCTTCGAGAGAGGCTGTTTGAAGTTGGAGAACCTCCTCAGTTGCTGAACCTTTATTCACATCAAGAGTTTTGCTCCCTCTAGCTTGATAGTTCTTCCTTCCACTAGTTCGAGCATTCTTTCTTTTATCATTCTTGATCTCTTGGACTTGCACCCATCGTCATACAGATCCAACCTTATTCCTCCATCTAGTTAACAAATCAGAGAATGACTCATTTGGTTTTTTCTTAGTGGACTCAAGATTTCTAATTGAAATTTTGTGATGTGAATTAGAGTCATATTGCTTTACAAAAGAATTACACAAATCTCACCACCCAACTTTTGGCAGATCTATCTAAGCCATGGTACCAGTTTATAATAGGTCATTCTGAGGATAATATAAATAACTTAACAATTTGGGATTTACTCACCTGAGTAGTCCTTATAATAGCAACATATTGTTTCAAATGGACATTCATATTCCCGGTTCCATTAAACTTGTTCATCTTGGGCATTCTACACTTTGAAGGTAGCTTGTCTTCCCCAATTAGGACTAACTCATCAAAATCATAAGTTGGGTCCAAACTCTTAACTTCCAGTATCCCTTGCATTTTTTCCAACCTTACATTTAGGCCACTCAAGCTTCATTAGTAGTAAGTATGCTTTCTTTCTTAACCTTATTCAATTAGTACTTTTCACAATCTTAAAAGTCTCTAAGGCACTCCTTCTTAGCAAAGTTATCAGCATTGGCATTAGCGATGGCAATAACAGTAGCGACTGCAATAGGAGTGGAAGTTTCAGTAGCAATAGCAACATGATTAACAACAATGAGGGGATTAGCTACTGTAGGGACAATTGGTGCAGTTGAAGGGGCTTTGTTTGTAGTCATCCCAGCCAAGAGTTGTTGGAGCTCTTTCCGAATCACACTCATCATGTCATCAACAACAACATTCTTGAAGATCTCAATATCTTGCTCATTAGCCCTTTTGTTAACCATTTCAGTCTTAGTTGCAGTCTTGGGCTCAGTTATAGATGCTTGACTCCTCAGTCTCTCCAGGTATTCTGGCATTGATTGGAATTTTTGGTGATATCGATACCCTCTCCAGCCTACCATTCTCTTATCTCTTCCAACCCAAAAGAGAATATATATGGCTTGAAAACAAAGAGTTAGAATGATGCATGAGATGCATGATGCACATGTAATGCAAACAAAAGAATTAGCAAACACAAAGATAAAGTTTACAAAGTATAATACAATCATCCTCCCAACCTTATTACTCCCACACATGGTTTGAGGTGAGTCTCTTTTTCCTAGGACTTTGGTTTGGGCTTACTATCAATAATGGATAATAAGTACCAACGTGCATGCCAACAGCTCTCAAAGTAGTTCAAACAAGGTGATATTTTCCATTATAAGGGAAAAGCCTACATGTTTTGGGTCGAAGCCTTACAAGATGTGGGCTTCAAACTCTTATAAAATATCTCAAACAACAAGCAATTAGGTCTTGGATAAGTGTGAGTGTGGTTTTCTCAAAGCCCACCCTAAGGGATTGCAGCTACGTCGCTATATAGAAGGTTGTCTCATCCGTACTAGGCTCGAGTTAAAAGTGATCCATCCAGGAAAAGGTCTCAAGGGATCATGACAACCGCAGTGACTGCGAATTATGGAGAAGACTAGGAGTCGCCACCTCGGTAAAATAACCGAGACAAATAGAGAGGGACGAAGGATGGCGGCTCAAATTTCTCGTGGAGAGCCTAACTCCCCCCCCCCTCCCTAAATCATATATTTGGGTTTGAAAAGTTAGGTATGTTCTGGGAAGGGGTTAGGCACCCCAACAGGCCCGGACACACAGTCCGACCTCTACTAGAATCTAAGGCTTTTGGTTTCCCTAATTGTATTAACCTAGATTGGCTGCTACCCATTTTATTATAATGACGTTTCATTATCTTATTTAATCATGCATAAAGTGAGGAAAAGAGATTACTAACCTAGAATATAGATGGAAGGCACATTGGTGCCACTAAACCTAAGGGAGGTACGTTGACACCTTAGATTTTATCTGACATGTCAAGGTGACTAAATATAACCCTTTTTATTTAAGCATGCGAATGCCGAGTTCATTTTATCTTTGAGCAATTAGGTGAATGTAATATGAAAGGCAGAGTACTCACATTGGTGAGTTGATTTTTTTTAGTAAGCATGTGAAGTGATTAATCAACCTAAGTATGGTTTACCCTTAGCATATGTGGTGAGATCTAAATATACCAAAGCAATAAATAAAATGAATATAAAGAATGGAAGGAAGGAAGAGTATAAAATGGATTAACAAAATATAACGAGGGGATAACTAACATCCTAAATAAACTTGAACTTTGATCACTAGTTCAATATGGGGCCACTCCCGCTTAGGTTGAGGACTTTGCTTGCTTAGATTTAGGACTTTGCTTGCTTGGATCGAGGACTTTGCCTGCTTGGATTAAGGACTCCGCTTGCTTTTTCGGGGACTACGCCCATTCGAATTGGGATCCACACCCATGGAATCAGGAACTATGCCTATTAACTGGTGATTGTAGAGACGTCCCTCTAGCTACTTTCCATTCTAGGAAAAAATTTGCTGCTTTGGGTCAATTTTCCACTTTCGTGTACTTAGGTTGAAATTTCGTGCCTCGGGGCATAATTTGACTTGTTTTAATGCTTTTTGGAAGCTATACTGGCATTTGGCCCATCATAGGACTAAAACATAATTTTGCTCGGTCAAGCACCAAACTTGTAATTTTCCTAGAGATTCCCCCGCCCGATGCTAATCAAGCTTCTATATGTCTTTTATGAACTCGTACTAACTTTTGGACTAAAACTTGATTTTAACAGGTTGGGGACCAAATTGACATATTTGCCCCCTCTTTAGGACATATAAATAGTTCTATCCACATTCTTCCTTCATTTCACCCATTTCCCTCACTTTTCTCTCTAAAGCTCTTTTTGCTCTTTCTTTGATTACTCACTCAATTCTTAACCGATTTCCATAAAATTAGTCCTAAAATGGCAAGTTCGTCTTCTAGATTCACCAGACGCACCCTAGTCGCACTAAATTAGGATTTTTCTACCCTTAGTTTCTACCAAAATGACCTTGGGCTTGTGAAAGGATAGGAGACTCCTCTTCTAGCAAAATTGAGCAAATATCGCGCTTTTTGAGCCTTCGAAGAGGTAATTTCTTAGCTTAGACTTCATTTTCTGCAACTTAAAAACTTGGTATGCATGTTATTTACTCTAAATACATGAAATATTGAAAAAGAATTAAGAATTTTTTTAGAAACCTAGCCTACAAAACCGATCGGCTGTATGTACAGCCATCAGCACTATGTAGTGCTGATTGGCTCTAGCTAGAGCCGATTCGGCTCTATATAGTGCAAATTGGTTATGCACAGGCCAGACGAAGGTATTTTTAGGGGCTTTTTTACAAAAAATAACACCAGATAGACATATAGTTACCTCTTCGAAGTCTTTTTGTATGCATGTGATGTTTAAATACTTATACTTTTACCTTCTAGGGCAATGTGATGTCGATTCGGTTTGTCAAAAATTTCTATGATGCATGTGAATCATTTGATGAGCTTCCTAGCTCAGTTTGGGCCTGAATTGGAGACAGCAGCTTTCGTCGGTTTGTGGCCACACTCCCCTCAGCTAGCGAGAGATTCGATCTATGCTCTACTCAAGAGGTGGATGTATACGACTCACACCTTCCACACTCCAATTGGTGAGCTAACTCTCTCTCCCCTTTTATTTTCGGCCATTACTGGCATCGATTTCTCTAGCACGCCTGTGCCCTTCGATGATACTATCCACCATCAGTGTTCTTATGCTCAGGAGCGCTTCATCATCGACTTACGTGGGTTCTTGCCGATGTTCAAGAACTCATGAAGCATTTCTTACCAATGCTTCATTCTTTAGAATGCTTTGGAAGTTAACCAGATGGCCCGAGCTTTGTTAGTGTACCTCTTTGGTACAACCTTATTCAATGACTCGGGAAACTCGCTGAACTTTCATTATCTAGCTCCTCTATGGGACTTGGACCAGGTCTCTTCTTACGGGTAAGGGTCTATAGCTCTTGCATATCTATACCATCAGATGGACGTCATCATTCTAGGTAGTAAGGGGATTTACGGTTTTTGGCATGTGATCTACGTGAGTTATGTTCTGACTTCTTTTCCTTAGTTCCTTTTATATATATATCATGTGTGCTGACTCCTTATTCTTCAGGTTTGGGCCTTCTAGTGGGCTCATAAGCCATCTACACTTCACGGGCTTTTTCTTGCCTAAACTACTGGGGCTCGAGCAGGACTATCACACTAAAGTAGTCACTGGTTCACGTGCACTGCATATGGATTAACAACCGGACCTAGGACATGGTAAACAAAATTCATTAGTCGTATTTATGCTCTATTTATATTATTACTTACCTTTCTGGTTCGTAGATGTTGAGTGATTGGCTGGGAGAGCACAGCCAATGGGAGCCTTATATGTTATTCACAGCTGACCTCGGACAGGAGAGGATCCTATTGGCTAGGCCCTGCATGTCGGGTGTGGTATCTAGGTGATAGGATTTACAGTTGGGATTGAGGTCCTAGCAGGCGCCGAGTCCTATTATCTCCACCTCTTTCCATATTCTGGATGGTGGATCTTGTTGGGGAGGAGCTAGCGGAATATTTGAATGGGTACGACAAGCCTAAAGACCTTACTAACCGATCCTGGCTAACGAACTATACCTCGTTCATCCCTCAACTGCTGGGAGCTCTACCTCTTAGAGATGATGTTATTGCTCAGGTATTTTCTTGGTTTCACTTAGAGTTTTTTTGTTTTTTCGTCACGTACTGCTCTTTTATTAATTTATTTACAGCTTGTTTCCAGCTTCTTACTATTCGTAAGCCGATTCAGGAATGCTCCTCTCGACGCTCCAGGCCTTCTCATGTTGTAGGCTTATCTACGGGTGTGACTTCCGAGGCACCTCCTATGATCGTATCTTATGTGGTTTCGGGAATTGTTTCGTTCCCCCTTGATCCGATGGTTTCATAATAGAGCCCATTTGGTATTATAGAGCACTAGCTTGCCATGGATCAGTATTTTCTTTAGGAGTTCATTCCAAGCACTTGCACCCATGTAAGCTTATTCTTTTCTTCTATGTTTTCACCTCTTGGCTTTCCTAGAAAGGTTAGTGACATATATACGAATACAAGTTCAAAGGGGTTCGCTCAAGCAGTTACATCGACTAGTCGGCACTGCAAGGAGACAATTCTTCGTCCTTGTCGAGGATTGGCAAGTAAGAGCCAAAGTAAATTATAAGATGAAAAGAGTATGGTTGTATGCATGAATTGTGCGAACTAATCTCCTTTTAGGTTATTATCAGAGGGACCACGAAGGGTTACAAGGACCGCTAGATGACCTATAGCGCCAGCTTGATGCTCAGTAACATCGGATCAACATACTGACCCTTCAACTATCAGCCTTGCAAAGCCAAGGGATGGATGCTAAATTAGATGGCGAGATGGATAGTTCAGGAGGGAACTCCAGCTTCTGACTTCCCTTTGCTTGTACTTTTCTTCTGATCTTATTTCTTTTAATTTCTACATTTGTATGAGCTTGTGCTTGTCGAAAATCAAGTAAGCACTTGAAAAATTGCCAAAACGGGTTAGAAATTGCATTTGGAAGCCGTGCAACCAAATCTCTTTTCTTTTGCCTTAATTTTGCCTAAGCCACCCTTTCGGGTTTTCAACTTAGCAGGCTAATGTCTTAAGTTTTTCCTAACTCGCTCATTTAGGTTTTCAACTTATCAGACACTATTTTTGCCTAAGCCTCCCTTTTAGGTTTTTAACTTAGCTTTTTCCTTTTCTTTTTGTTTCTTTTTTCTTTTCTTCTTTTTAGCTATAGGAGGAGCCTCATATATTGATTTCCCCTAGCTTTTCCCAATTCAAGAGGACTCTAGAACTAGCTGCTCTATCTAAGGATATAAATGCAAATGCAAAGAGAAAAAAAAATTATGCTTCTTTTCAGATCTCATTTATTTTACTTAGGACTTTCTAGCTTTGTTTTTCTTTCAGTTAGTGCATAAAATGGTAAATAGATATACATATGTTTGATAACAATTCTAAAAAACTTATTCATTTAAAAAAAAAAGCCTAGATGAGTACATTTTGATTTCTCATAATATAACTCTTGTCATCAGACAATCTTTTCAGATTTTCTAGCTAATTATTTTCTATCTCTTGCCTTGACTTTTGCCTGACCAAATTTTCGTGTTTTCCCGATCAAACATGCCATTTTTCTTTATTATTTTCATCATTTCATTTTTATTATACATGGTATTTCTTGAGATGATCTATATTGATTGGCTCAGTGAACTCGTTCTCCTCTAGGTCTGAGATATTAGCAGCACTTTTGGGCAGAATCTTCTTTACCAAGTACGGGCCTCCTAGTTCTACCTAAACTTTCTTCTCGGGTCAAACGCGGTAGGCCTTGTATGCTTCAATACTAGATCATCAGCTTTGATCTTTCTTAGCTTTACTTTCTTGTTAAATGCCATGGCTATTCTTTTTTGATACAACTGCATGTGGTATAAGGCTTTTATCCTTTTCTCATCAACCAAAGCCAATTGCTGGTATCTTTGCTCAACCCATTAGTACTCTAGTATTTCAGCCTCTAATACAACTCTCAAAGACTTCAACTCTACTCAATTGGCAAAACTACTTCAGTCCCATAAACCATAGAGTATGCGTTTGCCCAGTCGATATTCACTCGGTTGTCCGATATCCGAAAAATGCAAAGGGCAATCAAAATGACTAGTTCTTATGATTCCAAACCATCTTCGAAGGCATTTTCTTCAAACTCTTGTTGGTTGCTTCTACCGCTCAATTCGCTTGAGTTTTGTACGAAGAAGACTAGTGATGCTCGATCATATATTCTATAAGTTTGTTGTCTCACCCATGAACTGTTACCCCATTATCCATCACAACATGAAGCGAGACCCCATATCTACAAATCAAGTTCCTTTCTATGAATCCGACCATCTCTCTTGACCCTACAGTGGTGAATGACTCGGCTTCAACCCACTCAGAAAAGTAGTCAATTGCTACAACTATGAACCTATGACCATTCGAATGAGGTTTTATTTCTCCAATAATGTCGATCCCCTAAGCTACAAAAGGCCAAGGAGGGAAATGCCTACATGTTTTGGGTCGAAGCCTTGTAAGATGTGGGCTTCAAACTCTTATAGAGGAAAATATCTCAAATAGCAAGCAATTAGATACTTAGTGGAGATTTCTATTGTCATTACCATTTGTTGAGTCTTGGATAAGTGTGAGTGGTTTTCTTGAAGCCCGCCCCAAGCAATTGCAGCTACGTCACTAAATCCTTTCAGTCTGTCTGACACTTAGTTAATCATTTGCTTACATTTAATCATAGAATAGCAACTTTATTGATTTTGTTAGGGTTAGATATCATAAGATGCTGTAGTAGTTCTACGATCACCCTTACCCGAGAATACGACCTTGATACTCACCATTAGTGCTAGTTTGTATCGATAGGTTCACTATCTTAGATTGTAGCTACACAAATAGCCTATCAAGTTTTTGGCACTGTTGCCGGGGACTCTTTTATGTGAACTAGAGTGAATTTGTGTTTGTGTTAATCTAGCCATTTTTTTTGTCTTTTCATTTTTTCTATATATATTCTTTATTATTGTATTTATTCCTGTGTTCTTTGGTTGCTACCTTTCCATTTCAGGAAGTTTATGACCAGGAGCTTTAATCCTACTCCTATACATCCTCTTGCTGAACTAGAGTGATCCCTCCAATTGTTGAGGAAGCATATGCAAGAAGAAGAGGAGGCACGGATAGAGTTTGAAGCCCCTATGAATAGACCAGCAGGGATATTGCGACCACCTATGGCGGCCAACAACTTCGAAATAAAGCCAAACGTGATACAGATGGTCCAAAATCGCGTACAATTTGGGGGACTACCGAGCAAGGACCCAAACGCTCATATCACCAACTTCTTGGAGATCTGCGACACCTTCAAGATAAATGGAACAACTGATGATGCCATTCGGTTGAGGCTATTTCCTTTTTCTCTGAGAGATCAAGCGAAAAGATGGTTGAAGTCACTCCCGGCCAACACTATCACGACATGGAGATCATTGGCTGAAATTTTTTTATATAAGTACTTTCCTCCTACTAAATTGAGAAATGATATATCTTTTTTTGTGCATTTCGATGACGAGAGTATGTACGATGCTTGGGAAAGGTATAAAGATTTGCTCTGGTGTTGCCTGCACCATAGACTACCAGTATGGATGTAGGTCCAGACCTTCTATAGCGGTTTGAACCTTGCTACTAGGCAGATGGTAGACGCTGCAATAGGTGGGGCCTTGAACAATAAGATGTCAGAGTAGGTGCAAGATCTCATAGAGAAGATGGCCATGAATAACTACCAATGGCAATCCTCTAGGAGTTGGCCAGTCAAGTAGGGAGTAGTCAACCAGCTAGACTCCACAGCAACCTTGGTAGCTCAAGTGGAGCTTCTAGCTAAGAAGTGAGACCAGCTTCAGATGCCGGTTCATGCAGCCTAGATAAGCTATGAGTTTTGTGGTGGACCGCACTACGGTGCAAACTATAATGCGGGAGGTATGTTTGCTTCAACTTCTAATTTTTCATCTTCCATTGTTTCTGCTAACCTTGAACAGGTAGAGTACATGGGTAATGCACCTAGACAGCAGAATAACCCATACATCAATATATACAACCCCGGTTGGCATAATCATCCAAACTTTGGTTGGAGAAACAACAACACCTGTGGTCCACCAGTTTTCGGGGATCGCATCAAGAAGAACTATAGCAAAGAAGAATTTGGACCATCACAGCCTTCCTCCACCGAAATGAGAAGAAATCTAACTTGGAGGAGCTGATGATGAAGTTTGTCACGTCAATTGAGATGAAGTTCCAGCAGACCGACAGTGCTCTTAGAAATCAGCAGGCGTCCATTCAGAACTTGGAGAGTCAGATTGGGCAGATTTCTAAGATGTTGTCTAAGAGGGAACAAGGATCACTCCCCAGCACTACAGAGTCAAACCCAAGGGAGCATGTGAACGCAATCATGTTACGGTGAGGTAAATTTATTCCCAGTCCTTCTTCTATTTCTAACACTAATGTTGATGCACAGGTAGATTCAAGCAGGAAAGTTGAAGCTACCAAGGCAAAGGAACTAGAGAAGGAAGAGGCAAAAGAGGTTCCACTGAGGGAATACTAGCCTAAAATTATGTACCCTGCTAGATTAAAGCAGGCGCAAGTCGAGCAGCAGTTTAGTAAATTCCTAGACATTTTTAAACAGCTGCATATAAATTTACCTTTTATTGAAGTTATTCCGCAGATGCCTTGATATGCGAAGTTCTTAAAGGAGATTCTTGGCAACAAGAGGAAGTTTGAGGACTCGACGTGCGTGACGTTAAACAAGGAATATTTGGCAATTTTCCATAACAAGTTACCAGAAAAGCGACATGATCCAAAGAGTTTTACTATTCCTTGTGTTAAAGGTAACTTATCTATTAATGATGCCTTAGCTGATTTAGGGGCTGGAATTAATGTAATGTCGTACAGCCTGTTTGTAAAATCGAGGCTGGGAGAGACCAAACCCACTAGGATGAGTGTACAATTAGCTTATAGATCTGTTAGCTATCCTAAGGGTATTGTAGAGAATGTGCTAGTAAAAGTAAATAAATTTATATTTCCTATCGATTTTGTGATCTTAGATATGGACAGTGAGAGTAGTGTAGCCTTAATTCTAGGAAGACCTTTTCTTGCAACATCTAGAGCAATGATAGATGTTTGTGATGGAAAGTTAAAACGTAGGGTAGGGGATGAGACTGTCACCTTTGACTTGCATATTCCCATAAGGCAGTCTTTAGATTATAATAATGTTGTATATGTTGTTAATGTAATTGACGATGATATTGAGACACAGTTGCAGGAAGTGTTAGTTGAAGACCCTCTACATGTCACTTTGCTAAGGGGAGAAAAGTATGAGCTGTCAAACGAGGAAGTGTTGGAGCAGCTTGAATTTATGTTAGCAAATGAGCCAAATGGAAATACTAATGAGTTTACTGTGACTGACAAGATAGGTGTGCAGAAGCTGAGGCCATCACTTGAGGGACCGCTGGTTCTCGATTGGAAAGAGCTTCCACAGCGTCTTGACTATGCATATATGGATAAGGATAACGGGCTGCATGTCATTCCAGCAGCAGACTTGACAATTGAGGTGAGGGAAAGGACATTGCCCACTCGAAGGAAGTACGAAAAAGCAACTTCTTAGAGGACTGCTGACATTCTAAGGACCCATAACCTGGCAGCTAAATCGCAGCAGATGTCAAACCCGCACATGAAGGGAGTTATCACCGAGTCCAGCTAAATGACTCGAGAACCAAAAAGAAGCGCTTTTGGGAGGCACCCTAAATTTTATTTTATATTTTTAACATTTTAATTTAATCAGTCATTTGCATGCTTGATGGTAGTTAGAACACTTACTTAGTAATTAAACATAATTGTATGAATCTAGGGTTTTAGTAACTTAAATCAGATTTTTGGTAACTGGTGAAGACGAACTTCTCTATTTGATACATTTTACTTGAATTATAGCCTAAATGTGTGTGCGTATATGTGTTCAACACAAGTAGGGAGTTTGGCGACTTGATATGGCGAAGAAAAGCTTGGACTTCAACCGTTCACCACGGTTTCCATAGGCAGCACGGGTTGGATCCCCAGGTCATGCTGATCAGCACGGCCGGAGTTATACCCGTGATGAATATGCACATGAAGAGATTGGGAAATTAGCCGTCCACCACGATTTCTGAGGCCACCATAGGCTGCAACACGAGGCTGTGCCGGTCACCACGCTCGTGCCCCTGCCTGTGATGGACATTACGTAGAGCACAAAAAAAAAAAATCAACCATCCACTACGGCTTACGAAGGCACCACGGGCAGCAACACCAAGTCGTGCTGACCAGCACGGCCATGCCCTCGCCCTTGGTGAATTGGCATGAGGATGAAGCTTCAAGGTTTAGCACGAGCCAAGTCTTGGCCGTGCTGACCAGCACGGCCTTGCCCTCGCCCGTGCTGACCCCCGTGACTATATAAGCATGCCATTTCAAAAAATTTCCAACTTTTCCTCCTCTAAATCTAAGGTGCTGTTTCTCCTTCTTTTCGATATTTATTACCTGTCACGGCAATTTCAAGTAAGTTTCTTCGCCTTTTGCTTTTATTTGGTTTAATTTGATTTTTTATGTAATTTTTATTATTTGGGACATTTTGATATACTCTAGTAGTTGTCAATATTTATTGCTTTGGTTGGGTTATTGTTTTATTTTTGTTACACTGCTTAAGTTTAATTTGGATTAGATTTAGTTTAGATTAGTTGCTGTGTTTGTTTAATTTTGAATAATGAAATGTTAAGTGTGGGGTTCGGCAGCAATAAAGTTTATTTATGGCACTCTATTCTGAAAAAAAAATTAATAGCATAAACTTTTTTTATTTGGTGCGCAATAATGTGGGCTGGAATGCCATTGTGAATTGGAATTCTGTAAGAAATTAAGGCTTTAGTCTTAGCTTTAAGTCTAAAGCTTTTTGTTAGTCAAATTATAGCCGTTATGCTGCTAAATTTTTGGTATAATTTATGTTAACTTGATTTCTTGTTTGAATACTAATGATTGACTGTATTAGGCAATATAAGGGACTGCGATCAATCCCGTCGAAAGCAACCGCAACACGCCGCTATCAGCAAGTGCCCGCATGGTGAAGGAACCTCTTCCTCCACTTCACCTTCATCAGCACCAGCACCCCCAACACAACAGCAACTAGTCCAAGCACGAAGAACACCAGCTCCAATTCCACTCGCACATGGTCGACATCCCTTATGGACATTTCAAAATACTGATAATGAGAGCCGCTTCCAAGTCATGAGATGGAAGTAAGTAATGGTTGGACGTTGCATCGACTTTGTATCCTTGGAGAGAGTGGGATTGGGGTGCACTATTCGACACTCTGCCTTACGCACGGTTCTTCGACATCATTGAGCCAACCTACAGCGAGCTCACAATTGAATTCTTCAGCACCTTCTTTTTGCAGCAACAGATCACAAACTAGCATCAGCCTGATGCAGTTTACTTCAAACTTGGAGGAAGGGAGTTCTCAATGTCAGTTCCATAATTCGACATGTGTTTGGGTTTATGGACTGAGCAAGAGACCTCAGGCGAGGAGTATCCGGGATGCATCTACGTCAACCCAATCTTGTACAACACCATGTGGGATTCATTAGTACTCAGGCCAGAATCATACTACCTCAGTAGGTCTAAGGCGTCTAGCCTCCCGGATCATCTCCGCTATCTCCACACATTGTTAGCTTACACGATTATAGGTATGGGAGATAGTTTTTGAGGGTCACACAGACTGATGTATTCATCCTCTAGGCTATGTAACATCGTAAGAAGCTTGACATGGGATATCTGTTAGCTCGTCAAGTCCGTTCTTTCATAGTCGACGCCCAGAAGAAGATACACTACTGTTTTGGTCCGTATATGACTAGGTTGGCCAGGAGACTGGATGTATTGGACGATTGTATGTTCGAGATTTTTCTCAGATTGGTGATATGACACTATTAGGGATCAGACAGATGATCAACATGCAGATGATCCTGGCCACTCGACACCCACATGGCATTAAGCACAGGCTCGTCAGTGCAATAGTAAGGGAGGCTAAAGAGGCAGCAGCTCGAGGAGCCCAAGACCCTATGGTTGAGATTCCAGATGTTAGGATTCCTAACCCAGTCAGAGTGTTATGCCTACATCTGGAGCCTCCTCTTCTTATTCTGCAGGGACATCGAGTGCTCAGATTAGTGCTTTGGCTGACCAACTAAATTGAGTTTGTGATTTACAGTAGCAACACTATACTGAGTTTGTGCAGCACAGAAAGGAGTTTGGGCAGTTTTAATAGGAGACTAGGGCACAGTTTTAGGGTTTAAACGATATGCTCCAGCAGCTTATGCATGGGCTGGATAGGCAGGCCACCCAAACAAACCTGATGGTGGAGCAGATATAAAAGATGGCGGAGACCGGAGCACAAAATCAGCGATTCATCAATGATATGGAGTTCGATCTAGCAGGTTGCTTCACGGACCCTGTGCCACCACCACCGCCCCCTCCTTCAGCGCCCTCCCCTACTCCTCACCCTCCAGCCGATCCAACAAATGAGGATGCGCCTTTGGCAGACTACCAGCAGTGACAAAAATTTGTGCTTTATTTCTTCTTCCTTTTACTTTTTTAATTTTCTTTCTTTATTTTTATTTTTATTTTATTTTACTTTATTTTCTTTTCTTTTTGCATTTTCATTTTATTTTATTTCATTTTGCTTTCATGTTATGTTATTTTAGTAGAACACTTTGCTTTGCCTTCTTGATATATACATTTAATATAGTTATGTACTATACCTGATTTTATTTTTCTAACACTTTGGGCAGTGTTATACTCAAGTGTGGGGTAGGTATCTGTCGTTATATCCCTTGATTGTTTAGGCAATGATAATGGACTATTCTTAGGATGTTAGGACCTAGGTTTTTCATGACATTTAAGCTTAGTTTATTCTTTCGTAATTAATGACTTAATTCACACACTAGTAATTGATTGTCCCTCTCAATTTTTGTTCGTAGGAAGCAATTTCACTGTATTCAATATGTCAATTTGGCCGGGTTAAACCAGTGTTACTTGAGTTCCTTGCAAATTTACAACCTTTGACTTTGAACTTTGATTATGCCAATCTCTTATACAATTTATGTGATGATTCAATTGATAAGTCTGGGCACCAATTGCAAATTTTAGCCACTTCAAATGTGAGTTTTTGAACTAAAATTTAAGCATCCATTACATATTATGCTCATGATTTTTCTTGCTTGAGTGTGCGCTGTACTTAATTGTGTTTCTAGAACTTGCTCTATAATTCTTATTGAGGTTACATGAATTTTTGAATACCATTAGTTGATTTGGGCAAATTAGGAATTCACCATATCTGGCCAAAAGCCTACCCTTTGTTTCCATTAGTCAGCCAGTTTTGAGCCTTAACCTTTTCTTCATGATTTACACTTATACACTACACATACACAATTTTATACATTTATCTTTCCTTTCACCCTGTATACTGAATAATTATGTGTTATGCCTCTTCTTTTATGGAATCATAGTGCCTAATTTTGTTATAAATTCACTTAGTCTTTTTAGTCATTCTTTGATGCTTCCTTCAATCCAGATTGGATAACTGTTCTCATTGTCTATGTCAATAATCATGCAGCCCCTATGTAAGCTGTTGTGACATATATATATATGTTAAAATAAATAAATAAATAAAAATAAAAATAAAATAATATAAAAATATAAAATTTCTGACTTATTTCTTAGCTTTTAGCTCTTTTGAATTTAAGTCTTGTGAGCATCCTTTACTTCAAATAAGGCTTAGTAAGTATTTTTGTTGTTTTGGCATTCAGCTCCTAAAGCATTCATAATTGCATGATTTTTCAGTATACTTTACACTTCCATCCAAATATTCTTACCTTTACCTTAGCCACATTTCAACCCTTGAAAAGACCCTTTGATTTTGGTATTCATTTACTCGTAGTAGTAAAGATGAGATTAATGAGCAAGCTTATGGTAAACAGGTTGTGTGCAGCTGCGTTGAGGGAATTTGCTTGTTTACCTGTAAACACTGTGAGTGATTTGAGAGATTCCTATGATGCAATGGTTCCTAGTCCTTAATGCTGAATTGTTATATAAGTTGTACTTTGAGATGCTATCATTATAGTTTTTCTTTGAAGGTGTATAATTTGTTAGTTACTTGAATTTAATTCATTATATGTTGAATTAGGTTGAGTTGTGAACTTTAACATGGATTTTGAGGGGTGATTGTTGCTTGTATATGTATTGGGTTATTGATTGCTTGAGGACAAGCAAAAGCTTAAGTGTGGGATAATTTGATGTGCATCA
Organism: Ricinus communis; assembly: GCF_019578655.1. Lineage (NCBI taxonomy): Eukaryota > Viridiplantae > Streptophyta > Magnoliopsida > Malpighiales > Euphorbiaceae > Ricinus > Ricinus communis. Next base: position 7,886,763 of record NC_063259.1, read on the forward strand.
TTTTATACATGTTTATATGCCCAATTATTTACATTTTTGTGCATAATTATCTTGTTTTATGCCAGAATCACCTGTGTTTTGGTTCCTTTCATGTTTCAGGTGACTATCGACGAACATTATCAGTAATTGAGGGAAATACATGCAATTACAATCCAGAATCCATCAAACATTGAGCAAGATTAGCATTCCAAGGTTGAGCACTGCTTGGACTTTAGCCGTGCTCAACCATCAACACTTGACCCTCAAGAGTGCCATTTTGGCACAGTTTTTGAGGCAACCACGGCCCGTGGTGGCTCAGCACCGGCGAGGGCATGGCCAGAAAGAAGCCTTAAGTTGCGAGACGCGGAGGTCCAGCATGGCCTGGACTCCGCCCGTGCTGATATCATAAGACGTTGTAGTAGTTCTAGGATCACCCTTACCCGAGAATATGACCTTGATACTCATCGTTAGTGCTAGTCTGCATTGATAGGTTCACTGCCTTAGATTGTAGCTATACAAATAACCTATCATGGTTCTATTGTTGGCTTGTGATGTAGGTGCAGGCGGTACTATAGAAGCAGGAGCAGTCAATTATTGTTGTATGGTTAAAGCTTGGTGTGCTTCAACTTGTTCTCTCATTAATTCCATCAGACTTTGCATCTAAGTCTTGACACTCTCCATACCATTGCGAATGACTAATTCAGCATTGTAAGAGTTTTCTAGATAGTTTTCCATTTTACTGCTTTCTTATTTTTTGTCAACCTACCACCTATTCTGACCCAAGCAATTGTGGTCTTTGACGAATGGAAAGGTTAGAAATAATGAGTGCAAGTGCAAAATGCATGTATGAATGCATGCATGGAAATGCATGTATATATGTATGCTCTCTTCTTTAGTGAATAGCTGATTTCCTGAGAGGAACAAAGGATCCATTCTAAAGCATGAGATAATAGCCATACTTTTCATTAAAACACTAATTCTTTTTTCATTAAGAATGAGCAACCCTAACATTATTCTTAAATAATAAGAAATTACCAAGTATTTTTCCAAAAGGACTTGATTATAAAACATAAAAGAAATTAGGAAATTGTAATGGCTATTCATATTCCAATGATTCCATCTTAAAGAGCTAGCCCTTAGTGATGATCTTTTTGTCTAGCAGCTGTTGGACATCCTTCTTGAGATGGATGCACTCATCAAATCATATCCATACACACCATGATACAAGCAGTAGTTTTCCGTCTCACAGTTAATGCAAGTAGGTACCCTCCGGGATGATACTTACTTGGTAGACAATAAACCTTGATGATAAAGATCCACCAGAATGTTGGAGTAAGACATGAGGGGTTGAGTGCACTTCTTCTTTTACTTACCTAAGGCACTCGCCTTTGTCTTGGGCTTCGGTTCATCTTTTCAGTGAGCTTTGTTCCCTCTCTTCTCAACCTTTTTGTCCATCACCCTTAAAGTGATAGTCACTGTTTCTTGACGGCTCGATTCCAGGAAATATGCCATCTTGTCCAGCTCATACGACATTTGCCTAACCGAGCGAAATAAGGACCATACTTGAGACTTGAGGTTGTTAATCTCATCCTTAAGGCTCACGAACTCCATTTAAATCTTAAAATCCATCAGTATCTGATTTATATCAAGAAAAGAAATGGTTGTAAGCCAAAAACAAGGTTAAGTGTGTGTATGTCATGAATGCACATGTAATGTCCATCAAAAGAAAAGAGGTTAGCAACCATAAAATTTTATTCATAGCTAATCACAACCAAGTATGTGTGCACAATAGATGTAAATAAATCAAATATCAATGTAACTTCTCATGCAACACTCTCTTCTAAAGTCGAGTAGTGGCAAACTCTTCTTTCCTAGGTGCTTTGGTTTAGCTAAACCACTAACAAGGGATGATCAAAGTTTGATTCTCTCTAGTGTTTGAAACTTAGGCTTGAGATAATTCATAATTATAAATTCCCTATTAGACATCTTATGAGTCTCACATTCTAAGGGAGATTAAACTTTCATTTGTTATCCCTTTATCACGTATTTCTCAAACATTCATCATAGAAAGGAATTTTTTCATTATAAAAAGCCCAAATCTGGGTCTAGGACACTAACAAAGGAATAAAGTCATGAATCATACTCATCTTTGTTTAATGGATTCGTGCTACTCTTTTACCATTTATCTAGGTATTGCATCGTTGTGCCAATCCTGATGAGTGTTGGTCTTTGAGTAGTTCTGAGTGCTTTTAAGGGAATAATGAGAAAGAGTCAAAAGGTTATTCTAGGCAAGCATGCATTTACATGTTATTTGGTAACCTAGGCGAAGGATCTACGTCATTATATGAGCTTTGGCTGGGATAAACAAGCTTAGTTTCCCTTAGTAAGGAGAACGCTTTTTATACTAGAAGAGGCTTATCCCTTTTATATAGCTAGGTGGGAGTGTCGTCGCTACTTGACACGATAAGCCTTTTGCTCCCTAATACGTGCGCAAGGATGGTTGTCATCACTAATATGCGTCGTCTCCCATTCAAATAGAATTTGGATATCCCACATATCAGTGCCATCGGGTAAAGATAAGGCTATCTTAACTCTAATGCAAATGATGCAAAGCTAGATGAATAACATTAGGAAAATGAAAAGCCTCAGAGTCAATTGGAATCAACTTCTCATTATGTCCCCAATAAAGTCGCCACTATGAGTGCAGTTTTTTTACAGCCTACCCTAAGCGATTGCGGCTACGTCCTTGCGTTAAAGGTTGTCTCATATATTCTAGGCTCGATTCAAAAATGAGCTATCTAGAAAGAAGCCTCAAGAGATCACAACAACCGTGGTGACTAGGGCTGAGCATGGATCTCGGTGATTCCCGCCTGAACCGAATAACCGTACCGAAAAGTACCAAAACCGAAAAAATCGAAAGTTTTTATAACAGAATTGAATCGATCCGAATTTTTTTACTATTACGGTATGGTACTGGTTCTTTAGTAAAACCGCATCAGCAATCTGCATCAACCGCATTCGTAACCAACTGCCTCTTGTATTCGATTCTGACTAAACCGTAGAACCAAATTTTTTACATATATTTATAAATAATTATTTATATTATATAAATAATACATATATTAAAAAAATAATACATATACTCTATAAAAAATTATTTTATATTTATCATTTATATAATTCAAGCAATTGTTATCGAAATACAAAAAATAATACATATTAAAAATAACTATAATATTATAATATATTTTATACTCTATAAAAAATATAAGTTATATATTAATATGTCACATAGTATATTGATACTAGTAATCTAGTATACATACTATAATACTAGATTTAAAATTTATTTACTATCTAGAAATTTTTGACAAGTTAATTAAAAAATTACTTAATTTAATAAAGAGTTGTATAAATTAGTAAAATTTATAAAAAGATATTATTATATAAATATAATATTATTTACACTATATTTATTAATAAATTAATTTTTAATTATATAATATTTTTATTTTAAGAATAATAATATTAATTATACTAAAAGTAATTAATTTATATAAATATTAAAATTAAGAAATAAATATTTTAAAAATAATTTTTATATTATTATACTAATAAAACTTAAAAATTAAATATTTAGAAATAATTAATTTATTAACTTTTAAAATATTATAAATTAATATTAAAATATAAAAAAAAATGTATTAAATATAGAAGTTCTTTAACAATATAGAAGTTCTTTACTTCCTACAACAGCGGAGGTCCTCATTTGTTGTCAAGATTGGCTTAGAAGTTCAAATAAACCTATCCAACTAGAAGAATCAATAGAGGATATTGAAAGCGTAGAGTCAGGTAACATTTCTTTACTTCTTACATATGTTTGTTTATTGTTGATGCTGTTAAGTCTTATTGACGTAATCTTTTTCTTTTATTGTAGAAATTATTCAAGATCCTGAGATTGGTGAGTCCCTTATGCCAAGATTAAATGTGGAGTGCTAATTTTGAGGGGAGGTAATAACATTCTTTTGCTAATTTTGGACATTTATTTTAGTGCTACATAAAGTTTGTAAATTTATTTATTTTAATGACTGTCAGCTGTAAAATATTTTTATGCTAGCAGTAATATATATTTTAATGGTTTGCATTTGAATATTGAATGAATTATTGTATTTGCAAGTGACTGAATTGTGAAACATGTTGTTCAAGAATGTAATTGCAATTTTAATTCAGATTTTCATGCTACTCTTTTTAGGTTGGTAATCATATTTTCTCTAAATGTATTTGATTAAAGATGAGATTAAAGTTGTGTTTTTTAAATTTTTTAAAACCGAAAATAGCACCGAACCTAACTGTATTGAACCGTAAAATTGGTACAATACGGTATTGGATCCTTTTATGTTTGGTACGGTACTGGTACCTTCAATTTTAAAATAACCAAGGTTTGATATGGTACTGGTGATTTATAAATAACCGAATTGGACCGATCCGTGCTCAGCCCTAGTGGTGACCACAAATTATCGGAGAAAAGTGGGAGTCGCCACCTGGATATGATAACCAAGACAAATAGAGAGGGGTGAAAGATGGTTGCTCGGGTTCCTCGCAGAGAGCCTAACTTTCCCCTCCTTAAAATAGAGATTTGGGTTAAAAAACTTAGGTACGTGCAGGGAAGGGGTTAGGCACTCTAACACTCCTGAACACATAGTCCGACCTCCACTAGATTTTAAGGCTTTTGATTTCCCTAATCGTACTAACCTAGCTTGGTTCCTACCCATTTTATTACAATGACATTTCATTATCTTATTTAATCATGAATAATGTGAGGAAAATAGAATACTAATCTAGCATACATCTGCCTATATAGAAGGCATATTGGTGTCACTAAACCTAACAGAGATACGTTGGTACCTTAGATTTTATTTGACATGTCAAAGTGACCAAATAGAACCTTTTATTTAAGCATGTGGATGCCTGGTTCATTTTATCTTTGAGCATTTAGGTGAATGAAATATGGAAGGTAGGGGAGTCACATTGGTGAGTTGATTTATTTTAGTAAGCATGTGAAGTTATTAATCAACCCAATTCTAGTTTACCCTCAACATATGAGGTGAGTAAATAAAAGAAATATAAAGAATATGAAGGAAGGAATTAATGGGGTATAAAACAGATTAACAAAATATAACGAGGGGATAACTAGCATCTTAAATAAATTTAAACCAATAATCGACAAGGTATATAAATTATCATAATACCCAAGCAAAATTAAACCCATCCTCATCAAAGGGGGTTAGGCCCATTTTGGCTAACCAAACCTATACTTATAAATTATGAAGTTAGTCTAACACTCACAGAATAATTAGAATAATAAAGGAAATACAACCAAACACATTTGACATAGAAATAGTCACTCAAAAAAGACTAATCATGTCGAATCTAACCTAAAGAAAACAAATGGATAGTAAAACATTTAATTAAACATAATTATGCCACTAATCACATTATTAACCTATTTATCATGCCAACTACATTTAAAGCCTAAAACACATCAAGTCACACATTTTATCCTTTAAATGAAACAGCTTTAAACATATGGCATTGAACCTTAAAACAATCAATAAGATAAAAAATAATCAAACCCGTTTCACCCAAATCCTTTACTAATCATACATTAACAACTAATTAAACACACTCAACCATTAAAGCAAATATTAACCTTAAACTAATTAAACACGTTAAATGATATCAAACCAACATTAAAATTTACCCAACAGAAACTAAACATGTTTATCAAGTAATTAATATAATATATAAAAGCTTTTAAGACCTAAAATTAACCAAAATTATCATAAAAATGGAAGCACTAAGCTTCTATGAGCTTACCCTACGTGGGGTAAGCCTTAGCCCACTTGGGCTAAGCGAAAGCATGCATGACCTAAGGCTTACCCATGTGGGGTAATCTCCTAGAAGCTTAAAGCTTTTGTTTTGGAGCCTTTATACACTAAGTAATTTTCAAATGCAAAATTGACGTAAAATATGATGAAATGGACATAAATAAGCACACAAAGCAAGTTTATTCCATTGGTTTTGGCCCTCGAGGTATACCCTTGAAGTTAATCAAGGAAAAGAGTGGCTTTAAGGTGAGAGAGGACTTGCTTAACTTCTTTGGACACCAAGGAGCACCAAAACGCCTTTGGATAGACTGTATAACACCTGCAAAACAAAGATTATGAATGCAAGATAAGGTCGTTTGAGCTAGGGTTGAATGGAATATGGGATTTCAAAATGATGGGTATGGGTATTAGGAAGATGAGAATGTGTACTTGGTGGGATTATAGGAGGTTTTGCTTGCTGGAATAAATAGAAAGAGAGGATTAAAAGGGTTTCTTGAGATTCTTTTTGGCCTTTAGTAATGGGTGTCTAAAATGAAGGATTAATGGAAGTGAGTGAGGGAAAATCTTATATTTTAGGACTTATCTCTTCAAAAATTATAGCATATTTATTCTTGATAATTGCATATAGCATCTTGAATAAAATCTATGAAACACTTTTCATAATCTTCATTCAAAAACCTTGGCCAAGGATTTCCATGTTAAAGCATATCAAGAATCATTAGGATAAGGTCCCATGACATATTACCTTGGGCAATGACTATCCCTTGAGCGCTCCATGGGTAGAAGAACATATAATATCAAAGTATAATAATCCTCATATAAGATAATATATTGTTGTCTCAAGTCTAAGGATCATGCCTTACATAATTGTCATAAGAGTATTGCCCATAGACACTTGTGGTAAATTCCATATAGACTACTCAGTAAGGTCATGTTCAATGAATCTATTCTTGTAACACGCAACCATATGCTTATCTCGGATTCCCTATTCCTCAACCTTATGAGACAGATTGCTTACTTCACAAGTCAGCGATAACGCATTATGGTCGTATCGAACATTTTATCAATATCCAATAATCACTATCTAATTCTTGATCAAACATCGACTATGAATAAAGTTTAAAAACGTATGTAATGACAACCTCATCATAATAAACTCGCTTTATAATTTCTCTTACATTTGTATTTATATTCCATAGTATTCATCTCTAACAGTTTGGATTATTTCTTAATAATACCCGACTAATCGTACCATTAGAATAGAACAATACCTTTAGTATAATTATATGTCATCAATTGTGATGTATAAATTAACACAAATCATCTAAAAACTCTTTGTCTTTAGGGCATACTCTAACAATGGTTACATTTGAAGCAGCCAATGTCTTTATGCCATGTTAGTTAGCCGTTGGGAACATTTCAAGAATCACAACCGCGATGTAAGAAGTGCGACCATGATTTGCACTTTGGCAATGCATTTAATGCACTGCCTTAAAGCAGAACTTTCAGTGTTTTTAGGGATTTATGTGTAACGGCTCTTTGAGGTTTGTAGGCTATAAAAAAACCTCAAAAGGTCTTAAATGGTTGATCAACAACCTCTAAAAGTCTACTATTATTGTGCATTAGTTTTCCTTCTTCTTGTAATCAATTTCTATAATCTTTGGTTTTTGTAAGAGCTTGAATGCTCATATGAGGTTTGAGTGTTAGTCTAAGCACTTAGGATTGGATTTGAGAGTTAGCATGGGTAAAACTCTTATAAGGATTGTGTCTAAGCCGTAAAAACACAAGTGTAAAAGGTTTGGTGTGAGCCCTAAATACTAAGTTTGGAATGAGCTTAGGAAAACTCCTTTTGTAATTGATTAAGTGTATAGTGAATACCCAATTAGAGGTTAGGGAGTAGATGTAGGGTTGGTTAATAGTCGAACCACTATAAATTATATGTTGTACTTTATTCTCTACTCTTTTACTTTCTATAATCAAATATTTAATTTCCAACCATCCTATTATTCACCAATTCAAATCCCCTTCTTGATTTATAAGGGCGAACAAGTAGTATCAGAGAAAGGACTCTTCATCAAGCTTAAGTGTAAAAGTTAAAAGATCAAGATGGCCAATGAAGGGATACACCACCTTAAACCATATTTAAATGGGTCTGATTATGCCCATTAGAAATACAAGATATTATTGGAAATTGATATTAAAACATAATGGAAAGGCACAATGGAAGCAATTTAAAATTTCTCAATTTCCACTAAATATCTCATTGATTAAGATAGACATAACACACAAAACAAGCAAAAGATGGAGAAGGCTTATAAAGGAAGTTTTGGGCCAATCCAAAAGGTGCTTCTTGCTTTATTGATTCATGATTCTTCAAGGATTATTAATGCACTTTAAAGCTACTAAAGTGACCAGCCTCTTTTGGTGATCCACACAAGCTTCTAAGCAAAGATCTCATTAAACCACTTTTAAGAGATTGAGAAGAGATGTTGGAGATTGAATGCTAGTTCCAATCAAGGTGGATGAATCAAATAATCTTATTAATTGACTCACCTAGGATATGTATCTCAAAGAAAATAATTTTCTTTCTTAGATGTGCAACCATCCTTCAACCTTCACCCTTGACGCCCCATATCATCTCTTTCTATATATATGGTCTTTAATCAAAGTCCTAATTAGTTTAGAATTTCTACAAAACCATAACTTATTTTAAGTTGGGCTTTGTTATTCTTAATGGACTATAATTAATATAAGAGCTAATCCATGGATAATATACCCATTATAGGCCCATTAGCTCTTAATTAATTAACATTTGATTAGGCCTAATATATATGAGCTTAAGCCCAATGCATAAAGCCTCATTTTAATTCTCACTTAAAGTTTATTCGTGTGTGACCCAAAAGGTTCCTAACATGTTGGTAATGAATATGGATTATGAATTAAACACCTTTAATTCAATGTTGATTCTCTAATGTAATTTAAGCCATATTCATATAACAAGATTGACATTTAGCAATGCATCATGAGCACTCAAATGTGTAGGAATGATAAAAGTGCTTTAATAAACCTTCATAGTGAAAAATCTTACAATGTAATTCAATCTTTTCATTGTACTTTTATCCTAATTGATTCATAGAGTATGGATGCAAGTGCCAACTCTATAATTGAATCAATCATATTTGTTCTTGATAATTGTATATTACATTTGAATAAGATCTATGAAACACTTTTCATAATAGAGGCATGAATTAGGTGAAACATATATAATGTTTCAGACATCATGATATATGTTTAGACAAATGTTGTTGTCGCCTAATTGATCTAGAAGTTGTATAGAGATACAAATAGTTGTCTACCTAATTTATTTTAATATATTTTGTTGAGCAAACTCAAGGTCATATTAAAATAGATGGGATTCTATACCACTAGGATAATTAAATTGTTAACATCTCGAATTAATAGTGAGGGTTATTGATTTGTATCAAAAAATAGTGGGAGTTAAGTAACTAGTTGCAAGACCTTTACTAGTTACTTGAGTAAATTGACTTATATTTTTTATCTTTATATTAGAAAGTTGTAAGAAAAGATGAGTGGCAATCTATTTTTGCATAGTATCCTTAACACTAACAAGCTTAGTTGGCTGAACTTTCTTAATTGGCATCGCAATGTAAGACTTGTTCTCAAATAAGAAAATAAGCTTTATATGTTGGACACACCTCTGTTGCATCTCCTTGCCACATATGCACCCGAGGAGGTGGTCCAAGAGTACAAAAAGCGTCAAGAAGATGATGACTAAGTTGTTTGTTTGATGTTAGAAAGTATGACTTCTGAACTACAAAGACAACATGAGAATATGGATGCTCAGACTATCATCTTACATTTGAAAGAAATGTTTGATAAGCGGTCAAGGATTTAAAGGTATAAGAACTTAAAAGGAATCGTTCCAATGTAAGATGGCTGAAGGTGCATCGGTGAATGCACATGGACTAAAGATACTTAGATATATTGAACATCTAGGGCGTCTTGGTTTTGTGATGGACCATGAATTAAGTATAGACTCAATTTTACAATCTCTACCTGAAAGTTATTCGCAGTTTGTTATGAACTTTTATATGAATAAGTTGGATACTATAATACCTGAACTTATTAATATGTCAAATACTGTGGAGGGCACCATAAAGAAGTAAAAGGGAGTTGATCTAATGGTAGAACCTTCTAAGACTACTAAGAGTACGTCTAAGAAAAAAGAAAAAGAAAGCTCAGAAGTCCAAGAAAGCCTTAAAGGCTATTGGATGTGTCAACAAGAATAAAGAAAAGTATCACCATTGTAGGAAGGAAGGACATTGGAGAAGGAATTGCAAGGTTTATCTCGCTGCTTTGAAGGATAAGAAGCAAGGACAAGCTTCTAATTCTAAAAAGAATGAATAGACTAGCTTGAAGGCAATTGTTATCATTTAGTTTAGTTATTAGTTTTGTTTTTCTTATTTAGAATTGATAATTATTATTATTTTTTTTCTAGAAAAAATTATTGCTATTATTTCATTTAATAATATTAAGCAATTGTTTCCTTATTTAGTCAAATGATTTGTGTTTCTAGAAACTCATACAATGGTTGTATGAAAATAAGAAAATAGATTCCTATTACGAGAAATCTAAAGCAATCCTAAATAGGTTTAAGGATTATATTATTAATATTAAGATAAATAAGTAACATAAACAAGTTATGCAATTTTTAAATCTTATGAAATCGATATTATAATCAAGTTGTCTTTGAGAAAAACACATATGTCGAATTCCTAAGTGATACATAGGATGTATGCTTGCTTTTAGGAAGAGTTATAATAAAGTATGATATCAAGATTAGACCATGATATGGAATACTGGGATCATTAGAATGTTTATAACTTGCAATTACTCAAATTGATAAAGTTTCATAAGATGATGAAACCTAACTTGTGAGACATAGTTATTCAATAAAAAGTGTTGCAAGCCTTCTCATAGGATATATACTCTTATAACCATTAACTCCAATATGTAATCAATTATGATATGACCATAATAAAGTCTATATAGGATGTAGACTATTTGTGATGTTTAAGAGAAACATGCATAAGAAGACAAAGTTGAAAGACTTGACCTAATAAATGTAAGTTTATAAGATATCCAAAAGAGTTTTAGGATTTCAACACTGTCATACTCTTAATAAAAGTGTTTGTTTGGAATATATTATCTTTCAAGAAAAGGAGTTTTCTGAAAGAAGTAGTAGGAGTTTGATAGATCTTGATAGAGATCATGATAAATAAACTAACATTAAAATGGAACAAAGCTTGAAGGTGCTTAGCATGAGATGCACAACCTTAAGTTAATCATATACATAAATTTTTAGTAAGTAGTAAGATATAACATATTTATAAGAAATGGAGATTTATTATGGAATATGTAATTATATCTCATTGTTGATGAGACTACTACATTAAGAACTAATGTTTGACATTATTTCTTAAAGTTGGTATCAAGCCATAAGATTCTATTGTGGATACCATATTATTTAACCAAGTGAAGACTGTGGTGGACCCATCTAAATGGATAAGATCCATTAAGGTGCAAGTGAGTTTCTGAAAGAACTAATATGGAAATCTTTGCAAAAAAGTTGAGCAAAGAAAACTTACTTAGTTACATACTTAATCAAAGGTTGATTATTAATGTAATTATAAGTTCCAATCAAATTAGAATAAACAAGTGTATATGAAGGGGTTAGTGGGAGTATAATAATATTTTCTAATATTGTACGTTGTGGACATATAAATAACGGTTTAGTGACAAATCTTTTATCAAGACTCTACCAAGACTTATAAATCCATAAAGAGTTAGAACATGCATTTTACTTTCTAAGATTGAAATCTATAGAGATAGATGCTTCAAACTGCATGAATGTTTTAAACTTCGTGTACATAGACATATATATTAAAAGGTTTAACATGGAAGAATCAAAGAAAGATTCTTGGTGATATCTCATGACAATATCTCTTTCCAAAGATATGTGTCATAAATACTCATTGAGAAAGAGGTTATTAATATAATGATTTAGGCGAAAGCATAATATTCTATTATGTACATATCACATGTTATGTACTAGACTTTATGGTTATTTTAGATGTTAATTATGACTCACATAGAATAAACTTACAAGATAGATTCATTTCATTTTAAAAGAAAAGCATGACTTTTGGAAAGAGTTTCAAAAGGTCATTCTTACAACTTGAGCTCAATAGATTTCATTATATTTAAGGCAACATATGAGAGATAATTGGATCTTTAATATATATTTTTTTCAAGAATATGGTATGGTTCTTAAGTATTGTTAATCTAAAGAGTTAGATAGACAATAGAGCCATTTTTAAAGTTTAAAACCCAACCAACGACACAAATGAAAGTGAGGTATGCAACCTCCTTGTTCCTTAAAGATGCAAGAAACTGGTGGGAGACAGTCCTAGGTAGCCAGGCACAACCGTTGACCATGACATGGGAAAAATTCCTAAAGGAGTTCAAGGTGAAGTATATGCCACCAATATATCAAGAGAGGAAGAAGCTTGAATTCCTGAATTGAAGCAAAATGAGATGTCTATTGCCGACTATGAATTACAATTTACAAGGTTATCCAGGTATGCACCGGAGGAAGTGGCAACTAATGAACTAAAGAGAAATAGATTTGAGATTGGAGATACGAAAGAAGTTGGTAGTGTAACCACCTACCTTTATTGCTTTACAAGAAGTTGCAACAAGAGCAGAAGAAACATTCCTAGAAAGGAATATAATGGAAGTAAAGAAAAAGAAGACAACTGGAACATTTACTCCATCTTTCTCTAAGGCTACCTCATTTACACCTAAGGGAGGATTGGGAAGTCAGCGAGGAAATTTCAAAGGCAAGGGCAGTTATCAATCTAGAGGACCAAGTAGTATGACTTCGGGTAAAAGTGGAGGGTTAGTGAATGTACAGAGTATTTCTAAGTTTTTAGGTAGAGGGCATGCATCTGTTTATGGCATTTATGGAAGGACCCACTCATGAGAGTGTTGGGGACCGAGAGTGTAGACTTATTATAGATATGGGAAACTTGGGCATTATGCCAATGAATGTATACCAGGCAGAGGAGCGGCTAGTATCTATCATTCAGGGGGATAGAGTAATATTGGAGATAATGTAGTATATACAGCAAGTGGTCATGGAAGAGGTAGGGGAGGTAGAAGTGGAGCTACATCGGCATTTATCCAGACTGAAGATGTGAGTCAATCGTTGCCACAGACAAGAGTGTATGTGGTTACAAGGCATGAAGCAACTACTTCTCCAGAGATAGTGACTGCTATAATTCCTATTTGTGGACATAATGCACATGTGTTAGTTGACCCACGGTCCACATTTTCATTCATTTCATGTGATTTTACATTGAAAATGCATTGTAGTATAGAACCTTTGGGGCATGACATTTGTGTTTCAATGCCTGCTGGAGGAGTAACCATTGTGAATACTATAGTTAGGGCTTGTTTTGTGATGATTTATGATATTAACATGCTAGTAGACCTGATTGTGATTAATTTGTGAGATTTTTTGATATGATATTAGGAATGGATTGGCTGTCTAAAAATCATGTTATAGTTGATTTTTAACGAAGGAAGTAAAAATGGATATAGATGGGGAAATGAAAACTATATTTACGGGTGACAGGAAAATTATGCCTACATGTTTGATTTCTACTACTACTGCTTTGCATTTAATGAAATCTGGATGTGATGCTTATCTTGTGAATGTGGTTGACACTACAATTGTTAGTCTAGGGATTTCAAAGGTACCAATAGTCAGTGAATTTCCATATGTGTTTCCAGAGGAATTATCGAGGTTACCACCTCAGCCAGAGGTAGATTTTGAAATTGAAACTATTCCAGGAGTTGCTCCTATTTCCATAGCACCTTACAGAATGGCACATTGAGTTGCAGGAATTGAAAAGGCAACTTGAGGATTTGTTGGAGAAGGATTATATTCGACCTAGCATATCATCATGGGGAGCTCCAGTGTTGTTTGTGAAGAAAAAAGATGAAAGTATGCGACTCTGCATTGATTACAGAAAGTTGAACCAAGTTACTATCAAGAACAAATATCCTTTACCTCGCATTGATGATTTGCTTGATCAACTCAAAGGGGCAGCTATATTTCTCAAAATTGACTTGAGATCCAAATATTGGCAATTAAGGGTTTGAGAGACTTCTATAGGTAAAACAACATTTTGAACACGATATGGTTATTATAAATTTATTATTATGCCATTTAGCTTGACTAACGCTCCTACAACATTTATGTCTTTGATGAATAATATTTTCCAACCATATCTTGATCAATTTGTGATTGTGTTTATTGATGATATTCTGATATACTCCGGTAGTTTGGAAGAGCATGAACATCATTTGAGAACAACATTACAAGTTTTGAAAGAAAAGTAGCTATATGGTAAGTTTAGTAAATGTGAATTTTGGATGAATGACATTGCATTTTTGGGGCATATTGTATATGTACAGGGTGTTCAACCAGACTCTTCTAAAGTGAAGGCTATTCAGGAGTGGGAATCACCAAAGAATATTTCAAAAGTCCGCAGTTTTCTGGGATTAGCTGGGTACTATAGAAGATTTGTGAAGAACTTCTCCATTTTAGCCAAGCCATTAACTAATTTGTTGAAGAAACAAGTGAATTTCCAATGGTGATAAATGTCAAGCTAGTTTCGAGGAGTTGAAAAATATATTAATTACAGCACCCGTACTTACATTACCTATACAAGGAGGGGAATATGTAATTTATACGGGTGCTTCACTTAATGGTTTGGGTTGTGTATTGATGCAGAATGGAAGGGTTATTGCTTATGCCTTTAGACAACTTAGACCTCATGAACAAAATTATCCCACACATGATTTAAAATTGGCTGCAATTGTACATGCTTTGAGAACTTGGAGACATTACCTTTATGGAAAGACATTTCGCATATTCACCGACCATAAAAGCTTGAAGTACATACCTAAACAAAAAGAGTTGAACCTCAGGCAATAGAGATGGATGGAATTATTGAAGAACTATGATTGTACCATTGGTTATCACCCAGGCAGAGCAAATGTTGTGGCAGATGCACTTAGCAGGAAGACTCTAGAAAGAGTTGCAGGTATGATTTCATATCAGATGAATTCCTTAATTTTACTAAGAGCTATGGATATGCATTTTTCAATAAAGAATGGGTTATTATTGGCTACAATGAAGACTAGCCCCTATATATTTGATGAGATCAAACAAGCACAAAGTAATGGTGCTTTGATCCCTTTTGCATTGATTAGCATTGTCAGGTGGGCCAAATGAGTTATCTCAAGCATAAGGCGTTTTGGGTAATTGCTTGTATTTAACTTATGTATATTAAGCTTGTGATGCTACATAAGTTTATAAATATATATTGGAATTATGTAATAATAAATGTTTATAAAGTTAAAGATATTGATCTCGTTAATACTAGTTTGGTAAAATTTCCACTATATTTTCGTTAAGATATGTTTTTAGGCCATATTTAATATGTGTATCAACTTAGCTTGGATTTAAAACTCTTATAAATGCTATTTATAAGTTAATTATGTGTTTTGGTATTTATTTGGATATTTTGAGTTTGGGCGTGATAGGTTTTGGTATTAGAGCAGGGATTAGACCGTTGGGACATGAGAATAAGTATGAGTATGCATGTATGTGTTTGTGTTATGCTGTTGGAAGTGTATGTGTTTATGATATGTGAATGTAAGTTAGAATTGTTAATATGTTGTAATGTGCAAAATGCTTGTATGGATGAATTGATGGGAATATAGGGGATTAAGATCACATCATACAAGCATATAGTAATTATGCATAAAACATTCGTTATAGTAAAGTTTGTTAATGATATAGGCATGGATGAACACTCCACTAGTCTAGTAGGTTCACATGAGTCAGTTCATGCACATCATGTTGAACAAGAATAGGTGAATGAAAATAAACCGCCACGAGGAAGAGCTGATGGGTATGCTCAGCAAATAGTTGAAGAGTTAAGAAGATTAGCTCAACAGTAACAACATCCACCTTCATTGGACACATCTGCATTAGATGCAAACTTTGGGAAGTTAAGAAAGCATGGGGAAAAAGAGTTTGAGGGGACAACTGATTCGATGATGGCACCTTCAACAGACTTCAACCACTCCTCTACTACCATCGGATCAGTTGTCTCCTCAAACTCTTTTTCCCCATGCTTTCTTAACTTCCTAAAGTTTGCATCTAATGCAGATGTGTCCAGTGGATGTGGATGTTGTTGTTGTTAAGCTATCTTCAGCTATTTGTTGAGCATACTCATCAGCTCTTCCTCATGGCGGTTCATTTTCATTCCTTTATTCTTGTTCAACATGATGTGCATGAACTGAATCATGTGAACCTACTAGGCCAGTGAAGTGCTCATCCATGCCTATATCATTGACAAACTTTACTGTAATGAATGCTTTATGCATAATTACTATATGCTTGCATGATGTGATCTTAATTCCCTATATTCCCATCAATTCATTCATACAAGCATTTTGTACATTACAATATATTAACAATTCTAACTTACATTCACATATGATTAACACATACACTTCCAATAGCATAACACACACATACATGCATACTCATACTCATTCTCATGTCCCAACGGTCTAATCCCGGCTCTGATACCAAAACCTGTCATGCCCAAACTCAAAACATCCAAATAAATACTAAAATATGTAATTAACTTGTAAATAGAATGATAAGGGTTTTAAATCCAAGTTAAGTTGATTCACATATTAAATATGGTCTAAAAACATTTCATAAAGAAAATATAGTGAAACTTTTATCAAACTAGTATTAACGAGATCAATATATTTAACTTCATAAACATATAATATTACATAATTCCACTATATATTTATAAACTTATGTAGCATCATAAGCTTAATATACATAAGTTAAATGCACATGAGTGCCAAAATGCCCTATGCTCGAGATAACTTCTCTGGCCCACCTGATAATGCTAACTGATGCAAAAGGGAGCAATGCACAACTTAAGCTATCTACAGCTGTGCTAACCTGGAAAGAAAAAAAATATTGCCAAGGGATGAGCTGCCAACTCAATAAGCATTTAATTTACTAAACAATAGTATATTAGGCAAAAATTACCAAAGTTATATTAAGCACATAAATTATACAATTAATTCACAAACAATTTCAAACTCAACCAATTTAATATTTCAACCAAACGAACAATTCCATTCTATATTAATTCCCATAAAAGTAGGGTCAGATGACTTAACCTCACATTTCTTTTCACTTAATTCACGTTTCAGTGGCTACTTGACGAGACTATCCGCCTGGCTCAGTCTCGCCATCTAACATACTCGGGTAGCTATCCGCCCAGCTCAACTTTTTCGATAATACACGTATCAATCCGAAAGTCATCCTTTCCCCAAATCATAATTAATTCATTTCACTTCATAACACATCACAATCAATTCACTTCACCACACATCACAATCAATTTCAAAGTCTCAATTCAAGTAATATCTCATCCAATAAATAATTCACAAGTATCAATTTATTCATTACCACTTAACAAGCCAAGAGCATAGCAAACACCAACTTGACTAACCAAGAACATGTCAAATAATCAAACATAGCAACTCCTACTTAATATACATAAATTTTAGTCTATTAAATACTTAAAATAATTTATAGGACAACAAGGTAGTCATATTCCTCTCTTCTTACCATTTCCTTGCCCTTGGACGCGTCTATTTACATATTCAATACAAAGTACAATTCAATAACAATGCATATATATATTAGTCCTCAATCTCCCTAAAAATATCTCAATTCACCAAATGATCATCTATACTTGATTTAATATGATGCATGAGATGAATGATAACATGACAGCGTGTTTGTTTTTATAGGCACCTTACAGGTACTAAATTTAGAATTACGCCAAAAATTATATAAAAATAATAAACTCTCATCTTCTAGAATCATACTTACATCCATTTATAAACTTTATCAACAAAAATCACCTCAAAATCATTTATATAAAGAAAGTTATGATAATTTTAGTACAACAGCTCTAATTCCTATTTCAGCAAAGCAGTAAAACGTTGTCTCTTAAACGACCAATCAAATGGATGAATTTTCTCATGAAATTTTGTAAGATTATATATAATATCATAAAGTTTCCATAGACACTAAATTTACTAAATTTTGTATAACTCAAGTTATAGTCAAAATACCGAGATTGTTTTACACAGGTCAAAAATCAGCAACATGCAAATATCTATAATTCATGTAATCAAATATCAAATTATATATTTTTCTACGAAATTATGCATGATTGATGCTATATCATATCCTAATTATAGTAGTACATGTTCAAATAAAGTTTTTCCCAAATTACCCAAAAACCTAACTTAATCACTCAAATAGATAGTTAAAAATAAACTCACCTTTATTAAGCTTCTTGCTCTTCAATTAAATCTATCAACAATGAAATTTTCTCCAAACCTTAATTATCTTCTCTACCAAAAGCTTCAAATGATGTTAATGGAGTTTGAGAAAAAGAAAAAAAAAAGAATAGAAGAAGAAAGGAAGAAAAGAAAATGAAGTGGTGATGGTAGAGATTCCCCACTCACCTTTTCATATTATTATTATTATTATTATGATTATTATTATTATTATTATTATTATTATTATTATTATTATTATTATTGTTGTTATTGCCACTTATCTCTCTCTTTAAGGTGCCACTTGTCCTTATAACTTTCCTCTCCATACAACCCTCACTATAAATTCTATCAATCAATTAACTCCTCACTCAAACTTATACTGCAAATAACTCCTCTAACTATCCTTGCAATTTTGTCCTCACTTAATTGAAATACCCATAAACTCTATTACACTCTTATATCCTTCTACCATTTAATATAGTGAAAGGTGCTACATAAAATTATGATGCAAATAACATGTTTAATGATATGCTAATGCATATTAATTATTATTTAAAATGCGACTGTGACAACCAAGGTCTCATTTATAATCCAAAAAATTTTATTGAAGCATTACCAATAAATAAATTATTAGTAAAATATAAAGATAAATCATATATCCATTGAGGATAACAAAGTTGATCCTCCAATAAAGCCATTTAACCTAGCAAGAACATGATGATCATAAGAAAGAGTTTGGTATTGGATACCATTATGATTGGCTTTGACAGAGCTTTAGTGTAAGTGGGAGATTGTTAGAGTATGCCTTAAAGACAAAGAGTTGCCAGATGATCAAATTTTAAACCTGTAATTCTAAACCTATAAGGACTTTGATTAAAGGCCATATATATAAAAAGAGATGATATGGGGTATCAAGGATGAAGGGTGAAGGTTGAAGGATGGTTGCACATCTAAGAAAGAAAAATATTTTCTTTGAGATACAAAACCCTAGGTGAATCAATTAATAAGAATAATTTATTCATCCCCCTTGCTTGGAACTAGCATTCAATCTCCAACATCTCTTCTCAATCTCTTAAAAGTGGTTTATTGATATCTTTGCTTAGAAGCTTGTGTGGATCACCAAAAGAGGCTGGACACTTGAGTAGTTTTAAAAGGCATCAATCATCCTTAAAGAATCAAGAATTAACAAAGTAAGAAGTACTCATTGGGTTGGCCCAACACTTACTTTGTAAGCCTTCTCCATCTTTTGTATTTATATTCCATGGTGTTCATCTCTAACGGTTTTGATCATTCCTTGATAATACCTTACCACTCGTACCATTAAAATAGAACAATGCTTTTAGTATAATTATATGCCAGCAATTGTGATGTATAAATTAAGATAGATCATGTGACAACTCTTTGTCTTTAGGACATACTCTAATAGATGTAGATTTATTTTGATAGTGATATAGTGGATATATAGGTTTGTGTGAGAAATGAATGTAGACCACCAACCTAGCAAGAAGATGATGTAGACATTCCTCTAGATAGAGACGAATGGGTGGATACTCATAGAAGAATAAATAGCAAAAATAAAAAGGTCATGATCATCCTCCTTAGCTGACTATCTAGAGAGGAATGTGAAAGAGTTCAACATCTTTCTATCACCTATAAGATTTGAAAGACCTTGGAGAATTACCATAAGGGTACCAAGCAGGTCAAATTCAAGATAATCCAACTCTTGGTGGCAGAGTATGAGCTCTTCAAGATGAAGTCCAATGACAACATCACCCATATGACCAACTGGCTTCTCACCATCATCAACAATCTAAGGAAGTAGGCAAGCACTATAAACTTGTAGATATCAATAATAAGATCTTT
Source organism: Ricinus communis (assembly GCF_019578655.1). Classification (NCBI taxonomy): domain Eukaryota; kingdom Viridiplantae; phylum Streptophyta; class Magnoliopsida; order Malpighiales; family Euphorbiaceae; genus Ricinus; species Ricinus communis. The sequence goes on from NC_063259.1 coordinate 7,907,045, forward strand.
AAGGCTCTACCATTCAAGGACTATGGCTTAAAGATGGCAAGTATTGAAGAAGTAAATGAGGACTTGGGGAAGGTGTCAATGAATGAGCTTACTGGAAAGCTCCTTACCCATGAGATGACCTTAAGAAATAGGAAAAGCAGAAAAAAAAAAAGTAAAAAGAAAGCCATTGGGTCTCAGAAGCTCCACAAAGCAACCAGAGTAGTTTATTTTTCACTCTAAACGCTTGAATTTCCATTCATTCTTTGGTTTTAAAGGTTAAAGTTTGTAAATATTTCATGTTAATATTAGTATTTTAATTATATATATTTTTCTTCATTTCTATTTTAGATTACATGAATTTTATGAATAAGTATTATTTAAAATAGCATATTTTGAGGAGAGATATAAGTGTGGTTTTAGTCTCTATAAACTTACCATAAAAATAAAAAAGTTTAGTAGTCATAATACTTTTGCAAAGAAAATATCTTATCATATTAAATTATTTTTTATCATTTTCTTAATTATTTCTATAATTTCTCTTTTGCTCTTTGTACTTATTTAGGTTATCTAGCCCTTTACACACTAGTTCTCTTTTCTCTTTTACAAAATAAATAAAAGGCCTAATTACAAAAACAAAACACGATCTTTGGCATGTTTTACAGATTTAACATGATCTTTCAATTTAGTAATTTAAAACATAAACTTCTAATATTTTGCAATTCGAAACAACCTCGCCTTTCGTGGTGACTTATATCCTCATGGCAGGCAAAAGTCTCTAATGTGTTAAAACCTGTGGAAATAAGGTTCCATATCATATACATGTAAAAAAATAAAAAATGAATATAAATAATCCAAGAAAACACGACAATATTTCATTTAGTATTAGTTTTAAATTCACTCATTGAACTTAGTTTCACCATTTGAAATCAATTTGACAAACCCTAAATTGTTTCGTTCTCTTTCAAATATCATTTATATTTGAAAATCTCAAGTGAAATATGGAATCCCTATCATTCTATGAAATTGATGATTTTTCTTCTAGTTTATAAGACACATCGCAAGTTGGTGGTTCTAGTGAAATCGAAGCTTTTGTGATCCCAATTTCAGTGTTCCTAAGATGTTGCATTATTAGAGACAATGGCTAACATGTATGATTTATCTATTTTAAGCAGTGGTCCCTTATATGTGCCATAGGATTTTGTGTTTTGATTAATATATGAATAAAATTAAAGTTTTGAAGTACATTTAGGGGTTTCCTAAATATAAAGGTTTTACTAATAAAAAGTTAATATAGAGTTTTTAATCAGTAATTTGAAAATCATGAAGCTATATTAAAGCTAACTAGTTAATGGCTTCATAAGCATGTGTACATTGTGTTTATAACACATTATAATTGTTTCTATTTACTTTCATTATGGTGGGAAAATATTTTCATTTGGTGGAGAAACTATTTATTTAGGTAGGGAATTTAAGGACAAATTATGAATTTGATCCAGATAAATTTGGCTATTTTGATTTGTTTGGAGAAGTAGAATATATAGGGTACAGAAGTTGAGATAAGTTATTATTTAAAACCCTGATATGAATATGAATGATGTGTTGAAAGAGATTTAAAAATGATGTGCATGTCATGCAAATGTGACATTACATAGCTAATGGGATTAGAATGTTAAACTTATATGTTGATGAGGGAGTCTTAAAATAGGCTAAAAGTCATAAAGTTGTTGAACAAATGAGGTAATTCATGAACAAGATATGATTGTTGCATCTGATGATCTTGACGAGAATGAGGAGTAAGGAGATTATGGAGTGGATATTGATGTAGCATTAGATAGTGAATGGAATTGAACCTATGGTTATCAAGATAGGGATGATACAGAAGCTGATAAGGATTACTTTCCAGTCTAAGAATCTGATATAAATGATGGGTTAGAAGATAATGAGTTGGCTTCAAATGATGAAGAGTATATAGAGGCCAGGAAAAATAAAGCCAAGTTTTGGAGATATGTACTAGTCAATGATGTGGTTTATAGGTTAAACTTATTTGGAGGATTGAAGTTTGGAGGAGCTCAAGAAAATGTTAATCATGCAAATTCTATATGTGAGAATGAAAATGCAATGCATAGTTAATAGGAGGATTATGATGGAGATGTTAATTCAGAATCAATTAATAATGATGATGTTGATGATGAGTGTGGCACTACAATAAGAAGAAAGAGGAGGGTGATCTATAATCCTAGGTGTGACCATAAAACCTTGCAATTTGTATTGGGAATGAATTTTGAAGATGGAAATCAATGTAACGTAACTGCGCAGAGATATGCCACACTCATCATCAACATCATCATTATGAATTTTGAAGATGGAAATCAATGTAACGTAATTTGCAAATTATCAGCTCTAACAAGCATCAATTAGAGGCTAAATCTCTGAAACGTTGCCCTTGGAAGATTTATGGCAGCATGACACATAAGGAGAAAACATTTTCTATTAGGATATTGTTTGGCGATCATGCATGTTCTAGTTATATTGAAAATAGGCAGGCTATTCCAACATGGGTTACAAATGTGTATGTTAATCGGTTTAAGAGAAACCCAAATTGGTCTGTAAAACACTTAGAAGATGATTTCCTAGATAAGTTTTATTTAAAACTAATAAAATGGAAATGTTATAAAGCAAAATGGAAAGCATTAAAGATGTTAAGGGGTCAATATGTAACCACTATGCAACCTACAATCATATAAAGTTGAGATGATAGGAGTGGATAAGGCAGGGGTTTGAGTTGGCGGATGACTGTGTATTTAAAGGCTCTTTATTGGATTTCATGCATTAATAAAGAGTCTTTTCAAAGATTATAGGCCCGTTATTGAGTTTGATGGATGCATTAATAAATAATCAAATGTTTCCAATCTGTTAGACAGTGGTGGAGGAAAAAATAAGTTCTTTTAGACATGGTTCTAAAGGCTACTTATGGAAGAGTTGAATATTTTGGATGGGCTTGGATGGACATTTATTAGTGATCAATGAAAGGTGATTTACATTAATCTTTAAACTTTAGTTTTCTCATGAGTTGAATATTATGCTATTGTATAACTTTAAACTTTAGTTTTGGTTATTTTGATAGTTCGTGTACCTTTTCCATTCTTACTAGAGGCTTATTAATGCAATCAGTACATTGGTACTATTTGCAGAACATTAAAACTGTGCTTGACATGTGTACTGTAACTAGAAAAAAGATTTTAAAGGTCTAAGATTAAAGAATATCTTTTACAAAGCTATAAGATCTACATATGAGGTTGCCCTTAATGCTGCCCTTGATAAACTAAAACAAGTTAATGAAGCAACAAACTTATATTTCATGGAAAGGAATCCTACCAAATTTCATGAGGTCTATATTTTTGAAACCCCGAAATGTGATATGATAGATAATAACGTAAGTGAAATTTTGGTATGCCTATTGTTGATATGTTTGAGGATATCAGATATCCTTTAATAGAGAATAAACAATCTAAGTTGATGTAAATGAGTGGGAGGACATATAGGATTTTTCCTAGGATTAGGGCAAATCTTGAATAAAATAAGTATAACAGTAGATTATGTGTTTGCAAGCCAACTGTAGGAGATAAATTTCAATTATTAAATGGTGATAATGGGTTTGTGGTAGATCTCATTAAATGGACTTGTAGTTGTAGGGCTTGGGATATTTCTAAAATCCCTTGTATGCATTCTTGCTCATGCATTCATTTCATGAAAAAGGACTCTGCAGATTTTGTTGATCAATATTTTCATATTCAATAATACATTGAGATTTATAAACTTGCTTTAGAGCCATTAGATGGTAAGAAAATGTGGCCATTAGCATATGGAAATCCTATAAAGCCACTACCCGATAGGAAGATGCCTAGATAACCCAAAAAAATCAAAGAGAAAAGCACCTAATGAAGAGCCAAAGAAAAATGCAAATAAAATGTCAGAGGCTGCAATTGAAATGAAATGCCAACATTGTTGTCAGACTAGGATAACAAATGTAGTTGTATCAATGAAGTAGTGGATAGACCACCATAATTGAATGTTTTAAGTTTTTCATATATTTTATTTTGTGATAATTTAGAGTAGATTGAAACATTTTATGCCTTGAAACATTTTATGCCTTTTCAAATGAGAAGAGGTAGGTCTAGAAAAGTAATTCCTAGTCAAGGCAACAATGAAACACCTTCAAGCAACATTAGTAATAAAGGAGGCAATCAACTTCAAGTAACAAAGAAAAAAAATTGTCATATGATGTGTCACAATAATCATCTCAGCAACCAAGAAACACAACATAAACTATTTAGAGAGAGAGCTTTAGTAATACTAATTAAGTATAAAGTGGTTTTAGAAATTTAATTAAAATGTATGGTTTGAGTTTATTAAATAATTATAATACAACAAGTTAGGAGTGGATATGATGTAAGGATTTTTGAAGAAATATGCAATATGGATGTTTAATGCAGATGCCAGACAATAAAATAGTTAAATTTGTCTATAGTGCAAATGGGGGTAACAAGGGCAGCCTCAACTATTACATCTGGAGGGGGTAACTTACACCTTCATATGCAAGACAACCATTCATCACAACTAAAAAATCCATTAACAAGCACATTTGAAACTGTTGGAAGAAATGGCAGAGGAGGCGGACTACGCTTAGTTGGAAAATGGCAAAGGTGGAAGAAATGGCCCTGGTGGCAGAAGTAGTGCAATAAATGTATCTCTCTACTTTAAACCATTTGGGCACCCAAGAGAATAATGCATGGGAGCTATTAAACTATTGTCAAATTTATGCTTTTGTTTCCAAACTATTGTGAATTCTAGGCTTTTGTTAGATATGTAGCTATTTTATAAGCTTAATACCTTTAAGAGCTTATTAAAGTTTATATAACCTATCGTCTTTTAAAATTCTATTCTTTTTTGTTGCAATGCATACTCATAATGCCTAAACACTCTTGGAACTTCAAACTTTTGTGTTATTTTCATTTACAAATATCTGTGTCACTTATGTAATATACATAGAGTAGTAGAAACTATAGTACGAATAAGCCTAATAACCATAAATTCATTACATAATAACTTTAAATTCATTATAAAATCATGAACAACTAAAAATTAAGTTTGAAAAAAATCTAATATAACATCATTTGATTCCTGCCCAAATCACAACCACTACCAACATTACAACTTGGACATGTCCATGTAAGCACCATCAAAATAACAACCAATATAATCACAATTTGGCCATCCTTTTTATCCTGTAGTTTTTTTTCTTTAAACTTGTTTTTATCAGCAGCCAACTACTCATTCATAATTCTAGTTGTTCAATCTTTCCTTGATATGGAACCTCTACGAATAAGCTTAAGAACCCTTTTTGAATTGCAGACCCCCAACATATTAACATGAAAACCTAAGAACCAATTCGGTTTAACCCCTAAGAAAGATTAGAAGACAGATTTTTTAGAAAGATGATCAAGAATTAGAACCTAAGGAAAACTAAGTCCCTTAAACCCCAATTCCAAGTATGCCACAAGGATAGATCAACTCCTTGATAAGTAAGATTTGCATTCGAAAAAGAATAGAAAGACAAATTAAACAAGCTTTAAGGTAAAAATACCAATTATCATTCAACTTCAACTTAATTTTTACTTTAAAATTTGTACTAGCCTTATATAGGCCTTAGAAAACTCTAAATCTTAACTAATAAGGATTTACATCCCATCTAAGATAAAGATAACCTTACTAACTAAAAGAGATAACTTAAACAAAGTCCTAGTTAGGTTAAAATACATGTGTGGCCACCCAAAATAAGCCATAAAATCCTAATTTACATAAATCATATGAATGTGCCTCATAACATAAGCCAAGTTAGGCCCAAAGTCTTCATATGGTCCAATTCAGCTTCTTTGGTCTTTTTAAGCCTAATTAAATTCATTCAAGCCCAAATAAACTGAATTAGATTAATGAGCCTTCTTACTTAAATCCAATTCTTGAAGCCTTGATATGTCTTTAGCCTAAATGTCATGGATAAGCTCATTGACTTGAAATTTCAATCGAACTAGGACTCCTAGTTGAATTAGGATTCCTTTTGTTGCTTGAACTCCTAATATCATCAAGACTCCTTGCAGGATTAGAATTTCTAGTTGAGTCAGGACTTCTTATCAAATTAGAATTCTTTGAGCTAGTAGGGTTTGCATCATCAAGACTCCTTGTTGAAGTAGGATTCATTGTGCTAGTTTGGTTGGTATCATTCTCCCTTTCTTTGAAAAGATTCGTCCTCGAATCTTACCCAAATGTTGTGAAAGAAGCAAACATATAATCTCCAAGAATAATACTAACTCATTATCAACCTGTAGATCTTTCATAAAAGTTATTAGAGGAACTTTAGAACAAATAATATTTTGAATGCCAATAAACTCAACATTGTTCAATTGGCTCCATGGCATCAAGCAAAACACTTCATTTTTCACAAGCTCAACTTTTGCTTCATCTTCAACAATGATCTCTTTATCTTAGATTTCACTCAAAAGTTGCAAATTATTGTCTTTTCACCATCTTCATTCATCATGCCTTTAGTATCTTTATTGACTTTAATAAAGTATTGTAACTCCTTTACGTCATTAATCTTTTTATTTTCACTCTCCAAAACACTCTTTTTATTTTCACTCTCTAAAGTACTTTTTTTTTATTTTCCATCTCTTTCATTTCAGCCTCTACTCTAATTCTTTTTGAATTGGTCTTTACACTTCTTTTACTGAAAGTAGTGTAAGTGTGACTTTTCTCCCATCTTTTACAAGGAACCCATCATGGATAACCCTTCTATTAAATTGCCATTCCTACCAAGCAAGATATGGCTAGTATGCATTGGCACTACATCACATAACACTTCATCTGAATACCTCTAATAGTGAAAGCCACAATAATCAGTTTATTCACTTTTATCTCACCATAGTTGTTTAACCATAATAACTTATAAGGTTTTGGATGTGGAATGAGATTTAATCCTAAGTCCTCTACCACTAAAGTGCTAGTAACGTTTGTATAATTACCACTATCAATAATGACATGGCATATCTTAACTTGTACATAACATCTTGTGTGAAACAAATTGCCCCTTAATTGCTCATGGAAATCCTCCTTTTGATAATACATCTCTCACACACAGCTCGCATGTTTAACACTTAAAACAAATCAGAATTAAAGGACACGCCAAGAAAAAGACACAACTAGACTTAATAAATAATAATAAGCTTAAACACAATAAAACATATAAGAACAAAATGTAATGAAGAATTACTATACAAGAACAAGATGTAATGAAGGATTACTATCTTAATAAATGAATAAAATAACAAAAAAAATTAAATCACCAAAATGAATATTATTTTTTTTAAAACAAATCTTATTTGATAGAAAACAGATTCAAAATAAAAGACAAATAAAGAACAACAGTAAGAACTGAATTAAAAGAAAGAACAAAGAAACACAAGGAATCAAAATTGACTAATGAAAATTTGAAGGATAAAACATGATCTAGAGCCAAATTTCTGATACCAAATGATATGGAACCTCTATGAATAAGCTTGAGAACTCCTTTTGAATTGTGGATCCCCAACATATTAACATGAAAACACTAAGAACCAATTTGGTTTAACCCCTAAGAAAGGTTAGAAGACAGATTTCTTAGAAAGATGATTAAGAATTAGAACCTAAGGAAAACTAAATTCCTTAAACCCTAATTCCAAGTATGCCATGAGGATAGATCAACTCCTTGATAAGTAAGATTTGAATTCAAACAAGAACACAAAGATAAAGCAAACAAGCTTTAAGGTAAAAATACCAATTATCATTCAACTTTAACTTAATTTTTACATCAAAATCGTACTAGCCTTATATAGGCCTTAGAAAACTCTAAATCTTAACTAATAAGGATTTACATCTCATCTAAGATAAAGATAACCTTACTAACTAAAAGAGATAACTTAAACAAAGTCCTAGTTAGATTAAAATACATGTGTGACCATCCAAAATAAGCCATAAAATCAATTAACATAAGTCATATAAATGGGCCTCATAACTTAAGTCAAGTTAGTCCCAAAGTCTTTATATGCTCCAATTCAGTTTCTTTGATCTTTTTAAGCCCAATTAAATTCATTTAAGTCCAATAAACTGAATTAGATTAATGAGTCTTGAACTTAAATCAAATTCTTCAAGCCTTGATATATCCTTATCTTAAATATCTTGGATAAGCTCATTGACTTGCAATTTGAATCGACCTAGGACTCCTAGTTGAATTAGGATTCCTTTTGTTGCTTGAACTCCTAATGTCATTAGGACTCCTTACAGGATTATGATTCCTAGTTGAGTTAGGACTCCTTATTGGATTAGAATTCCTTGAGCTAGTAGGATTTGCATCATGAAGACTCCTTGTTGGAGTAGGATTCGTTATGCTAGTTTGGTTTATATCATTTCTTCAAGATCTAGGTTCTTCTTATACATCTTATCTCTTGCACTCACTACCTGTTTATACTCTTTACTTCTCCATTCAACATCTTTCAGCTTTTCACCCAAAAATTCTTCCATTTCATCTTTCAATTTCAGTTGCCCTTGCAAATTATCCATTTGATTCTTCATTCTCAACAATTCGCCTTTCTGAATGGGGGCAACTCCGAGTCAAGCCATTAGAAGAACTTACAATCATCATATTGGTTCATAGGAAAAAAGAATTTCATATAAGTTTCTTATAACAAAAATCCATAGAAATTTAACAATATAAACACATTTGCTTTACTCATACCTTCCTCACATGACACTCAGAAAATCTTCTTTCTAGATTATCTTCTATCCAAGATGTCAAAAGACCAGCGTCAAGATCATGAGAGCATTTTGTTGATGGAATCAGACTAGTATAGTAAGCCATTGACCATGACTTTCTTGAGGTCCTTGATTGCGAGCTGGAAAAGACATTATCAACTTCTTTTGGGGTTTTTTTAATTTTAGTGAGAAGATTCGATTATAAATAATGAAAGATGATGAAAATTAGGTTTTGTACATCTCAATTTAGGACTTAAATTTCAACTTATTAAAACATTACATTTAATATAGCGGGATGACATGTCACATGTTTTTTTTAAGTGTCAAAAATAGAGCACCTCAGAGAATTATGCCCACTACGTAAGATGTAAGTCACCGGAAAAAAGGTTAGGTTGCTTCGAATTGTAAAAATATTAAAAGTTCGTATTCTAAATTACTAAAATTGAAAAGTCATGTTAGATCTGAAAAATAAGCTAAAGGTCGTGTTTTTTCCTTTTACAATTAGGCCTAATTAAAATTAATAATATTAGTAATTAAAAATAGGTAGAATGCATATTTAAATATCTAAATCTTAGTGATTTAATTATTTTAATATCCTAGTTTTCAATTTAACTTAAGAAACATACAAATTCTATTTTTATAATTGTCTAAAATATTTTTAATTTTTAATTTAATAGACATCTGTTTTTTTAAATTTTTAAACATTTAAACATCAAAATAATAATATAAAGAATCATTGAATTTTACATTTAGTTTGGTTTTAATCACAAAACATTAAGTTGTTTTATTTCAATAATTCAACTTTATTTTCAATTATAAATTAATAATTTTATAAATAAAAATTGATGTCATATATTTTAAATTATCTTTTTATTCACTCTAAAAATTAGTAAAGTTACTCTTTTTATTGGCAATTTTTACTGGGTATTAATTTTTTATTTATAAAATAATTAAATTAAAATTCAATAATTTTACTGAAATAAATTAAGATTTTATAATTAAAATAAAATAAAAAATAAAATTGAGTAACAATTTATACTATATTAGTATTCTTCTTCTAAACACATACCTGCAGTATATGTTAATTTGTTGAAAGAAGTCTTATACGTTTAAATAAGATAAAAAGAAATAAGCAAAGGTGTTTATTAAATTACATTAAAAATTAAAATGTTAAAAGTGTTCATGTATTTAGCCTTAAGAATATTCCTTATTCTCGCTGGCTGTCTGTCTCTTGTACGAGAATCCAAACATTGGGTGCCTCTGGCTCATCTTCTCCGTTCTCTTTCTTTCAACTTTCTGTAACACAGAAATAGAAGCAGAAAAAGGAAAAAAGAAAAGAAAGAAAAGAAAGAACCAAAAGAAACGCAGATGGCATTAGCAGGCAACAGTATAATCCTACATAACAGAGCCCCTCTTCCCACAAGTTTGACACCCTCAAATTTTAGATGTAAACCCATAAATTTCTACTCAAAGCCACAATCTCTCGCCCACTACAACATTCGAATTAGTCCATTATCTTGTTTCGCAAAGTCCACTTTCATATCAGATGATGTTGAGGTGCAAAGTATCAATCCCACCGCCACACCCACTACTAGTAAGTTCTAACAACTACCCGTTTTCCCATTTCCACTTTTCAAGATAAAGACTTACTGCTCCAAGTGTGTGTTGGATGATTTACGATTGACACATTCCTAATAACTTAATACTGACAAATATGTGTGGCTTGTTATATAATTTGGAGTAGGGAAGTTTTTATTTTCGAGATTTTTCATTTGAAATTCTCTAATTCCTGTTATGTTATGTTGTATCCTATAGCATGGTCGGAATTTGCTAGTAATGTGTCTGGTGAATGGGATGGGTTTGGAGCAGAGTTCACTTCTGAAGGAAACCCAGTTGAACTTCCTGAATCTGTTGTGCCTGAAGCTTTTAGAGAGTGGGAAGTTAAGGTTTTTGATTGGCAGACTCAATGTCCCACTCTTGCTCAATCACAAGAGTTTGCTATTACTTACAAAACTATCAAATTACTTCCCACTGTAGGATGTGAAGCTGATGCTGCAACCAGGTATAGCATTGATGAAAGAAATATTGGAGGTATAGATAATAAAGTTTCCGCCTTTGCATATCAATCTAGTGGGTGTTATGTGGCCGTCTGGCCAATTCAGGATAATGGTATGGATAAGCAATTTGAGTTGGAGTATTGCTTGATACATCCTCAAGATAAGGAATCCCGTGTGAGAGTAATTCAGGTTGTTCATGTAGTTAATTCAAAGATGACACTAAAGAATATCAGGGTTTTCTGTGAGCAGTGGTATGGACAATTTAGAAATGGTGACCAGCTTGGTGGATGTGCAATTCGGGATTCTGCATTTGCTTCTACCGCTGCTTTGCAATCTTATGAAGTTGTAGGAGTTTGGCAGGGCCCTACTGCTGTTGCGAGTTTTAATGCTTCTCAAACGGTGAGTCGCAAAACTCAAGTTCTATATCTTTTTGGCTTATAATTTATTTGAAGAACATGATTTATCCATTTTGGGCATTAATTGAGGTTTCCTGTTCTTAAGCGTTAGCATAGCTCCAATCCTTTTCTTTATCTCATGAGATACTCCCTAGAGCTATCTAAATTAAATAGAGAAAATTGTCAATTTGTATGCATACACTAACCTCCCTACAGTTTTCAAGCAACATGAATAAAAGGGGAGATGGGGGTATCGAAATGGGATAGGCCAAGAAAGAGAAAAGTGACTATTATAAGTTGTACAGATCTTGCTTTGATTCAAATGAATTGAATGCAATGTTCCTCAGGCCAAAATGTCGGAAGTGATAAAATAAATGAGTGGCTGAGACAGAAATTTAATGCTCCAAATGTAAATTATGATGTGTGAATGGTTAGTTGACTTTTAGGGACTACTGCGAGTTGTACTGATCATCCCTTGATTTAAGCAAACTAAAAATAATGCTGTCATCAGCTTGAACTGTTAGAATCGATGAGTTGAAATCGATTATTTTGGAAGAATTTTTGACGATCCAAATAGAAATCATGATGTGCTATTATGTAGTTGCATTTTTGAAAACTTTGTTCCTTGTCTTATTTTTTCAGGAATAATATAGGCTTTATGCATATATTCATGTGTCATCCACTTGGAGAGTAAATAAGATAATGTGCCTTAATGATTCATTTCTTATGCTTTGCACTTTGGCTCCTTTCCCTAACATGTGATATCACTATCTTTAAACTAAGTAAGTATGCCTTGTTGAATGAATCCTATTCCATTTATTTTTCACTAAAATTCTCATATCTTCTTGATTGATTAGTGTTTCCTGAAAGAATTAAAAGGTGACACCATGCAGAAGTCAGTAAGAGATGAGCATGATCTTATATTGCTTCCAAAGCAATTATGGTGTTCACTTAAAGGAGGGAAAGATGGTGAGACTATCTCTAAGGTGGGGTGGGTGTCTGAACATGGATTTGCTACAACATCAACATGCATTTTCTCTAGTGATGCAAAGTTGAAGGTATGTTGCTACTGTTAGGTTAGTTTTTTTTTTTCTTCTTAGTTTGATTCTAGTTAGGATGTTTGACTTTTCTGGTTTTTGGTTTATTTTTTATGTTCCTTAAAAATCTAGAAATAACTCATGGGCAGCAGGGAGGGGGTGACTCAATTAGTTGGCAATGGAAGATTGATTAATTTGTCACAAAGAATCATCTATTGGTCAATCAAATTTCTTAGTCATGTTTGAGGTTCATCAATTTATAAGTCTAGTTCTTCCCATCCTTGAATGATATGGTAACAAGGAAAATAATAGAGGAAAATGGTAATCTCATGTATCTACCAACATCCTCATCTTCACTTGATCCCCATAATTTGATGAAAATGACAGATTGCTCTTTTTATCGTTGTTTGTTTGTTTATATCACAAACATTTTGCTTCTTTGTACATGCCAATGTATGCTCTTTCTCGCATCTCGCCACTAGTTTAGAACTGAAGGGTCTCAGAGTCTTCTAATATTTGGATGTTTTGGGAAAAACTGTCTTTATTCTGAAAGAGATGCCATCTTTAGGGAATCCTACATCTTCGTTATCTAGTTCAAGTTGTATGCCAGACTTGAGTCATCCAAGATACGTAATAATCCCGTGTTTGAGTATTTTACCTCAAATTACCTACCAACTAGCTTATGAAACTTCAGTATACTTGCGTCAACAATGTCTTTGTCATCATGGAGCAGAGCATATAAACTTGGAATACAACTCCTATTCTTAGGAAATAAAAAAGAAAAACAATGTGTCCATCAGATGAGTCAACAAAAGCCCAACTAAGACAAATATATGTCGGCCAATTTTTGCAGTTTGGGCAAGATTGTATAGCAAGTCTAGTCAGTCTTTAAATCAAATAACTGGATACTTGTTATCGGCCCTGCACCTTGGATCGAGTTATGGGTCCAAGTAAAGAGAAATCACAATCTGGATTGAGGACCTCTTTCTATTTATTTGTTTTTCTTCCTTTATTATCGGCCCTGCACCTTGGATCGAGTTATGGCTCCTTAGAGAGAAACCTAATGATCTCTTGAACATTTTTTTGGTGGAAATCAAAATTAGCCCTATTTCATTTCCTTTTTTTCTTTAAATATTTACATGACACAACTGATAATGAAAGCTACCCACTACCACTACTTAGATAACTATCTCCATGTTCATAGTACGTGAAGATTTACAACTTCCACTATGAAAACTAACAAAGTTATAAACTATGACAGACAAAGATACAAATAGCAAGAAATAAACTAACAAACTAGCAGCTATGTCTTTTAAGTCTTCAAGCTAGTTCGCTTTTTGGGCCCATGATGATAATGCTTATAGACTTGTATTGCAGCTGAATTATCACCCTTGGTTTGCTGGCTTACAACATCACTCCCCAGCTCAACAATATGCTTGTCCTCAAGCGTGAAAGATGGGTAACAAAATTGCATTTGCTGAATATCTTCCCTTGAAGCTTTAGCAGGGGAAAAATTTTCCTAATGAATCAAAACTTGTGGTACACCATTAAAAACCTGTTGATCAAGAACAGCCGTAGGAGTAGGACAAATCTGACCTTGATGAACTAATGATAAGGAAGGCTGAACCACAAGTTCATGGGCCCTATTAAATCTCTTAAGACATGAAACATGAAAAATAGGATGAGGATATAAGTTCTCTGGCAAATCTAACTTATAAGCAACAAAACACGTGCCAAAATGCGATAGGGGCCATAGTATTTCGAAGACAACTTTTGGTTTGACCGCGATTGTAGAGACAGCTGGCGAAATGGCTGAAATTTTAAGAGAACCATGTCTCCTACATTAAATTAGATGGGAAGAATCATAAATAGCCTTCATGTGTGTTTGAGCTTGAAGAAGGTGGTCACGAAGATCTTTTAGTACTACATCACGATCTTTTAATGCAAAATCAACCGCTTCTAAACGAGCTAACTCAGTACAGTAATCAACCAATCTTGGGGGTGGCTGGCCATACACAACTTCAAAAGGTGTAGTTCTAAGAGTAGTATGATAGATGGTGTTGTAACAAAATTCAGCCCATGAAAGCCAATCAAGCTATTGTCGGGGGTGGTCACTTATGAAGCATCGAAGATACCTCTCAATTGTGCGATTTACAACCTCAGTTTGACCATCTATTTGGGTATGGTAAGCTGAACTAAATTTCAGCTGAGTCCCACTGAGTTTGAAGAGTTCAAACGAAAAAGAACTAGTGAAATTCACGTCTTTGTCAGACTACTATTTCTAGAAGACCATGTAACTTGAAAACATCGCCAAAAAATGCCTGGCCACTAAAATAGCAGTACTTGGAAAATTGATCCACCACCACAAATAAAACTGATTTTCCATGAGAAGAAGGCAAACCGTCGATGAAGTCCATAGAAATGTTAGACCATATCTGGTGAGGCACTGGTAGTGATTGTAGAAGCCCAGCAGGATGAAGGTTTCAGCTTTAAGGCATTTGCAAGTGATACATGACCTGACAAAATTCTGAACATCTTTTTTCATTCCCTTCCAGTAGAAATCTATAGCCACTCTTTTTAAAGTCTTCTAATAGACTTCATGCCCTTGATTATGAATTGCAGATAAAATTAAAGGAAGAAAAGGAGAATCAGATAAGAGAAATACCCTATCTTTGAAAAACAACAATTTATTCTTGAAGGACCATGGTCCAATAGCTTCACCATCAACGACGCGATGAACCGGTTGCTGTAATTCGGGTGTACTAGCTATAAGAGAATGGATTTTATCAAACGATGGCAACCAATATTCATGTATCTGCTTGTTGGCGAGATAAGGCATCTGCTACTACGTTATCACATCCTGCCTTATATTCGCCTGAAAATCATAATTCAATAATTTGCTTAACCATTGTTGTTGAGGAGTAATGATGCGTTGGTCCAACAAATATTTTAGGCTGTAATGATCAGTACGAACAATAAAAGGGTGTCCCCATAAATAAGTCTCCAATGTTGGATTGCTTTCACTAACCCAACCAATTCTTTCTTAAATGCAAGTAAGTGTTGATATCTGACAGCCAAGGTGCGGCTGAAATAAGCAAGTGGCCTGCAATTTTGTTGCAAGAAGCCCCCAACCCCTAATCTGAGGCATCACATTCCAGCACAAATGGAATAGAGAAATCTAGTAAAGCAAGCATTAGGGTGGTAATCACTGCAATCTTTACTTTTCAAAAGCTAAGGATGCTTTATTTGACCATTTAAAGGAGTTTTCTCGAAGCATGGAAGTTAATGGAGCTGCAATACTGCTGTAATCCTTGACGAACTTACGGTAATAACCCGTTAACCCAAGAAATCCATGCAACCCTTTCACAGTGGTTGGTTTTGGCCATTGTAGCATCGCGTCAATTTTACTTTGATCTACTGATACCCCTTCACCTGATATGACATGGCCAAGATAAGCAACTTTAGATTCAGCAATAAGACACTTGGAGCGCTTCAGGAAAAGTTTATGCTGCCGTATAAGAGAAAAGATTATATGAAGATGGACTATATGTTCTGCCCAAGTTCGGTTGTAGATTAGAATATCATCGAAAAAGACTAACACAAACTTGCGTAGATATGACCGGAACACCTTATTCATCAATGCTTGAAAGGTAGAAGGTGCGTTAGTCAATCCAAATGGCATCATTAAGAATTTGAGATGCCCATGATGAGTTTGGATTGCTGTTTTGGCAATATCATCCACACACATTCTTATTTGATGGTAACCTAAACGTAAGTCCAATTTAGTAAAATATTTTGCACCATGTAATTCCTTTAGCAACTCATCAATGACTGGAATGGGAAATTTTTCTTTGATTGTCTTGGCATTTATAGCTCTATAATCTACACAAAACACCAGCTATTATATGATTTCTTAACAAGAAGTACAGGGGAAGAAAATGGTGACTGACTGGGCTGCATGATTCCTTTTGCTAACATCTCACACCGCCGTGCAATCTCCTCTTTTTGAACATGCGTGTAACAGTAAGGTCGGACAACTATAGGATCTAACCCACTCTCTAACACGATCTTATGATTAGATTTGCATTGAGGTGGTAATCCCATAGGTTCCTCAAAGAGATCTTTAAATCTGCCAATAGTGGTTGAGTTTCCAATTCCTTGTCAACTTTAACCATAGTAGTTTGATGAAAAGCATGACTCTTAAATTCCCTTGTTCCCCTCAACTCTAGAGTTCTCCCACATTTATTAAATCTCATCCACAGTTGTAAAATCCCAATGGATGGGTCCTAGAATTTTTAACCAATTAACTCCAATTACTGCCCCAAAACAGCCCAATGGCAACAAAAATAAATTCAATTTAAATACCTGATTACCCAAATTCAAGGAAACATTTTTGCACAGCCCTGGATTTCGTAGTCTTTCACCATTTACCACTATAACACGTAACTCTTTTATTTTGATTGGGAACTGTAACTTTCTCGCTAACAAGGAATCAATGAAACTATGCGTACTCCCTAAATACACTAGAACTAAAAGAGGATGGTCATTAATGGATCCTTGCACCTGCATTATTTGAAAATTTTGAACCCCTGTAATTGCATCAATAAAGATTTCTGGTGTATGATCCTCCTTCATTCCATCTTCTTGCTCCCCCTCCATCTCTTCTATCCCTTCAAGCCAAAATAATCATTTACATTGATGGCTTGGCACATAAACTTCATCACAATTATAACAAAGCCCTTCGCTCGCCGTTCCTCCATCTCTGCTCAATTCAAACGTTTGACAAATGGTGGTTTTGGGGAATTTGTTACCACAGTTTGCTTAGCACTTGAATTCTCTGACTTGCGCCAATTCCTTCGCACAGTCCCTTTGCACGCCCTGTCTTCCTCGTACATAATGTCATGGGCTTGGTCTTTTCTACCAACGAACCGAGCGGCACTAGCTAGTTTCTCCCTGCAGACAAGTAAGCTAGTCAGTCTTGCTCTTCGAATGCTAGGCAAAATGCTAGCTAGGATGGCAAGAAGAACAAAAGAGAGCTAAAGACAACTTGGAAGCTTTTGTAAAGAGAGCTTTCTTACTCTTTTACTTGATTATGCTTGATTTCTACTTGATGATTACAAATGAATTCTCTAAGCTATATATAGGCCTCCACCTCCTCAATGGACGGTGAGGATACATTTGATCTGATGGCTAAGATTAAGTATCTAGAATTTCTACACACTTCCATACTTATCTACACATTATACAAGCTTCTAAATTATTCTAGAATGTTCCAGATGCTTCAAGATGCTTCCAGATGATTCTAGATGATTCTAGAATGTTCTAGAATCCTCCCTTGCTTTGTAGCGAACTCTGGAGGCTTCTTGGGCCTCTGAACCTTCGTGCGAGAAGGGGAAATTTGCGGGCTGTGACATTCTCCCCCACTCATTCTGGCGACGCCCTCGTCGCGTCCCCGTTGTATGCCTCGATTAAGTCCTTGAAGTTCCTTGGCAAATCTTCGGCTTTGATGGGGAAAGAGCTTTACCATCACTAAGCCTCCCTCCTGAAACACTGAGTGCCTCCTCTTTCCATCCGCCCACTTCTTTATTCTCTTGGCGGTCTTGGTTAGATGAGCACATGCCCTGTCGGCTTTCTCATGCCATCCTTTGGACTTCGGTAATGGCTTTAACAAACCGGCGGGCTTGTTTTGTTCCACCTTGTCTTGATCCAACGAAAGAAAGTTAGCGCTAGTGATGGAAGCTAACTCTGCCTTTCTACTTGGCGCATCGGCCACTAAGTTTGCCTTTCCAGGGCTTGTACTCGTTCGCAAAATCGGACTCCGCAAGGAATGATTGCCATCTTACTTGCTTCAAAGTCTGTTTCTTTTGCTCGAGTATCGGTGGTTCACATAAAGCCTTGGACGACCTAGTGTGGCCAGCATCTAACAACTCTTTTAGTTGCCTCCGTAACTCTTCGAACTCAGGGGGTGTCATGCTATAAAGGACTGCTGTAAGCGGCCTTGTACCTTCTACCAGCTCCATTTTCTGATCCACCTCTCTTCGGTGAGAGCTTTTTCGGTAACTCCGCAGGCATTACGTCTCCAGACTCTTCTAGGACCCCTGTTATCTCCTTTGGCACTTCATCTTGCGGCAAGATTGCCACTTCTTCCTTTAGTGCCGCAAGGAATGTGGGCTGAGTCTTCTCTACCCCCTTGAATAGTTGCATGGCCGAGATCTTCATGGCTTTTACCTTGGCTTCTCATTTCAACGGTACCATGCAAGTATTTCCTTGCTCCAAGATACACATGGTGTTGGTAAAGGGAAGTGGGAATGCATTCACTTTGTCCAGGAATTCTATGTCAAGCACCATTTTATAATCATCCATCGTAATAATGGAAAAGTCCAAGAGGCCAGACCACTCACTGAGGCTTACTTTGACGTCTCGCACAAATCCACGTGTCGCACTCGGTGTCGAGTTGATAGCCTTGAGCCACCCTTGCTCCTTCGTATATTTGATGTTAAGTCTTTCGGCTTCTTTTGCCTCGAGGAAGTTGTTGTTAGCTCCGGTATCTAATAATGCTTCTACTGTGCAGCCTCCAACCTTCACCTCGACGAACAATCGACCCTTGGCACTGAGGAGTTGTAGCGATCCCATCTTGGACTCCTCTTGCACTCGTTGGTGTTCTTCCCTTTCTTCGACCAACACAGAGAGCTTGCTCTTCGTAGGGCATTCTCTTGCCTTATGCGGTCCATCGCAGAAGAAACACTTGAGACGTTGCCTCTCTCCACCTTTGTCATCTTTGTTGCCATGGATGCCTTCCTCACTGGGCTTGTCAAACTTGTAGAAGCCTTCCTTTTTATGGTGACGCTCTCCCCCACTCTTTCCGTTGCCGTTCCTTTCTTGGTCGGGCTTGTGCCTCTCTTGCCTCCTGATCTCTATCAAGGATTCGGCCACGGCAACGACAGTGTTGAGATCTTGGACACCACGGCGCTCCAACTCTAACCTTGTCCAAATCTTCAATCCATCTGTGAACGTAAACAAGGCTTCTTCATCGGTATAATTGGGAATCTCAAAGAGTGTTGGTGAATTCTTTAACATACTCCTTGATGCTTCCCATATGTGAGAGTCGCCGCAACTTGGCCCTTGCATCTCTAATAGCATTCTCGGGGTAGAACTGCTTTTGCATATCATCTTTGAACTCTACCCACAAGTTGATGGTGCATGTCCTTTTTTCTATGTCGTCACTCCTCCTCTACCACAACATTGCGGTATCTTCTAGGAAGAGTGCAGCAGCGTCAACCTTCTTGGCTTCTTCTACTAAGCCAAGTGCCTTGAAGTATCGCTCTAAGCTCCATAGGAAGTTATCAATTTCCTTCGCGTTCCTTAGCCTCTATAAGCTTTAGGCTTCGAAACATCTATCTTCGATGGAGTAGAGACTACCATAAGCATGCTTCCACTTCCCTGGATAGCTGCCTTCTTGCAGAGGATAAGCTCTTCCTCGGTTGCCAACAACCTAGCAACCATACCATCCAGCGTTTCCCTCAACGTCACAACCTCGGCAAGGAGAGCTTTCTCTATGGTCTTGGCTTGTTCTTAACACTTGGACATGCCCTCGTTTAAGGCAGCTTGCATCCCTTCTTGAAGCTCTTCTCTCCCATTCTCGAGCTCCTCGATGTGTTGCTCTAAGTCCCTGAACCTATCGTGTCCCTCAGCCACAATTAGCTCTATCTTGGCTAGCCTGGCATCCATGTCAGACACAACGTCCCTCGACCTTCCTCTCTCCTTCTTCGGTGCCTTGGACGCTTCCGGTTGGTCCTTCATAACCTCACTCTAGGGTTGCCTTACCTCCTCGGTAACTCTGGTAGCCTCACATGCTCCCGATGTCTTTGCCATTTCACTTCTTCAAGGATTGTGCTAACCTTGCTCTGATACCAACTGTCACGGGCTTGGTCTTTTCTACCAACGAGCCATGCAGCACTAGCTACTTTCTCCCCGCGGACAAGTAAGCTAGTCAGACTTACTCTTCGAATGCTAGGCAAAATGTTAGCTATGATGGCAAGAACAAAAGGGAGCTAAAGACAACTTGGAGAGTTTTTGTAAAGAGAGCTTTCTTACTCTTTTACTTGATTATGCTTAATTTCTACTTGATGATTACAAATGAATTCTCTAAGCTATATATAGGCCTCCACTTTCTCAATGGACGGTAAGGATACATTTGATCTGATGGCTAAAATTAAGTATCTAGAATGTTCTACATACTTCCATACTTGTCTACACATTATACAAGCTTCTAGATTATTCTAGAATGTTCCATATGCTTCAAGATGATTCTAGAGTGTTCTAGAATTCTCCCTTGTTTTGTAACGAACTCTGGAGGCTTCTTGGGCCTCTGAACCTTTGTGCGAGAAGGGGAAATTTGCGGGCTGTGACAATAGTCATGAAAGCTTTAATTTGTTGCCTTAAACTTTGAGGCTCTCTTATAACTACCTGCTCTGATACTAGGTTGTTACGGCCCTGCACCTTGGATTGAGTTATGGGTCCAAGTAAAGAGAAATCACAATCTGGACTGAGGACCTCTTTCTGTTTATTTGTTTTTCTTCCTTTGTGACCTATGATTGAGAACAAACAAGGGCTCCTTAGAGAGAACCCTGTGATCTCTTCAACATATATTTTGGTGGAAATCAAAATTACCCCTTATTGATTTCCTTTTTTTCTTTAAATATTTACATGACAACTGATAATGAAAACTACCCACTACCACTACTTAGATAACTACCTCCATGTGCACAGTACATGAAGATTTACAACTTCCACTATGAAAACTAACAAAGTTATAAACTATGATAGACAGAAATACAAATAACAAGAAATAAACTAACAAACTAGTAGCTATGTCTTTTAAGTATTCAAGCTAGTTCGCTTCTTGGGCCCATGATGATAATGCTTATAGACACTTGTATTGCAGCTGAATTATCACACTTGGTTTGCTGGTTCACAACACTACTCCTTTCTAATTTTTGTCTAAACTTTCTTTTCCTTATATTCTCTCTCAATTTGTTAGAGATGATTTTCATTAGATGCAGCAAATCATGAAGCTCGCTTTAATTTCTGTCCTGTAATTTAGGCAGGCTAATGGTAAGGTCATAACCTTCCTTAAGATTCCTAAAGGAACACTATAGCACTAAAGGATTGGGATTTTCTTCAAGCAATCTCAGGTTTGAATCCTGCTGAATGGCATGGGGTTGGGAGGGAGGGAAAATGAGAGCTGCTCCCTATTTTGTAGCTCATTTGACACAGAGAAAGAGAGAAATGTGTGTTAAGAGATGAAGAGGACATAGGTAGGTGGCATTAATAGGAGTGGCTTTTGGAAATTAGGATTGTCAATGCTGTAAAGGAATTAGAGGTGTCTTCCACAGTCCTTCCTTACAATCTTAGCCAAGACAAGTAAAGCTAACGAAGGTGAAAGCAAGTTATTTGACGTCTTTAGTTTTAAAGTCAAAAGTAATTTGGCAGGAATCTATTTGAACCATGAGCTAGTTAATTCACTTCCAGCAATCCAAAATTCTTTTGATCAAGAGTCTTATTCTAAGCATACTTTAATGTGATTTTGGTGATGTCCAAGTTGGAAACAGTGATAGTGTTAGAACTTTTACATGTTCAGTTGTGGTGGTTCTGTTCATCATTCTAGTATGAATTTGTGTTGCATTTTTGGCTGCTAAACGCTGTTGGCTAGGCTTTGTTCTTTAACACCATTTTTTTTCTTTGGCAGGAAGTTTCTATAGCAAGAGAAACTGCAACATTGCAGGGTGATTAGTGGTAACCACAACTTCAGTAACTTGCAAAATTTGGCATGCATGTAGATTAATGTTCAAGCTGTAGTATAAAAATTCTTAATGTCTTGCATTATTTTGAAGTGTAATAGGATCAATATGTATTTATTTTTCACTAATAGGAGAGCATATAGCATAAAACACTTCATTAACTTTTTGTTTTATTTCAGTCAGAATTGCAATATATATCTACAAATCTATGATAAAATAGGTGGGATATGGTTGCAAATATCCCACCTATATTATCATAGATGTATACATATGTATTGCAATTCTGATTGAAAGTGATATATAATGTTGTAAAATATTGATTATTTATAAAAGTTTTTATTATTTTTATAACGCATATTAAAAATATTTTATGATTCACATCAATATTTATTTATAGGCATAATATTTATTAGTTTTTCAATGGATATTTGTTATTAATGAAAATCATATCTACTAATTCATTCAAATGAACATATATAATATAAATATAATATAAAAATAAAAAAATATTAAACAAAAATTATATATAAATATTTATATTGTGGTACATATATTTTTTTAATAAAATTAAGTTAATAAATATTTTACGTTTAAACAATGAACATTCAGGACATATTTAATGAACATAAGTTAATAAACATTTAATACAAAATTAAATAACATAAGATAATAAATATTTAATATAAAATTAATTAACATAAATTATTTTTTCAAAAAAAGAAAAATTTGAGTTCATAAAACCAAATAGACAAGAAACTATTTTATAATTTGCCGTGATATTGACCTACCACTTTTACCTTCTACTCTTAGAAATACTAGATGGCAATTAAAATCTTAATTCTTATCATTATAAAATTTTTCTTTTTTTCTTTTTCTTTTTCCAGATTTTTTGGTGAATAACCTTTTTTTTTTTTTCAATTTCTTAACATTTAACTTTAACTTTAGTGATGGTAATCTTCGGCCTTTCATTTTTATTAGTTACTAATAATTTATATATATCTATAGTGAATTAAAAAATTATTAAATATTAAATATGTTGATCTTTAAGTTTATAATTAATATATTTGATGTATTAAAGAATTATTAAACATTTGAAGTATTAATTATTAAATATTATAAACTTAATATTTCAAAATAAATACATATAATTTAAAATCAGTAAATTAATATAACAAGAAAATTTATTATAAAGAAACACATGCTAAATACTTGGTGTAGAATTTAGTAAATGATGCTTTTATAAGAAATACGATTTCTTTTGTAGCACATATGTAAGAA
The DNA here is from genome assembly GCF_019578655.1 of Ricinus communis. NCBI lineage: Eukaryota > Viridiplantae > Streptophyta > Magnoliopsida > Malpighiales > Euphorbiaceae > Ricinus > Ricinus communis. The sequence continues at coordinate 7,930,432 of NC_063259.1, forward strand.
ATACTTTTTTTTTTTTATATCTAACAACATTAAAGTTTTTTTATATTTAATAATTTTTAAAAATTATTAAATTTTCCACTGCATTAAAATAATAAATACTAAAGAAAAAAAGTAGTACAACATTTTCTTTTTCTAAAATTTTCTCCAATAATTAATAATTATAAAAAATAATCAAAAGAATAATAAAATTATTAATTTATTAAATATTAAATATAAGAGTCAAATGTCATGATTCTAACATACTAAGTAACTACGGTGGCAGAAAGATGCTTTTAGTGAAGAATTGAATATTAATTTCAAACAAGGGGATGAATCAAATTAATCTTATTGATTGATTCACCTAAGTTATTTTTCTCATCAAATTTTTTTTTTCTTTTAGATGTACAGTCAACCTTTTTCAACCTTGTTGTCCCATGCATATCTTTCTATATATATGAAATTTAAACAAAATCCTTAAAGATTTAGGATTTCTATAAAATCTTGACTTATATTGAGTTGTATTTGTTATCATAAATGAACTTTTATTAATATAAAAATTAATTCATGGACAATAAATTCATTATAAGCCTATTTTATAAGGCCTATTAGCTCTTAATTAATTAGCATTTAGTTAGTCCCAATATATAAGAGTTTAAACCCAATGCTTAAGTCTCATTTTAATCATCACTCAAAATCTATTTGTATGTGACCTAAAAGGTTCATAACATGTTGACAATGAATATGAATTATGAATTAAATTCTTTTAGTTCAATGTTAATTTTCTAATTTAACTTAGTCCATATTTATAGATCAAGATTAGCATATAAAAATGTATCATGACCATCTAAATATATAGAAATGATTAAAGGGCTTTAATTAGCCTTTGCAGTGAATAAATCTTACAATGTAATTCAGTTCTTTCATTGTACTTCTATCCCAATTGATTCAAAGAGCATGGATGTAAGTATCAACTCTATAATTAAACCAATCATATTTATTCTTGATAACTGCATATAACATCTTGAGATCTATGAAACACTTTTTATAATCTTCATTCAAACAACCTTGGCCATAGATTTCCATGTTAAAACATATCAACAATCATCAGAATAAGGTCTCATGATATATTACCTTGGGCAATGAATTCTTTATTGATAACTTATTATCTTCATATGACTCTTATTATACCCAATAACTCTCCCTTGAGCATTCCATAGATAGGAGAACATAAGATAGCCTCAAAATATAGTAGTTCTCATATAAGACAATATATTGTTATCTCAAATCTAATGATCACGTCTTATATGATTGTCACAAGAGTATTGTCCATAGACACTTGGAGTAAATTTCATATGGACTACTCAGTGGTATCGTGTTTAATGAATTTTTTCTTATAACAAGCACTCATATGCTTGTCTTGGAATCTCTATTCCTCAATCTTATGAGATAGATTGCTTACTTTACAAGTAAGTGATAACACATTATGATAGTCTTAAGTGTTTAATCAATATCCAATGATCAATATCTAATTCTTAATCAAACATCGACTATGAACAAATTTTAGGAACGTATGTATGAGAACGTCATCATTATAAACTCGCTTTATAATTTCTCTTACATTTGTATTTATATTATATGTTTTCATCTCTAACGGTTTAGATTATTTCTTGATAGTACTTAATTACTCATATCATTAGAGTCGAACAATGCCTTTAGTATGATTGCATGCCATCGATTGTAATGTATAAATTAATATAGATTATCTGACAACTCCTTGTCTATAGGGCATACTCTAACAATCTCCCACTTGCACTAAAGCATTATCAAAGTCAATCATCATAATATCCAATACCAAACTCTTTCTTATGATGATCGTGTTCTTACTAGGTCAAATGGCCTTGTTGAAGGATCAACTTTATTATCCCCAATGGGTATCTATTTTATCTTTATATTTACTAATAAGTCATTTATTGGTAATGCTTTAATACAATATTTTAGATTCCAAATGAGACCTTGATTCTTTAAAAATGGCTTTATTGTTTCTCTAACTCTTTAAATCATTAATACTTAAAAACCACACCTTATTCTTGAAAAAGAATATTAAAGATCTAAATATCTCAAATATAATGAGATGTATTGAGCTTAAGTTGTAAGAATGGCCTTTTTGAAACTCTTTCCAAAAAATCATGTTTTCCTTAAAAATGAAATGAATCTATCTTGTGAGTTTATTCTATGTGATTCACAATCAAAATCTAGAATAATCATAAAGTTTAGTACATAACATGACATATGTTCATAATAGAATATTGTGTTTTCGCATAAATCATTCTATCAATAACCTTTCTCAATGAGTGTTTATAGCATGTTTTTTTTTGGAAAAAGATATGTCATAAGAAATCGCTAAGAATCTTTCTTTGATTCTTCCATGTTAAATCATTTAACATACATGTCTATGTACATGAAGTTTAGAACTTACTGAGATTTGTCAGCATATATGTCTATGTACAATAAGTTTCCTATTACCCTACAATTCTAGAAGAGGACCTTCATAGGTTAAGCTTATATGGCTTCCTAGTTACTCTTTTTGACAAAGTAAGTTTGAATCTATCTTGCTTAGCTTTGGTTTTCCTTTTCTTGATCATACTCCAATTCTCTTCTTCATTGTCCACTTCGTCAGCCCATGAAATATTTTTTTTGAGCTTGGATTGCTCTCACCAAATTGATTATTTACGGTAGGAGGCTCGTGCTAAGCTTCTGCACCATTCCCATCTACCAATATGCTTTCACATGATCACCAACAGCCACAGGGTCCTTATCCGACTGTTTATCTGCTCTTTGATGTAACTGTTGAGATATGATAACATAATGTTTGATGCAAGTACTGATATAATAAAATATTTTGTTATCCTCCATATCAGATTAGGTAATATTTTAATTAATGTTTGATATGTAAAAAAAAAAAAAAATTCTGCTCCATGCCAACAAATGGTATCGGAGCTTTCTTGATCTTGCGGGACTGTGTGAGTGTCTAAAGATAAATCTAAAAAAAAAAAATATTTTTTTCTTAGTTGATTTGCTTCATCTTTTCTCTTTTTCAATAACATCTAGCAGCACTCCTCTTGCACCTCCTCACATTAATGGCAAAAACTATCATGTATGGGCTGTAAAAATGAAGGCTTATCTTAGAGGTCTTGGACTATGGTAGTATGTGGAAGAGGATAGAGCTATTCCTCTTCTGAGACAGAACCCAATGCTGCATCAAATAAGGCAGCATGAAGAAGAAGTTGTCAAAGCTTTAAAGGCCCTGTCCTACATTCATGCAGTTGTTTCAGATCCTATATTCACCAAGATCATAGCTTGTGAATCAGCACATGAAGCTTGGGAGAAATTGAAGACAGAATTCCAAGGATCTGATAAGACAAGACAAATGCAAGTTTTTAATCTGAGAAAAGAATTTGAGTTGTTAAAGATGAAAGATGCAGAGAAGGTGAAGGACTATGTGGATAGAGTCATGAAGATAGTCAATCAGATAAGGTTGCTGGGAGAAGAGTTGGAAGAGAGGAGAATTGTTGAAAAGGTTATGGTGACTCTTCCAGAAAAATTCGAAGCAAAAATTTCTTCTCTTAGGAACGCTTGGGACATGTCTCAAATAACTTTGCCAGAGCTAACAAATGCTTTACTGGCTGTTGAACAAAGAAAAGCACCCAGGGAAGAAGAAAGTGTAGGAGAAAAGGCACTTGCAGCAGTACAAAAGATGAGTTCACAAGAAGGAGGATCAAAGAACCAAACTGTTCACAAGAAGGGAAAGAACAAGAAAATTGGAAGATGGAGAAGCAAAAAGGATAAATATCCACCTTGTCCCTACTGCAAAAAATCAAATCACACAGAGAACTATTGTTGGTTCCGGCCTGGTGCTCAATATAAGATTTGTAAACAATTTGGTCACACTGAGAGGGTATGTACCATAAGAAATGACCAGCAGACACAGGCACAACCAGCTCAAACAACAGAAAATAATGATTATTAAGAGGAGAAGTTGTTTGCTGCCACTAAAGTTGAAGAATGTGGTGTTTCAATCGAAAGTGTTGATGTATGGCTAGTTGATAGTGGATGCACGAACCACATGACAGCAAGCTTAAAAAGCTTTGAAGATCTTGATATGAACTATTCCTCAAAAGTCAGAATTGGAGATGGAAGACTTGTCGATATTAAAGGCAAGGGAGCAGTCCGTGTGCAAACTATCTCAGGTACAAAAATTCTTACTGATGTTCTCTTTGTGCCTGAGATAAATCAAAATTTATTATCAGTTGGTCAGTTAATGGAAAATAATTATATGCTGGTGTTTGAGAATGGAACTTGTGAATTCAGTAGTCCCACTGGCATGAGAATGTTCTCGGTTAAAATGAACAAAAGAATTTTTCCATTGACTTGGAAAATAATTGAGTTTGAATCTTGTCTCGGTCTTAAAGAAGAAACGTCACTGTGGCACAAAAAATTTGGTCATGCAAATCTTAAAACACTTGAATTAATTTATAAAAGGAATTTAGTTTCTGGAATGCCACAAGTGATTGAAAACACTAGTGTATGTGACACATGTCAGCTTGGAAAACTCGGCCAATTGCCATTTCCTGTCGGTCAAGCCTGGAGAGCTTCTATAAAGCTTGAATTGATTCACACAGATGTGTATGGACCAATGAGCACTCCTTTCTATAGTGGAAGCAAGTACTTTCTATTGTTTATTGATGATTACACCAGATATTGCTGGGTATATTTTCTCAAACAAAAGTCAGAAGTCTTTGAGACATTCAAGAAATTCAAAGCCTCTATTGAAAAACAATCTAGTTTTTCAATCAAAGCTCTGAGGTCTGATAATGGAGCTGAATATATGTCTAGCCAGTTCAAAGAATATTTGAAAGAGGCTGGCATTCATCATCAACTAACTATCACTTACACACCTCAACAAAATGGCGTGAGTGAAAGAAAGAACAGATCGGTGATGAACATGGCAAGGTGTCTTTTGTTTGAGAAAAATCTGCCAAAAATCTTGTGGGCAGAAGCAGTAAACACTGCTGTGTACTTGCAGAACAGATTGTCAACGAAGGCTGTGACTAGAAAGACGCCATTTGAAGCATGGTTTGGAGTTAAACCCACAGTCAAGCACCTTAAAGTCTTTGGCAGTGTTTGTTACTCCCTTATTCCTGAAGCAAAAAGAGGAAAGCTTGATCAAAGAGCAGAGAAAGGAGTATTTGTGGGTTACAGTATTGAATCTAAAGGTTATCAAATTCTAAATCCCATTTTTCAGCAAGTATATACCAGTAGAAGCATAAAGGTTGATGAAGAAAGCGAGTGGGACTGGAACAAAATGGAGTGTTCTACTCTTGAACAACCTGTCAGTTATGATCAGCATCAACAGTTTCCAACAGCTAATCATGATGACTCTGAAGATGAAAATGAGTATGTTGTTAGAGGCATAAGAACCTTAGAAGACATATATAATCGATGCGATATTGCTTGCTTGGAGCCCACAATGCCAAAAGGAGCTTTGAAAATTTCCGAGTGGAGAGCAGCCATGGAGGAAGAGTTCAATATGATCACAAAAAATAAAACATGGTTTTTAGTTCCTCGACCGGTCAATAAACAAGTAATTGGAACAAAGTGGGTCTTCAAATTGAAACTGAATCCAGATAGCTCTATCAACAAGTACAAAGCAAAACTTGTTGTAAAAGAGTATGCTCAGCAACAAGGAATAGACTTCATTGAAACCTTTGCACTAGTAGCAAGGTTTGATACGATAAGATTAATCCTTGCATTAGCAGCATGCAATGGATGGCAAGTATTTCAGCTTGATGTGAAGTCTGCCTTTCTTAATGGTTTATTGGAAGAGCAAGTCTTTATTGAGCAACCTGATGGTTTTAATGATGGAAGTAATCGAGTTTGCTTGCTAAAAAAGGCTTTTTATGGCTTGAAACAGACGCCAAGAGCCTAGTATGCTAGAATCGATAACTATTTGTTGAATGCAGGTTTTAAGAGAAGCTTGAATGAAGCGACTCTTTATGTTAAAGATCAACAGTATGAAGTTATCATTGTCTCTATTTATGTAGATGATATTTTGGTGACTGGCAGCATTTTGAAATCAATTGAAGAATTCAAGCTAAAGATACAACAAGTGTTTGAAATGAATGATCTGGGAAAAATGTATCACTTTCTTGGAATGGAGATTATTCAGAGTGAAGAAGGTATTTTTATGTCTCAAAATAAATATGCTCGGGAACTTCTCAACAAATTTGAACTCAACAAAGCCAAATCAGTGAGCACACCTGCAGTCCATGGTGAGAAGTTGAAGAAAATTGATAATTCTCAATCTGTCGATGTTTCAGCCTATAGATGCATGGTTAGTTCGTTGCTTTATCTGTTGAATTCCAGACCTGATATCATGTTCGCCACTAGCTTATTATCAAGATTCATGAATGCACCTTCAGAAATTCATCTTATTGCAGCAAAAAGGGTGCTGAGATATATTCATGGAACCAGTGATTTTGGTTTGTTTCATAGAAGAGCAAGTTCAACAAAATTATTGGGATTTACAGACAGCAATTGGGCTGGAACTGATGAAGACATGAAAAGTACATTAGGGTACTGCTTCTCACTTGGTTCTGCTGTTATTTGTTAGGGAACAAAGAAGCAAGCTTCAGTTGCACAGTCAATGGCCGAAGCAGAATACATTGCTGCATCTACTGCTGTTGACCAAGCTATTTGGTTAAGAAAAATTTTGTCTGATTTGAGATTCCAGCAAAAAAAACCAACATAAATCCTTTGTGATAACAAGTCAGCTGTGGCTATGGTGAAAAATCCAGTGTTTCACGGCAAAACAAAGCACATCAAGATAAAATTCCATGTCATTAGAGAAGCTAAAGAAGAAAAGGAAGTTATGATCAAGTATTGTTGTGCTGAAGACCAAGTAGCTGATGTCTTTACAAAGGCATTGCAGAAACAGAGATTTGAATTTCTTAGATCATGTCTTGGTATGTGCAGCATTACTTGCATCAAGGAGGAGTGTTGAGATATAATGATATAATATTTGATGCAAGTACTGATGTAATAAAATATTTTATTATCCTCCATATCAGATTAGGTAATATTTTTAATTAATGTTTGATGTGTAAAAAAAAAAAAAAACTTCTGCTCCATGCCAATAGTAACTGCTCTTCCATTCAAGCTACTCTAGCTCTACCATAGCCATATGCTAATCATCAAGATAAGGCTCCATTACACAAGATTGTGTTGTTTACAGATTCAAAGCCATGTCAAGGTCAGTGTGTAAAGAGGAGAAAGCATTCTAAATTGGAACTTTTGAAACAGATTTGGGCTTCGGTTTCCAAACTCTCTTAAGCATCTCATGATTTTCGGGTTTGGATTGAGGGAGCTCCTTAGCTGTATGTAACATGCATTCTGAGACTAAATGACCAATGTTAAAGCAAACATTACAAAACGCTGTCAAATTCTCATAAATCACATCAACAAAAAAACTCTTTCCTATTTTCTCAATAAGAAGATTTTCGGGCAGAGATAAGGATAACTCAATATCAATTAAGACCCTTGCATAATGGCCGAATTCCCCAATGATAGTGGAATTATCAAACTTCATAGACACACCAACACCACTAGCAATGTAAGCTAGAATATTTTTGGATGCCAATACTCCCAAAGGAGCTTGTAAAACCGAACCTGAATTTGCAAGTTGGTAGATTTTTGCTTCATAGGATCAAAGTCTACCGTCCGTAGTTGCAAGTGTAGAATACGCGGCTTTAAAGCTATAACACCTTTTCCCCAAATTTCATTCTTTTCCTCATTAGAGTTTAGGATCACGGGATAGAAACCCTGTGCCATTGATATCAATTTCCAGTTTGAACCCAAACCCCAAACCGAAGACAACTTTGTTTTAAGATCAATCAATTTCCAAGGTGACTTTCCTTTTAAAGTAAGACCCTAGCAATTAAGGCATGTTGACAGCCGCAATCTGTTTTTAATAAGTTTCATAATCAATCCAAATGGCTATGTATCCCCCTTTGTCAAAGAAGGGGATTAGAGCTACGAATCATCATAGTGTCATTCCTTAAAATTGCAGCATACGAAATTGGAGCAGGCTTTGAGGCAGTCGAAGAAAATGAAGTGGAGAACATCTCCTTATGGTCGAGGACTAAAAAGAAAGGTGGCATGAAGGCACTGCCTAAGGAGGAGCCGTGAACGATGGAAGTTGAGGCTAACAAGGACTCTCTAGAGAGAGAGTTGCCTTCATTCAATTCGCTCGTAGAACCTCAAATTTATTAATAAAACCTTAAATCCATTTTAAACTTGAGGCTCCAGAACTTTGAATTCATTCTAAATTTAAGGCTCTACTTTAACAGAGCCTCGATTTCATTCTAAATTTGAGGCTCCACTTGGATGAAGCCTTGTATTCATCCTAATTTCGAGGCTCTATTTAGGTAGAGCCTCAAATTCATTACAAATTCAACGCTCCCACCTAATGTAAGTTTCAAATGTTTTAACAAATTTGGGTCTCTATAAAGGGTTGAATAATTCCAATTATATTATAAGCTTATCAAAGGCCTATATTTAATTACTCTACAACTAAGGTTTGAATTCATATGCAATTTAATTCAACATCACCACAAAACATAATTAATCATACTACATGATTGTCTAAATTTTTTAGCATGCCATAAAATCACCAAAAATACCAACATCCAAATAATCAAGAAATTCACCACAAATCAACAAAACACAAAATGAAGTTAATTTGAGGAAGTAAATTGAGTTCATTTTTACTTTATCCTTATTTGATAGACAATGAGGAGTCTTGATTTATCAACAAAAAAGGAGGAAGTGTATCAAAAACCTCCCAAAAATATTTTTGATATTTTTTAAATAGTGGATCTTAAGCTAAAGAAAGTGACACCCGGTTTGGTTGGCTTTGGCTTTGAGAAATGGGTGTTCAAACAAGATTATTGCTGGTTGTTATGGGTGTGAAACTTGTTACGGTCAATGAAGAAGCTAGAAAATGGCTATTGTTATAGCAATGAGGGGGGCTGTTAGCATGCAAACGATAGGTGCTGGCATATAGAGAGAGGTTTAGCATGCTTTTAAACGAGAGAGGATTTGCTGCTGGCGCTGGGGAGCTAGGCATTATCACTACTACAGTTACAGCACGCGAGCTAGGTGACGATACTACTACTGGTGCTACTGTCTTCGTGTGCATGCCTAGGCTAATAAGCGAGTCAAGCGATGGCGTTGTGAAGCTCGTCGTGATTGGTGAACTAAGGACATGTGAAAGAGTCGGTGATTAGTAGTGTTGGAAGGGTAATTTTTCAAAAGCCATGGAAGTTACGGAATGATTGTATTAGCTACTCTAAGGGATGTCGGCAGTGTAAAAAATATAGGAGTATTCAGAGAGTCCCAATTGCAGAAATGCATTCTATTATGAGCCTTGGCCATTTAGAGGTGGGCAATTGATTTAATAGACAAGATTCATCCAACTTCTTCTAAGGGTCACATTTTTATAATTGTTGCTACTAATTATTTCACAAAGTGGGTGGAAGCTACTCTTATGAAGAGAAAGTTGAATATAAAAATATAATTTAGTCATTAAGGAATAAATCATATACTAGTTTGGAATTCTAGAATCAATTACCACTAACCAAGGAACTATGTTTATGGGAGACAAATTGAAGGATTTTACAAAAGATTATGGTGTAAGATTCCTAAAATCTACACTAGTTTATGCCCAAGCAATTGGGCAAGCAAAGGCTTTCTAATAAGATTTTGATTGGGGTTCTTAGGGAAATGCTAGAGCATAATCCTAGAGATTGCCACAGAATCCTATAAAAGACTCTATGGACCTGTCGAACTTCTAAAAGAAGTGTTATTAGTGTATCCCTTTTCCTTAACCTATGGCCATATGATGTTGTACTTCTTATGGAAGTAGTTGTTCCTTCTTTCAAGGTGGTAAAGCAAAATGGTTGAATTTCGAATGACTATAACGAGGCAATAATGATAGAGTTGGGGGAAATTGATGATGAAAGACTTCAAGAACTTAACATATTGATTGTTCAGAATAAAGTGTCTAAAGTCTATAATAAAAGAGTAAAAATGAAAAGGTTCCATTGGAGACTTAGTGTAGAAAGTGGTATTGCCTCTTGAAAGTATGGAAAGTGGTCTCCTAATTAGAAAGGACTGTTTAAAGTGGATCAAGTTCTAAATAGAACTCTTGCTGGTTATCTAGCCTTCAAGATAAACCTCATAAAAGATTTATTAATGGAAAATATTTAAATAATATTTTCTAACTATACGGAAAGTATTTACAGCCATAATTGATAAAGTAATCAAAATTCAACTCATCTCAAGATAAATCCAAATAAAAGCATAGGTATATCATATTATAAAACCAAAATAAGTGGCTAAGCATGAGTATATAAAGTCACATCACAAGCATTAAAAATGAAGATAAAAGCAGACAAATCCGAAATATCATCCAGTTACAAAAGAACATATTGATCAAGTCTAAAGATTTAAATACCTAACTAGGTTAGTGCTCATTTCTTTGACGCCATGTTGCTCCCTTAAGTAATAGTTCTCTTTAAGTTTTTTTATCAATCATGGCTCGCAGGATACCTCTATCTCAAAGCAATGCCTTTGTCTTGAACAACCTTGGTAGCTTCTTCACAAGAGGACTTCAATTTCACCCTCTCTTGCAGTAAATCCTTGAGTTATTACTTTTGAACCTTGACTTCTTCCTTTAGCTTCTAAAGATACTCAAATTCGTCCTTATAAGCTTGAGACATGCTCTGATACTTCTGCTGTAACTGAGTGGCTAGTAAGGCCACCATACTCTTATTTGCTAGAACTAAAGGAAGTAATTTTTCTTGACATGTCTTCAATAATCTTGCCCTTATCTTTGATGTCATAGAATATATAGGAGTTAGAAGCATCAAAAGGAGAAGGATAAGCAACGTATAATGTAGAAAAAAAAGAGATAACCAGTTGATGTTCATCTTTGTTGAGAGTCAATAGCTTTAGGCCAATCAATTGTTGAAAAGTCTGCTTGGCAAATCTAATGGTTGCTTAGGTGGGAGGAACCAAAGTGGTGCTCAGAGTCGAAGTAGTAGCCAAGACATAAAAATCAAGACTAGAAAGTGGGTCTGCAAACTCTTCAAAATTAATAGTCTTATGACTTCTGCTTCCTCTAAATGATAAGGTTCGGTAGACTTCTCGTGACATTGCCAGTGGTGAACCACCTACATCACCGCGATCCAAATACTTCACCAGACCATTCAATCCATAGGAGCGATGAGTGGTATGTAGAAAGGGCAGGAACGTAGTTAATGTGAGCTGATGACTCGCACTTGCTAGGAATTCCTTATTGAAGACCCACATTTGCAATGATTTAACCCCATCACGATGAAATTTTAAAGATTGCTTGGGCATGTCGCCTAAGGCTATAGACTCATTGAATACATCAATGTAGCACGCATGCAGCCTAGAACATCTAAGACAATCACAAACTTGTTATTGCCTCAAACTTCCTTGGCTTAGAAAGCTATAGTCCTTCTAAGATGCTGGGTTGTGGAGGGATACCTCCGCATAGCTAATTAGCAAGCTGAGGTCTCATTCGTTAACGGAATTAACCATACAAATTGTTCCATCAACTAAGAACAGCCACACCCATAGAATCAAGAAAGAGTTTTCAGTCTATTCAGTCTATCAATCCTTACTATGTCTGGATCTGGTAAGTTTAAGCCATATGCTCCACTCCTAGTGGTGCCCTTCCATCAATTCCTTTAAGTTTCAGCCTTGCGACTATACTTCCCTCGGAACCCGAAGACTTTGATTTCTCATAAGATGCCGATGGAGTCCTAAAAGCAACATTCGCCGATCTCTGGTTGGTCCTAAAAGACTAAGATGGTATCTAATCGTCTTTGAGCCCCTAACTTTCATTCTTGATTAATGAAAACATCATTGGCAAATGCTTTTGCAGTTATCCGTCTTTCATAAATCCAAGAATTTTACCTCTGACTATGAAATATGGATGCTCCTGATTGTCCCTGTTAATCATTACTCTGGTCCCGAAAGCCAATAAAATAGGACCAAAATCCTATGATGTTATCCCATGTAATGTATACAGAGCATAGGCTTGCTTTAAGCACTCTAATTTCTTCAAAGTAATAGCATCGAAAGCACGACTAGGCCAACAGCACATCGCTGGCAAAAGGGACGAGACGACAGGTGCACATTGCTAGGTGGACTAGTCGACCGAACCTAAGGTCCAACTACGAGATCTTTAACTACAACAACTTAAATATATGCTATTAAAGCTAGAATTACCGCGGTTGCTAGCACCAGATTTTCCCTCTAATAGATCCTTATTAAGGGATTTAAATTGTACTCATTCCAATTACCAGACTCAAAGAGCCCGGTATTATTGAAATAGATGAGCTACAAGATTTGTAAAAGGATTGTTATAAAACTGCTATTTGGTTTCCAAATTAATATATTTATAGTGATATATTAGTTGTTGTATTTATATTATTTTATAGATACAATTATAATATGTTGAAAAAGAAATTCAACAAAAATTAAAAACACCACAAGTGAGTTTGAAAGAAGCTATGGAAAATGCCTTCAAATTAAGTAATGTAAATTTTCTTTTATAAAATTTTGATTTTAATAAAAAATATATAATAGTCTTTATTTATTATTAAATATTTTTTAATTTTGTAGAGATTTCACATTTTTTTAAAGTAAAAATATCAAAAATTGATGATAAGCTTTTTGGTTAGTACGAATCTTGCAAAAAGTGCAACACTAAAGTCTACCCTACTGGTATAAATAACAAGCTTGCATGTATTAAATGTAAGAATCAAGATGTGAAATATGTTGACAAGTATGATTACCATAAAAACATATTATTTTTTTCCACAAGTTTCATAGTTTTTTTTAATGTTTAATTATTTTAGAATATATGATAGGTACATTCTAAATTTAAAATACTTATTGGAGAAAATTTTACATGAGCAATTTTATATAATAATGCTCAAATTTTACTTGAATGCCGCATTGAATAATATAAAAAAATCTATAGAGGTATGTTAAAATTCTATTAATAAATATATAAATTAGTATATTATTGGATTTATTATAATATCTTTCTTGCTTTTTTTAATAGAAAAAATAAAATAAAATAAGTGAATGCTATAAAAAATTGACAAGCATGCAAAATGATAGAAAAGAGTTCTATTTTCTTGTGAGATTGAGAAAAGAATATAAATATAAGGAATTTATTAAGGAATTTGTTGTGGAGAAAGTTTAAGAAGTAACAAAAATTAATGAATCATTGGATATTGATGATGATGAAAATGAAGAAAAAAGAAAAAAAGGAGAAAGAAAGACGAAGAAGATAAAAGCCAGGATGATTATGGAAACGAAGATGGAGATAAAAACAAACATCAAAGTCCAAGACCAAAGAAGAAGATCAAGATTGAAAAAAAAAATTGATGAATTTAATATTTTAATGTATATATTTATTCCAAACGTTAAAAAGAATTTCTAATTCAGATATAATTAATTTTTTTATTTATTCTTAATCTGACATCAATTGAAGTTTTTTCTATCTTAAATTTTTTTTTTAAAATCTATATTTATGTTTATATTTATCTATCGGAAATAACTACTAGAATCTTAAAAAAACAAAGCTAAAGCATCCGCTATTAAAGGTAATTGTTAGAAGTTGTATTTATTCCACGTCGCTTGATTACTGTATATAAGTGGATTGGACATCATCTTCCTTTGAATTAACTTTTAGAAATGAGTTCTATCCAAACCCATTTATCATGGTATCCAAGCGGACGTTTGCACTTATAGATTTGGATTCAACCCGTTTGCATGTCACGCTAAGCTTAAATTGTTGGATTGGGCATCCTTTTCTTTTGAACTAACTTTTGAAAATAAGTTCTACTCAAATCCATTTAACAGTAATATTAAAGCCTTCTCTTTTCTTTCTTTATGGACTGCAAAGATTCTGTTTCTTCTATAAGCTTTCTCTTTCTTGAAGAAAGAAGTTTGTCATCTTTTCTTTTTGTTGAGTTCCCTTCTTTTCTTTTGTTTAGATGTTGAAATTTTATAAATTATCTTTTTATTATTTATAGATCAAAAGATCATCTTGATATATCTGGTAATTGTTATGTGTTCACTCGAGTATGGTCCGATCTGTTTGCAGGGAGCCAGCTTGAGTCAAACAAGAAAGCCATATCAATTCAGGTATACTGTTCTTGGCTACTGCTGCAACTCTTTAAGTAACTTTAGTAGCAGTAGCTTATTAAATCATCCGTTTTTGAAGCTGAAAATTGAGCTTATTCTGCTCTAAGATTACCAACAAGGAAAGGGATTTGGATCCTATTTTGCAAACAATGTCTTATTCAACATGACAATTTTAAAATTTTAGCTGGTAAATTTTGTGTGTGTTTTTGTGATTTTTGGTTGCAATGCAAAGTGTGCATGCAGACATTCATTTGCACCACTACAGAGGTGAAGGGCAAAAAGCATGCAGAAGCAAAACGCCCAAAATCTGACCTATTTGTTTGTTTCCCTCACCTTAAGAAATGAAACAATAAGATTAAAAAAGAAAATTGTAGAGATGGGTTTCAAGCTCCCATTCATATCATATCCTTGTTTCCATACTCTGTTGGATATCATTGCTATGTTTATGAAATATGTTGATATTATTTGCTTGGACTTAATCTGGTTCTTGTTTTCTCTAAAATTCAAAACTAAAATTGGATGATTCAATCAACTCCTTTTTTTCCAGTTGGATGATGTCTCATTGCAGATGAAAGTTAAATTTCAAAGTTGTAATTAAGCCTTCCCAGTTTTCAGGACTGAAACGTAGGGGGTATCAACTGAATGGTGGAAACTATGCCCAAATACGCAAAGTATCGAAACTTGATGTAAAATTGATCTTTGTACCCTATGCTGTCTTGGACCAAAAATCCGAAGGATGGATAAGGGAAGTTAGGAAATGGAAGATTTTTATTAAGACTTGTGTAAGAACAGAGCTTTTAAGATCATAAAATGATACATCCGTCGGTAAAGTGTATTAAAAGACTTCAGCATCTATAATATGTAACAATATTAAACTGATTGAAAAATAGAGATCAGAGTTCAGTTTTACAATACCAAACAGAAAATCTGGAAGGACAGCCTACACTGGGTTCTCCTCAAATAACGTGGCAAAATGGAACGAATGTGCCAAAACTGAATTAAGAGAGTTTAAGTTCTCCCAAATACCATCTTTTGATTGGAGGTAATTTCCATTTTATGGCCTGTTACAACTCGCCTTCCTTTTTCTTTTTTAAGGTTAAAAAATAAAAATCTTAGAGAACCAAAATGGAAAAAGAAAAAAAGGTGAAAACTATGCACAAAGAAAACAGTAATTTTATCTTATAGATCAAGATAGAGTTTGGCCACAAAATATTTACCGTTTTTAATAGTAATTATAAAATATTAATAGTTCTCGAATTATTGATATAATTTTAAATATACATTAATTGGCCAAGTGTGCACCTATTGTTTTTTTTATTTATTTTAACTAATTACTAGCAACCACTAATATTTACTATTTCTAAACATAATTATATAATATTAATGGTTCTCAAATAATTGATATTATATTATATCATATAGTATAACATATATAAATGTGTAAAAAAGAGGACAGTCATATTTAATAAAATAGTCTTTTTGATTATTTAATTAATTGAGTTAATTAAGATATTTATTAATAAATTTTATTTATAATTTATTAAATAAAAATCTAATTCTAGAAGACTAAGTCTATTAAGATTTTAACTTACAAATAATTCTAATTCTAGAAGATAGAATTATAATTATATTTTAATATTGTACTGACTATATTTTTTTATAAAGTGATGTAATTAATTGAAGAATGCCTACAATGCTTATTAAATAATTGAATAGTTTTTCCGTTAGTTTTTGTATTAAATTACTTAGTTTTGAATTAAGATTAGAATTATGTAATTATTATGCCAAAAAAAGTCTTTTGGCTTTCTAAGTAGTTTTTTTGTAATAAATTACATAGTTTTAGATTAGGTTTAGAATTGTATAGTTATATGCCAAAAGAAGTTTTTTGATTTTTGTATTAAATTACTTAATAATTGAAATAACTTACTGTCTTTTGGTTAGATCGCTAATCTTTTTGCTTCTTACGTAACTTTCTTTTATTAAATTACTTAGTTTATTAGAATTGTAGTCATAATGCCAAAAAGAAAGTCTTTTGATTTGCTTTCTACGTAATTAAAAGTGTTAATTCATATTTTTTAAATTCAATGATTTTTGCTATGTAATTTTTGGATAAAGATTTTAATAACTTTTTGAGTTTAATTGAATTAGAATTAGAATTATATCTGGATTAGGGTTTTAATATTGTCATTGTTATACAACTACTACTAAACTAACAATATATAAAAATTATATTTATTATTTTTAGATATTTTAGTAGTATTTATTTTACTTGAAATATAAGTTTATTTTCTTGAAGCATTAATTATCATGATGAAGAAGAGAGGCGGTAACTTATCATTCTCTAATTTCCTACATTATTAAATAGATGCTTGTGATTTTTTTCTAATTTCATTTGAGTAAATTTTTGGTGCATTTGCGAATTTGTTGGCTATTAATGAAAGTTTTGGTTTGGAGTGAATTATGAGTGAAAGTTTATCATATTCTTGATTGTTGGCATTCTGAATTAGATAATAATTAACCTTTTCAATGTCAAAATGCAAGCCCAAGCAATTCTCGATAAATATTAACTATTCTTTCTAAATCGAATATACTGATTTTACTACAGAATTGTTGAATTTCAGATTTACTATAACATCTTAGAGTGAATCGGCTGTTACATAGCATATCTCCATTATATTTTTTTATTCTTATATTTATAATCTTATGCTATCATTTTCTTTAAGACAGTAAGTTATTCCAATTACTTAATAACTTTAATAGCTCATATATGCTATCTTTTCTGTTATCCCTTAGAATTAAGAAGAGGGGTTGAATTGGTGATCTTAAATTATAAATTTAAGTAGTTTTGGTAACACATTAGAATTTAAGAAAGATTAAAAAAGATCTAAAGAGAGTTAGAGTTAGAAAAGTTGGCATACATGTTCATAGTGGTTCGGAAATGATCCTCTCTATATCAACTCCTGAATATCATACTTAAGTATTTCACTATAATTTTTAAGATTACAATATTTAGGTTTTACAAGTTCACCCAACAACTTGGTATTTTCCAAGGCTAACACTAAATTTCTTCTTTTAAGATTACAATATTTAGGTTTTACAAGTTCAGCCAACAACTTGGTGTTTTCCAAGGCCAATGCTAAACTTCTTCTCTTAGTAAACCAATCTCTCACTAAGTCCATTAACTCTTGAATATTAATGGTTACTCAACAACTAATTTTTATATTTTTAATATCTATGCTCACACAACAACCATTTACACTTTTAAATGAATAAGAGTTTCAACTCAATACATAATAGAAAGAAAAAAAATTAGATGTTGAGAGTTGATAAATAAATTTGTAAGAGTTTTGATACACCTAAATCACACACTTAGTTATTGAGTCTTATGAGGGGTATTTATACTCATATCAATCTCTTAAAAACATTATCATTGGTCCAAAACTCATTAAATGTAAATTTAATGACTTGACAAAAACTGTCTAAAATCATAAAAAGCACCATCACGCTTTATAGGGCTATTTATAGTCTTTCCTTGAAAGCTTAAGGATACTTTTACTTTGATAGATTCTTTTAATATTTTGTCATATAGATACTCAGACACAAAGTTAGCAATATTCTAAAATAGAGATCAATTCCTTAGATCAACTTTTTCCATAAATTTGTTTCTAATATATTCCTATCTAGGCAGCTAGTTTCTTTGATTATGATATTAGTACTCCTTTTGTCAATTTTTTTAACTTTTTTGTAATTTAAATATTTTTTATTTTATATATTTACTAATTATTACTAATTATTTATTATTTTCTTATTTATTATTCTCTTATTTATTTATTTTTTAGCTACCATAAAAAATGATACTAAGGAGAAAAATAAAGTTGAGGATTCTACAATTATAATATTATATTATTTGTAGAACTAACTCATTCATATTAATTTATAGATATATAAATATGAATATTGGTGTTTGTTGTATATTATCTCTAAAATTTTAGAATCTTTTTTCTATACAAATTGCAATTCTATACTTATTATTTATTATTTTTATTAACCACAACATCTTTTTTATTAATTTAATTATTTATTAATTAAATTTATTTATTTAATACATGCTTAATTTTAAAAATCTAATTCTATTAATATTTTCAATATTTACTAACCTTTTTAATTAAAAATGGAGGCAAAAAAATTAGCCAAACTATGTACTACTCAGCTAGTTTCTTAATATCTTTACTAACCAATTTTGTTATAACAAGCTTTTAAATTTTAAACTAACAGACGAATATGGTCATTAATACCCAAAAAATACAACTACAAGTCTTTAATTGGTCAACCATCATGAGATCTTTTTTATTTTAATTCTTTATTAGCAAACTTAATTCTTTTATTTATTTTATTTTTCTATTATTTAACATATTATTAAAATGACCTTATTGATTATTTAGTTAATTGAGTTAATTAGGTCATTTATTAGTTAATTTATTAATAAAAATATTAATAATTTATTAAATATAAGTCTAACTCTATTAAAATAAATAAGTTAAAACAGTACACATAACCAATTGATAATCTTAATGTCATCTCATTATAAATAATAACTAATAATAAGAATAGGTATGCCAAGAAAATAAAGTGAGAAATAATTTACAAAATAATTAAATTGAATTGAAAATATAATTTTTTATCAGAATAGTAATTTATATTTAAATGAAACTTATAACTAACAAATAGTTAAGTTATGTGTCTAAGTTACACAATTGCACGAACCGTTCCTATATTAAAGATAAGTTCACAACGAGGTCGATCTCTCAAGAAATTATAAGGCAATTTATTATAAAGACTAATTATCAATACAAAAACAATAAAAGTAAATCTAAACACTTTAAATCAGTATTTTTGAGAGAATAATATTCATAAAGTAAAGTAACCAAACAATGAATAAATATACAATGCAAATGCAAATGCTTATGATTTAAAATTATGCTAAATATAGTATTTAATCTATTCATTTATTTAGTAATCTCTTTATTTTACTTTAAGCCTAGATCTAATGAATGAGATGGTGATGTGTCTTTTCCTGTAGTCTCTCAAACTAATGATGTAACTAAAATTTCTTATACCTACATAGATTGAAGTAAAGTTGTTGTCTCTAATAAATTCAACCTAAATATGTTCATAACAATTACTATTGCTAAATTAATATGATGATTAACTAACAATAATAACTGAAAGTAATAAGGATATGAAGGTAAAGAAATTATTCATTAAATAAATAAATAACAAGATTCATATAAAAGTAGAAAGGCTAAACTAAATACTAATAAAAACTAGCCTAACATATTTAATCAAATTATCATGGTATTAAATAGAAAGACATACAACAATAAAGTAAAAGCTCCCTCTAGATCTATAATTTCTTCAAGTAAGAAGATGATTGGTCATCACTCACCATTTCTTAAAAAGCTCCTTAAATCTTAAAAAAAAGTAATGAAACTAAACTAAAGTGTTTATGAAAAAACAATAGAGAAAATAATGGTGGATAGATATAGAGAGTTCTCCTCCTTTTTTAAAATTAGATTTATAGAGATATATATAGAGAGAAAAATCCTCTAAATAAGTCTTCTTAAAGATAAGTATACCAATATAAGTCTATATGATAGATAAGAATATAGGTATCTTTATCTCCACCAAATACTATCCTATAAATAACTCTTAATATAAATCTTAATAATTATACAAAATGACTAAAATGTCCCTTAAGTCTTGTAATTTTTTGCCAGGCCTTGCAAATAGCAGTTTATGCGTCTTAATATTGGGCATCGATACGCACATATCCAATTAAGTTTCTTTTTTAGTGTAGTACCTGAGATTTTCCTTTAATAATGATAATGTTAATAATAATTAATAAATGAGTTTTTATATAAATAAATTTTACTTTATTTTTATTTGGTTTAAATTGGAATGATTTAAATGAAAATTTTAATGCTAGACAAATAAAGGAGTTATTTTCTATATCCTATTAGTTTGACTTTTAAGGAATTAATTAAGTAAATTCTATGAAAAATATATTATATTTTTGGTTAATCAAAATTTTTTCCCAAATGAATATATATATAAATTAAAATCTATATTTGAGAATTATAGAAGAATTTATAAATGATATTTTATAAAATAATTATTGGAAAAAAATGGGCATTTTAATTAGCTAATAGTATTAAATTTTAATTAAAAGATATTTAGCAAATTGATTAATTAAAAATTGTGTTTTAGGACTAAATTAGAAATTTATTTTGGGATAAGGATTAAAAGTATAATTTTATTAATTTGGGGTTTTAATGAAAATTTGTAAGTTTGATATTTTTTTAATTAAATATGTTGGCAAGGGCTTTTTGGTAATTTTACATTTAAAAGCAAGGGTAAATATGTAATTGAGTATTTTCAATAATTCTAATTTGGCCTAAATTAAATAGTTAAAGGCTTAATTGAAAAGCTAAAGAAAAGTTCAGGGATTAATTAGAATTTCTACAGGATGAAATTGTTGTAATTAAAAAAGTTGAGGGACCAGATGGTAAGGAAGAAAAATTCAGGAATCAAAAGCTGATATGGAGAGGAAAAGAAAGAAAAGAAAGAAAAGAAAGAAGAAAGGAAAGGAAGAAGAAAGAGGTAAGGGGAGAAGGGGGCGTCGGCGTCCATGGTGGACGGATGCTGGAGGCCCGACCGAGGGCGACGTCGACGTCGGGAGGAGCGCCCATCAATGGCGAGCACGGTGAGGCGGGGCGGCAGCTAGTCGTCAGTGGCGAAAATGGTTTATTTCGGCATAATTTCTCTTGTCATCGATCAAGGGGTTTCTGGCGACCATTAGCGGTGTTCTTAGGCTCAAAATGATCAGCAGCTCCGAGGCTTTCTTTTCCGACCATCGCCACCCCTTGAGGCTGCCGGAATCACAAGATCCGGGAAAGTGAAAAGTTAGGGGCAGCCGGCGTTTTCCAGCTTTTCCGGTGAGTTCCGGCAGGGGATGGATGATCGGAGGACGTATCCGGACTCTCCTCAGCTCAAGCTTCGCAATGACACTACTTTCGTGGCGATCAGACTCTGTTTGCAAATCGACGGCCGAGATCGTCCGTAAATCTCTTAATTGGGGGTCGGATTGGAAAATCGGAAGCGGGGATCGTTCTCAGTGCGTCGACTCGAGTCTGTTGGTGTGTTCGAATCGTCGATCGGACTCCGGCGGTTGGAGGCAGGTCGACCGAGCGATCAAGCGTCTCGGTAATTTTCTCTAGTCCGTTGATTTTAGAATTCTTTGGTAAATTATATGCTTATTGAATTGTGTTGACCATTAGAAAATATTGTGTGTTAAAATATTTATTTGTCGGACTGCCTGCCTTAAGTTGTGTTTTGATATGTGTGGCGGAGTCGGGAAATTAGTGAAGTCTCGGGGCCTCGACTCCAGTTAAAATGAATTGTTGGTTATTTGAAGTGTTTTCGGGCAGTTCCTTGACCCATTTTACGTGGGTAAATGTCTGTATTATAGGGGAGGTTCTGCCGAATTTTCGGTAGAATTTACCCGAGTCGAGATTCTTAGACAGTTAGTCCTAGAGATCTAAACATAGGGTTAATTGTCAACTGTTTCAGCGTTATTGATAAATTATTTTTCGTGATTAGATAAATCCGTCAGTTCGGCTCGCTCTACCCGAGGCATCAGAGCAGATCTAGGAGATCGTCAAAGCTGTGAGTTAAAGTCATATATCTGCTTACGTATGTCATGCTAATATTTTACACAATATCTCTAATTTAATGATTAATACTTTGATTATTCAGTTATGTACTATTTATATATGTTTCATTTTTCCGCATTATGATTTTATCGATTTTGTGTTGACTTGGGATGGGACGGCAAAAGGACATATTATTTTGACGAGTGCACCAGTATGAATCCGAGAGTGATGGGAAAATGGTAAATTGGTAAATTTAAAAAGGTAAGTTAGAATTTGCCCTGGTCGAGCATTGCTCTCTTGGCGCCGGCTTATTTGGAAACCTAAGTGACCATACTAGAGTTAAGGACTCTGGTCGAGCTTCGCTCTTTAGGCGTCAGTCTTATTGGAGTAAGAGAGCCGAAAGGCTAAAAGTGTTAGTAATAATTAGTGGCTGAACTGGATTTAAGGACCCTGGTCGAGCTTCGCTCTCTGGGCGTCAGTTCTGCTAGAATGAGAAAGTCGAGATGTTAGTGTTGAGATTAGTCGAGATGTTAGTGTTGAGAGTAGGGTTCTGCTGAGGTGCCCTATCCCGCTATATGTGAAGGTTATATTTTTACTTTTATTCAAGCATGGCATGACACGAATATCGTTGTATGACTTAATATTTATTTTAAATTAAATAAATGTGTTATTGAAGTGTTTGAAATTATTTTTGGGACATATGATTTTAATTAACTCTCGAGACTGACAGTCTCAATTTCATTGTTTTTCAGATCCGTGATTATTAGTCTTTCCGCGGCTCTTATCTAGCAACCCGACTCCTTCATCATCGGGTGATATAATTTTATGTGGTTTCCGGTCTCGCCTAATTCTTCTGGCAAATCGAATTAAATATGTAAAAAATTTAACGATTAAGATAAATTATGGCATCAGTAATATTAGATGAGATTTAATTGAGTTAGTGAGTGTCAGGCTTACTAAGGGATTCGGTGGCCTTACGCCTACCCATTCTCTAGTGCCGGTCACGGGCCTACAAATCGGGTCGTGACATTGAATATTTAGCTCCATATTTTTTCTTTTGATTAATATCACTTGAAAATAGACAATTAAACTTAAATAAAGTAAAAATACATATTTTTACCATATTATATATAGAAATTATATTATTAAAACTCTAAAATATTCTAAATATTTATATATAATTTGAACCTATCATTAAACGTATTATAAATATCTAGCACACTAATATTTATTTTCTTAATTATTTTATCTTTTATTAAATGAATAATAACAAGTCCAAATAGTAAATTTCCATGCAATGCACGTAAAAAAAATCAGCAATTTTAAATATATATTAATTGGCCAAGTTTGCACCTGTTGTTCTTTTATTTGTTTTAACTAATTACGAGCAACCACTAATTAAGTAATATTTAAAATAAAAAATTAAAATTTGTTATTCAATTTGATAGGGAATTTATTTTATATACAAATTCTAATCAATAAAAGAGTTATATGTTTATTAAAATCCTAATAAAAAGAGGATTGATAATTCTCTAATTATTTACGTAATATTATTCACAAATTAGGAGATATATTTTCTGCACAAAGAACACACCATTTCTATAATGAATCAACAACACTAAGAATATGATGTAGAATAATCTCAACATCTTCCTGCAACATGGAGTAACAAGAGAAGTTATCATTGATAGTAAATCAAAGCTTGTAGAATCTTACAAGATTACATGTTCCAAGTTCAAAAACCAGTCTGAACTGATTGAAAAGAAAAGTAGAAGAAGAGATTAGTAAATGCTGCTTCAAAAGAGAAAAAAAAAAAGGAACTAATAATCTTTTAAAGAAAAAGTCTTTAACGATTACCAGAGAAGTAATGATGATCCCCAGAAAGTTTGGATTAGCTCAACTAAAGAGGAGAAAGAGGATTTTGATAAACAGAGAGCGAAGGGATAAGGGTAGCAGTTGGTAGGGTTTTGGTTTAGTTTGACAATTTATTAATGGCGAGTCCTAAAAGAACTAAGCATTTGTTTTTCGGTGCTTCATGGAGTAAATGGCATTATCTATAATTCTAGTGGAATCAAAAGAGGAAGGTAAATTGGTTGAAATCAAAAATAATAAACAATATAAGTCAAAGATAGAAAATAAATCACAACTCACAACACTAAGAAATTATAGTGGTTTGGCTAATCTCTTCCCTACATCCACTCCTCAAAAATTTTCTTAAAATTTCCACTATCAAATAAAATAACAAACCTAACTCTATTTGTGTTGTTTTACAAAATTAAAAACAAACCTAAGTATTTTTCTAAAAACTCACACTCTAATCCTAACTAAGACAATCTTAGTTACAAGAACCTTTAATATAAGATGAAAAAAATGAAAATTTTGAATTGTTGAGAGTAAATGCACAATAGAGACTTAAAATAAATGCTCTTGCTTAACCTAGAACATTTAGAAATAATGTTTAAATACTTTTAAGTGAAATAGAGACGTTGCACCCTCATTAAATGTAAAAATAGTTGTTTCAACAACTTTTATATATGCAGTTTCACGGGCGTAAATAATTCTTCACGGCCATGAATCGTCTGTGCGAAAAGCAGATTTAAAAAGCTGGAACTCGTTATTGCCATGAATAACTATTCATAGCCGTAAAGATTGCTTTCACGGTTGAGAATTCTAATTTCACGACTTGAAAACTCTAATTTCACAGTTTGGAAACTTTAGTCGTGGGCTCTTTTATGATTCCTTGAAAATTTGGAGAGAGTTGCCATCATTCACAGTCGTGAACATTTTCAGGACTGTGAATATCTTCTTCACGGCTAAAAAGATTTGTTTATGGCTGGGAATCCATGTTCATAGCTTGGGAACTTTTCCCATGAATTCTTATATGGTTTCTTTTGATTTTAAGAACATCATTTTCACGGGCATGAATATTTCTTCACGGTCATGAATTCTCATTTTTACGGCTAGGAAGAATGCGACTATCCTTTTTACTATTGAGGCGAGAATTTTTTATGCCTAGAAGACTGAAGTTTCACAGCGGTGAATAAAAATTCACGGACGTGAATCTACTCTATTTTAGAAGACCCAATTTTCTTTTCTTGCATATAAACACCCAAACATAAAATTAGTCATTTTTTATTGTTTGTAAACACCAAAATAAGATTAATAACCCTGAAGGTTCAATATTGTCTATAATTTAAACTTTTTGAGTGTGTCTTTCCTCTGTGTGTATGCAATTATTCTTTTTTTGTTTTTTTTTTTTCATTGGTTTTGGTGTGCTTACTTTGGCTTAAAGTATTTGCTTGAAAAGATTGGTTAGATTTTACTTGAATGTTAGAGCAAAACATGGCTATTATCCGCACTAATATTGTTGGTGTGCTTCAAAAAAATGTTTACACCCATGTACTTATTCATATGTTTAAACCAATAACAAACATGTAAACATGGTAAGTAATTTTCTATAAATTTTATTTTAAATAAATTTTTTTATTTTTTATTTAATAAATAAAATAAATTAACATAATAAATTAAATAGATTTACAAGAATTACAGTAAAATAATAAACGAACAAAAGAAAATAAAATAAGAAAGTAACAAAGCGAGGAAGAAAAAGAAAACTGAAAAATAAAAAGTGTGTAAAAGGAACGAGCAATAAAAGGTTCTTCAATACGAAGAAACAAAAACTAGAATGGGTATTTAGAGCATAATTAGAATCATGCCAATAATATTTTTTTTCAACCACCAATATTTTTTTTTTTTCAACCACTAACACAAAGTTAAGTTATTGAACATAAACACAAACAATAATTAAAATATTAAATACAACATTATTGAAGTGTAAGAACAAATAATGTTAGATTTTATTAATAATAACAAGGTAAAATAATAGTTTAACAAAGTTTCTTATCTAATTTTTTAGAGAAGAATTTAATTATCAATTGACACAAGTAAAAAATTTTGATGTGATTGATCATAACATATATATATATGTATTGTTGTTCATAAAATAAAATATATTATTGTTAAAATTTAAAACCATAACAAAGTCTAACATAATTCTTAGTTTATAATGTTGATTTAAATTCTATTTTTTATTTTTAAATAGATTGACCAATGTATTATATTTATAAATCTATTAACTAAATTAGAAAAAAGGTGGGAATAAGCCCTTAATATTTAGAGCGAGAGTAGATAAGCCATTATTTTCTTTTTTGCACAAATAAATACATAAAAAACATTTTTGTTGTATTCTAAGCCCCTAATTAAACGGAATATCTATTTCAAATGAATGCGGTGCCGTTATCTAGAAAAAAGGTTTTTAAATTACTTTTAATTTTTAATATTTGATTTCTATACAAAAAAAAATTAGAAAGAAAACGAACATCACGATTTCCAATTCACTGCCGCCTTCACCACAGTTAACACTCCACCACCTGCAACCTATCATTACCACTACCATTGCTCCATTACTGCACACATGCATCCGCCACCACAACCACTGCCGCATCTTCTTATCACCATTAAAGCAACCAACAGCTCAACTATGAGTCTAATCTCTTCCAAAAATCAAATATCCAAAAGCAACAACAGTAACATTCATTACCGCAACTGGTTGAGCAACAACAGATATCGCCTCAGCCATATCTCAATTTGCTTCAACCTCTCAAGTAGAAAAGTTGGGCATCCTCAGGCAAACATCTCTCTTAGTTATGTTTCATTATCAACGTTCCCAAACAAACATCTCAAAATACTCAAAAGCAAACATCTATAAGATTAATGTAAAACAAGAAAGATAAAACCAGAAACACTGCAGCATGTTTACTTGTAAAAAACTTTTTTCATTTTCATTTTCTAGTTTTTGAGAAAAATGATAACTTAACATGTTTACTTTATAAAAAATATTTTGTATTCTATTTAGGTAATATTTTATGTATAAAGGTAAACTTCGAATAAATGAAGTGAAAACTTTTTAATTTTATTTAAAAATAAGTGACTTTTATATAAAAAAAAATATAGAAAACATATTAAATTTATTTTCAAAAATTTTTTAAGGTTTAATTATAATTTTGAAAACTTAATAAATTATTTTCTATTTTCATTTTAGAAAAATAGGATAAATAAATATAAAATTCTGTTTTCTATTTCCATTTGAAAAGTTTTATAAAAAATTATCAGTTTTATATAAGTAAACAAGCCCTCGGGATCTGCTTATTTGTAGAAATTTTTTTCCATTATCAGTTCTTGATTTTTAAGGAAAATGAAAACTTTTATAGGAAATTTGTAGAATTTATAAAACATGTTTACTTTATAGAAAAAAGATTATATTCTATTTAGGTAATATTTTAAATATAAGGATAGACTTGGAATAAATGAATTGAAAACTTCTTGCTTTCATTTAAAAATAATTAACTTCTTATATAAAGAAAAATATAAAAGAAAAACATATTAAACTTGCTTTTAAGAATTTTTCAAAATTTAATTGTAATTTTAAGAACATAAAAAATTATTTCTATAAAATAGTTTATATGCTCCTAGCTCTAAATGTTAGGGGCTTACCCACTATATTATTATTATATTTAACTAAAATAAAAACTTATCAAATTTAAATATATAATTACTTTTGACATTAAACAGGGGAATTTTCTTTGAGTTGTAATCCACTTATTTAAATTTCATTATATTTATAAATAGAAAAATCCATTTGTTATTTATAAAAATATTTACTCTTTTTTAAAACTAATAATAAATAAATTTACTATAATTTTTAGAGTTCAAATAATATTTACTACTAATATGTGTTCTCTAATATTTATCTCTTAAAAATACTTTATTAATTTATATGAGATTATAATTAAGATTATGTAATTTTATATTAATTTTATTTTCTAACAAAAATTAAATTAAAAATACTTGAGTTTTATTGTCTACAAAATATTCTTTTTATATAAGAATTCTTTTTTATTGTATTTAATCTCACTATTGTTAATTTTATTTTTGATTTAATGCATGGTTAACTCCTTTGACTTAAAGGATATAACCAATTTAAAGTCATTTTCATACGAATAGAAAATAACACATATATAAACTATTAAGATATTAATATTGAGTGATTGACAAGTACTTACTATAGGTATATATATATATATATATATATATATATAATGATATAATAGTTGATCAATTACTTATTGAATTGAGAATGTCCATAAAATTATGATAGAATTAGAATTGAAATGTATTATTACTAACTAATTATATTAGAATTAAGAATGTAGATTTTTATTAATTTAATATAATTTATTAGAAAAATATTAGATTATAAATAAAAAGACAAATTTTATGGACCTAAAGCTGATACCAATTAGTTTCTTTGTTTGGAAAGGTAATTAGAATTTTTATTAATAACATATAATTAGTAATGAAAAGTCCGAAACAAATGTTTGGTTCAAGCTATACTATTTTTTTTTTTTACTTTTAAAATTACATTAAATTATAATTAATAGTTAAAAATTTTAATAGAGTTAGACTTTTATAATTAGACTTGTAGTTAATAAATTAATAATACAATTTATTATTAAATTAAATTAACTAAATTAATTAAAAAATAAGTAAATTGTTTAGGTAAAGTTGTCCGTCCCCTCCCGTTGCATTTTACATAATGTTATGATATATATAATCTCTTCTTTCCAACACACCGACATATTGTGAAAGAAATCATGCCCATCAAATCTAAATGGATGGTTAATTGGTTAGCAGCAAGCCCATTAGCTAGATGCTGCAAAGGGCACTTGAAGGGAAACCATTGTTAGCATTGCTGATGTCTTAATACTTCCTACATGAGGCTAAAAAGAAATGCATAGCATCAAATTCAGAGAACATATGTTACATCAGCCAAAATGCAGGTACCTGGATTGAGCGAGTAAAGTTAAACAGTGGAGAAAGAAAATGAAATCGAACAGTGAATGAAACATTAGAGTAAGAAAAATGAGTTATTTTTGCAAGAACAAACTCACCTGGCCTCATGAGAGAAAATCCAAGTCTTATGCTTGTACAAATACACGCATCATCATGAAACACAAAAGACACCAGCCTGCATATTGTGAATGGTTGTAAAATCAGAATATTAACATGAAAACAGAAGCTCAAGTCTCTTGGATATATTTTTCCGTTTTCAAACACGAGCAAGGGTGTTACTGTTTTTCCTTACATCTTCGACAATAAATTTATCCACATAACTCTGTGATGGCAATAACCACTCTGACAAGTAGACTGACTTATTATGGTTTCGGTCAATAGAAATATGGTCATCTGCAAGGCAATAACAAAACTGCATATGTGAATGGAAAGATGAAGTTTGGCTACCTGTAAGACAAAGACAACAGAGAGAAATTATTGAAATGTATAGCATAAACAAATTTTTGAACCTGTGGCTTGTACAAGTATTCTGAGCGTAACAAAGGACTGCATCAACACAGCACAATTAATTAGATGACGAAAAGAAGAAAGCAGAAAACATAGTGCTATTCAGTAATATATTCAAGATATAGAAATTGTGAAATTAACAAATACTTGTGTTTTGGATTTTTTTCAGCATAATCTGTGCAAGTAGAACATATTAAAAAATAATGTCACCTTAAATTACCAGTTATAATTTGGCTAGAATAAAGAATTGTTGATTGGGCGCTTATATTGTGTTATTCAGTAATTACTGGCCGAGTTTTGGAACACAAAAGGTTCAGCATACAATTTTTCTAAGAAAAATTATAGAACACAAATAATTACAAATAAGAAGTAGATCGGCAAACATATGGCCCATTCAGAACAATTTTAGTACAGTTTGTCATAGATAACAATTGTTTATCATGAATCTTTTCACCTGACAGTGCCAGTTCAACCTTATAACTTTATTTTGTGTACCTATGGAGGGATTTGAAACCTGGAGAATTTGATAATACGTAGAATATCTGATTGATTAGATTCATGTACTTAGGTTTCCTACAAATACTCAACAGCAAATAAGCCCTCATCCCTATTATAAATATAATTTTCATGCATAAATCTATTACATTATCAAGTACACTTATTTTCATTCAGAACAATTTAAATTCTCTCATTTGCAGTACAACTACCCAAGCAGAGCATAAGATTGTTCCTTCATGAGGTACATAACAAAAGAAATTGTGGCATATGTTTGACTTAAAATTCTATTCTACAAAAGAACGAAAAAACAGCAGGCCTATGTTAGGAAATTAGTATTCACATAACTATTAGGCTATGGGAAGAGTTCTAACAGGCGCCAGAAAATATGAGATGGAGAAGAAGGCAATCTCTAAAGATATTAAAGCACACAAATAATCAAGGAACATTACCTGCCAGACAGAAGACATATACTCACGATGCACAAGCTTATTTGATACACTTGAAACTGCAGAACCCGGTGAACATGGCCTCTTGAGATTCCTTTGCCAAAAAAGATTATTGGGCATCAACAAGTTACATGAGAATACAAATAGAAAGTCAAACATTGGCTTCTAAGAAATTACTGAGATAACTTTTTATTCATTGAATCTTTGTTAGGACAATTAAGCCACGCTTAAGAATATGGCTTTAAGCATTGTAGTCTGCTTGAAAAGGAATTAAAAATGATAATGGATATCACGAGTCAATTATGAAAATATTTCAAAATACACTGCAAGAATCTGAATGCTACAGTGATACATGGAAACATCAAGTCATTCAGAACCCAAGCAAGGACCAGAAAGGGGAAGCCTGTGCATAGATATAGATGCTCGGAATTGGAAATTTGTACTACTATCGGATTTAACAGATTGAAGAATACATTGAAGGTCATGCCAACATATAAAATGCACTATTGCTATATAGAAGGCATTGCGAAACTGGCAATAAATGCATAACCTGAACAAGATTGTCAAGAAAGGAAGAGATGAACACAAAAAAAAGGGAAAAAATATTAGCGCCAAGTTTTATGCTTGCCCGTTGTAATTTGATTGAAGGATTCAAAAATATTAATCAATAAAGTTACACCCATATATATAAATATACACTACATACAATCCTAATCAATTTAGGATTTCTAATTGAACCAATCTTCTAATTGCTATATACAATCATATTTTATGTACAACACTCCCTCTTAAGCTGGAGCATACATATTAATCACGCTCAGCTTATTACAATAATAATCAACCCGAATTGTTACAGTGATAATCAACCCGAATCCCATTAAGGGACTTTGTGAAGATACCTCCCAGTTATTCTCCTATGTTACAGTCAAGCTCACTCCAAACACATTTCAAGGATTGGTTTACAGACGTTTCACTCATGGTCAGAAGAAAAAGAAAGTGACGGCAGCATCTAAGAAGGAAATACTGGCAGCAGCTGGTGATTCAAAGAACTGATGATAGCAGTAGTTTGATTTAGTTAAGTTCTATGTAGTAGTTTGTTTTTGTTTAGTTAATTTCTATACAATGTAATTTCTTTATTTTTTTTTGTAATTTCCATGTAATATATAAACATGGAAAGCAGTTACTATTAGGAATAGCAGTTATCTTAATGGGAAGTTTCTGCTGTAGGATAGTTATATTGTAATGTATTATAATCAAGTTTGTTTAATGAAAAGAAAACAAGTTGAAATTCCAAAAATCTGGTGTGTTAATGAGATCGTTGGGTTCTCTCTTAACGAGCCTAAATTCAGTTAATTCACAAAATAGGTCACAAGGACAGAGATTCTCAAACGAATAAACCAAACACTAATCCACATTTTGATTTCCAAGTTCATAGACCTATAACTTAATCTATTACCTGAGACCATAACATCCGGTCTTCACATAAACTGTAGAAATCAAACCTTGCTGAATCTTCTCACGAACGAAATGGCAATTAATCTCGATATGCTTAGTTCATTCATGAAATACAGGATTGCATGCAATGTGAATAGTAGCTTGGTTATCACACCACAACTTGGCTGGTACTGAAGATTTAAGACCTACTTCAATCAAAAGCTTTTATATCCACATTATTTCACACACAAGCCGTAGCTCTATACTCTGGTTACACTTGAACGTGAGACAACATTCTGCTTTTTGCTTTTTCACGAAACCAAATTCCCTCCAACAAGTACACAACAACCTAAAGTAGACCTATGATCATCTTTGGATCTCGCCCTGTCAGCATCTGGAAAACATTCAATTCTAGGATGATCATGATTACCATACAATATTTCTCGCCCAAGTGCTCCTTTTAAGTAGCAAAAAAATTTGTTCAATGGTTGTCTAGTGATTAATTGTTGGAGAGCACATATATTGACTCACCACACTAACTAAATACGCAATATTTGAACAAGTCCAAGTAAGATAATTCAACTTTCCAACTAATTTTCTATATCTCTCAAGATCTTTAAATAATTCATCATCTTTATGAGTTGCAAGTTAGGAACCATTGGAGTATTGCATGACTTAGCTCCCAACTTCCTCATCTCAGACAACAAATCAAGTACATATTTCCTTTAAGATAAAAATATTCCCCTCTTACTTCTTGTTACCTCAACACCCAAGAAGTATCTCAACATTCCCAAATCTTTGCTATGAAACTGAGTATGGAAAAGATTTGAGGGATGAAATCCATATAATATCACTCCCAGTAATAATAATATCATCCACAAACACGACTAACAAAATGATACCAATAGCAGAATGCTTATTAAAAAAAAGAATGATCCAACTTACTTTTCTTCATGCCAAAATTCTTACCTACCTGACTAAATTTTCTAAACCAAGCGCAAGGACTCTGCTTCAATCCGTACAGAGACTTATGAAGATAGCAAACTATTCCATGCTCCCCTAAGCAATAAAGCCAAGCAGTTGCTCCATATAAACTTCCTCTTGAAGATTTCCATGGGAAAAAACATTTTTGATGTCTAACTGATGGAAAGGCCAATTATAAGTAGCCGCCATAGAAATAAACAATCTTATAGAAGTCAGCTTAGCAACAGGAAAAATGTATCAAAATAATCTACTCCATAAGTCTGAGAATATCCTTAAGCAACAAGACAAGCTTTAAATCTGGCAATGGATTCATCAGGATTGACTTTAACAGCAAACACCCATTTACACCCAATAGCCTTCTTAGTTGCAGGCAAATTTACTGAAATCCAAGTACCATTATCCTCTAAAGCACTCATCTCCTCAATCACAACCTTACGCCAACCAGGATGAGAAAAAGCTTCTTTAACAGTCTTAAGGATAATTATAGAATCAAGAGATGAAATAAAAGAACAAGAGGGCGACAAATGATTATAAGACACAAATGAAGACACTGGATATATGCACGTACGCTTACCTTTACGAAGAGCAATAGGAAACTCACTGTCAGAGACTGGTAGTGATGATGAAGGAACAAGATCATTTAAGACTGGATCTGACGACGAAGGAGCTGGTTTAGAACATGGAACCGGAGGGGTTGATTGCGAGAATAAACTTATACTATAGGTGGCTTAGGTTTATCAGGAGCAGATGTAACAGTATAAATTAACAAATCCTCATCCTCCCCCAAACTTAAATGAGAAGTAGATGGAAAGAAAGGTGTATCTTTTAGAAAAGTGACATTAGCTAACACAAAATATTTGTTAAGAGAAAGACAATAGCATTTATAACCTTTTTGAACACGAGAATACCTAAGAAAATACACTTTAAAGATTTTAGATCTAGCTTGGTAACCTGAGGACGAACATCCCGAACAAAGGATGTACAGCCAAATATCTTAGGCTCAACAGGAAACAATGTTATATTTGGAAACAGAACATGATAAGGAATTTTACCTAAAAGACAGATGAAGAGAAAAGGTTAATTAAAAAACATGCTATGGAAACTGCATCAACAAAGCTCTTGCAATTTCAAGAAGGTCTCTATTTCTTTCTTGTAGCGACTCCATTTTAAGATGGCGTATCTACACAAAAAGTTTTATAAATACTGTCATGCTGAAGGATGTAAGTTTGAAAGGATTTTGACAATTATTCTTTAAGATTATCACTCCTCAATATTTGTACAAAAACATTAAATTGAGTTTTAACTTCTGCACAAAAGCAAAAAAATGAGAAGACACCTCTGACCAATTTTTCATTAAATATAACCATGACATACAAGAGTAATCATCAATAAAAATAATAAGATATATATACCTAGTTTTGGACTCAACTAGACACGGACCCTAAACATCTGAATGGAGTAACTCAAAAGGAGCACTAGCTCGTTTATTGACTTTAGGACTTGAACTAAGATAATGGTATTTAGCAAACTAATAAGAATCAAAATTTAATGAAGACAAACTCTGAAACTGGGAACAAAGTTGGTTTAACACATGAAGAGAAGGGTGACCCAACCTAAATGTGCTTTGAGAGGGGCTACAATTCCATAACAGACTATAGATCTTGAAATTTTTGTATTAAGGATGTAAAGATCTCTAGACTCATGTCTTTTACCAATAATCGTGTTCGTCATAAGATCCTAAAAGAAACAGTGATCGGGAGAAAATGAGATACAACAGTTAAGGCTATGAGTGAGTTTGTTGACAGAAATTAAATTAAATGATAACTGTGGTAAACTAAGAACAAATAACAAAGAAAGTGATGGTGTTGAATTAATTGTTCCATACCTAATAACACAAAATGTTGACCCATCTGCTAAAGTAAGTGAAAAGGTAAATTTATGCGACTTGAAGGTAGAAAACAGATTTGAATTACCTGTCAAATGATCTGTAGCACCAGATCAATGACCCAGTTTGAAAAGGAAACAAGAAATGTATTGGGTTTACCTGACTCAACGATGGTAGTAACAGGAGGAGATTGAGTTTTCAATAATTCTTGGTACTGGGCAAATTTTGCATACTCATCTGCAGATAGCATTACAGGCTTTTAGAAGTATCTGTGGTGGATGCAATATGGGCAAACTGTGTTTTCTTATTCTGCAACTTTCTAAAATCCTACTACATATGTTCTGGCTTATGACAGTAGTGACGCGCTATCTCTCCTGACTCTCATCCACAAGTATTAGTATTCCTATCATAGTTGCTAGATCTCATCCCTTTACTACCATTCCCGCTCTTGTATTGTTGTCTTCCTAATTTAGATGTAGTATTATGACTAACAAGTACACTACTAAGCTGAACAAGTGAAGAATTTTCTATACGAATGACTCTACTAAAAGCATCTTGTAGAGAAGAAATTTCTAAGCTAGAAAGAATTTGTAGTGTCCTAAATAATTCATTAATTCTCTGACTGTCCTACAGAAATTCTTAATTCTTCAACTCCAATCAAGATAATTTGTAGCATTAAGTTTATGTTCTGTGATTTTCGACATCAACAAAACCACATCAGAAACAACCAGTCTTTTTCTCAGCCATATTTCATGAAGAATAAACCCAACATACCCAAATATAGAAAACAAATTTTGCCTAAGAAAATTTTTGAAAAACCAAACCTGTAAGAAAAGATGTCCCACACCGCAATTGATATTGACCCAAACAGGTACACAAACAATTTGTAGAAGCCTAGGCGATTTCATTGAGACAAATCGGAGCAAATTTTGGCACAGGACATGTCTCCACATGCCGGCAAGTTAGGCTGCAACAGAGATCTTCCATAGGTGTGTGTGGCTCACGCGCAGGGCTGCTGATCGCCGGATTTTGGAAAACCACTAATTGGCAGGTGATCTTTCTTCCTATATGGGCGATGACAATAACAAAGCACTCTAGGATGATGACCCAAATATTGAACAAAAACTGTCACTATATTTTTCAGCAATCCCAAACCCAAAAAATATACTAGAAGTTCTAATTTCTTTAGTTCTTGGCTCTGATACCATGTAATTTGACTGAAGGATTCGAATAAATTAATCAATAGAGTTACACCCATATATATACACACACACACACACTACATATAATCCTAATCAATTTAAGAGTCCTAATTAAACCAATCTTCTAATTGCTATATACAATTCTATTTTATATACGTCTATAATACCGATCAACCGAAACAAATGTACTCTCGTTGACAAACGTAGGATGTGCATTTCACCACAACCAGCCAAATAAGTAATTTCTTAAACCGAAACAGCAATACAATGGAACTATAAAAATTCATCATTTTGGTTTCTCAAGAACTAACCATTTGATGTTATTTGCTGCATATCTATTCCCAAGAATGGTTGCTTTTGCAGCAATCACGAGCATAGGATGCACCAGTAGAAGCTTTTTGATCTCCTGAACAATAGTTTCCCAAACATTCTGGAGCGAGAAACCTTTCCTATGTGCCAAACATTACCATGACTATATCACAAAGTCCTTCAATATGGTACACAAGAATAATGTATTATAGCATACACATCACTAACTCGCTGTGCATAGTTATTAAAGGCACTCTCGAGGCGCATGCCCTTGCACTCAGCCCCCAAAAGAAGGGTAATGTTACAAACGCATGCAACTTAGTACACCATAACCTGCAGGCAAGGTGCACTCACATCGCGCTTTTCTTACAATCAACTATTTTTACGTTTATTTTTTTTCATTTAAGTTTGAAAATAGCTTATCACAGACCTGTAATCACATATCTGAGAGAATAAATCGATCACTTTATTCACACCAATAACACGTATATATACACAAGTAGGAAGACTCCTTAACATGGTAGGAATACTATACAAGGAGGACTCCTATTTAGGGTATACAACCTATCCTATATACATTTTGTAACAAGACTAACCACGCAAAATTATCTCAATAGAAAAAGGAAAAGGATAAAAGAAAAGATAATTTAAAGAAAGAGACGACCGACTTAGGGCAAAGGAGACATGATTAAAAGAAAAAAGAAGTTGCTGCTCACAAAAGAAGTTGCTGGAACACTAGTAAATCATTGTGCTTTGATATGTGTTTTAAGAATCGTTGCTATTTAGTATTAGTAGGATTAGGAATATCATTTTAATTCTGATGTCTTTTAAATTCCTCAAATTCAATTTTAGATTTAGAAACCTTTATTGCTAAGTTTCTGTGTTTATTTTTGTCACGACTCTTGTTTTGAGTATTAGTTATGTTATTGTATAAGCTTGCTAGTACCATTTTTCAATTTTATTTTGTCTAGTATCCATCAAGCGTGCACTTGCGTGCAGGCTCCAGAGCCCTTTTGTGCCTTTGTGTGTGCCCTACGCTATATGCAGATATAAAACCCCAAACAGATAGTACCATGAAAAAGAATGAAAATCCAAAAGCATTCTCACTAGGTCTTTCTGTTAGTGGAAAACACCATACCTTCAACCCAACTCCCAAACCAGTTTCCTCCATGTCTTTCTAATCTTTTAGGATTTGTTTGACAGCAAATAAGAAAGAAACAAACTCCTGTAAATGTTATGACTTTTTTAAATTTTAGTTTTCGAAATTTTGAGAGAAAAATTAATAAATAAATGAAGCATGTTAAGATTGTTTTTATATGTTTCTAATTTTTTTTCTCTATTAGGCCTCCATTGTTTTCTTTTGAAGTTCATTAGGTTGAGCATTTCTGTAAATTTTACAGAACCTATTGTAGTTTCAAATTTTGACTTTGTAGTCACTACCATAATGTGTATTCAAATTTTTAGTACTAAATGTATCAATATTTATCCATTTTATAAGTTCGACTAAATTCTTAGCATCTACACTAGAGTTGAGCCACTTCAGTTGGTTCCTAATGCAGGATAGCAATATTAAATTTAGGAACTTAATTCTTATTAATAATTAAATTCCTAATTCCGATATACTTTCCTGCAGCAAGTCACAATACCTTATTATGATTGTTTTTCTTTTTTGGTTATAGAAGACTAACAACAGGATGTAGTTCAAATCAAATAATATTTTGGTATTTAAAAATGTACTATTAAAACTTTAGATAATGCTAAAACTATAAGTTTAAAGGCTATATTTCAACTTCCACTAGATACTAAGAAAACTGCAGGATTGAATATAAAAACCTTTTACAGCAAAATGATACAATCACCTGCTGTTATCACCGAGGAATGATGTTGAAGCCCGATCTACCCAGTGAAAAGCTCCAATACTAAAAGGGATAAATAGGAAAGGAGCAAAAGAAGATTACATTAGATAATTCTCGATAGATAATAATATGATTGATGTTTGTTAATACTCAATCAAGATTGGGAAACATTAAAGAATAAAATATAAAAATATAATGTCTTTTTTCTAAAGCATCCAACAAAACTCTTTCTGATGCTTTTCACATTCAAGGTCCACGAAAATTTCAACAAGGATCCATTACATGTAAACCTTTTTCAAAAAGTGTAGCCAGCACCTACTAGAAAGAAATCAGCTTTGCTTTCCCTCTATCAAAAAGGGGCGCAGCACTTAAACAAAACGAACCTAATAGGCTCTTCTTTATATATTACATAGGCCCAGCACATGCACCTCTATGACCCTCTTTCTTTTTAAAATATTTTCTCTAAACTTGATATGTTAAAAATTTGTGCCATGTTCTTCTTCAAAGACATTAACAATTAAATCTCCAGCAAACTAGCATAGCACATGTTCTTCCTCAAAGACATTAACAATTAAATCTCCAGCAAACTAGCATAGCACTCAAAGTCTCAACAACTACGATAAGATCTTTGGCTTCATTTTACCACATATTATGTGTCATAAAAAGTTCTCAGTTCTTTTTGTAAGGTAGCACTACAATTAAACAAACACTATGCACATATGTACATTTAAAGCAAAATAATCATTCCTTTGCACTAAGGATACTAATATAGTAACCATACCAAAATTTTTGTGTTATCAAATACAACAAATTGTGAAAACGTTATGATATAGTAGAAAAGGAAGCAAATAAACTGAAACCAGGCATAGTATTGAAAAGGCACAATAATCAAAAACCCAATGGCAAACCTGTCAATCATCATGCAACTGATGGTAATTCCTTGAGCTTCTCTATCCCTTTGAATTTGATGACGCAAAGTCTATAACCCAGAAAGTGAAAAAGAAAAAAACAAAACAAAACAAAAACAAAAAGTTCAAAAATGGTGTCAGATCAAGGTAAGCTTTAGAAAGAAATAAATAGCTAATATGCACCAAACCACCACAGATTGAGGAGGCAAGATAAATTACCGGGATCAATTACATTTAGTTTGGTCATAGGCAATCACGGGGTCTCATTACTTCCATTCAAAGCAGCGGATCAGAATAAGAAAAAAAATAAATTTAAAAAAGCCATATTTTAGCCATGATCAAGTACCTTAGCATGAAAAGTTAAATGGGATGCACTATTAACAAGCTCATATCGAACTAACCGAAAATTGGCTCATTAACTTTTGATATTTGAGTTAAATGGGATTCTTCAATCCCATTTTTTTTTCTTTTTGTGTATTCAGAAATAGCAATTACGGTTCATTAATTTAAACATTGAGTAAGGAACAGATATTATGACCTTGAGAGTAGCAAGAAACTCAAGGCTATCATAACAACGGATATAGCGAAACCGTCTCATGCAAGCTCCAAATATTTCCTCATCATCAGATCCTACCCAAATTTTTAAACCAAAATTTACAAAGTAAAACCAGAATAATAACAACAATAAAGGGTATCTAAATTAGCTTACCGTTTGTTTGGATGATGCGATTCTTGAGGATTTGAGAAAGGCGTAAGATGTCAAAACGACAATCCAAGTCAACAAAGAAGACTAAACGACCCAATCCTCCGCAATATTGAGGAAGAATGCAATGGGTTGCAGATTGCATGAGTATGTGAGTTTTGGCAGAAGGAGAGGAGCCTATAACCTCGATCACATTCCCTACGCGAATTGGAACTTTATGAAAAGGAGGAGGAAGATGTAAGTAGGGCCTCTCCTTTTGAACCCTTGACAGCATCTCCCTCCCGCTCTCATCTCCCTCTATCCACCCTCTTATTCCGTTGCTCATCGATTTATTCTCTAGTTCCTACCTGTTTCTGCGCAAAATTTTTGAAGTATTAGAGCGGGAATGGTTCTTCTTTTCTGTTTCTTTTGTCTGTTTGGAAAGCTGTGGCAGTGTGGCTCCACAGTGGCCTATAAGAGTTTTTTGTTTTAAAAATCCTGCAATGCGAAACTTTTATCTCAAAAATAAGTCTATTGGTATAAATTTTAGAATTCTTTTTTAATATTAGTAAATTTATCAAAAAAAATATAAACGTTTTGGTAATTTTAACTAATTGATTAAGTCTGTCAAATTTTGATATATTTTATCTATTGCGACCTAAAATACCCACAATCTTTAGTATTTAAATGTGTGGGGTTATCCGACTTCTAATGTAGTTAGATTGGTTTTCTTAATTAAATGGAGTGGTTGCATTAGCACAATTTATATATATATATATATATATATATATATTAATTTTTGAAATCTAAAATTTTTTAACACATATGATTAATTTCTTACATATATAATTTTTATTTTGACATGTATATTATTTTTGATACGTGAGATTCAAGCTTATGTGTAATTTTATAATTTTTTTCATTAATTTATTAATTAATAATTTACATTTCTAATTAAACACTCATTCTAATCTTAAAAAATAACATATTAATAATAAATTAGTTTTCTAATGATTAGTTTTCTAAATAGATAATATTTAGTTTCTAGTTAGATAATGATTATTCTAAAAATATCAAACTAATTATATTTGAATATTATATCAAGTAATAGATTATTTTTTAAATTAGATAATGATTTTAATTATAGAAAATAATATTTTTAAATATTATATTTACTAATAAATTAATTTTTCTAATTCTAAAAAATAGTAATATCAATTATATTGATAATTTATAATATTAAAATTAATAAATAAATATTTTTAAAATAATTTTTATATTATTTTACTAATAAAATTTAAAATATTTAAAATATTTAAAAATAGTTAGTTTGCTATTATTTTTAAAATAATATAAATTAATATTAAATATTAAAAAATTTATTAAATTATATCTATAAACTTGATTGTATAATCAAAATAATAATAACGGCAAAATAATAATAATGGTCATATAATACACAGATAAACGACTAGTAAATTATTAAACTCGAAATTATTTTTTGCAATAGATTAGCTATGGGTAAATTTATTTTACTAATGTTTATCTACCTCTAGCTTGGACGATGTAATCGTTGAAGGTTTCACTGACATTGTCAATCACATCACATCACATTTAGAAATCTCACGAATAAATAACTTATAAAATTTGTAAGGATCTCTCTTTAAGAAATTAACTTATGCAGTTTTATTCTCACCTTTAATTTCATTAATGATTTGTTTATAAGGAGCTTCATAAATACTTCTTGTAGCCTTTTAGACATATTTTTTACAACTTGTCCCTTAAACTCCTTATAATATACATGCTTAATACAATTTCTTTGTTCAACGAAATGTGCCATATTCTTTATAGCATTAATCGGACTCTCTTAATCATTACAAAAAATAAATGTTACACAAAAATAAAGTAACTACAAGACAAATAACATAGTGAAATATAGTTTTTACCTTTTGTTGGTCATTAATAGAGATCTAACCTAATCCATTATTGATTTGCTACTCTTCCAAAATAATAGTAGAAAACCAAGATCATTAGTATTCATTTTTGCAACTCTTCCAAAATAATGGTAAAAAAATAAGGCCATTAATATTTATTTTTAGTTGAAGCTACAACCCAAAAGATAGAAAATATTTAGTTGTTTCAATCTTATCCAACGGTGCATAATAAAATCCTAAAAAGGTTTTCAAAAAGTATTTATCTAACTCAATAATGGGTTATAAGCTTTCAAAAAGCTTTTTCTTAAATTATTAAATCCTATAAAGAATCCTTTAAAGGTGCAATCTTCTTCTAGTAAAAAAGTTTTCTTTATCCACCCCAATAACTCAACTTTATAACTTCTTAATTTAGCATAACATCATGAACATACACTCTTAGCATATTAAATGTCTTTTATTTGGCCCTATAGCACTTTGATCGTGACACTTGTACATAAAAATTACCTAGCAAATCATCCTCTAAGTCTTTGATAATCCAACTGAGATTTCTTCTAACTTATGCATATATTACTTTGCTATCCATTTAGAGACAGCTTGTTTATTCTTCATCTCTATAGCACCTACACTTAGTCACTTATGACTTAATGAAAAAGGTATGCTTTCATTTAATCATGCTCCCATATAGCCTTCATACATTATGACTATTAATAATTGCCCATTTTCTGAATTGTAGTTTTGCACTAGCGTGCATCTACAAATTACATTCTAAGAACTAGCTATAAATACTTATGAGTACATCTAGGATCATATACAACTCTCTTTCTTCTCTTTCTCGAATCCTCTTCAAAGTTCTCTTCATCAATACAATTTGAATTCAAATCTCCTCCAAAGTCCTCATGTTCACTAACAAAGCTAAAATCTTCACTATTTGTATTTCTTATCCTATCACATTAGTAGTTATCCTTTTGAAATACAAACCAGTGCTACTATGTAATCTATTAGTAACCTCATCAATTGGCACATAATTCATATACTTTATTTTGTTTTATCTTGCTTCAATATACTCTTCATCATCTGACAATTCATTGTCTTTAACCTCATTGTCGATGTCCCTATCATTAAATAGTAAGTAGTAAAGATCTTTTGCTTCTCTTACATGTATTTGCTCATTTTATTCTGCACTAACATCAATAGTAGTGTTGACATTTCAAGTCTATCTAAATTGTTCACTATGTTAGGAATTGCACTAATGCAGTTAACACCACCTCCTTTTTTATTGTAAGAGATTCATACTTGTTCCCATCTATTAGCCTAAGCGCCTTGTGATAGGTTATAAATAGTTATACTTATTGTGTTTAATTCTCTTACATTTTGATTGGATAATGTGCTTAGTTGTGGAAATTGTGTTTATTCCGATCTAGATGGTGAAATATCAAGGACTGAGTGAAATTCAGCCAAAAGACATATTTTAAAGCATCACTTATCAAAAACTAAGTCTTTTGAAGGAAGAGCAAA
The DNA here is from genome assembly GCF_019578655.1 of Ricinus communis. Taxonomy (NCBI): domain Eukaryota; kingdom Viridiplantae; phylum Streptophyta; class Magnoliopsida; order Malpighiales; family Euphorbiaceae; genus Ricinus; species Ricinus communis. The sequence continues at coordinate 7,973,505 of NC_063259.1, forward strand.
AATTTGGGCAGAAGATCATTTTCAATAAGGCGTGACCACGCCTTACAACCCATGAGCTCCTAAAAGTTGCAAAAGATAGCTTAGAATTTTTCAGAGATAAATTTATGGTGGACCCATCTTTAGTTAATTTCATTTATTTTTGGAAGTGTTGGATAAAGAGGACTTTCTCCCATGTATTTAGGATTTTAATTTGTTTAGATTACTCTTTCTCCCACATGAAGTTTATTTCTTTTTAAAAAGGATTCTCTTATTAGGGTTTAGGTTTAACTTCCTATATAAGGAGGCCAGTTCTACCAAGTAAAGGGGGCTGAGTACTTTGAGATTCATATTCTTATTCTTCTTCTATTCTCTACAATTCTTGTGAATTCTTACTCCACCATGAGTGGCTAAGTTTATAGTTTCTAATTCAAGAGTGAATAAATTCCAATTGTAATTTTGTAAGGCTTTGTGCTTAACAAAATTCTTCTTTAATTCAAGTATTCTTTATTTCTTGTTCTTATTATTTATGAATTATTGATATTGGTTGAACTGACGACTCAACTTTAATATTGATTTTTTTATTGCTAAACTTTGAGTTTGTGATCCGTAATTGTCATGAACGATTGGCACAAGTAGCAAGGAGCTGGCTCATGTGTGTGTGATTGCGGCTTATTCAAATTACATAGCTTGCATGATAGGCTCTAGGAAAATAAAGGAACAAGGTTAATTCAATTGCAGTTATCTCAATTAATTAATATTGGTTTAGTCATTCTCATTATTCTTATTGCTATCACTAAGTTGATATGGAACGCTATCGTGCCTAGTTGACTAATGGTGAGTTTTGATTTGGATGTTGGGTTTGAGTCAATTATATTAGGAGAATTACATTTATTGCGACTTTTTCGAATAAGTAAACTAAGTACTTGAATAGAAGAATTGATATTTTAGCCTATGATCATTATTACAATTGGATGGAATTAGCACTCTTGAATTGGAAATTTGTTAAGATTGATTTTTATTTACTTTAATATTCAGCTTTCATTATTTTCTGTTTATTCATAATTTTAATTCAAACATTCAAAATCCCCCCATTTTTATTTTACTTTGAGAAGCTATCCATATTGGTTCCCTTGGGATTCGACTTGGTTTCACTATTTCTACAAGTTAGTTTAGGAAAATCAGTAATTTATTTTGAAGGGCTTCGACAACCCGTTCACCTTGTCATATGACTTAATCACTTATTCTGATCTTAACAAATAAATTGAATTGTTGATCTAATAATTTTTCAAGAGTTGATGTTGTAGCTTAGTTCAAGAAAGGTTGCTCCAAATTGGCGATTGCACCACGAGAGCGCGCCTGTGAAAAGCAACATTTTCATGGCAGAAACTTCAAGTCTACAAAAGCTTAGAATCATGATCGCACCTCAAGTGGGTGTCACCACAAAACTTGAAGTTTAAAGTAACCGTTAGGAACCACTAACAGTAATATTGGAAAGCCGCCAATGCCATGCTGCCACGTTAGATAGCCATTAGGAAATTTCAAGATTCACGATCTCAATTTGGCATTCTGTCAAAGTGCATTTAATGCATTGTCTTAAATTAAAATATGGTGATTTTTTAAAAATATATGTGTAACGGCTCTTTTAGGTTTTTAGGCTATAAAAACCATATCAAATATCCATTTATGATTGGTCAACAACCTCCAAAAGTCCATATATTGTGTATTTAATATTTCTCTTTCTTACAAATAATTTCTTAATTCTTGGTTGTTTTAATAGCTTGCATGCTCTTGTGAGGTTTGAGTGTTAGCCTAAACACTTTGGATATGATTTAAGGGTTAGCTTAGGAAAAACTCTTGTAAGGGTTCGGTGTTAGCCACTAAAATAGAAGGTGTACGGTTTAGTGTGAGCTATAAAACACCAAGTTTGGAGTGAGCTTTAAAGAAACCATTTTGTAAAGATTGATAGTATAGTGAATTTTCAATTGTGAATTGGGGAGTGGACGTAGAGTTTGTTAATCTTGAACCACTATAACTTCTTTTATCTCATTCTTTACACTCTTTTAAGCTTTTTTCAAACCAAAATTTTTAATTTTCCATCCTTCTCTATTCACATAATTCAAAACACTCCCCCCCCCCTCCCCCCAAATCTTGGTTCATAAAGACAAACAAGTGGTATCAGAGCTTAGTACTCTTCATCAAGCTTAAGTGCAAGAGTCAAAAATCAAGATGACCAATAAAGGTACCCACCACCTTAGACCATACTTTGATTTTGTGCGATTATGCCCATTGGAAGTACAAGATAGAGATCTACATGGACAACGATACAATGGATTATAGGATTGCACGAGAAAGGAGTGAAAACTCTTATCCAAATAAAAAAATGGCATAAACATCTCTCTCCATGGAGATGAGTGGGTGGATGCTCATAGAAAAGCAAATAGAAAGAATAAGAGAGCTATGATCATCCTCCTTAGCTCACTCTCTAGATAGGAATGTGAAAGAGTTCAACATCTTCCAACTACCTACAAGATATGGAAGATGTAATATCCAGTATTTTTATTTTTAATAATAAAATAATATATATATATATATATATATATATATATATATATATAAAGTTATTTTTTCCCTCTTTTTCTTCCAATCCCCTTTCCCTCTCTTTTCTCCTTTTCCTTTACCCCCCTCTCCCTCCTTTTTTCCTTCCTCCCTTTTCCTCTCTCCGTCTCCTTCTTCCCTTTTCCCTTCTTCTGCCGGCTGCCTCACCTTCCCCGCCCGCCTGTGCACCTCTGCTACCGCTGCTGCCAACTCCTTTTCTTTCCGCCGACGCCGACCGGAAACCGACGGAAACAAACTCTCCACCCCCAAAAACCCTAGAATCAACTCTCCTCCACCGAAAAATCCTTGCCGGCAGCCTTGGGAAATGTCGCCGGAGCAGATAATCCAACCTTCTCGCCAGCTCCACCTGAGGCGTAGGAGTAGACTGCGGAACGCGATAGAGTTAAAGTCACATAATCTCTACACTATTGCTAAGTCTAATTTGATATGCTACTTTAAAATCATGTTTAATATGATTATTAGTATCGCAATATAAATAATTTCATTTAATTATTAATTACTGAGAATAATTTTAATATTATTATTAGTAGTAATATATCGTTATTTTGATAGTTAATATTATATTAATGCGATCTTTATTATTTTTCCATACAAATTGCATGATGTTTTTCCCGAAATTCTAAATCTTTATTTCAATATGTGTTGAATGATTTTGTTAGATCATGATTATTATTATATGTGTTGATTGTGATTTGGGGATGAGGCTTTAGTAGAACATGCCACCTGATGGGTTACATCAGGACCATGTGCGCACCGGTAATAATTAAAAACAGATAACAAGGTTATTATGGATTTTTGTCCTGGTCGAGCATTGCTCTTTGGGCTGAGTAGAGTTGATTGCTGGAGGTAAGGTCCCTAGTCGAGCAATGTTCTCTGGGCGCCGGCTTGGTTGGAAATCAAGTGTTCAGGCTGGAGGTAAAGACCCTAGTCGAGCTTTGCTCTTTGGGCGCCAGACCTGTTAGATTAAGAGAGCCGAAAGGCTACTAGTAATTGGAGTTAGGGTTTTACTGAGCCACTCGTCCTGCAAATATAAAAAATGTATTTTATTTTTAAAATTATGGTATGATTATAATATGATTTGTATTTGATGTACATGGTTTGTTATACTGATTGTAATAATTATTATCTTCTGTGAAGACTGCAATAGTCACAAGATTATTTGATTTTAACTCACTCCCGAGACTGACCGCCTTAGTTTTATTTTTCAAGTGACAGTTAGAGTTCTTCGTCGTCCTGCATTTTGACAGTCCGATTTCTTCTCCTTCGGAATTTTTTTTGTAAATAACCTGTACTTCATACTTTCGTTATTGTTTACTCTAGACTATCCGCAGTAGAGAACCTTTAATTTTGTTGTGATTATTCTGGTCCATGTTGGACGTGTGATGTTATAAAGACCTGATAGAATTATTTATGAAATGTCAGTCATGATTAATTATATTTTGTTAACTGTTTATTTAAATTATTGGTCTGTAAGGCTTACTACGGGATTCAGTGGCCTTAAGCCTACCCATTCTCTAGGTGTCGGTCACGAGCCCACATAATGGGTCATGAGAGAAGACCTTGGAGAATTACCATGAGGGTATAAAGCAAGTCAAATCTGAAAAGATCCACTTACTTATGACGGATTATAAACTCTTCAAAATGAAGCGAAATGAGAGGATCACCGACATGACCAACCGGCTTCTCAGCATCATCAACAATCTTCAAAAGTTGGGCAAGTACTATGAGCTTGTTGACATAAAAAATAAAGTCCTCAAGGCTCTTCCACTTAAGGACTATTGTTCAAGAGTGGCAAGTATAGAAAAAGCCAATGAGGACTTTGGAAAAGTGTCTACGAATGAACTTATTAGGAAGCTTCTCACTCATGAGATAACTCTTAAGAATGAGGAAGAGCAAAAAAAGGAGAGAGATATACAAAAGGAAACCTTTGGCTCTCAGAAGCTCCACCAAATCATAAGAAAGTGAGCTCTAATGGATCTAAATCAAGTGAAGATATGTGTCCCATTTTAATGACTATATTGCTATTGAATGTAAAATACCATGCAAGAAATGCGCACATCATGGAGAAAGCGTATTTTTTGTAAAAAATAAAAAAATAGTTAAAAAGGGGATTTTTAAAACTTCTTTTTAGAAGTAAAAATGTTATTAATGTTATACCATGCAAGAAATGCGCACATCATGCAGAAAGCGTATTTTTTGTAAAAAATAAAAAAATAGTTAAAAAGGGGATTTTTAAAACTTCTTTTTAGAAGTAAAAATGTTATTAATGTTATAAAAAGGGATATTTTTGTAAAGAACCCTTGTTACTTGGCTTCAAGCCCAGTTCGTTAGGACTTATGGGTCTTAGAATCTTGTTTTTAGACCATTTATATTATATTCTTGTTTAGGCCTTTGACCTTAGTGCTCTAGGTAGGGGTGGATACTTTTGTTGAAGGGAAAAGGCTCATTTTGGCCTTTAATGTTCGGATCAAGGAACAAATATGCCTCTGAACTAAAATTTAGGACATTTAACTACGAAAATCATATTTTCCAAAAAATATAATCCCTTGGCTAAGGGAACAAACTAACAAAAGTTACTCTATTTGCTTAAGGTGACTTGGCATCTTTGTTGGTTCCTTGTAACATAATTTATTCCTCTTTATCTTTCTTCTCTTTTTCCCTTTCTCCTTTTGCAATAATTAAAACCAATGAATTTATTAATCTCAAACTCAATTTTTATTATCTATTAAAACCATTAAACTCTAATAAAGACCAATAAATTGATTGGTATAGGATCAAAACTCAGTCAAAACAGTCATGCTTTGCAACATTGAACCATTTTTTTTTTTAAAAAAGAGAGGAAAAAATGGCTGCTTTCTTAACCAAATTCAATTGCAGTGTATAAAATGAGAAAAAATAGTTATGAAAGAAAAATGATTAAAATTTGACACCATTCATCAAGAGAGGCCCAATATTTTGTTATTCATTTTCTTTACAACAAAGCCAGACAATACATTATTCCAAGTCATTAAACTTCTACTAAGGCATATCATCTAAAACCTTAACTATATTATCCAAATCACTCACTGCAAAGTAAAATTCAATAAGCTTATCATCCAAAATCCTTTCTTTATCAAAATCTAGCTTCAAAATTCTTGCCATGAAGCTTTTTGCGATCTAACAATTATATAGAATTCAAACCTTGTATATTCAAATCCCTTTTAAAACAATACGAAAGAAAGAGAGACAATTTGGAAAAGAAGAAAAACAAATGGAAACATAAATATATAAATTATGTAAACAAATAAGAACTGAAATGATGGGTTCTTTGAGAATAATTAAAAGCTCATACCGCTTAAAACAATCTTATACAACAGAGATTAAGAATGAAGCTCTGAAATCCATTAATGGCAGCTCTACCTCAGTACTTCCAGCTCCAGATTTAACATTCTCTAATATCCAGTGGTGATAATAAATGGGAAGGGTATGGATCAGATCTAGGAGATAAAACATCTGGCGGTTAAGCACTAGCCATTACAACATTTCCAAATTTTGACACCCCGAAAATCGCTACCATATACTAATCAAATAGATAATATGAAGGCAGAACATGAAACTTTTAAGACTCTAACTTTTTCTCAAGGAAGGATTGTATAGAATTAACTAATCTAAAGTATAGAGATGTAGCATAGAGAGACAAAATAATAAAAAGAAAACAAGAAAGGAAGAAAAAGGCTGAGGAGAAATCTGAAGAAAATATCGAGAGATCAGAGAGTTAAGGCCGAGAAGGTGAGGTGAGAGTTAAGATTTGCTAAGAAGGAGAGGAGTACAAAATGGGTTCCTTCATATTTATAAATTTAAGACACGTGGCACTTAGGTTAACGTTTGTAACCTCCATATTTTATTGCTATTAGCCAAGGGTCTTATTTTCAGAAAAATATGATTTGCACAGTTAAATATTCCAGATTTTAGTTTAAGGGCATATATATTCTCCACACGCAAATATTAGAGGCTAAAATGAGCATTTTCCCTTTATTGAATCATGGTTTTTATTGTATTCTTTTAAGACCTTTTTTAGTCCAGCAATTTCTTTAATTGTTCAAACATTCATCTATATTAATTTTATTTGCAGTCCCTAATTTTAAATGTGTTCTTTTATTACGGTTTCTGATTTTTCATTGGTATTATAAAATTTTTTATATTTTAATTTGAAAAATATTTAACCTTTTGAATTTCAATAATTGCCCATCTCTATTATGTGGCAATATAATTTGAAATAAATCTAATATTTTTTTATTTAACAAATTCATAATATTATAATATCGTATCATTTTTACTAGAAGTTGACTTGAGATCAAATTGAAATAGTTTTAATAGTATTAAAATGAAACAAATTCTAAATTCTTTCACGCTTATGCATCAAAACAAAGAAAGAAGAATAGAATTGAGAAGTTGACAAAAGAGAATGGCAATTGACAGTGTACTCCTCATGAGTTGAGTATTGTGAAGGTTAATTATTTCAAAAAAAGTTGTTCACTTCACTCTAAGGGGACACGATTGCATTCTGAATTTTGTTCATCCTAAAGTATCGGCAGATCAGAATATGGCTCTAGGAGGCATTATTTATGCACCCGGATAAATCTTCAAGTTTGGATGGAATGAATACAGCTTTTCTCCAAAGGTTATAGGATATTGTCGGAGGTGATGTGATTGATACGTGTAACCTTTTCTTCAACATGGATCATTTCAGGAAGGGCTTAACGATACATGCATTTTGTTAATTCCCAAGAAGTAGAATCCAGTGTCGACGGGAGATTTGAGACCAATTGCTCTCCATAATATGGTTTACAAAGTCATAGCCAAAATTCTTGCTAATCGGATGAAAGGTATTCTACCTGGCCTTATTCTTAAATAATCAAAGTGCATTTGTGTCTAGGCATCTAATCACAGATAATATATTAATTGCATTTGAGACTGTTCACTTTCTCAAATGCAAAAGAAAAGGAAAGAATGGTGTCGCTACCCTCAAAATCGACATGAGTAAAGCGTACCATTGAGTTGAATGGCACTTTTCTCAAGGATTGTTGAGATTTTGAGTTGTTAGGGTTGTTAGGATATGATAAGTATTTATCTTTTAAATTTAGAGTCTAGCTATTAAGAGGTTGTTATTTAGTTTCTATCAAAATCTTATATATAAGTAAAAATATAAGGCTGATGTATATCTTTTTGATATCAGAATACAATAATGAAAACCTAATTCTTAGATTATTTCTTTCAAGTTCGTATCAGAGCCTACAAAAAAAAAAAAGGCTTTGAAACACTTAAAACAACATGAGTGGTAGAGATGCTGAACCATCTGAATCGAAACCTATTATCATTCAATCTGAATGAGCATTCAATGCAGGAATTACGCTTACATAATCGAATTTATGACGTATGGTCTCAACTAATGGAAATGCATATTGCTGAAAGAGAAAAGCTTTCCTATATTCAGGGAAAAATAAAACCACCTGCTGAATCAGAGGATGGGTATGAAAAGTGGTATGCTGAAAACCAAAAGGTGAAGAGATGGCTGCTAATGTCTATGAGTCCAGATATCATGAAGCGATATTTACGCTTATCCACTGCCCATGAAATCTGGACTGCTTTATCAAAAGCTTTCTATGATGGCAGTGATGAGTTGCAGCTCTTCGCCTTAAACCAGAAAGCCTTTGCAGCCAAACAGAATAGAAGATCTCTCTCTGAATATTATGGAGAACTAACTGTAATTTTTCAAGAATTGGATCACAGAGACAAAGTGGTCATGAAGGATCCTGATGATGTGGTTGTACCAAAAATCTATTGAACGACTACGGGTGCATATATTTTTAGCTGGACTGGATGATCACTTTGAGCAGGTTCACGGAGAAATCCTATATCAGGAGTCTACTTCAGGCCTAGAAGAAAGCTATGCCCTGATTCGACGAGAGGAGAACCGTCGTATAACATTAAAAGGAGACTATGGAGACTCTGCTGCTACTGCAATGGTGATTTGCAACAAGTCAAAGACATCTATTGGTATTGGAAAGTCCACACAAAAATGTACTCATTATGATAAGTCAGGCCACATCAAAGATCGTTGCTTTGAGCTTGTAGGCTATCCAGATTGGTGGGATCAGAATCGAGGATCACAAAGAAGAAAAGCTAAGAATTTCATGATTTCCACTGTTGCTGAAACCAAAACAAGTGTGGACAATGTTGAATCAACTTCAACATTAGTAGCAACCACAAGCAAGGAAGGTAAGGTGTTTAATGTTTCTACATCTGTTTGTGATAGTACATGGATAATTGATTCTGGTGCTTCAAATCATATGATCTTTGATTCTGGACAGGTTAAGAAACTTAGACCATCCTTACAAAAATCTGTTTCGATAGCAAATGGTAATGAGGTTTCAATTATTGGAGAGGGATCTATTACTGCCACCAATTCTTTAAATTTAGACTTAGTTTTAATTGTTCCATCATTAAATTACAGCCTTTTATCTGTTTCACAAATCACATCAGCTTTGTCTTGTGTTGTTATTTTTTGGCCCAATTTCTGTTGTTTTAAGAATATCCAAACGAAGCAGACGATTGGCTGTAGTATTAGGCGAGGGAATTTGTACTACTTGGACATGCAATCGAATACTTCTTCCAAGTTGCATCATGCGTTTACAATGGATGGTCCAAAGAAGGAAAAAAATGAAGCAGAAATCTAGTTACAATATAGACGACTAGGGCATGCTTCTTTTGGCTACCTAAAAAAATTATTTCCTGGTTTGTTTAACAACATTGATGTTTCTATTTTTCGTTGTGATGTTTGTGAACTTGCCAAGAGTCATCGAAGCTCTTTTTCATCAAGTTTTAATAGAGGTCATTTACCTTTTATGATTGTTCATTCTGATGTTTGAGGTCCATCTAAAATTTCAACTTTGGGGGGGATCTCGTTGGTTTGTTACTTTTATCGATGATTGCACAAGGATGACTTGGGTGTGCTTAATGAAATCTAAGAGTGATGTGAGTGCATTGTCTCAGAAATTTCACACACATGTTAAGACTCAATATAATGCACATATTCAAGTGCTTTGCAGCGATAATGGTGGTGAATACCATAACTCTGAATTGAAGCATTATTTGGAAGAAAATGGAATTGTCAATCAAAGTACATGTGTTTATACACCCCAACAAAATGGGGTAGCTGAAAGGAAGAATAAGCATTTACTAGAAGTTGTTCGTGCCTCATTGCTTCATGCAAAAATGCCATTATCATATTGGGGAGAAGCTTTTTCTTCTGCTGCATATTTAATTAACCGAAGTCCTTCACAGACTCTTGATTTTTAGACACCTTTTCAGGTTCTCAATGATACTACAGCTGCTCCATCAACATCAAACTTAACTCCTCGTGTCTTCGACTGTGTAGTATTTGTACATATTCATAAACATCATCGCCATAAGCTTGCTCCTCGAGCAATAAGATGTGTGTTTCTTGGATATGCAATAAATAAAAAGGGGTACAAGTGTTATTATCCTCCAACTCTACGTATGTTCATATCCATAGATGTAGTCTTTCATGAAGATGTGATGTATTTTGAGTCTGAATTTCCGGAGGAGAGACAGGAAGAAATTCAGACATTAGATTATCAATTTCAAGAGGAGTATGAAGTGGTTGATAATGGTGTTGGTGATCACTCAGAAAATCATGGGATACGTATTGAGCAAGAAGATCTAACTCCATCCATTGAAGAAGAGTCGTCAAGTGAAGAAGACCCTGAATCTCAAGCTGAAATACCACGCAAATCACCTGCTGAAGATATTCCTATTCCTAAACCCGATCCATCGAGAAAACAATTATCAGAACGATCCACCAAAGGTATTCCTAAACTTAGTTATGAGCCTAAAATTTCTAGTAAAGTTAAATACCCAATGAGTCATTATGTGTCGAATCATAACCTGTCAGAATCAAATAAGTCATTGTCAAATCAATTATCTACTGTATCTATTCCTAACAGTGTGCAGGAAGCTTTATCTGATCCAAAATGGAAAGCTGCAATGAACGATGAAATGAAAGCCTTGCAAAAGAATGAAACATGGGAGCTTGTTGATTGTCTAGCAGGAAAGAAACCAGTGGGGTGTCGTTGGGTCTACACCATAAAGTATAAAGCAGATGGCACAATCGAGCGATTCAAAGCAAGATTGATAGCAAAAGGATACACTCAAACCTATGGGATTGATTACATTGAAACCTTCTCTCCCGTAGCTAAAATCAGTACTGTGAGAGTGTTATTATCCTTTGCTGCAAATTTGGGTTGGCCATTACAACAGTTTGATGTTAAGAATACTTTTTTTACATGGTGAATTATCTGAAGAAATCTATATGGAGCGTCCACCTGGATGTATGTCAACAATGCAGAATGGGAAAGTTTGCAAGTTGAAGAAATCGTTATATGGACTGAAACAATCTCCATGGGCATGGTTTGGGAGATTTTCAAAGTCTATGAAAGCTTTTGGATATTATCAGAGTAATGGAGACCACACCTTATTTATAAAGAAGGCAAATGGGAAGATCACAGCTCTCATTATCTATGTGGATGACATGGTAGTTACAGGAAATTATCCAAAAGAGAGGAAGGCATTACAAGAATACTTGTCCAAAGAGTTTGAAATGAAGGACCTGGGTTGCTTGAAATATTTTCTTGGGATTGAAGTTTTAAGATCAAAGAGAGGAATTTTTCTGTCCCAAAGGAAGTATGCATTGGATTTATTGCATGAAATCGGAATGTCGATGTCAACTAGTTGACACACCGATTGAGGAAAGCCCCGAAGTTGTGCATTGAGGTAGACCAAGTACCCGTTGATAAAGGAAAATATCAGAGACTTGTAGGAAGATTAATGTATTTAGCTCACACAAGACCTGATCTTGCGTATGCTTTGAGTATTGTTAGCCAATTCATGCATAATCCTGGAGAAAGACATATGAATGCTGTCATAAGAATCTTACGATATTTGAAGTCTGCACCTGGAAAAGGAATTTTGTTCACTCAACATATGGATTGGCTAACAATACTCAAAGCATACGCAAGATCAGGTCTTGTGTGAGCTAAATACATTAATCTTCTTCTTGATCCTACTAGTGCTTTTATATCTTCTGAAATTCATATTAGATTAGAGGATGTTAAAGTTTCCAGCTCGTTGATTATAAATAACCTCCAATGGGATGAGGACATCTTGCTTGATCTCTGTAATGAGAGAGATTAAAGTTAATTAATCAAATCCCTTTAAGCATGAGGCGAGTGAAGGACGAAAGAATGTGGTTCTACAATTATCAAGATTGTTATACAATCAAGCGCTCCTATAGATTACTGTATTGGGACTATCAGATTCATAATGGTGCTAATTAGTCATGTTTGTAGAATTTAAAGGTGTCTGGTAAAGTCAGAAACTTCTTGTGGCAAGGCTTGCAGTAATTGCCTTCCAATAATTGATCTTCTTCATTTGAGAAGAGTCCTTATTTCTAAGAAGTGTCCTGTTTGCCCATCCCATAATGAAACCACTTTATTAGATTGTCCAATTACCAAAGATTGTTGGACCATGGCTGCCATTAGCCGACTTAGATATGGTTCCAACACCTTATATGAGTGCATTATGAATTTCTTTATTAATCATAGTGTAGAGGAATATGAAACAAGACTATGATTAATTGGATTTTATAGAAAAATAAGAATGATATGATGTGGAGGAACAAAGCTTAGACCAAACTTAGGATGGAGGTAATATGATATGGACTAAGCCATGTTAGAGCATACTAAAATTGAATATGGATATTGCCACTTTCTCAAACACTAGAAGTATACATAGAATGTATCTTAAGAAATAACAAAGGTATTATGATTGGAGCCTTTTCAAAATTTATTAGCAGTCCTCTTACTCCTAAAGAAGTTGAAACAATGGGCCTACAAGAGGCTTTGAGTTGGCTAAAGAACAAGTCTCTAGATCACTTGGTTGTGGAGATGGATGCTTAACATGTTTTTAACACTGTTATGAACCCCTCTAAAGATCTTTTTGTCTTTTGGTATTCTTATTGCTAATTGTATTTGTTAGCTATGACTCATATACCAGTTTAAGGGACAGATACTAGAGCGGAGCGATAGCATCTGTCTAATGGGAGAGTTCCGTAGTTAGTTTGCGGTGGGTTGGGGGTGCGGGGGCAATGCCCCCGCGGTACGATACGGTACATGGTATTTTTGTAATTGTGCCAAGGGTTATATATATATATATATCTTTTATATTTATAACCTAGTTAGAGGATTAAAAAAAATAATACAGCCGCTCATCGCTCCCGAGGACATAGGCACATTGCCGAACCTCGTTAAATTCTTGTGTTCTTATTTTTCTTGATTGTTTGTTCATATTCCTGTGATTATTAGCCTTATTTCTCAACAGTATTAGTTTAGCTTCTAAATTTGCAAATGCAATTTCAGTTTATGAGGCATTTAGTGAACTTAGCTGCACACAAACTTACTCGTGTAGCTAGTTCTTTATTTGATGCTAGGGAATGGGAATATTTTCCTCCCTTTTTTATAATGATGTATTGCTTTCGTATATTTTTTCTTGGAAGATTCTTACTTAGATTTGGTGGACACACTATAACTAATAGGAGAGTACATTTTGGTATTGGATAACTCACACATACTTTATCATTTAAAACTAATGAATATCTATCAATTATCTACAATTTTGTATATAGGTGGGGACATACACCAAGTATAGATAATAATTTTTCTTTCTTTTTAATAAAACTCCTTTTGATTTCAAGAAAATATATATATATATAGGAATTTTCTAATACAAATTGAAATGTAAGAATTATAATAGAAGAAAACACGCTTAAAGTGAAGGACTGCAAATGAAATTTATCTTGAAGAAACAAAACTCAACTCGAAACCACTTTTAGTCTTGAATCTCTTTCGAATTAGTGGACAAAGTTTTTGTAGGCAACTACCACCCAATATTTATATGTATAGTAATTTAGGATTATTTTTATTTCATAATTATAGCTTTATAATGCACAGTTGCAAATTTTATTCATAAAATATAAAAGATATATACTAAAATTAAATAAGTATTCTTTCTTATTATTTTATTCGGTTGTATTTCTCAAGACAAACACATACATAAAAGTTAAGTAAGGTTAGAACAAGATAGTGTACGAAGGAGATGCTCTTGAAGTTATTAATAGTGTTGCGAATCTCAGGGAGCTCCATCTATAGCAGCGATGGTTTTCCATGATATAAATTTTCCCCGGGTTCATTGTGTTTTCCATTATATACACCGTCATTTTTAATTCTCTAGCTCACTGATTTCTAAAAGAGTGTCTTTTCATGTTCTACCGATGTAATTCTTATTCTATCCATGGAACAAAAAAAAATAACGTTAAACTAAAAATTGAATAACCAAATATCTATTTAACATTTTTCCTCTCTAAATATACCAAGTTAGAGTTCTATAATTTATGATTTAGAGAACATAAGTATAAAATTATATGACGATTAAAAATTTGCAAGCCACCATAATGTTTGTTGTGAAGTTTAGGACTTAGCTCAATTAGAATTGAACTCCTCTTTATGAATATGAAGTTTCAAGTTTAAATTTTAATCAAACCAATTAATAGCTAATTCATATCTACACTTAATGCATACATGCACTAAGTGATTGCCAGTTCTCATGTTCAATTATTAAAAATTAATATATATATATATATATAAATTCTATATATTTATTATCTATCGGTTCAATACATAGAGAAAACATCCGCTCACTTAGATTTTCGTAAAAAATTTCTCAAGTTAATGTACATATAAAGAAAAACTATTGAAGGCAGTGATTGCCAGTTCTCAATCCCCCATGGATTTGCAACATAGAAAACAAGGATGCGAGCTTGATACCACAACTCCCTGGCTTGACAGCATCAAGGTTGCCCCAGGTTGAGCATAAATTTGAACTCTCTGCAGCCTCCGTGTAGTTGCTATTCGTCGATCCACCTGTGCACCAGTTCCCAGGCACCACAACATTTGGTTGGCGGTTTAGTACAGTTTCATCGACCTTGTTAATTAGCACACTATCGTCTCTTCTGAAGGGTCTTGCAAATGCTGCTCCACTAGCTAGCATCTTGTCATAAAATGACTCTGATGGTTCTCCATTGGAACTATGGTTCTCCAAAATATTGTACCTGATTAAGTTGGCATTTACTGTCGTGTTTCGGAACTCTGGAGAGTTGCATATGACTGTGTGGAAGTAGAACTCTATTGGGTATACCATATTATTGAAATACATTAGTAGTTTTCTTGGAAGGTTCTCCCATCCCTGGACACAGTACTCCATCAATGACCTTGTAAGAATCACCCAAGGTGAGCCTGTATATTGGTAAAAGGGTCTTAATCTTTAGGTGCTGGGATCAACTGATATTTACAGCCAAGGTGAGACTTGTGTATATATTATAACAAATTAACGGGTGACCCGTAATTACAGCTTTTTTAACTTTTAGACTTTTGATTACCGATGAATATATATAACCCGTGACACCTAATTAGAGTTTTTTAAATTTAGATTTTTTTTATTACTGATAAATATATGCAGGGAAAAGTATAAAAAAGTGTCTCATGGTTTAATGCTTTTATAATTAAGGAATTACAGTTTTTTTCGTGACAAAAGAAATACTTTATGATTTAAATTTTTTTAAATTTTACTAACTAATTTTTTTAAATTAATATAATTTAATATTAGTATAATACTTATTTTTAATAACAAAATCATGTATTAAGTAATTTAACATATAACTATATTGAATTTATATTAAATAAAATAGATATATATTTTTTAATTTTATAAGAAATACAATGAAATGATTTCTAAAATAAAATTATAATAATTTTAGGAGTATCATGATAGTTGATTTGATGGTAAATCATATATAAAATAATTTTATAATTGAAAATAAATATTATACTAATATTAAATCATAGAAATCTAAATATATTAATTTACAAAGTAATAAAAATGTAAGAAATTTAAATCACAAGGTACTTATTTTTCATGAAAAAACATAGTCCTCTAATTGTAAAAGCACCTAATCCTAAGATATATTTTTGTATATTTTGTATATATGTAACTCACGACACGTCAGGCTTTTGAATACAGATAAATATATGTAACTCGTCTATCGGTTATCAGAGAGTTTTTGTAGAGTAAGTAAGTAAAAGCGCCTAGAATCAGACTCTCAAACTTTACTAACATAGTGTTTGGTTGTAATTTATAAAATTAATTTGTAAATTTAAAATTTATATGTTTCAAATGCAGTAAAAGTCAATTTAGTATTTTACATAATCAAATTTATATATAATTAATTATAGTTAAACTAAATTCTAGCACAATAAGACGAATTTTTAAAAAATTCTACGTTAAGAAATCAATACATTCTATAATATTAAAATATATCTTTAACCTTTATTATTTTAATTTTATTTTTCATCTCATTTTTTTTAAATAAAATAAATGTTTTTAAGAATTTCAATAAAATACAGCATAATTGGATGTAGAAATCCCAAAGGAGTGGAGGTTTCAATCCGGTTTGAAATTC
Source organism: Ricinus communis (assembly GCF_019578655.1). Classification (NCBI taxonomy): domain Eukaryota; kingdom Viridiplantae; phylum Streptophyta; class Magnoliopsida; order Malpighiales; family Euphorbiaceae; genus Ricinus; species Ricinus communis. The sequence goes on from NC_063259.1 coordinate 7,989,730, forward strand.
ACAAAGAATTACTGACCTCCAAAGATCTTGAAAGCGTCTGGGTTTGGCCGTGTCTCTACAGCATAAAAAAGGTCACTGCTCTTTTGAAGATATAAGCTTGGATCCATAACGATTTGGTTAACCTTGTACTTCCTGCATGCACCAAAACAATTCATATCTGAAAATAAGGATCAAGGGAAAAGAATGTGGTTTAGAACAAATGTAAATATTTCAGGTATTCCTATTCTGCATCATCATGATTTAGGTACCTCGAACCTCATGACTTCTGAAGAATAGGTTACAGTTGAAGCTTACTGTTTCCATTCAGTATCCTTGGAATAATGTATAAAGTTGAGATCTTTTGGCAAGGAAGTCATGGCATGGAGGAAATCTGCATAATTTCATTAGATAATACCAAGAAATTTGGTTATGATATTAAAGCAGAATGAATTGCTTGAAAGCACCCACCGCATAAGTAGCACCCAACTCACCATCTTGTCTCATAAGCGGATAGTCAGCAGGGCTTAAATTGATGAACCAATCCCAATCTTTGTTGAGCTTGAGAAGCAGAGCAGCAGCGTGAAGTGTGGCAGAAAGAGCAGATGATCCCAACTTGTTGATAGCATAACTTCTTCCAACAACATTAACATTCCCGAAAGCTCGAAACAAAGCCTCAGATTGTATGGAAACAACCAACTCTGCTCTTTCAGAAGCTGATGACTCTGCATCTAGTTGCAGTAAATACTGGTTTCTTGGATGATAGATTGATTTCAGCAGCCTCAGCATTCTGTTACTGTCTCCACTAGTACCGCAAATCCAGTAAGCAAGAATCGGAGGGAAGCCATGCCCTTTCGAAGGAACAGGAACAGTTGGTGAAACTCTAATATCTTCCATTGGAGCAGAAAACTCATCGTGGTGGTCGAGAAGCCATGGTCGTGCGACGGCTATCAATAGCATTAGACTCATTGGAAAAGCAAGAATCCATAGACGATGATCTGAATTCCCCAGGGAAATCTTTGAAGTTCTCATCATGTTAGGTGCTACAGTATTGACAACCTGATCAGTCAGCACTGCGAGAGTTTAGTCCCCACCCTGTTCACAGGTTTCATATCCCAGGGCCACACTAGAAGGAAGTTATTTTCAGTTCTGAAACAAAAAGAAATGGTGAGCATTGAAGGGGCATGAAGAATGTCGAAAGAAAAATGGAATATAGATTAGCTGAGAAAAAGAGATAGTGTCAATAGCAGGTTAACAGAACTTTTTGAGTAATTAGCGGCTACGAGAAAAGTTTTGAAGATGTGGAACCACCTAACTTAATTGAAAAAACTTAAGCTTAAAGGGAAGTGACAGAGATTTTCCTTTTTCTTTTTTTCTTCTTTTGTTAGAAAGGTAGAATTCTTCGAAAACAAGGGAAAGAAATGGGTAGTGTGCATGATGACAGAAGGCCTCCATGAAAGGGATTGAAAATGACTTTAAGGTGCGAGATATGACTGCAGGTTTAAGCAAGCAGGTGAAAAATTATTATATGAATTAGATCACCACATCCATTCAAATTATGGATGAATTCTAAAAGATATTACAGATAATGCCATAATTAGCTATTTAATATTAGATTATATAAAATTAGTTTTGGCCATTAATATTTTTATAAAAAATTTTATTTCTTACTTTTATTTGTTAACATGTAATTAGAAATACAAATTATTTTTTTTATAATATCCTTAAAAACTAAAATAGGTATTAGGTCTTTTCTTATTTTGTCATATCTCTTTTTTTTTTAATTATTAATTATATATTTCTCTTTTATTGATTTAGAACAGTATGTATTTATTTTAAAATAATAATTCAAATTATTAAAAAATATGCATGTTTCATTTACATTTTAGATTTACATTGACTTAAAAGATTTAGTATATATTATATATATGCTAATTTCATAATTATTAAATTTTTATATTTTGTTATATATTTTTTCAAATTAATTATTTTTTACCCCTCGTTTTGTATTAGTTTAAAGATTTTGAGATCATATTATTTGATATAAGGTAAATATCGTATGAATTAGGGATATTTAGGTTTTACCTTACTTAATATCATAATTCTATCAATCAATTGTTTATTTAGTGACAAAGGTGGTTGAAGTTGAACGTATTTAAAATATAGTTGAAATTTATTAGAGTATTGGTTGTTATAATAAATAGTTGGTTATAAAATATAACTTACTATTATACTTTTCAAATTATTGATTTAATTCATAACTAACTTTAACGTTTATTCTCGTGTTGTTAGTTTTAATCTAAACAATATTTGGTTATTATATGCAACCACTATTTTTTATATAAAATATAACTAATTTAATAAATTTTTAACCATGTAACTCATTCCTCAACTTTATAAAATTATAAATTATATAATAAATGAAAAAAATAATGTAAATAGTATTATTTTTTATAATAATATCTTTTTGTATATTATTACAGAATATATAGAATAAATTATTTTATATAATAAAAGAATTTTATAATCAGCATAAATATTACATAAAGTAATTTTTTTTAATATAAAATGTAACTGATTTAATACTAAATTATTTACTTATTTTCTTAACTTCATAAAATTAGTAATTTCATACACTATATAATATAAATTATATAATAAACAAAAAAAATATAAATAGAATTACATTTACATAATAATATCTCTTTGTAGATTTTTATTAACTTGTGTAAATTTTTATCAAATTATGGGATTATTTCAATTAACTTGTCAAGTATTTCTATTTGCATAATATATAGAATAAATTACTTTATATAATGAAAAGATTATATAAGTAGCTAAACATTACATAAAGATATTCTTTTATGTAAAATTTAACTCATTTAATAAATTCTTAACCAAATTATATAACTCATTTCCTTAACTTCATGAAATTAGTAATTTTGTACATCATATAATATAAGTTATATAATAAATAAAAATAATATAAATAGCATTTTATTTACATAATAATATCTTTTGATAAATTATTAATAACTTGTGTAAATTCTTATCAAATTAATTGACATTTTCAATTAACTTATCAAAAAAATTTATTTGCACATATATAGAATAAATTACTTATCTAATAAAAACTTATAATCAGCATAAATGTTCCATAAAAGTATTTTTTATGTAAAAATGTGCTTGGTTTATAAATTTTTAATCAAATTATATAACTCATTTCTTTATTTCATAAAATTAATAATTTTATAAACCATATGGTATAAATTTAATAGCATTATATTTATATAATAATATCTTTTTGTAATTTTTTATTAACTTGTGTGAATTTTTATTAAATTTAGAGAGCTTTTCAATTAACTTGTCAAAAAATTTTATTTGCATAATATATAATAAATGACTTTATATATTAAAAATTACATAATCAGCATAAATTATAAAAAATATTTTTTATGTAAAATGTAACTGATTTAATAAATTTTTAATCAAATTATGTAACTTATTTCCTTAATTTCATAAAATAAGTAATTTTGTACGCCATGTAGCATAAATTATATACTAATTAAGGAATTATATAAATAGCATTATATTTACATAATAATATCTTTTTGTACAATATATACTTTGTACTATATGATGTACAAAATTTATAATTTAATGAAGTTAAAAAAATGAGTTAGATAGTTTAGTTAAAATTTTATTAAATTAGTTATGTTTTACATAAAAGATAGTAGGTTACATTACGTATAATAATAAACCAGTGTTCATATTAGAACCAATAAAATCAGAACAAATATTAAAGGCTATAATTTCAACCAATAATCTAAGAAGTATGATAGGAGGTCATATCTAATAACCAACTATTCATTATGAAAACTAATACTCTAACAAACTTCAATCATATTTCAATCGCATTCAACCACTTTTATCGTTAAATAAACGGTTAGTTGATTGAATTACAACTTTAAGTAAATTAAAACCTAAATATACATAATTCACACAATATTTACATTACAACAAACAATATTATATGAAAAAATTCAACCTAATACAAAAAGAGGGGCAAGAAAACAATTAATTTAGAAAAATATATAACAAAATATGAGGACTGAACAACTATAAAAATTAGCATATACACAATATATGTTAAACCTTTTAAGACAATCTAAATCACATCATAGGAGTGTTTTGTATTACTTTTGGCTTTTTGACCTATATGGAATTTTAGGCAACCATTAATGATTCTCGGGTATGGACGGACGAGGTGTGGGTTTTTAGCCATTCTGCTGACATGACCATGGAATGTTTAGGGAGGATTGAAGAGTTCCCGGGATGTGCGAGATATTGTCAAATTTCTAGCATTTGTTGCAGCTTCTTATTAAGGTTTGGACATCCTTCTTCATGGTGGGCTAATAATATCCTTGCAGCAGGATCCTCCTTACAACTGTGGTCATGCCCTGTTAGGTTCCACATATCCCCTTGTGGATTTCCCTGATGATGTAGTTCCTTTTCTCTTTTAAAATGCATATGGACTATGGGTGTGTCACCGACCTTCTATAAAGGCAACCATCCTGTTTAGAGCTTTCCTTTGTATTCCAATGGCTTCTTTTTGTCCTTGGGCAGCTCTCTGGCAGCAAGAACTTGATAAGTGGTTTCACCCATTCTACCTCTTCTCGATTAGCAACATCTCACACTGCTCGGTGGTTAGGCTGAACAATTTTTCCTTCAGTTCTAAGCTTTAGAACAGGTATCCCTCCCCGGCTGCCGATTTGGCTAGGGCATGAACTTCTCTTGCTATCTTCTCTACTGTGCAACTACATCCCCTATTTTCAATTCTTTTGATAAGAGACTGATATTTCTCCAATTATTTGCTTATTGTTTGGTCTCCCATTTAGAATTCAACCCAAAGCTGGTGAATGGCCAATTGGAAATCGCTTCTGCCCTTACTTCTGTTATTAATGACAACCCTACCACCATGGCCACATATTCTGTGGCATTGTTGGTTCCTTGAAAGCATAGCTTCCCTACAGACTTGAACCTTACTTTCTCTAGACTGATGAGCACTATTGCAGACCTGAACCTTACTTTCTCTAGACTAATAAGCACTATTCCTACTCCTACCTCATGCTCATTTGAAGCTCCATCTATATACATCGTCCATCTATAAATCTCAAGGTCCGCTGAAAACTCAATTTATCATTTTTACTACAAAGTCAACTAATGGCTAGGCCCTCAAGGCCTACCTAGGCTCATAGTTTACATCATGCTCTCCCAACTGTACTAACCAATAAGCCAGCCTTCCCAAACTTTCAAGTCTATACAGGGCCTTTTTAAGTGGCTAGTCTGTTCTTATTATAATCATGTGGGCTTAAAAATACGATTAAAGCTTATTGGTTGAGTTAACTGAAGCCAATGCTAACTTGCCTATGGTGCGGTATCTGATCTCAGCCCTCCTCAACACTTTGTTGAGGTAATAGATCGACCGTTGCTCCCCTCCTCCTCTTGGATTAATACCAAGGCTACTATCTCCTTAGTGACCAACAAGTACAAAAATAATTCTTCTCCCAGGATTGCTCGGCTTAGTAGAGAAGGTGAAGTTAAGAAGGTCTTCAAGTCCTCAAATGCTTGCTAGCATTCATCTATCAACTTAAACTACTTTCAATTCTTCAGCGCTCGGGGAAAATGTAAGCACTTTTTGGCTGAGCACGAAATGAATCGTCCAGGTGCTGTAACTCATCCGTACAACTTTTGTACTCCGTTCACATTCTTAAGGGTTTCATATCCATGATTGCTCTTATTTTCTCTAGGTTTGCTTCGATTCCTCACAATGAGATCATAAAGCTGAGGAACTTCCTCGCTTTTACTGTAAAAGCACACTTGTCTAAGTTTAGCTTGATGTTTAACTTGTTAACATTTTAAACATCTTCCTCAAGTCATTGACATGGCTCTCCCTGGTCTTACTCTTCATAATTAAGTCATCAACATATACCTCCACGTCTTGACTGATCAAATCACCAAATATGGTTCATCAACCTCTGATACATTGCTCTAACATTTTTCAATTCGAATGACATTTTAGTGTAGTAGTAAGTTCTCTTATATGTTATGAAGGAGGTTTTTCCCTCATCCTTCTTTGCCATCGGTATCTAGTGGTAGCCTTAGGCTGTATCGAACAAGTTGTACAACTCATATCCTATAGTCGAGTGACTAACTAATCAATGCTGTGAAGAGGATAATTGCCCTTCAGGCATGCTTTGTATAAGTTTGTGAAATCCATGCACATTATGTGCTTTCTGTTTGCTATTTTTACTAGTACCACATTGGAGACCCATTATGGGTACTAGACCTAACGTACAAAACCTACCTTATCCAATTTCTCTACATCTGTTGCTATGATTGCCTATCAGTCGGCGATGAACCTCCTCCTTTTATGTTTAACCAGTTTTACCTCGAAATCTACCCGGAGCCGATGGAAAGCTATTGATGGGTCAATGCCAACTATCTCCTTAACCAGACTTACGAATAATCTAGCATTCTCGTGCAACACTTCTCAAATATCCTCTGTAACTGAGGGTCTTCCTTCCTTTCCAAGCCTTAGTGTCCTTCCCAAAATCATTTCTATCTGCTCTAGTTCTCCTACAAGTTAGGTGGTTTTGTGCTCTCCCACATCAGGATTGAGAATTTCCTCAATGGGAAGAGCCTCTATCCCCTCAAGGCAATTGTGTAACAATCTTTTGAGACTTTACTGTCACCTTTGACTATTACCACCTCGCCTTGAGATAGGTATTTTCATGGTGTTATCACCTAACTCTTGCACAACCGTTGCATAAGCCAAATGACGAGACTAGGATAAGTCAGGTGGAGCAAGCTTTGAGGTAAGGAGGAAACCGGTAGACACCAAAAGGCATTAAGAAGCTCCAAAATGGGTGTAAATAGATCTGGAACCTTGAAACCCAAACCAAAGACCTCGAGACTCTACTAACCTTAAAAAAGAATCCTATAACCCCAAAAACCCTAATGAGGCCTTAAAACCATGAAAACCCTACACTGAGATAGATGAAACCCTAAAATCCTTGAAAATTAACTTTATAACATGGGGGCTAGGGCCTAGACATGTGCGCTAAGCCTTGAGCTAAACCCACATGGAGTAAGTCTATGCTGATATGGGCTAGGCGATTACCTTACATGGGCTAAAGCTCTAGAACAAAATCATTCTTAAAATTCGAACCTATGAGGCATATTCCCTCATAGGGACATGTGTCTCCATCTTGAATATTCTTTTAACACCTTAAAGTTGGTCCTTTACCATCCATTTCCTTAAACCAATCAAAAGCACACTATAAAAATCCTTAAAATACCCATTTATAATCTTCTCTTCCACCCTCTAAAAACCCTAACCACATACATGCACCCTTAATCTTACACAAAACGCTAGCTCATACATTATTCTAGCAGCCTCTCCCTTTTCTAAGACTAACAAAAAACCCTAAGGCTCCTACCAAAACCCCACCTCCATACATATACACCTAAAATAGAAGAATTCCACATATTCACACCCACCAATTATTACCTTAAACTTGATCATCCAAAGCTTTAAGAGTCGTTTCGAACCTCTCCATTCAAGCATTTCCAACAAAAGAACTTCCCCTTCTCCTTATCAAGTCATTACCTTTGCCCATTTAAGTATTCAAGACCATACTTCCCTACTTACATCCTTAAAAAACCACTTTCCTTTTAAATCCATTTAGTTTTCTTTATTTTGTAGGGCAAGTCGATTCATTCTAGAAGCATTTTGGTGTCTCTTGGTGCCCTAGGAGTTGGAGCAACTCCATTGCTACCCAAAGGTCATCCTCTCTTTGGAAGTCTTCAAAGATATACCTTGAGGGTAAAAATCTAGAGCTAAACTTGCCTATTATCTTTGTTTGCTTTTGTTTTAACTTTATATTGTCATTGATTGATTTGGGAAGGAGTTAGGCATTCAAAAGCACAAAAACAGAAGCCTTGAAGCTTCTATGTGCTTATCACACACGAGGTAAGTCCACAAAAGCTTAAAAGCTTTAATTTTTACCTTTTGATGATTAAGGCTTGAATAACATGTTTAATATGATGCCTATGATGTATTTCAGTATATAAATCCTGTTTTGACATGTTTGAAAGTATTTTTAAGCTTATTCTCTATGATTTAGGTTCATTATATGATTAATGTGTGTTTGAATGGCTTGAGAAGCATTGTAATGTTTTTGGTACTTGAGTTGTAAGATTAGTGGCATGTTTAGGGTTAAATAAGCATGCTTACTTTCTATTTTAATTAAGACAAATTGGTTTTAGGTTTTATATACAAAGTTCGCATTTTTACTATTTCTTATGTATGTCAAGTATTAAAGTCATCATTTTGTTTATTTAACGTCCTAATACTAGTATTTAAGTATTCAACTAATTTATTTTTCTTCATACTACAGGTGGCCCCATTTATGCTTTGGCTTAATCCATTCAATTTGATTATCATTAATTAGATTAAATATGAACTCATTAATTGCTTGTATGTTAGTGTGGTTTTATTTATAATTAGTTAGGGTGTTAGATAATTTTTTCCTTTTCATATTTGCTAATCGGTCTTGTATCCCTATTGGTTCCTCTCTTCCCATTCTTTATTTTTATTTTGATAATTGTTTGGTATGCTTAGATTTCACTTCACATGCTAATGGTTAAACTAAATTAAGTTTATGGATCACCTAACATGTTAACTAAAATAGATCGAGTCACCAACTTGAGTCCCCCGCCTTCCCACATTTCACTCACCTAATCAATCAAAGATAAAAGGATCTAGCACCCATATGCTTAATCAACCAGCTTTTATTTGGTCACCTTGGCATGTTAGATAAAACTAAGGTACTAATAGTACCTCCTTTAGAATTAGTGGCACCAGTGTGCCTTCCCCTATTTAGGTATATGTATGTTAGGCTAGTCTCTCCTTTCTCACACTTTCGTATGCTTAAATAAGATAATAAAATGTCATCATAATAAAATGGGTAGCAACCAAGCTAGTTTAGGGAAACTAAAAAAGATTAGAGTCTGCTGGGGGCTGGACTCTATGTCTAGGCATATTAGGGTGCCTATCCCCTTCCTAACACGTACCTAATTTTTTGAACGCAAATCTCTGATTCGGGGAGGGGGAGGTTAGGCTCTCCACGAGGATCCGAGCTGCCATCCTTCACCCCTCTCTATTTGTCCCGGTTATCTCACTTGTGAGGTGACTCCCAATCTTCTCCAATAATTCACACTCATTGCGGTTGTCGTGATCCCATAAAACCTCTTCCTGGATGGCTCACTTTCGAATCAAGCCTAGTATGGATGACAAACTCTGATACGATTACGTAGCCATAATCACTTCGGGCTCGCCCTGAAGATACCGCGTTCAGAGTGGCGACTCCATTAGGGACATAATGAGAAAGGAATCATGCTTTAATAGGTTCAATTCCTTAATCATAATGACAAATAATTCTGGATATTAGCCCTATAATATGTTTCTAATTAAATCTAATATCCTAATTGGCAAACATCAGATCTAAAAAAAACATTAAGTTCTTATTATTAGATTCAAAACCTTATTAATCATGCATATTCAAAAAACCTAGTCTAATCATATTTATCATAGATCAAAACCCTAATCATATTTCTAAGAATAAATAATATAAAAAATAAAAGAAAGGAATGAAAGAACTAATTTTTAAGATGAATATAGATTTATGGTGGAAGGAAACATCAAGTTGTCACCATGAATGTTGGATCTGCGAGTCTCAGGCGATGATGAAGCAGTTGAATAAAAAACCAAGTAGGAATCCAGTGCTGGATCTGACTTAGAGATACCTTCTGTCGATTGAAAAACAGTTTTCCAAAAATGCTCTTCCTTTAGTAACTTGTTTCCTAAAATAGTTCTTTCTTTAGTGGCTTGGAGTCTTAAATGATGACTATGATAGATAAATCTTTCTGTTTTCTTTTGATTTTCTCTATTTTCCTTCTTTCTCTGTGTTTCTTCCCTCTTGATTTCACTTACAACTGATATTTAATTCTTGATTCCTTTTTAAAATCTTAAACACCTCTTTCTATTTATTAGGTAGGGTTTCAAGGGAAACCCCAGAGGAAGCGATAGATTTTAGGAAATATTGATAAACAACTCATTTTATTTATTAATATTTAAATAGTTATCGTAAAATGATGATGATCATCAAGGAAACCTTCTAGAATCTGCATCTAGATGTAAAATCGTCCGAAAAATGACGTTGAAGTGTCACAATCTCAATACGTTCTATGAAGTGCCAATTGGCTCTATAGAGAAAGCTGAAAATTTATAATTTAGTCCATGATTTTATAAAAACTGTTGTTTATACCCTTAAACTTAATTTTTTCTAACAATTAGGTCCAAATTGATTTCAAAAAGATAATTCCAGCTGGATTAACCTTGAACCTAGCCTTAGATATGCCTGTCCCTCACTTCTTGAGACTCGAGAAGGCAGTAACTTTTATCATAGGATTTTTCGCTTTTTCCTCGATATCTGGATTCAGAAAAGGAGTGCTGAAAGCTGCTCCTGATTTGTCAAAATCTATGAGCATGCAAATGTGTTAAATAAATAGAGACAAATCCTAGACATCAAGGATATAACAAAAGGATATATGAGCCGTAGAAGCCATGCCTCAAAAGCTCGAACTTCGATTGCTGATTCGATATGGGGCCATACCCATTTGGATTGAGGACTTCGCTCCACTAGGGAAATGTCGATTTCACTCCATTGGGGATTTGAGGACTTCGTCTGCTGAGATTTGAGGACTTCGCCTGCATTTTTGGGAAACTACCTCATTGAATTGGGAGTTACACTCGTTGAATTGGTGATTGCAGAAACTTCCCTCTAGCTACTTTCCATTCTAGGAAACAATTTGCCCCTTCGGGTCGAATTGGTAATTTTCTACTTTCGGGTACCTAAATTGAACTTTCCCACCTCAGGGCACAATTTGATTTCTTTTTATGCTTTCCAGAAGCTATACTGGCATTTGGCCCGTCTAGGGACTAAAATGTAATTTTATCGAGTCAGGGACCAAACTTATAATTTTTGTGAAAATTTCCCCTCAAGGTGTGAGTCGGGCTTCTATGTGTCTTTTTTGGACTTGTACCAGATTTTAGACTAAAACTCAATTTTGACAGGTTAAGGACCTAATTGACATTTTTACTCCTTTAGGACACACACATATATATATATATGGGTTTATCCACTCCTCTTTCTTCACCTTACCCATCTCTTTAGTTTCTCTCTAAAGCTCCTTTTTCTCTTTCTTTGACTTCTCACTCAATTCTAAACAAATTTTTGTAAAACTAGTCTCTAAATGGCAAGTTCATCTTCTAGATTCACTAGACACATTCCAGTTGCACCAAATTGGGAGTTTACCACCCCCATTTTCTACCAAAATGACCTTAGGCTTGTGAAAGGAGAGGAAATTCATCTTTTAGCCAAATTGAGTACAAATCACACTTTTTGAGCCATCGAAGAGGTTAATCTCTTGACTTAAACTCCATTTTCTACGAGCTAGAAACTTGGTATGCAGGTTAATTACTCAAAGTACATGAGAAATTGCAAAAAAGTTTTTAAAAATTCAAAACCCTAGCCCATACAGCCGATCAGCACTATGTACTGCCGATTAGCATTGTGTAGTGCTGATTTAGCTCTACACAGTGCAAATTGATTGTATACATGCCAAGTGAAGGTATTCTAAGGTTTTCTGTGCAAACTAACACTGGATAGACGTATACTTACCTCTTTGAAGTCTTTTTCGGGTGACATTTAAATACATGTTCCTTACCTTCTAGGGTGATGTGGTGCCGATCCGGTTCACTGGAAACTTCTACAATGCACGTGAGTGGTTTAACGAGCTACCTAGCTTGGTTTAGGCCAAGATCGGGGACACTGTCTTCCAAGGTTCGTGGCCATGCTTGCCTCAGTTACTGGGAAAGTCGATCATACCTCGGTCTATGCTTTGTTTGAGAGGTGGATGGGACACACATCTTTCATCGATTTCTCTGGTATGCCCATGCCATTCAACGATGCGATCCACTATCGGTGTTTCGATGCTCAGAAGTACTTTATCATTAACTTACTTGAGTTCTTGCCAACATTTAAGAATGCGAGATGCATTGCCTACCAATACATCCTTCTCCACTACCGGGACTTCATTCCTCAGGATGCTCGAGAAGTTGACTAGATGGCCCAAGCTTTTGTAGTGTACCTTTCCGGTAAGAGCCTGTTCAGCGACTCGGGAAACTCGTTGAACTTTCATTATCTGGCATATCTGTGGGACCTGGACTAGGTCTCTTCTTACGACTGGGGGTCTACAACTCTTATATATCTTTATCATTAGATGGACATCAGTGTCCGCAGTAGTAAGAGGATTTATAGCTTCTAGCATGTAGTCCACTTAAATTTCTCTAACTTCTTTACTTTAATTCCTTTCTTTTATACATATATCGTTCATGTTGACTCCTTATTTCGCAAATTTAGGCCTTGGATATCAACCTTGCGGTGGGCTCACAACCTATCTGTACTCTAGGACATGGTAAAAATAATTCATTAGTTATATTTGTGTTTTAATTACATTATTACTTACCCTGTCTGGTTCGTAGACTCAGAGTGATTGGCTGGGGGAGTGCGACCAGTGGGAGCCTTATATGTTGTTTGTACCTAACCTCGAGCAAAGGAGAGTGCTATTAGTAGGGCCTGTCTATCAGGCTTGGTATCTTGACAACAGGATTTACGGTCGGAGCACGGTCCTAGTAGGTGTTGAGTCCCTTTATCTTCTCCACTCTCCATGTTCTAAATGACGGATCTTGCTGGGGAAGAGCTAGCGGAGTGCTTGAATGGGTACGGCGAGCTCGAAGACTTCACCATCCGGTCGCGGCTGGCCAATTACACCTCTTTCATCCTACGACTGTTGGGGACTTTACCTCTTAGCGATGATGCCATTGTTCAGGTACTTTTCTCAGATTACCTTGGAATGCTCTTTTTTGTTTGTCGTGTACTGCTCTTTTATTCACCTATTTACAGCTTGTCTGTCAGGCCCCTGCTGGTTGCGAGCCGACTGAAGGGCGTCTTTTCGATGCACACAGCCTTCTCATGTTGTGGGCTCATCAGTCGGTGTTACTTCTAAGGCATCTCTTATGGCTACATCAGACGTGGTGCTGGGGGCTGTCTTGTTCCCCCTTGATCCGATAGTCTTCTACTGGAGTCCACATCGACTTATTATGAATCAATATTTCCCTCCGGAGTTCATACGAAGCACTTGCACCCATGTAAGCTTATTCTTTGCTTTTGTGTTTTCACTTTTTAATTTCCTTGAAAAAGGTTAGTGACATATACACAAATACAGGTTTAAAGAGACCAGTTTGAGCATGTACATCAACTGGTTGAGGCTGCAAGGAGACAGTTCTTCATCTATGGCGAGGATTGGCAGGTAAGAACCAAAATAAATTATAAATTATGAAATGCAAAATGTATTCATGAAATGCATAAGATGTGTTAACTAATTCTCGTTTTGGGTTTTCATCAGAGGGACCTTGAGGGACTGCAGGGGCAGCTGGACGACTAGTAGCATTAGCTTGATGCTTAGCAATAACGAATTGATACCCTGACCCTCCAACTATCAGCTTTACAGACCTAAGGGATGGATGCTAAATCAGATGATGAGATGGATGGTTCGGGAGGGGATTTCAGTTTCTGACTTCACTTTGCTTGTACTTTTTCTTTTTCTGATTGAGAGTAAAACTTGAAACCTATGTATAGACATTTTATTTTGAAGGTATAAAATATTGCCTATGGATTGCCCCCATTTCTTGTCTTTATGATCTTGAGCACTGAAAATCAGGTAAACACCCAGGTTAGAAATCGCACCTAGAGGCCACACAGTGAAATCTTTCTTTTTATTTTTATTGCCTTATCTTTTGCCTAAGCCGCGCTTTCGGGTTTTCAACTTAGCTTTTTCTTTCTCTTTTTTCTTATCTTATTTTTTTTTTACCTCTTTTTGCAGATTTGGCCACTTTAGGTATTGATTTCCCTTAGCTTTGCTCGATTCAGGAACTAACTGCTCTATCTAAGGATGCAGATGCATATCATGCAAAGAAAAATAAAGATTTTGCTTCTTCTTAGATCTCATTTATTTTGCTTAGAACTTTTAGTATTTTTTTTTCTTTTAGTTAGTGCATAAAATGATAAACATACATACATATGTTTGATAACAATCCTAAACAATTTTATTCATTTAGTAGAAGTCCAGATGGGTACATTTTGATTTCTCACGATATAACTTCTGTCATCAACCAGTTTTTTCAGATTTTCTGGCTGATTATTTTCTCTCTTTTGTCTTGACTTTTGCATGACTAGCCTTTTTAGGTTTTCCAATCATTAGGCTATTTTTTATTATTCTTTATTTTATTTTTTACTATCTTTTCTTTTACACATGGTGTTTCATGAGACGATCTATGTTGAATGGCTCAGTGAACTCATTCCCATCCAAATCTAAAATATTAGCAGCACCTCTGGGCATAATCTTCTTGACCAAATATGGGCCTTCCCAGTTCGGCCTAAAGTTCCCTCTTGGGTCAAATGCAATAGGTCTTGTATGCTTCAACACTAAATCACCACCTCTGATCTTTCTTGCCTTTACCTCCTTATTGAATGCCCTAGCTATCTTTTTCTGATACAACTGCATGTGGTATAGGGCTTTCATCCTTTTTCTCATCGACAAGGCAAATTGCAGGTATCTCTTCTTAACCCATTGATATTCTGGTATTTCAGCCTCTAATACAACTCTCAAAGACTTTAACTTTAGCTCAACTGGCAGAACTGCCTTAGTTCTGTAAACCATAGAGTATGGCATTTGCCCAGTTGATGTTCGCTTAATTATCCAACATTCTCAAAGCGCAAAGGATAATCAAAACGAGGAGTCCTTATGATTCCACACCATCTTTAAAAGTATCTTCTTCAGGTTCTTGTTGGCCGCCTCCATTGCTCTATTCGCCTAAGGTTAGTACAGAGAAGACCTTTGATGCTTGATCTTGTATTCTGCCTGTAGGTCTGTTGTCTCACCTATGAACTGCACTTCTTTATCTATCACGACATGATGTAGAACCCTATATCTACATATTAGGTTCCTTTCTATGAATCTGGCCATCTGCCTTACCCCCACAGTGGTGAATGACTCGGCTTTAATCTATTTAGAGAAGTAGTCAATGGCTATACCTATGAACTTATAACCATTCAAAGAAGGCTTTATTTCTCTGATAATATCGATTCCCTAAACTGCAAAAGGCCAAGGAGATGTTAAGTTGTGCAGTTCGGTTGGAGGCGTGTGACTTAAGTCACTGTATAGCTGGCACTCTGGGTATTTCCTTACTAACGCTATACAATCCTTTTCCATTATCAACCAGTAATAACCTTGTCATGATCTTCTTGGTTAACACAATTCCACTCATATGAGGCCCACATACTCCTCTGTGTATTTCCTCCATCACTACCTGAGCTTCTGCTTTAGTCACATACCTGAGCTGTATCCCCGACACCATTCTTCTATATAGGAATCTCTCGTGGGTGATGTAATTCCTAGCTTAGATTCGTAGCACATACCTTTCATTGGTTGTCGCTTCTTCTAGACACTCCTTGTTTTCTATGAACTTCTTCAGATTATAGAACCACGGTTTCTCTCCTGATCCTATCTAAATTTGCATTATACGATCCATTTGATAACAAGGCGCACCTGATTTCAGAATCACCATAGGCTTCATTGAAAGCTGCAAGGGATTGACCGACATTGATGATAGGGTAGCTAGTGCATCTTCCATCTGATTATCATCCTAAGGCAAGTGTATAAAAGAACACTTGGAGAAGTTCCACACTAATGTCATAAGATAGTTGACGTACTTTCTTCATTTACTTCCCATTCTTTGAAGGCCTGTTGGATTACCAGCATAGAATCCCTAGAGACCATCAAATGCTTAGCTCCTGCTACCATGGTCGCTTCTAACCCAAATAAACATGCTTCATACTCAGCCATGTTATTAGTCACTTTAAATCTAATCTGTTGGCCATTGGTAGCATCTCCCCTTCTGGCATGATCAGAACTACTCCTAAGCCTGCACCTCTTGCCTTAACGGCTCCATCGAAGTACAGCTTCCATTCTTGGATCTTAATTGCCCCTAGATTCTCATCAGGAAATTCTAGATCCCAAGGGTCATCTCCTTCAATTGCATTTTGAGCTAGAAACTCAGCCACAACCCTACCCTGGACTACCTTATTAATTATGTACTAAATGTCAAAATTCTATTAGGAGTACGAACCTCCTAGCCAGCTTTCCTAGAAGAGATGGAGTCTAGAATAAGTACTTCAGATGGTCTATTTTTAAAATTGTCTGCACCTTGTAAGATTGGAAGTAGCGCCTTAACTTCCTTGTAGTCTATATCATATGGCTAGGCATGTCTTTTCCATGAGGTTGTACTTTAACTCGTAAGGCAGTAATTTCTTGCTAAAGTAATAGATTGCATGCTCCACGTAATTAGGCCCATACTACACTACCATCATGCCCATAGCTTCCTATTCCAAGGCTAAGTATATGATTAACGGCTTGCCATCCTTCCATGGCTTGAGTACTGGTGGCTTCATTAGGTGTTCCTTGATTCTGTCGAAGGCCTTTTGACAGTGCTCATCCCACACAGCGGGCTGATGTTTGCTTAGAAATTTGAAGATAGGATCATAAACCATCATGAGCTTGGAAATGAACCTACTAATGTATTGCAGACGTCCTAAGAAATCTCTAACTTCTTTCTCCGTCTTCAGCGTCGATATCTCTTGAATAGCTTTGACCTTGTCTGGATCAATCTCAATACCCACTAACTTACTATATGACCTAATAGCTTTCCTTATGTAACTCTGAACACACTCTTTTTTGGATTGAGTCTCAGGTTATACCTTTCCACTCGTTCTAAGAACTTATCAATAGCCTAGAAGTGCCCTTCCCTTGTTTCAAACTATACCATCATCTCATTAATATACACCTCCACCTCCTTGTGCATCACGTCATGAAACAAGGTAGTGGCTGCTCTTTGATAAGTTGCCACCGCATTTTTTAGTCCAAAAGGCATAACCTTGTAACAGTATGTCCCCCACTCGGTGATGAACGCCATCTTCAGTTTGTTCACTACTGCCATTATAATTTCATTGTATCCAGAGAACCCGTCCGCAAGGGAGTACACTATGGACTATCACATTTTTGTGAGGAAGAGGAAAGTCGTTCTTCGGGTATGCTTTATTAAAGTCCCGGTAATTCACATACATCTGAACCTTACCATCCTTCTTCGGGACTTGAATGATGTTTGCCAACCATTTAGGATAGTCAACTACATCGAGGAAATTGGCCTTAACCTACTTAGCAACCTCCTCTAGTATCTTTTCTACCATTTCGGCCTTAGTCTTCTAATCTTCTACTTGACTGGCTTAATGTGTGAATGAGTTGGGATATGGTGCTCTACTATTTTCCTGTTTAGACCTGGCATGTCATCATAGGACCAAGCAAATACCTCTTTTCTTTTTTCTATTATTTTATCAAATTCTCCTCTACCCTTAGGAGTTATATTGTGAGTTATCAAAACATTCTGTGGATTTGCATATGTGCCTAAATTAAATGAATCAATTTATATAGAATTGATGTCAAACATACACATGTCATTATTATCAAAATGCACACTACTATTAGGAAGAACATCACACAAGTAAGCAAAATCATTCATATCATTGATCTTAAAAAGAAAAGAAACATCATCCTCATAAATATCAAATGTTATTTCATCATCATCATATAATACATCAATGATATTGTTTTCTATTAGAGCAGCTAGCTCCTCTTGGCTTACCTTTTTCGGTTAAGTGGCAAGCTCTTCCATCTCAATGGTGACCTTCTCCTGGACTTTCCTGATACTCAGTTCAATCATCCTGTCGACAATCAGGTTCTTAAAAATCTCAAATCCCGGTACCTTAGTTCTAGCTATACAAATAGGTTCAGGTCCTAGAGTAGGACTTGAATTCCTAGACAAACACGTCTTTTAGAGTCTTGCTGTAACGCCTGCATTTTCTCATCATCCATGTTATGTGCATTTACATTTAATCATTGGGCATATGATGGTATATCAATGATATTTTTATTTTATGAGAACATATATATATTAATTATAAGTAGAGAATAAGAAGCATGATATTAGATTATTAATTTAGATAAGTTGATTAAGTACTTGGGTTATGTGTATTAAGCCTTAAGACTTAATTGAACCAATAGTTGAAGGTTGGGTAAATAGATTGGACTTAAAAGATACAATTAAAAGTTAGTACATATATATGGTTAGTAAGAATTAATTTAGGGTGATAAAAATAGTTTAGTAGGTGGTGGCATTAAGAGAGGAATATTGGAAATTGGAACCATGAGTAAGCTCATTTTACCTCTTCATTTCTCTAAAATTCGTTCATGGCCAAAAACACAAAATTTGGAATAAGAGAGAGGAGTGGAATACCTAGAAAACTTAAGATTAAGATAGGATTTTGCCAACTATTGAAGGAGCCAAGCTAAAGCTAAAGGATTTAAGCATATTAGCAACCCAAAAGCTGAAATTGGTAAGTTGTTACTTGAGTGTTATTAATTTGTCATTAGGGTTCTTGATTACAAATTGGAAAAACTTCATTTGATGGTCTCATTGATTAATTAAAGGTCTGATTATCATGAATTAGTAGAGTATTGAATGATTGCATAAAGATTAAGCTTGATTTAAGTTTAAGTATGTTAAGATAGAAAACTGTCAAAATTCCAGCAACCTTGATATTCTGTATTTTAGGCATAACATGGGTTATATAAGTCCAAATTAAGCTTAATTAGTGTCTATGGAAAGTTTAAAGAGTCCTCTATAACTTTGTAGTTTTGTGATTTTGCTATTTTTGCCGTTTTGGTTACTTAAATTGAGCAAACAGATTGCTGCCCGGGTACAACTAGCTGTATGACCCTTGCTCAGTAATTTGAAAATAATTAAATCTATAGAAGTCGGAATTGAGTAATTCTTCTTGGAGATGAAACTAGACGCATAAATGGATATGTCAATTTAATATGAGATTTTTGTATTAAGCCAATTTTGCCCAGCAATAAATATACCTTGGTACTAAATTCTGTCTAGAAAACAGAAATGTTGGAGATTAGTTTTATGCAATTTATTGATGTTAATTTGAGTTAGATTGGTATTTAACTAGATGGGAAATGTTTATAGGATATTAAAACAGTAATTGAGAGTCTTAGAGGAAGAGTTAGACCTATGAATTAGAGAGGGGATGATCTTGTAATGCATTAGAATTCGCATTTACATGAATATTTGTAATATGCATGAAATGTGAATTGATGAATGTGTTGACAGTACTCAAAGGCCCTGGAAAGGAAGTTGTGGAGAAAGGAGGTTCTTATATGCTAAAGGAATAAGTATATTTTGAGTAAGTAAATAGTTAATATTTGCTATGTTCATATATTTAATCAAATGTTCCGCAAATGGTTGCGTTTGCTTAATATTGCTTATGTTTGAATGACCGAGATGGAAATGATTGGTGTTGAGTGGAACAATTGTTATTGCTGAAATATGATATAAGTGAAATGATTGAATTGTGATGTTAAGTGCATATGTGCATGTGAATGGTGGATTCCCCTATGAAAAAAAAAAGATATATATATAAAGCCTTGGGAGGCTAAAGCCTAGAGAGGCTATAAAAGTGTATAATGTGAGATGAGGCGAGCAGCCTTACGTGTGTGATATGTGAGGATGAGGCGGAGCAGCACATTAAAGGGGATCCACAAGCCGTGAGAACTAACCATAATTGTTGAATTGTATTTCTTCTATGATGGTTGTAATGAATTGAGTAGAATGGTATGACTTTATACCTAAACTATGAATATCATGGAAAGTTATGTGATTGGGTGGAAATTGTATTAAGTGTATGTGATATAGATTATGTTGATTATTTATTTACCGAAATGGAGGCTCACCCTCTCCAAAATTTTTCTTTTCAGGTTTGTAAATAGTAGTGCATCCGTTGGTTGTATGCGAAGTCTAGCTTTTAGCAGCCTGTCAAGTTGGGCCGTTTGTGAAGTCTCCTCCCGATGCATTTTTGTATGCGCTATGTGATATATATGGAAGTATGCCTTATAAGGCATAAGAAGATGTTTGTAATACTTGTTAAATGATGTTTAAGTATAATCATATGTTTATATATTAATAACCTTGTGTCTGGATTCTTAACAACCTACATATTGACCTATCTACCTGTAGTATATATTCTACGACGCTTGTATGCTTCCTGGCTAATGTTTATTGGTTAGTATGTGATGGGGGTGTTACATTTTAGTGGTATCAGAGCAGGGATTAGATTCATTGGGAGTAGATTCATGTTGCACATCATTAAGCATATGATATATGTTCTTTGAACTTGATTGAATATTTGCATTTCATATATATAGATGGAGAGACAAGGAGAACACGCAACTGGCCCAGATAAGTCATTAGAGTCTGTGCATGGTCATGAAAATGCATCTGAACATGATCAACATGATGAGCATGAGCTACATTCTGAAAATGCTGCACAATCGAATGTACAAAATGTTATGGAACAGTTTATGGATTTTCTGATGCAACGGGCAGCTCAACAACAAGCACCGGCGCCTCAGACTCAACAACAAAAGGCTGTGATAGATAAGAATTATGAAAGAGTTAGGAAACAAGGTGCTAATGTTTTTCAAGGTACTACTGATCCTGCTGAGGCTGAGGAATGGTTACGAAATACAGAAAGGGTGTTGGATAGATTTAATTGCACATCCGAACAAAGGCTTCTATATACAGTATCTTTAATAGAAAAAGATGCACTTGATTGGTGGGAAACAGTTTTAAGAAGCAAAGATCGACCAATGACTTTGACTTGGAATGATTTCTTGAGAGAATTTGCTGAGAAGTATACTCCAGAAATTTATAGAGACAGAAAGAAGCTTGAATTTCTTCAGTTGAAACAGAATGATATGTCAGTTGCAGAGTACGAAGTTCAATTTGTGAGATTATGTAAGTATGCACCAGAAGAAATAGCCACTGAAGAACTGAAAAGGAAGAAATTTGAGATGGGTTTGAGGCTTGACATTCGTGAGAAAATGGCAGTGAAACCTCATAATTACAATGCCTCAATTGAAGCTGCTTTGAGAGCTGAAGAAACATCATTTGAAAGGAATACTATGGAAGCTAAAAAGAAGAAGATCATTGGTGCTTATAGTAATCCTCCAAGACATATTAGTATTTCTTCGTTTAGAGGCTCTAATTCACAAACGGAGTAGTTATCGTGGACGAGGGTTTGGTGGTCACCTAGTAGATCCTCCATAGTACCTTATAGTAGAGGTGGATACAATTCATCCAGACTTGAGGGAGGACAAGTTTCAGCCAGTAGAGGGTTTGCTCCTGTTTGTCCTACGTGCAACAGGAGACATACTGGAGAATGTTGGGGACCTAGACCAGTAGTATGTTTTACTTGTAGTAGGCCAGGACATTATTCTAGAGATTGTCCTATGAGAAGAAATAATACTCGAGAATCTTATACAGTGGGTCAGAGTAGTGTTGGTGAAAATATTCCAGTTTGGTTCAGGCAGAGGCAAAGGAAGAGGTGGCGAGCAGTTTAACTATTTCAAAGCAACACCATCGGAACAAATTGGTCAACCACAAGCACAAGCTAGAGTATTTGCTACTACTAGAAATGAAGCATTTGTAGCACCTGAAATTGTTACTGGTATACTTTCTATTCATGATTCTGATGCACATGTTCTTATTGATCCTGGATCCACATGTTCATTCATATCACATGATTTTGCATCGCATGTTCATGCTAATATAGAGGCATTAGGTTATGATATATATGTATCTATGCCTGCTGGGGGTATTATCACAGTAAATACGATAGTGAGATCATGTCCTGTAGTAGTAGATAGTGTCAAACTACATGCAGATTTGGTTGTTATTAATCTTAGAGAGTTTGATGTTATTTTGGGGATGGATTGGTTGTCAAGAAATCATGCTATTGTTGATTGTAAAACGAAGGAAGTGGCTATGGAAATACAAGGAGAAATGAAAATAGTAATGGTGGGTGAAAGGAAGACAATTCCTAATTGTTTGATTTCAGTGACTGCATGTCAATTAATTAAAAATGGATGTGAAGCATATCTAATTAGTTTTATAGATACTACTAAGGTCAGTCCAGGGGTATTAGACATTCCAGTGGTCATAGAATTTCCTAACATATTCTTAGATGATTTGCCTGGTTTGCCACCAAATCGAGAGGTTGATTTTGAGATTGACATCATCCCCGGTATCGCACCTATTTCCATTGCACCATACGGAATGGCTCCATTAGAATTGAAAGAATTAAAGAAGCAATTAGAAGAGTTACTTGATAAAGGTTTCATCAGGCCAAGTACTTCACCTTGGGAGCACCAGTTCATTTGTGAAGAAAAGGATGGTAGTATGCGATTATGTATTGATTATAGGCAATTGAATAGGATTACGTTGAAGAATAAATATCCATTGCCGAGAATTGATGATTTGCTTGATCAGTTAAAAGGTGCAACTGTGTTCTCTAAAATTGATTTAAGATCGGGTTATTGGCAACTCCGGGTTGAAGAGAAATCTATTGCCAAGACAAAGATTCGAACAAGGTATGGGCACTATGAATTTATTGTGATGCCATTTGGTTTAACAAATGCTCCCTGCTGTTTTTATGTCAACGATGAACAAGACTTTCCAGCCATATTTAGATCACTTTGTTATTGTGTTCATTGATGATATTCGATTTACTCTAGAAGCCCGGAAGAGCATGAACAACACTTGAGAATTGTTTCATGATTTTGAGGGAAAAACAGTTGTATGCAAAATTCAACAAATGCGAGTTTTGGATGGAGGAAATTGCATTCTTAGGGCATATTATTTCTAAACATGGAGTGCAACCAGATTCATCAAAGATTAAAGCAATTATTGAATGGGAACCGCTTCTAGAAATGTTTCCCAAGTTCAAGTTTTCTTGGGTTAGGCTATTATAGAAGATTTGTAAAAGATTTTTCAGTTATTGCTAAGCCTCTAGCCTTTGTTAAAGAAGAATGTGCCATTCCAAAGGGACGGAGTTATGTGATCAAAATTTTCAAGAGTTGAAGAAAAGGCTTACTACTACACCGATACTCGCATTGCCATCCGAAATGGAGGTTATGTTGTATATCGATGCTTCTAGGCAAGGACTTGGATGTGTCTTAATGCAGCATGGGAAGGTTATAGCTTATGCTTCAAGACAATTCGCGACCTCATGAGCTGAATTATCCTACACATGATCTTGAATTAGCGAGCTATTGTACATGCATTGAAGATATGGCGACATTATTTATACGGGGAGACATTTCGGATATTTCACCGATCATAAGAGTTTGAAATATATCCCTACG
Organism: Ricinus communis; assembly: GCF_019578655.1. Taxonomy (NCBI): domain Eukaryota; kingdom Viridiplantae; phylum Streptophyta; class Magnoliopsida; order Malpighiales; family Euphorbiaceae; genus Ricinus; species Ricinus communis. Next base: position 8,013,277 of record NC_063259.1, read on the forward strand.
TAGAAAGAGTTGAATCCGAGACAACGAAGATGGATTGAGCTTCCCAAGGATTATGATTGCACTATTGATTATCATCCCCGGAAAAGCAAATGTTGTTGCCGATGCTTTAAGTAGGAAGTCAGTGGAAAATTTTTCAAGTATGATTTGCTACAATGTAGAATATTTAGTTGCACTTAGAGCTATGGATGTGAAGTTTTATGTTTATGACAATGATCATTAGCCACATTACAAGTAAAGCATTTGATTGGAGATAAAATTAAAGATGCACACAGTGTGAAGATTCTTATTTGCAAAGGATGAAGGGTAGAGTACAAGAAGGAAAGAATACACAATTTGTGTTGAAAGATGATGGTGTGTTATTGAATAGAAATCGTGTATGTGTACCTGATGTAGGAAATTTGAGAAAGGAAATCATGCATGAAGCGCACTATGCACCTTATGCAATGCATCCCCGGAAGTACCAAAATGTACAAAAATTTGAAGCCTTATTATTGGTGGCCGGAAGCAATGAAGAAGGATGTGGCGAATTTGTGAGTAAGTGTTTGACATGTCGGCCAAGTGAAAGGAGAGCACCAGGCACCTGCAGGTAAACTTCATTCTTTATCTATACCTGTGTGGAAGTGGGATAAGATTACTATGGATTTTGTTATGGGATTGCCGCGTACATTTAACAAGCATGATGCTATTTGGGTAATTGTTGATCGACTTACTAAATGTGCTCATTTCTTACCCGTGAAACAAACAGATTCACTTGATATACTTGCTGAATTGTATATTTCTGAGATTGTTAGATTGCATGGTGTGCCTATATCTATTGTATCAGATAGGGATCCTAGATTTACTTCTCGTTTCTGGGAGAGTTTGCAGAAAGCATATGGTACTAAGCTTCATTTCAAGATGACTTTTCATCCTCAAACAGGATGGGCAATCGGAAAGAACTATTCGGACATTAGAAGATATGATGAGGGCTTGCACACTTGAGTTCAAGGGTAACCGGGATGATTACATACCACGGATGGAATTCTGCGATAACAACAGTTTTCATTCTAGTATCGGTATGGCTCCTTATGAAGCTTTGTATGGGAGGAAATGTAGAAGTCCAGTTTCGGGATGTTGAAGGTTTAAGAGCCTTGAAGGTCCGAATTGGTACAAGAAACAGTGGATAAAATAGAGATAGTTAAAAAGAATTTGAAAGTAGCACAGGACAGATAAAAGAGTTATGCTGATTTGCATCGAAGGGAAATGGAATATATTGTGGGTGATAAAGTTTTCTTGCGGGTATCACCATGGAAAGGAATATTAAGGTTTGGTAAACAAGGGAAATTGAGTCCGAGGTATGTAGGACCTTATGAAATTATTGAAAGAGTTGGACCATTGGCTTATAGGTTAGCATTACCTACAGAGTTGTCTTCTATTCATGATGTTTTTCACGTTTCTATGTTGAGGCGATATAGATCAGATCCTAGTCATATCATTCCAGAGCCAGAGATAGAAATCACAGAAAAGTTGACATATGTGGAAGAACCGATAGAAATTCTTGATCGAAGGGTTAAGAAATTGAGAAATAAAGACATTCCTATGGTCAAAATTAAGTGGAGTCATCATTCACCAAGAGAAGCAACTTGGGAAGTAGAAGAGCATATGAGATGAAGTATCCGCATCTATTCCATTGTAATGTTGGTGAGTTGTTAAAATTTCGGGACGAAATTTCTTAAGGAAGGGAGAGTTGTAACTGCATTTTCTCATCATCCATGTTATGTGCATTTACATTTAATCATTGGGCATATGATGGTATATCAATGATATTTTTATTTTATGAGAACATATATATATTAATTATAAGTAGAGAATAAGAAGCATGATATTAGATTATTAATTTAGATAAGTTGATTAAGTACTTGGGTTATGTGTATTAAGCCTTAAGACTTAATTGAACCAATAGTTGAAGGTTGGGTAAATAGATTGGACTTAAAAGATACAATTAAAAGTTAGTACCTATATATGGTTAGTAAGAATTAATTTAGGGTGATAAAAATAGTTTAGTAGGTGGTGGCATTAAGAGAGGAATATTGGAAATTGGAACCATGAGTAAGCTCATTTTACCTCTTCATTTCTCTAAAATTCGTTCATGGCCAAAAACACAAAATTTGGAATAAGAGAGAGGAGTGGAATACCTAGAAAAACTTAAGATTAAGATAGGATTTTGCCAACTATTGAAGGAGCCAAGCTAAAGCTAAAGGATTTAAGCATATTAGCAACCCAAAAGCTGAAATTGGTAAGTTGTTACTTGAGTGTTATTAATTTGTCATTAGGGTTCTTGATTACAAATTGGAAAAACTTCATTTGATGGTCTCATTGATTAATTAAAGGTCTGATTATCATGAATTAGTAGAGTATTGAATGATTGCATAAAGATTAAGCTTGATTTAAGTTTAAGTATGTTAAGATAGAAAACTGTCAAAATTCCAGCAACCTTGATATTCTGTATTTTAGGCATAACATGGGTTATATAAGTCCAAATTAAGCTTAATTGGTGTCTATGGAAATTTTAAAGAGTCCTCTATAACTTTGTAGTTTTGTGATTTTGCTATTTTTGCCGTTTTGGTTACTTAAATTGAGCAAACAGATTGCTGCCCGGGTACAACTAGCTGTATGACCCTTGCTCAGTAATTTGAAAATAATTAAATCTATAGAAGTCGGAATTGAGTAATTCTTCTTGGAGATGAAACTAGACGCATAAATGGATATGTCAATTTAATATGAGATTTTTGTATTAAGCCAATTTTGCCCAGCAATAAATATACCTTGGTACTAAATTCTGTCTAGAAAACAGAAATGTTGGAGATTAGTTTTATGCAATTTATTGATGTTAATTTGAGTTAGATTGGTATTTAACTAGATGGGAAATGTTTATAGGATATTAAAACAGTAATTGAGAGTCTTAGAGGAAGAGTTAGACCTATGAATTAGAGAGGGGATGATCTTGTAATGCATTAGAATTCGCATTTACATGAATATTTGTAATATGCATGAAATGTGAATTGATGAATGTGTTGACAGTACTCAAAGGCACCGGAAAGGAAGTTGTGGAGAAAGGAGGTTCTTATATGCTAAAGGAATAAGTATATTTTGAGTAAGTAAATAGTTAATATTTGCTATGTTCATATATTTAATCAAATGTTCGCAAATGGTTGCGTTTGCTTAATATTGCTTATGTTTGAATGACTGAGATGGAAATGATTGGTGTTGAGTGGAACAATTGTTATTGCTGAAATATGATATAAGTGAAATGATTGAATTGTGATGTTAAGTGCATATGTGCATGTGAATGGTGGATTCCCCTATGAAAAAAAAAAGATATATATATAAAGCCTTGGGAGGCTAAAGCCTAGAGAGGCTATAAAAGTGTATAATGTGAGATGAGGCGAGTACCACGTGTGTGATATGTGAGGATGAGGCGGAGCAGCACATTAAAGGGGATCCACAAGCCGTGAGAACTAACCATAATTGTTGAATTGTATTTCTTCTATGATGGTTGTAATGAATTGAGTAGAATGGTATGACTTTATACCTAAACTATGAATATCATGGAAAGTTATGTGATTGGGTGGAAATTGTATTAAGTGTATGTGATATAGATTATGTTGATTATTTATTTCACTGAAATGGAGGCTCACCCCTCTCCAAAATTTTTCTTTTCAGGTTTGTAAATAGTAGTGCATCCGTTGGTTGTATGCGAAGTCTAGCTTTTAGCGATTCTGTCAAGTTGGGCCAGTTTGTGAAGTCTCCTCCCGATGCATTTTTGTATGCGCTATGTGATATATATGGAAGTATGCCTTATAAGGCATAAGAAGATGTTTGTAATACTTGTTAAATGATGTTTAAGTATAATCATATGTTTATATATTAATAACCTTGTGTCTGGATTCTTAACAACCTACATATTGACCTATCTACCTGTAGTATATATTCTACGACGCTTGTATGCTTCCTGGCTAATGTTTATTGGTTAGTATGTGATGGGGGTGTTACACTTGCCCTTCGGTTTGTCCTCGTCTTCTTCCTTAGAATACCCCAAATCTCGCTGAGGCTTCTGACTTTTAAAGTCATGGTAGCTCCGCAATGTCGTGCTGATTATTTCCTATCCCCATTCTAGGCATGAAATTCATTTTCTTGAATATGTTGGATACTTTAGGATCCATATAGTCCTCATAAAGAAAAACCATTTGGAATCAAATAGGGGCATCCACCTCTTTGATAGCTTCTTGGATTGCCGGGACAACCTTACCACCTTTGGTGTTGATATGACAATCTCACCTTCATGAGAGAAATTTACCTTTTGATGTACTCATAGAACAGACTCCTCCTAGGGTGTATAACCATGGCCTTCCTAATAATAGTGTCAAAGTTACTTGGATGTCTAGGATAGTGAACTCCATATAAGATTCAATAGGACCAGTCTTCACTAATACTAAAAATGGCCCTTCTACATCTCTTTTAGTCTCGTTATAGGCCCTTATGACCATGTCTAATGGTTTTAGGTCCTTCACAGTCATTCCTAGTTTAATGAGGATGTGAGAAGGACACACATTGATAGCTAACCCGTCATTAACCATCACACATGGGATTCTTTTCCCTTTCACTTCCACTACTATATAGAGGGCCTTGTTGTGGTCTCTTCCCTCAAATGCTAGGTCGTCATCTGAGAAGGTGATCATCCCAATGGTCTTGTCAATTACCGTTTTGATCATCTCGTCAAGGGTAGCTGTTGTGTTGATACTTATATTAGATAAGGCATAGATCAAAGCCTTTCTATGGTCTGACGAATGCATAAGCAGCTCTAGACATTAGTTGTCTTTTTCTCCTTCCTCCACTATTCTAGCAACATGGCATCCCCATCCTTAGGTGCTTGCTTCTTTTGCTTAAGCTCTTGTACCCTAGCTTCCTTACCCTTACCCGCTGGCTCAGTCTTGGAATCACTGTGTGCCTAGATGTCCTTGGCCTCAATGTCTTGAACGTCATTCTCATCCCTGAAACTATACCAGATGTCAATAGCCATTACCAACTTTTTTTCTCCTTTTCTCTTGGCGTCTAGGAGACAAGGCTGACAAGTGGCTTGATCATCATTTGATCCCCAACCACTTAGCATAATATCCTCGATCCGAATATCAGCTGAGGGTGGCCTCAAATATCGGACATTGAAGTCGTATTTGCTAGAGAGCTGCCTGAGCAAAGTCTTCACACTCATATCAAGGAAGTTATTCAACCTCCCATTCTCTAGAGTCGATTAAGTCCTGAACCTTGTGCTTGAGATGGTTGGGTCCGTCACATGCTCGAAAGCCTGGTGATACTAATAATACTAACCATTGTGATTCTTAGGACTGTCTTTCGATGATTAGGGCTTAAGCTTCCTACTCCATTTTAGGTGTCGGAACACCACATATGTGGTGCCCCTAACTCGGTTAAGGTTCTTTATGGGCTATCTGGATTGGTTTGAGGCTCAGTTTGGGGTAAGTCTATAAAGGAGTTCATAATTTCCTCTTCGTTAAAGTCTGGGTTGATCATGGACACCTAGTTTGGGGGTGGTATGTTGTTGTAGCTTGGTAGGGGGGTTTCTTCTATTGCTAGGTTAGTCTAGGTCAGTGAGCTTTCTGGCATTGATAAGATCCTGGATTTCATGTTTCAGCCGGATGCAGTTATCAGTATGGTGGCTAAGTGCTTAGTACAATTTGCAGTAAGTGTTAGGCTTGTATCCGGGCGCATTTGGGTTTGGTGGGTTCTTTAAGGTCGTAGGTTGGAGCATGCCATTCTAAACCAATCTCTCAAAGAGAATTTCCTTGGTTGTTGCACAACATTCACATCTAGGGTCCTACTCCCTCCAGCCTGGTGGTTTGCCCTTCCGCCAGTTCTTACGGTCTTTCTTTTGTCATTCTCTATTTCCTCGAGCTGCAGTTAGTCATCGTACAGATCCATAAAGCTTTTCAGGTTAATCATTTGCAACCTTTCAACCCATCCATGAAGGACATTCTGGACCGCCATACAAACAAAGTCCTTTTCAGAGGGCTTGTTCTTCATTAGACCAGCCTTATTTCTCCATATGGTCAGGAAATCAGATAAGGACTCATTTGGCTTCTGCTTAGTGGGTTCGAGATTCCTGATACGAGACTATTGAAGTGAAGTTTGGAATCATTATGTTTTTCTATCTTCAGATTACCAAATCACCAAGGCCTTTTAACGATTCGACACGCGTCCCCCTAAGCTAGACGACCTGACATCAAAGAGAATATAATGAGTCACCCTAGCCTTAGTCTTACTAAGAGTTTGAATTGCTCTATAGGATAGTAGAGCGAATGAATTACATTAGCGTTGGCTAGCTAAATCGCCTCCTTGCTATCTTAAAAAAAAAAAAAGCAAACCTGCTCGAATCGCGTCTTCGATCTTGCATATATGCATTATAAATATAATATATATATATATATATATATATTTCTTTATCAATATATTTATCAACCAAGTCAATTAACGCCAGCATCACCATTATGGAAATGAAATTTCCTTAGTCTTTTTTCTGTGAAACAAAGCCAAGCCTTTTCCAGCTTCCACTTTGGTTGGATAGTAGTTTCGGGAGCCAGTAGCAGTAATAGGTCAAGGGATATTAAAAAGAAGGTGCAGTTAGTCAAGCCTATAGTTCGAATACCACAGTTAGTCAGTACGACAAGTAGGAAGGCAAAACAAAAATTCCTTACTCTTTATAGAAAGGAAAAGAAGTAAGTTAGATGATTATTTTCTGTCATAGGAAGTAGGCACCAGTACCAGTTCCAGTAGTGGTTACGATAAGACTGCTTTGAAAAGAGAAAAAACTCCTTGCTTTATTCTTTCTTGTATAAGTTGGCTTAGGGAAATATAAGGACAGAAGGTAGGTCGACTAGTCTGGTGCCGAAGTGCACTTGGGAAAAAAGGGAAGCTTGGCTTAGATAGTAGCTTTGCTTAGAGAATAAATCTGTCTTTCTTTCGTCACAATAAGCATGTTCTTTCTAGGACTGATAGTTCAGTTCAAGCGTATCATAGATCAATATATACGTCATTTCTAGTGGAGTGAATCCCTTAATGGAAGCAGCTTTTTTTAGTATTAAAAAATTAAAAACGAGAAAAGAGAGTGAAAGTATAAGATCCATACAAATTCCATCTGACACTATGTTCCTCGATCTTTAAAGAAGACTGACTCCTCCTACTCCTTTAGGATAGGATCATCGTTGGTCCTTTTCTTTTGACATAACATTCTCAGCCGCTCAAGAGTCAAGAGACTGATTATCTCTCTCTTTATGCATTAAAATTAAGTACTAGTGTGAGTACTTATTTCTACTCGTAGTTTCTCTCTTGTTAGTGTCTCGTGATAGAGTACTCATGCAATAGCACTTATGGGAACTCGTAGTTATTGTATGCTGTATTCATGGGGGTAATGATATATTAATTGCATGACAATTAGGAGCTCATACTTTCTCTTGCGGTAATGTGCTTACGGCGTGCTCGCACCGGTCGATTACAAGGCCCTATACCTTAGTATATTTCAGGTGGTGTTCTCTCATTGGGGCGAAGTACAACATAAGGGTCTTGACTCTCTGTCTCTACATCCTGACCGCTTCTTGCTATGGGACTAACCAGAGTGCCTGCATCTTGCTATGAACTAGATACTCTTACTCGAATACTCATATTTTTAGATCCCTCGCTTATCCCCTAATGTCTCATCCTCTATGAATGTGGCACATGTTTTGAAGAACCCCTAATGGATAATGAAAAACCATTAAGGCAACCATCGAAACCCAAGGGCAACACTTATATAAGCCATTGTCAACCACTATAATAAGAGCAATGGGATACATGACAACGAGCGAATCTCTTTCTACAGATCAATAAAGTGGAAACATGAGGTGGATTTTCCAGTATCTATAGAATAAGTACTGTGAACTATATGCTTCAAAAAGATAATTGTAAGAAATAAGACTGAAGATTGGAATACCAATGAGATTAAAAGGCGAGGCAGACAATGCAATAGCTTCGGTTACAGCAAATCCTAAAATGGCATAACCAAATGAAGCCAATGAAAATTTGTGAATGAGAAATATAAGTTTCCTATATTCATAGGAATCAATGGGAGAATGAAAAATTTCCCAAGTAGGAAAGGGCTCAATCAAAAATGTTTTTTTATTCTTATCATCTATCTAAATAAGGGAGAGTCATGTGCTAAATTATTTAACTCTTCGACTTTTGTTCTTTGAGTTAAACAATTTCTATTCTTGCCCCCTGAATTCTCCTTTTTCAACCACAAAGGAACCCCCAATAAGGGCCTGCCTATGTTGAACCCAAAAATTGGCCCATTATCTAAAGCGGTCATTTGATTAGGAATTTGTTCTTTTAGTAGAAAAAGTGCTTCTGCCTCCTCTAGAGGACGCTGCCTATTTTTAGGCAATCCTAGATTATTTATAGAAATTCTCATTCTTATTATATTATTTGTTTCTGCCTCCTCTAGAGCACCGACCGCAACAGCAAGAAACTATAACCAATAGAGTTAGACGGGCGAATCCGAGGTTAGAGTTGAGATTAATATGATCTAAATCACCTTTTTGTAATCAATTTAGAGTTAAAGGAAAATGAAGTTAGAGGGGTCAAAATGATGAATTTTGCAAGTTTAGGAACTAAATTGTAAATTCTTCATAAACTTCCCCTATCTAGAGCCAATCTGCTTTGTGTAGAGCTGATCAGCTCATCATAGAGCCAATCGGCTCTGTTTGTAGAGCCGATTTGGTTTTTCTTGGTTCAATATCATTTTCTTTGACACTTTTACATCCAGATACAGTTTCTATAAGGTATTTGATGATAATTGATAGATTTTGATATTTATTTAAATTTTATAGACTTGATTTATTGGATATTTATCGATTCTTTAAAAGGAATTTAAAAGATTGAAGTTTATATGTTCCTTTAGGATTTTCTTAAAGACCCATCTCTCTAAATAGAAGTGATGGCCTAGGGTTTGGAGGGGGGGAGAACAAGATCGATTCTTAAAAAAACTGTGGATTGAAAACTTACATTCATTATTAAGTATAAGGTTTTTGGTAACTGAAGGAGCAAAGGTCACTAAGAAAGAACTCAAATCTGGAAACTCTTTTGAAACTACAGAAGCTTTCTCAATACCTCATCCAATACGGGATTCCCAACTGATCTTCGACTTAACTGCTTCATCATCTCTTGAGACTCGTAGAATAATCAACTATGGTGGCAACTTGAGAGTTCTCCAAAATTCATCCATCATCATCAACATTACTCTTCCATTAAATTATTCTTTATGTTTTTTTCTTAGAAACACGATTAGGGTCTATTTTTTGTCTTATTTTCATGATTGATGTGATTAGATTAGAATTTATTGTGGATTAGTATGTTACTGATTTATTAGGTTTTAGAATATGATAATAAGAACATTAGGGTTTTGAAATCCGATTAGTCACATGATTAGGATTATATGATTAGATCTATATTTTCCTTATAATTTTGTAATCATATTAGTTTATTAGGGTTAATATGATTAATCTCCTATATTTATCTACTGTGTTTTTAGACTCTTAGGATTTGCATGATTTCTTAGAGTTTCTGGTTTAATATGATGTTATTTGTTTTTTTTTTTGTTTCTTTCATGCTCTAATTAATTTTTCACTTTATGTGCATGTAAAATTGGCTCTAGGACATGAGAATTGCAAAGAAATCGTAGAAACTAGCTTCGAGAAGCCCCTAGAGCCAATTGGCTCAACATCGAGCCTATCGGCTTAGCTCCCCTTTGCCCTGATTTTTAGATTTTTACGAGTTTTTAATGTATCTTTGGTGATTCTGTGCACTATAACTTAGTTTTAGGGCTTTTCCTTATATATTTAGTTGTAGGTTGGGTTGTAATAACTAGATTTACTTCTGCACTTTATTTTTGTTTATTTTTAGTTTAATGTATGTCAAATAACTACAACATGACTCTTAATTAAAATGGGAGATATAGACTTTAGGTTAAAATTGAACCCAACATGAAAAATATAGTCCATTAGGCTAATCAATATTAATTGGGCTTAAGTTCTAAAATTAAAGAAGACTTAATGGGTTTAACTATGTTTTAGTTAGGATTGGGCCATATTAGAATTAGGTTCACACAATTGGGCCTTATCATAATAAGTAGTCCATCTAGGATTTAAGGCTTGGTAAAAAAATAACTTATAATCGAGCTAGACTAGAAGAGGCTTGTACATAATTAACTAGCAAGTTAGATTAATAATCTTAAAGTGGGCTAGACTTAATAAAAATGTACTAGACTTAAGTAAACTATATATGTTATTTAGTATGCTTGTATATGAATTACTGTATTTATAGGGAATGATTTGTTTAGAGGCTTAAATACTAAAGTATCAATGGTTCGAGCAAAGATACTAGCAGTTGGCTCTAGTTGATGAAAAAAGGATGAAAGCCCTATACCACATGCAGCTAGGGCATTCAGTAAGAAAGTGAAGCCAGGAAAGATCAGAGCTTGTGGTCTATTATTAAAGCACACAAGACCTACTGCATTCGACCCAAGAGGGAAGTTTAGACCTTATTGGGAAGGCCCATACTTGGTAAAGAAGGTCCTGCTAAGATCTCGGACCTGGAGGGGAATGAGTTCACTGAACCAATCAACTTAGATCTTCTCAAGAAATACTATGTATAAAAATGAATAATAGAAAAATTAGCATGCTGATGAGAAAACCTGAAAGGGCTGGTCAAGCAAAAATTAAGGCAAAATAGATTAAATAATCAACCAGAAAATTTGAAAGGACTGGCTGATAACAGGAGTTATATCTTAAGAAATCAAAATGTACTCATCTAGGCTTTTACTAAATGAATAAATTTTTTAGAATTGTTATCAAACATATGTATGTATGTTTACCATTATACACACTAACTGAAATAAAACAAAGCTAAAAGTCCTAAGCAATGTAAATGAGATTTAAAAAGAAGCATAATTTCTATCTTCTTCTCCTCTTCACATCTGCATTCCTAGATAGAGCAGCTAGTTCTCGAGTCCTCTTGAACTGCGCAAAGCTAGGAGAAGTGAAAATCTAAAGTTGAATCCATGCCTTGAAGTTGTCATCAGTGGTCAGATCATCCTTGGAGGTAAGGTTTCACTCCATGTCTCGACGAGGCTAAAGTCTCTTAATCTTATCTAGGTAATCCTGTTTGAGTGGGAAGCCTTCGAGTTCAAGTGGGAATTCCAAGATCCATTTCTTCTACCCATACTGGCAGTAAAGTATCGAAGGTGTGTAAAAGGTATATGTTCTTAGTCCAGGTAAGGGTACATAGTCGCCATACACTATGAGTGTGACATGCTTAATTCTCCACTAAAGGCAAGTCCAGTGAATGAGTATGTCCGGAACGCCCTTCGTCTAGGAAATCCAGCCATCAGGACCTCGTGGGTAACAATAGATCGAGTTTGGACGTGCTTCGGCTCGAACTTCTCGATATTCCTCAGGATGGTAAATATATGAAGCTTCTTGCGTAGCCAAATCTACAAAAAGAGATAAAAAAATAGAAAAAAAGAGGGAAAATAAGCTAATTTAAAAACCCTAAAGGTGTTTTAGGCAAAAATAAAGTTTGCTAAGTCGAAAACCCAAAGGGGCGACTTGGGAAAAATTTAAGACAAAAGTCTGTTGGTTGAAAATTTAAAAGGGCGGCTTAGGCAAAAATAATAAATAGTAAAAGAAAAGAGATTTGGTTGCATACCTGTAGGAGAACGAGGCTGCCACCATACCATTGATGGGTTTTGTACATGTCTAACCTAATGATGGTTGATGATTTCTATCTATGCAGTTACAATCTAAGGCAGTGTACCTATCGATGCAGTCTAACACTAATGGCGAGTATCAAGGTTGTATTCTCTCGGGAAAGTGAAAGCTCAGAGTTACTCCTCTGTTCTCTGTTATATTAGCCTAAAATGAATGATGAATAATTCCTAAATTAACTAATAGCTACTCTAATTATTATCAAACTACGACTACTGGGGAAGGATTAATTCAAGTTAAGGAATAACCCCTTGGGAATTCTTGTCTCTAGGGAATAGAAACTAAAGATGGAATTGATTGATTGAATTCAATTTTCGTGGGAAAATCTTTATGCAATTAACGCCTTTCTCAAGGACATTAACATCTTAACTTAGATTAATTAGGTTGAAATCTCTTCCTAACTCTAATTATCCAAATTAGCATTATGTACCATTTAACACTATTGAGAGTTGTTAATTCTCAATCCGGTAGAACAAACACCCTATCTCTAGGCGAATTCAATTATAGGTTGCAAAGGACAATCCAAACCTAAACGTCTTTCTCAAAAACATTCAAATTCCAATAATCATTCAACAAGATATGAAGAACAAATCAATAAGCACTTCCATTGCAAACCAATATTAAAAATCAATACATTCAATTCAAAAGTTAAGTACAAAAATCCCTAGATAAAGAACCCCAATGGGTTAACAAGTTTAGCTAATCATGTTCATTATCAAAACCCACAAGAATTCAATTACAAAAATGAGTAAAGGTAGAGAAACCTAAATACACCCTTGGATGAGAGTAAACAGCTCCAATTCCTCTTGCCCAATCTTGAATCGATTCTTGTTCCCCTTTGCTCGAATTGAAACCAATCAAAAAACCTCGCCCAATCTTCAATCTCTAAAGGGAATCCAATTGAAACCTTGGTCCAAGTCTCCTTTTTCCTTGGTTCCAGCTTAGAAAACTCTTAGAAAGAGAAAGAAATGAGTTTGGGACGTCCTAACCCTACTTTTTTGTGTTTCCCTCTTTTCTTTCTTTTAATTAATTCGTCCAGCTGCCGTGAACATGACCATGTTGATGCCTGTGTTAGGAACACGGCCTGGTGTTGATTCCCGTGTTGGGAACACGGCCTGGTGTTAATGCCCGTGTTGCTTTTTGTGGTCGTGCTCCTTAACGCATCTTTTTTTCTGTTGTCAAATGCACCCAACACGGCTGTTTTGATGCCCGTGTTGGGAACACGGCCAATGTTAAAACCAACACGACCGTGTTCAACTTCGTTATGCGTAAACTCAACTTGTTTCTACAACTTTGACGTCCAATTTTGCTCCAATTCTTCCCTTTATCACTCTTTGGCTTCTTTTGGACCTAATGCACACAAACAGATGCATAGGGTGAGTGTTGGGATCAATTCACATCCAAATGTACATAAAATCAGCCTTACAAACCCCATTTAGATGTGTGCATTTTATGCACATCAATGGTTTCAGCAAGATGTCTAGAATTGGATCCGCTACTTGCTCTACCTGATCAATAATGCTAGCAATTCTGATATCTCCCTTTTCCTGAGGAGAAATCAGCAAAAATTAGGCATAAAGGCAAAAGTCCAGCATCCGAATCTAGGAAGGTGTGCCTTTTTCCTTCTTCTCAAAGCAAGAGATCATTAAAGTAAGAGTAATGTACTCACTAACAGAATGGGAAAGTATCTCAACTGGGGGCCTGTCGAACAATTCCACCAGTTTACTAGGAAAAGGCTCATTGAGTTTGGGCAGGGTAATGGGATGAGTAGAATCCATGGCACTCCTAAGAATAGCGAAGAATTCTTCAATTATGGGGCATAACTCTTGCCCAATGAATCTAAAGACATAGTCCCTTGGGCACCAAAAGTTGGTAGCAGAATGAAGAAACTTATAATTAAGTTTGGTGTGTTGTATGGCTTTGAAGGATGAAAGATGAAATTTCCCAAGTTTAATCCAGTCATGACCTGTTAGGTTTTGAGGAGAGTTTGCAGGCTTATGGCACTCTTTTGAGACATATTTTTGGCTTCTTGAAGTGTAGAATCGCATGTGAAGAAGTGAGGAGGCGCATGGATATATATAGCCCTTAAAACAGTGTCCAATTTAGAATTTGCAACTGTAGAGCTGATCGATTGTGCGCAGAGCCGAATCGATTGAGCACATAGCCGATCGGTTGAGTAGCCTCCCGGTGCAAGTTTTCGCCAATTTTGTCAATTTTTCGGGTGCTCTTCTAGTTTTCGTTGCATATAAGCTCATATAAATGTAATAATAAAGGAAACAAAAAAAAAGTAAGCAATTTAAAGGCCAAAATGAAGGATTTTATATACCCTTAAAAATTCAAAAGTTCGACAGAAGTTCCAAGAGACAAAAGCACAAGCAAAGTTCCAATAGTCAAAAGTACAAGTAATAACAGAAAGGAAAGTACAAGCAATAAGAGAATAAAAAAGCTGGGGTTCTTTCCCGAACCACCCATCCCATCGTTCAAGTCGGTGTTCTTTTTTTTATGAATAAAAAATATGAAAGGAAAAAGAAAAAAATTGGAACCATCCCTCGAGTCTGCAAGGCCGATAATTGAAGTGTCAAAGTGTCGATCCGATGTTACTAGGTGTCGATCTGATGCTGCCGGTTGTCCACTTGCCCTTGCAAGCCCTTATGATCCCTCTGATGAAAACCCGAAAGGAGATTAGTTAGTGCATTTCATGCATACATACATTGTACATTGTATAAATCATTTTCTTACCCACCAGTCCTTACCAAGGATAAAGAACTACCTCCTCGCGACACCGACTAATCGATGGACGAACTCGAACTAGTCTCTCTAAACTTGTAAGATTATTTGCATAATATGTCACTAACTTTTAGAAAAAGGAGATGTGAAAACACAAAAGAGGAAGTAACTTACATGTGTGCAAGTGTTGAGGAATGATTTCCAAAGGGAGTTAATGCTCTATGGCAAGCTGGTGCTCTATCACACTGTGAAGGCTCTAGTATGAGACCATTGGGTCTGGAGGGAATGAAATGCTCCCCAGAACCACATTAGACATGGCTGTAGGATGTGCCTTAAAGGCAGCACCAACAGAGGAGCCCGTGATGTAGGAAGGCTTGGAATGTCGGACGGAATGCCCCTCGATCGGCTCACAAGCAATAGGGACCGGTGGAGGAACTATAAATAAAATGGTTAGATAAGCAGAATTCAAAAAATGAAGAATTCTAAGAAAGTCTAAAAAAGATATTTGAGCCACGACATTATCATCAAAAGGCACAACCCCTAGCAATTGAGGGATCAAGGAAGTGATCCGTCCTCTGAGATTAGATGGTGAGATCCTCACACTTGTCATACCCTGCTAAACACTCTACTAGCTCCTCCCTAGCGAGGTCCGTCATCTAGAACATAGAGAAAGGAAGAGAAAAAGGAACTCGGCATCTGCTAGGGCCTTGCTCCTACCCATAAATCCTCCCTCCTAAGTACCACGCCCGACAGGCAGGTCCAATCAGTAGAATCCTCCTTCGCTCAAGGTTAGCTGTAGAAAGCATGTAGGGGTCCCATTGACAGCGCTCTCCCAGCTAATCACCTCAAATCTGTAAACCATAAAGGTAACTAACTATATAGATAAATCATGAGTATACTAATTAATTATTTTTTATTTTGTAGTTATGGCAATATCACGTTAAAAGTGAAGATTACTTTATTGGGAAGATTGTCATTCATTTGGTTTATGAGAAGATAAGTGTTATTAAAAAGAAATTATTGGTTGAGCAGTTGTAACTTTTTAGGAATACTTGTTTTGGATATTTTTTAAATATATCTAACTTTAAAATTCAGTCACGGTTGATTCGCTCGCTACTTTTGAAGGAGGTTAATCATCCTTAAGATGATGAGTTGTGGGTGAATATTAGTGGAGTTAGGTTGACGTTTGGGATTGAAGAATTTGCTTTGATAATTGGTTTAAATTGTCAAGATATCAAACAAGTCAGATTGTACTAGTGAGCATAATGAGTTGTTGGAGAAGTACTTCCCTGCTATTGAGAAGGTTAATAAGGAATCTTTAGAAGAGTGCTTTTTGCTGAAGAGGTGGGCGGGTAGCAATGAAGAGGTTATCAAGTTGGATGTTCTATATTTCATTCATCTTCTTTAGTGAGTCCAACTTATATTAAGTTTGTTGATAAAGAATACTTGAATTTGGTTGGGGTAGTGATTTCAACAATTATGTTTAGGGGAGGGATATTTTTTATGTTACTATAGATTTCCTAAAAAGATAAGTTGTTGGGAAGGAAGAAAAGATGAAGAGTGGGAATGTTGAAGGGAAATGTCATAGTTTGTACTATAACCGATTGGTTTCCCTCTTGCTTTCCAGATTTGGTTTTTCGAATGTGTACATTTGTTGCTGGAAAAATTTATATTTTAGGTGTCTTAAAGATTTCCTATAGTTTGAATTAGAGCTATGATAAGACTCTTGATTTCAGAGCTCTTGGAAGGTCCATATTTGGAGTTTCTAATTCAAAGGTAATTATTTCTTTCTTTTGTAATTTTTATTTTGTTTTTACTTTGCGTTATTTTTTAATTTATTTATTTTTACAATTGAAGTTAAAGAACATAACTCCTCTTATTGAAGAGAAAGAAAAATTGAAATTGGATGGAATTTTTTAGAAGTGAAAATAAAAGGTTGTTGAGGAAGAAAAGGAAGATTATGATGATGATTTTAAAAAAAAATTCTATCGTTCTTCTAAATCTGGTGAACCATCTAGTTCAAAGCAGTTAAAAGGACAGTAACTCTTTTGAGAATGTTGAGAAGAAGTTGAATGTTATTGTATGTTAGTAGAAAAGATTAAGTATTGAATAACAGAATAAAGTTGAGAATTTTTATTAGGAAAAAGAATAAAATTGAAATTTTTGAAAATTTTAACTCATTAAGTTGGTTAGAAAGACAATTTGCTTTTGTCTTTCTTGAATCTTTTGAAACTAAGACTGGAATTTCTACTCGTTATCATAGTGTTGATTCTGAAATTGGTGGTATAGATATTGTTCTGGTATGGTTTTTTGTCTGTTATTTATTTTTCATATAATTACGGTAATACCTTTCATATACTTAGTATATATTTAATATATACTTTATTTTTCTTTTCTCATTTCATTCAAATGAAACTAAAAGTTAGAAAAATGATGATAGTGATGGAATTGAAAAGAAATGTTTTGAGAATGATGATAAAGAACATGATGATAAGGTATAATTTATTGTATAGTATTTTTATTTATATATTTATTTTATTTCTTTTATGTTGTATTTTATTGGACTTATTTTTCTTTTATTTATATTACAAGGTTAATGGAAAGGAAGAAGATTTTAGTAAGAAGAATGAGAAAGATGATGATAAAGATTATGGTGGTAATTCGTTTAGTAATGCTCTTAATGGTCATAATGATGATGGAGTGAATGATGACGCAAACAATATTTTTAAGGATAATGATGATGGAGAAAAGAATGCGGTTGATCTTGAACGTATAAATGATACGGTATGTTTAGTGTTACTTTTTTAAATTTATAAACTCTTATATTCTTATTTATTTTTATGTTTTTAAAATTTGTAAAGATGATGTTACAGGTCGTAGTAGTTTAGATTTTTTTGATAATATTGATCTGAATCTGCTTGAAGCGACTATTGATTCTATTGTTAAAAGTATTCATGAAATAAAGACTGTTCAGGTTTATTTTGGTTTTAAGTATATTGTTATTATTTTGATTTTGCTTTTTATTTTATTTCTTTACTATTTAGGAATGGTCATCTCATTGCATTACTATTGTTCCTTATTCTGGTGTTATTGTTGGTCCTTCATTTTCATTATCTCGTGATGTTAAAAGGAGAGTTACTAAACCTAGTTGATTTTGTAAATTTCCTTTTCTAAATGAGTTTGGTTTGTATGAAAGTGGTGGATTATCTATCCAAAAACAGTGTTTTGAGCCTTAGACTGTCACAAGTGGATGAATCTTTCGGATCTATACCAGATTCAGACAAACAAACAACAACATATCATAAGTGGATCTATAAGGGTTTGAAGAAGAGGAATAAGTAATATTTCTTTTATTATATACTTTTATTTATTTAATATTTGTATTTATTTTTTTATATAGTAATTATATTTTGTGTTTTCAGGAAGAAGATTTATTTAGTTTTTTATAATATTATTTCACCTCCTTTGAAGCTTAGTGTTGTTAATATTAAGCACAAGACATGGTGTGAGCGCGACATTTCAGGGCCTGCCCCAAGTGATTACAGGTATGTCACTCTGTCGGAGGTTGTCTCATCCGTACTAGGCTCGATTCGAAAGTGAGCCATCCAGGATGAGGTCTTAGGGGATCACAATTAGAGATTTAGGTTCAAAAAGTTAAGTACATGCTGGGAAAGGGTTAGGCACCCCAACACACACGGATACAAAGTCCGAACTCCACTAGACTTTAAGGCTTTTGGTTTTCCTAACTATATTAACCTAGCTTGGTTACTAGCTTTTCTATTTCAAGGACATTTTATTATCTTTATTTAAACATGCATAGGTGAGAGTAAGAAGATACTAACCTATCATGCATCTACCTAGGCAAGAGGCATGTTAGTGCTGCTAATCCTAGGGGAGGTACATTAGTGCCTTAGATTTTATCTAACATGTGAATGTGATCAAGTAAGAACTAGTTTCTATTTAGCATGTGCATGCCAGATTAATTTTATCTTAGGTTAATTAGGTGAATGCAAGATGGAAGGCGGGAACTCACATTAGTGAGTTAATTCATTTCAATAAGCATATGAGTGATCAATTAGCCTAATCTGGTTTACCTTTAGCATGTGAGGTAATCTAAGAATACCAAACAATCATTAAATTCAATACAAAGAATGGGAAGGAAGGAATTAAAGAGATACAAACTAGATAAACAATTACCAATTGATTATCTAATATATTAATTAACAATAGTCACACACAAACATGTAAACATATAAGCATATAATTCGTCCTAAATTAAATCTAAACCTAGTGAACCCTTATTAGAGAGGATTAAGCAAACTCCAAAGGGCCAAACCTGTACTATGAAGATAAAAAGTTAGTTTAGGCACTCAAGACATCAACTAAAGCAATACGAACACAAAATGACAAATTCAACTTTTAAAGTAACTAAATCATGGTAAAAATGCTAACTTTATACATATGACTTAACCCAAATCACTTTCAAACAAAAAAAATTAAATATGATCATTTAACCCTAAATGTGTTGCTAATCACACATATTAAGCATAGCTAAGCATAGTTAAACACCTAAGCATGTATTAGTCTAAACAAAATAAACCATGCTAAATAACCTTTAAATCTACTCTAGAACGTGTTAGACAAAAGGTTTGCATGCTTAAAAATATTAGCATCAAGTAAGCACATATTTTATACCTTAAATTATTCGAATATGCAAAAAATAAAATTTTGAAGCTTTTGGAAGCTTACCGTGCGTGGGGTAAGACTTAGCCCATATGGGCTAAGCGAAAGCCTACATAGGAGCTTTCTAAAGGAGAAAATGGAGTTTCTTTAACAAACTTAACACCCAAACATTAACTCATAAGTAAAAAGTAAGATATTAAGAGCATAAAATATAACCAAAACTAATGCCACTCCGAATTTTCAACACTCGAGGCATTACCTTTGAAGATTCAAGGGTGAGAAGTGGAACTTTGAGTGGTGGAGGATAAAGTTGGTAAAAATAGGATTTTTAGTGTTTTTTATGAGAAAAGGTGATGGTTTGAAAGTAGTTTTATGTAATAGGTTGTTGGGGTGGCTCAAAAGGGATGACTCGAAATGGTTTTGAAGGTGTTTTGGTGATCCAATATGTGTTTTAAGGAATAGGTCTGGATAATGGATATTTTGGAGGTGTATGTGTATGGAAAAAATCAAAAGGGGAACCTTTAAAGCTTTTGGTGTATTATGAAAGAAGAAATATTGTTGGAACAATGTGGGGGGCTACGGTTTCAAATGTGATTGAGAGTGTATGAGTGTATATATTTGTCACTAGGGTTTTTGGGTAGAAATAAGATGGTTACAAATGATAAAGTGAGAGTTCTAAGGGTTTAGAAAGGTGGTTGGTGATTGGTTGATGAAAAAGAATGGTCAAGGATGTGAGTCTTTTAAGGGTTTAGGGGTGTTTTCAATGTTGGCACAAGGAATTTCAGCTGTCAAAGGCTCGAAAATTGATGTAGATAGTCTTCTGTAGGATAAACCTATGTGGGTATTCGCTTAGCCCACATGGGCTTAGCCTCTCTCCATGTAGAATTAGCCTCTCTCCTCGTAGGCTTAGCCTCACTAGTGAATTTGAGGCAACCAACCTAGATTTTGAGCCGGGTGAGGTTTTTGGGCTCCAGTTTTATATTTTTAGGGGTTCAGAGGGTTTTCTCTTGTCGATCCATTCTAGAGGTTCTGAGTGTTCTTAGGTGCCTTTCAGAGTTTCCTCCCTTTGCTACTCAAAGTTCACTATACCAAACTTATCCTAGTCTAGTCATAAGGCTTTCATAATGAAGCGAGCAAAAATTAAGTAATAATAGTTTGTGATTGATGTTATGTTGTAAAGAAGATGTCATCTTTCCTTCGAGATAGGAGGCACCACCTTGCTACTTTATACATGTTGTGAAAAAGACTGCTCTATTGTGGAAGACACCATCTTGCAACTTTGATTGGTTGGTAGGGCAAAAGGCACCACCTCATCGCCTAAAAGAATTCTAGGAGACAACATCTCACTGTTTGAAGTCGTAGGAGATATCATCTTGCTACTTTGTTGAATTTGTAGGACTAGAGGCGCCACCTCACTACCTAAGAGGACTTTTGGCAGACACCATCTTGCTAATTTGCTGAAATAAGAAGCACCACTTCGCTGTTGGTAAATGAGCCCCTGTAGGGAAGAAACCATCTTGCCCCCATATTAGGAGGCACCACCTTGCTATCTGCTTGGATTCTGGGAGACACCATCTCACTATTTGTTAAGGTCGTAGGAGATACCATCTTGCTACTTGTTGAGGCAGGAAGCACCGCTTTGCTACAGCGATAAACGAGCCCTTATAGGGAAGAGACCATCCTATCCCTAAGATAGGAGGCACTATCTTACTATTTGCTCAAGTTGCATGGTAGGATAGGAGGCACCACCTCACTGTATGCGCATGTTTCAAGAGACACCATCTCGTCACATAGGTGTAAATGCTTCTGAATGATGAATGTTTTGGTAGCACAAGCGGCTTTGTCCCCTTGCTTTAGAGAGTGAACAAAATGAAGATGAATGAGACAATTATTTACAAAGAGAACTTGGCTTCAAGAATGCTATCTTATGCTTGGGTTACCGAGAATAAATGAATAATATGAATTTAGCCTAAGAGGCGATGCTTTGATTACTTGAGCAGCAGTGGACTATCTGAGTCGTGGTCGTGAGGCACTTCACATCAAGTCCTGTTTACTCATGAATGAATGTATGCATGATGTATAGTGATGGCTTAATAAATATGTGTGTGTTTGCTTGGTCAGGCGGTAAGAAGAATTGCTTGATGACGGCAGTGTTGCTGCTATCTGATCCATCTGTTGTTATTTTTGTTCAGTGGATGCTTGAATCTATGCAGTATTAAATGGATACTCTTACTTGTACTACATTTGAATTATCGCTTACTTGATAGCAATGAAGCATACATCGTGGATAGATGCATCTAAGACAGAGCCATTTTAAACATATGCTACCATGAGAAATACCTTTATGATCGACAGTTTAAATACGAGATATAGCCCCTCTATGCAGCGAGTTAAGCCTAGAAGATGTGTCAGCATTGTTTAAGCCTGCATGACGTCAGATTCTTCCCCCATCGCCCCTTTGGTTTTAACTATGCTTCCATTGAACTTGGTCATAATTTGAGGAGGGAGAGTGACTGTCTCTAAAGCAGATTACTCATCCTTCAAGTGTTTATTACTCTTATACCCTTCATTTTTATTTTTTTCTTTTTTGTTATCATTTCTTTTTTTTCATGCTTTGATTTTTGCGTAAATCGCTCTATTCGGATCTTCAATTTAATGAGCTACTTTTGTCTTTATTTTTGCCTAGATCACCTTTTACAGGTTTTCAATCTAACAGGCCAGCTTTAACTTTTGCTCTAATTCCTTTTATAATGTATTATTGATTTATTTCTTATTTTTATATTTTGATTAATGTAATAGTCAATTAATTTGCAAGTTATATATCAATCACACATGACTTTTAAATTAAATTACTAGAATCTTTTAATATATACTTATTGTATACTTCTATCTTCATTGTAAATTTTAAAATTTGTTTAATATTTTGTTTGAAACTTTTTTTCTATAATCTATTAGTGATTTATTCTTTTTTTTTACTTATATCAATATGATAGTCAATGTACAAATACTTTATAGGATATATATCAATAACACATGAATTTAATTTTTTTTTCTAAAATTTCAAAGATTTATTTATAATATACCTCTATATACTCGTTATACACCTTTTTCTAGGTTTTCTGCAGTATAGATTTCATTACTTATCTTTAGATCTGAGAAGTTAAATTCTATAACCATCTTATTCAACATTTAAATACTTAAAAGAATCATATAATGTACTTATTTTTGAAGGATTTTAATGCAATTATTTTAAAACAACACGAAATTAAAAAGATAGATATATAAGCTTGGATTACATGTTTTCACATTAAAAAGTTTCTTTTCTTTTAATTATATTATTTTATTATAGATTGTTGTCGAATTTTCGGTTGAGTTTTTTTATTTTGCGATTTTTTTTAGATTGAATTGCAGCGATTTTTTGGCTTTTGGATCTGTTATTTTTGAACTTAAAGCACATGTTATGTTCCATGGGTAGTATAAAAATAAATTTATTAGCTTTTCAGCATATTTTTATTAGAGTCTATATATGATGATATTTCGGTTTTTTAAGCATTAGTGTAAATTTTTCTTGTTTAAACCTTATGAAAGCATGACCATTGACTTAGGAAGCACACTCGTCTGATTTAGGAACCACGCTCAACAATTTGGGCATCATACTTGATAACTTGGGAACCACGCCCGACGATTTGGGAATCACGCCCGATGGTTTGGGGACCATGCTCGTTGATTTGGGTACCACGCTCGATGACTTAGGAACCACACCCGATGATTTGGGGACCATGCCCATTGATTTGGAAATCACGCTCGTTGAATTTGGTACCACACCCGATGACTTAAGAACAACGCCTAGTGATCTGGGAACCACGCTCATTGATTTGGAAACCACACCTAAGGACTTGGGAACAACACCCGTTTAATGTAAGAGCCACACCCATCAATTTGGGAACCACACTCGTCGATTTGGGAACTACACTCGTTAATTTTACCTTTGCAAAGACTTCCCTCTAGCTACTTGCCACTTTAGGATGTAATTATATTGTAATTTCCACTTCAGGAAATAAAGAACTGTGATTTTCACTTTGGGAGAAGAATGGTGATTTCCGCTTCAAGTGTTGAATTGGTATGTGCTTTACTCTCTTGGATAACTTTCACTTCGGGATGTGAATTGATGACTTTCTCACTCCGGCATCTTCTACTTCGAGGAATAAATTGGTTATACACTTCAAAATCTTCTGCTTGAATAAGTACACTTGTTCTTTAGAATTTGAATTAGTTCTCCACTTTAGGGAATAGGCTTGTGATCTTCCACTTCGGGAAATAAACTGGTGGATATTTCCCTTTCAGATTTTCCATTTTGGGGACTGAGCTAATCATATTCTACTTCGGGATATAAACTTGTGAGCTTCCACTTTGAAAAGTAAAATAAGTGTAGATCAACACTTCTTATAGCTAGATCGAGTATTTTTTTTTCTTTTCCTATTACAGGTTAGTGGCACATATACAAGTGTACAAAGTGTTTATTAAGGAAAAAGAATGAGGGTGCATGATATGCATGTTATGTATGACATGTAATGCATTTCTAAAAATCATCCTTCAGTTTGGAATGAGGCATTTTGGTGCCCATCAGCATCAACACTTTGAGAGTTCAATTGCTTGCTCTTCGGGCACATAGTATGGAGCCTAATGGTCGAAGTTATAATTGATTCATATCAAAGATTTGAAAGTCATGGTGATGACAGAAAATGCAGATCTAGAGATAACTCAAGCATGCAAAGACTAAATAATTTTGCATGGGGGTTGTATTAATACTTATGCAATGATAGTTGGCTTTGCCGTAATCTCATGTAAATAGCAACCAAATCTCTTTTCTTTTCTTATGCCTTAATTTTTGTCTAAGCTGTCTTTTTAGATTTTCAACTTAGTAGGCTAATGTCTTTACTTTTGCCTAAGCTGCCCTCTCGGTTTTCTAACTTAGCAGACTATATTTTTGCCTAAGCTGCCCTTTCGGGTTTTCGACTTAGCATTTTCTTTTCTTCATAGTTTTCTTGATTTTCTCTTTTTTCTTTTTCTCTTTTTGCAAATTTGATTACTCGAGTACTTGCACCCTCTTTTGTCAAGCTTGCAGATGATTCTACTGATTTCAAGACTTCCTTTGAGATAAGATTTCTTGAATGAAAGCTGAAAGATTCTAGTTCTGCCAATTTGTTGTGCTTTTATCCAAATCTCATAGATTTTTCTTCTTATTATGTTTTCTCCTTCTGGTAATGTATAAGAAATAAAAACTAATGCTCAAAGTTAACAAAAATTCTAATTAAATTTCATTCATTTAATACAAGCACAAATTGGTACATTTTCTATTTCACATAATAGTACTCTTATTATCAACTAGCCCATTCGGATTTTCTAATCGAGTATTTTTTCTCTTCTCACTTTATTTAACTTTTACCTGACTAACCTGTACATGTCCTCTATTCAGCAAGATCTGTCTTTCTATTTTTTTATTTTTTTAAAGATAGTATCTAACGTGATCCAGATTGACTTATGAAATTATTGCCCTTGAGATTTGAACTTCTTTGAGCATCTTAGGCTTAATCTTTTGATATGAAAGTTTATAACTCAATCTAAATTATCTTTTAGAGTCAAATGCAATGGGTCTTTCATATTTCAGGATTAGAACACTAAACTTTACTATCTTCTATCCTTGGAGATCCTTGTTGTTCTCAAGGTTGTAATGTGATAAGGGATGAACTCGGCCTTCTTGCTTTACCCCTAGTCTGATGAATAATTCTATTACCTTATATCAAATACTATCTCCTTTTCTTTTTCTCCTCTTTTCTTTCTTATTCTCTCACTTTTTCCTCTCTTCAAGAGTTATATTATGTGATATAGAAATGTATCTAGGATATCATTTGTGCCTACATTAAATAAATCAATTCGAATAAAATTAATGTCAAACATACTCATGTAGAAATCATTGTCATGCAAAATACCATTAAGATAAACATCATAAAACAAGCAAAAATCAAAGTTATATCATTGATCTTAAGAGCATAATCATGTTTTTTAAAACAAATCAAGAGCTGAATCTTGTGGAGTTTCATCAACTTCAAATGGTAGCTTTTCAATCTCTGTATCTTCATAGTTTTTCATGCTCCAATCAGCTTTAGCATTTTCAATTTCTTCTACTTGTAAGCCAGTACAAGCTCGTAAAGGTCTTGGAATTCATCATTTGCAGCTTTTCCATCCAATATGGGAGAATATTTCAGACTATCATCCAAATTTGATCCTTTTCAAAAGGCCTGTTTTTCATTAAAATTGCTTTGTTTCTCTATCTAGTCAAGAAATCATAAAAAGATTCATTAGGCTTTTGCTCTATCGATTCTAAATCTCTTATAGAGACTTGTAGCTGAGTATTATAGTTATATTGTTGCACAAAAGTATCATAAAGCTTTTTCCAACCAAACTTGATAGGCTTTTCCAACCCACGGTACCAGTTCGCAGCTAGCCTTTCTAATGATAGTATAAATAACTTTATGATTTGGGTCTTAGCCAAATGAGTAGTACTCATGATAGTAGCATATTGCTTTAAGTGCACCTTTGGATTTTCATTTCCATTAAATTTTTGCATTTAGGCATATGAGATTTGGGAGGCAACCTGACTTCTCTAATCAATATCAATTCATCAAAATCAAAAGTTGAATCTAAACCTTGATATTTTAGAATATCTTGCATCTTATTGAGCCTTTTAGTTAGAATTTGTAGAATTTTAGATTTTGCAACAGCTTTTGCAGTAAGAGCCGACTCTTTCTTAGCTTGTTCTAGCATGTAGTCATCTAAATTCTAGAGGTACTCACCATATGCGTCTTCATCACGAGTAGTTATTGCAGGGGCATTAACGATCCTTTGGATAGTCTATTTCCTAAAAATCTCATTCAAAGCTTGCTGGAGTTCCTCTCGGATCATAATCCTTAAGTCAGCCATGATTGTAGTCTTGATAACATCAATGCCTTGTTTGTGGACCATCTTTGAAAGTAGTGGACTTCTTGGGCTCTTGTCTAGTATTGCCTCGATTGTTGGTAAAATGGGTCCTTTTAACACTCTTCTTGTCTTATCCAAACTAAGGATGATAATCTAAAATGGCTTCAAAGCATAGGGTTAATGTGATGCATGAGATGCATGATGCACGTGTAATGCATATTAGAAAAGCTATCCAACACATCAAAGTCAAAGAATACACAAAGTATATTACAACCATCCTTCCAACCTTATTATTCCTAAACACGGTTCGAGTTAAGTCTCTATTTTCTAGGATTTTTGGTCTTGGAATATCTATCAATGGGGGATAGTAGGCCCAATGTGCATGCCATAAGCTCTCAAAGCAGATTAAAGCAAACAATGTGATGTTTTCCAATATAAGTATAAAGCCTGCATATTTTAGACCTGGGGCCTAATTCCACATGTTCTTAGGCCAAGGCTTTTTAATATGTGGGCTAAAGTACTTATAAGGAGAAACATCTCAAATAGCAACCAATTGGGTAACTAAGGGAGATTGCTACTGTCATTACCATGTGTTGGGTCTTCGGTAAGGATAAATGGCTCCCACAAGCAAAAGGCGTCATTCATTTGCTCGTCTCCCCGTTCAAGGGTCCATGCAACGAAGAAGACTTGCTTATTACTTATGAGTGATTGTTAGCCAGTGTCGTAATTTTAAAATTCGAGTGGAACCAAAGAACTACTAACCAACACTATTGGGGCTACAGGGACCAAAGTGCATAATGTGTGAAAGTATAATGATGTAAGAATCACTCGCTAAATAATAAAATTAAAGATAAACATACACTAGAATAAGCTTTTATTATCCCTAGTGGAGTCGTCATTGTGGGTAGCGATTTCAGGCGCGCACCCAAGTGTCTCTAGCGACTATGGCATTACAAGACTTTTCAACCTAATAGGAACATGCTAACTAATCACAGAGACTAGCGCGAAGATGAGAGTAGCTACTTGGGTAATTCTCCAAGACACTTTTACTAATTTGAGTGGTGTACTAGATTCCATAAGAAAGCTTCGCCACATCCACAGATAGATCCAGAAGCAACTTCCTCATTTGTGTATCTTAATTTTTAATTTTATTATTTAACAAGTTATTCCCTATAAATGCAACATAATATTTTTAACACATCAAGTACCACAACGTGTGAGGTACACCTAAGTCTAGCCTATTTTAGGTTTAGTTCAATTCCTAATTATATTGTTAGCCTATATTAACTATTCAATTATGTACAAAGAGGCCCACTTAGTCTAGCTCAATTACAAATTATGCTCTAATTACCAAGTCTTTAACCTACACGGGCTATATCTTACATGCCAAGATCTGATTCAGTGATTATATTCTAAGTGAGTTGATTAATTAATAAACATGACAAAGTCCACCAAGTCTAATTGGATTTAATTTAAGTCCAAACTTACAAATATGTTACCTAATGGATTATAAATTGCAGGCCAAAGTCCAAGTTTTAGGACCTAAGTCTAGATGTCCAATTTTAGTTAACATTCATATAATAGTTATCTGCCATCAAAATAAGACAATTAAACAATATAAAGAAAGTAGTAAATCTAACTATTACAATTATTCCTACAACTAATAAACTTAAGAAAAACGAGTAAACTAAATTACAATTTGTAAAACTTATAAAAAATTGCATAAAAATCCAAAAATAGGGCCCAAAATTGGTGTAGAGCTGAATCAACACTGCACACAGCCGATTGGCTTAGCGCAGAGCCAAATCGGCACTGCACATAGCCGAATCGGTATTGCATAGAGCTTATCGGCTCTTGGGCTTAGTAACGACCAATTTTGCATCTTTTCTCAATTCTCCCTCGCCTAAAAGTCGATCTAACATCCACAAGAGATAAAAACATGATTAAAACTCGAAAAAGAAGCAAAAATCATAACAAAACAAATCAAACTAAACCAGAAAACATAAAATTAATACAAATCCTAGAAAATAAAAAAGAACTGATATAAGGAAAGTAAGACTTCACATGGCAAATCCAAGATTTCAATCGTACAACTCTAGAATTCAATTTGATCACATAATCAAAAGAATAAATCTAACATATCACCCTAATTATTCCAATCATCATATTCAAAACCTTAAAGAAAACATATTATCAAATTCAAAATTCAATAAAAAAAATATTAATTCAAGGGAAACCCTAATTTAATCATGTGAATCATACATTAATAACTAAAAAACCATTGCTAATCATGTTTCCAAAACATAAAATAAAAGAACCAATTTGTGAAGATGAGGATATTGATAATATTGGATTTTGGGATCCCTCATATTGTCACCGTTGAATATTGATCTACGAGTCTTTGGAGATGATGAGGTGGTTGAATTGAAGAGTGGACGAAAATACAGTGTTGTCTAGGATTTAGAAAAATCTTCTATCGTTCTAAAGATACTTTTCTAATTTAAAGCTCTTTCTTAGTGAGTTGCTCTCTTTGTTTCCTAAAACTCTATATTTTAATAAATGTTTGTGAATTCTCCTAGGTTGCTAGTCTATTTTTTAATGAATATAGCTAACCCTAGGTCATATTTTTCTATTTATAGCACTAGGGTTAGAAAACCTTAGATTTATTAGATAAGTGTTAATTATTTAAAATAAAAATTATCGACTATCTTTCCTTTTTATCATATTAATATCTAATAAAATAAAATAAAATCTTTTATATTCAAATAATTATCACTAAAAATATCCAATAATTATCACAAATCACTTCTAGAAATTTCTTTTCATCAATTTCAACGTTCTAAGTCAAAAAAGTATGAAAAATGGCATAGAATCTTGAAAAATAGTCAATTGGCACAGTGTAGAGCCGACTGACTCCGCACAGAGCCGATTCGGCTCTATGCTAAGTGTGTAGAACCAATTCGGCTGTATGCAGAGCTGATTGGCTTTGTGAGCAAAAAGTTTGAAAAATGTTAGTAATTTAATCCCTAAACTTGCCAAAACTGCTGATTCAACCTTAAAACTTAATTTTTCTGCCAACTGAGTCCAAATTGATTTTAGAAAAAGTAATTTTGGTTCAATTATTCTCAACCCTAACTTAGATTCGCCCATCCTCAATTTTTCAGGACTTGAGAAATGTATTAACTTTCATCATAGAGTTTTTGTAATTGTCTTAATATCTAGATACGGAAAATGAGTACTGACATAAACTATTTTTTCTAATATTAAATCCTAAAAGTATACTAAATAAATATCAAAAATATAAAATAGTAAAAGATAATTTAATATATAAATTTTAAATAATAGTATTATGTGAAATTGACACAAAATTTTGAAATAAATACTAAAATATAATCTTAAATACTATCTATTTATTAAATATCCTAAAATAATATGATAGAAAAAATTTCTAGCTAATTATAAGTATATATATAAAAATTTTATATTATATATTAAATATATATGAACATATATAAAATAAATACAAAAATTTTAGATATTGGTTTTAAATATTGATTATATACCATATATATATTAAATAGATATTAAAATATATGAAGTTAATACTAAAAATTTAAAATAAATACTAAAAGATAATTCAGATACTAATTATATATTAAAATATGTAAATTTGATGCTAAAGCATAATTTTAAATACTAATTATGTATATATCAGCCTCTCTAATGGATGAATCTGCAATCAAATTAATATTATTGAATAAATACTAAACATATACCAGACATATACTAAATATATAGTTAAAATTAATCACCATAAAAATCATTAAAAGATATACTATTTGTAAACGTTTTTTTAAAATAATCTTATCATTTACAATATTTTTTTAAAAAAATTTTTTGAGTATAAAAATGATTAGGATATGTACCAAAGAATTCCAAGAAAATATAAAAGAATGATTTGAGGGTATAAACGTAATGACACCAGTAATTTTTGAAATCAAATTGTGAAGACAGAAGAGGCGGGCAGCCTAACAGAGAAAGGGCCATCTGCTTTAGAAAAAAACAAAAAACGACACAGTTTCCCGTTTTGAAGAACGTTAAAGAGAAAACTCAAATTCTTGGAAAATTGCGGTAGTGAAAGGTATCATCTAACCCCACCATAATTCCTTCTTTCTCTTATTCTTCATCTTCACAGTCTTGATGTAAGCTTATGTCGCTCAATTCAATTTCTATTTAAGTACAAATCCCTAAAAATCTTTTACTTAAGGTACAGATTAGGGTTTACGAGAAGGGGCCAAACTTTAAAAAGTCAGTAATTATTGGTCTTAATCTTTCTTCTTAGGGTAGACATTAGGTTCTTGATTGATGTAATCAACATTGCTTTAGAGAAACGCAAAAAAGAAAAAGAAAATCACACATTGACGCGTATTCTGTTTCTAAAGTAATGTTTGACATGATATTATTAATGTAGCTTTACATTTTTTTGTTACTTTTGATAGAATGCAATCAGCTGCACAGTAATAACGTATAGTGGGAAGAGACCGAAATGGTAGCTGCCAAGGTATATAAAAGACCCATTTATTAATCCAGTCAATTAAAATCTTTTTTGTTGTTTCGTTTGTTAAGTTTGTGGTCTCTTATAAAATTTGTAGGGAAAAGTTCAATTGGGAGTCAATCCAGCCACTGAGTGTCATAGGACTGACGAGAAAGGTTTCATTAACTTCCTTTCAGTTAATTCATTTATAGTTTTAGATCTCATTCTTGAATTGTTTTCTATAACTAATTATTTTTCTCTCAATACAGTTAGGAATTTTAAGGTTTATCCGGATAATGAAAAGATTAAAGTTGATGTCAGTAGACTGTAAGTGTAACTTGAGGTGTCTCTTTGTATATATTTCATTATTGGCTGTGGATAGTTAAGGATAATAATTTCTATCTTCTTTTTGACAGATCTATTCGAGAGAGTGCTGTGTCTGCAAGGTATGAAATGCTTAAGGCTTTACATATTACACGGGTCATTAAAAATACTTGTTAAATATAGAGTTAAGATAAGAATCAAAATCTGGGTTTGTAGGTTACGTTGTTTGGTTTCCAAGATTATGAGAATCATCATTTTATCCTTTCTCTTCTAAGGACTGTTCAGTTCTTGACTTAAAACAGGCTTTACTTGTTCGGGATCTGCGATTAGAAAATAGAAGGCAGAATCATGTTGCTCCTAAGACATTTAGTATAATTGAGAGATAATTGAATTCTATATCTTGGGATTGTTCTTTTATGTTTTTGAAAATGGAAATCTTTTTTACCAGTTATTTAGTTGCAGAACTACTGGTTGAACTTATATTCTGACATAGAAGTCTCAATTTTTTTTTTGTTGGTATTTTGTATTTTTCTAATGTTATTATTGAATAAAATTCCACAGAAGGATATCTGTACCCCTTAAAATAGGAGCCCTTCCGACAACTGCAAGTGATTTAAAGGTAATTTATGCTTTCATTCTTTTATTGATGCTTCCTAGTTTTAATAGTGTTTAGGGGTGCAAATAGTTTCCTTAAACACGATGCAGTGTTAGGTACTTTTATTCTTATCTATAACTTTTAATGTGAAGGGGGGTTCAAAATTTGAAGTGAAGACCAAAGGCAAGTCTGTTAGTTCTGGTATAATTTAAATTTAATTTAATATACGATTTGTAGCTTCAATTATCAAGTTATATGTCTTTTGAACCATTATTTCAACATTATAATTGGATCTTCTCAGCAATTCAAGATGTCAATGTCCGAAGAAAACCATTGGCTGATTTAAGTAACAAGCAAAGCGCATTCTCGAGGAATGTTGATGGCTTCAAACCACTGTAAGTGGCTCCATTAGTCCATTTGAAGTGGCATGCTTAATTCTTTATTTGAGAAGAGGAGTTATATCAATTGTTTGCATGTGATTTGTTTTGCAAATTATATGGGATGATAAGAGATACTTTTTTCGTTTTCAAGGGTAACAATTCCCCAAGAATTTTAATTAAGATTAAATTGTATAAAAGCTTAATTATTTTATAAGAGCAGCTGCTTTTATTAATCTTGGCATAAAAGATTACTTTGTGGACTTCAGATTGAGCATCTAAAGATGTATGTTTGCTGGAAATACTCACTTTATATTCTTCAAAGTCTCACTTTGAGTTTCTAGGAATATTGAAAAGGAAATTTAAGAAAAGAAATGGCTATTTTCTTTGTCCTATTGCCTAGATATGAAAACTGAACCAACTATTTCTGAACTGGATGGGACCACACTATTTTCTTTCTCGAGCTCTTTTCTTTACTTATGAAATCATAATCTCTCCAAGAATTCCATGTTTTAGCTACATTTTCTTGACCCATGTTAAGAATTTTATATAGACAATTAAGGTAAAAAGATTGTATAGACAATAAAAGATACTTGTTAAGAGGTAACACAAAAATTTGAATATGGGCTTGCAGGTAATGTTGTTTGGCCTTTAAGATTATAGGAATTATAATTTCATCTTTCTATACCAAGGAATTGTTTAACTCTCGATTTAAAAGAGTCTTTTGCTTACTCAGGATAGGTAAATGGAACATAGAAGGCAGGAACCATGTTCTTTTATTTTTTGAAAATGGAAATCTATATCACCTAATTAGAGTCATGCAGCTATTGGTTGTATTGAGTTTATATCCTGACATAAGATTTCCATCTCAAATTTGTCATCTTTTTTTATCCTTCAATTTTTGTTCATTAAACTACCAGAGGATTAGGTCAAAAATAATTGTTTCCTTTTCGTATTTTATACTTTTCTAATGTTATCATTGAATAATATTCTATAGAAGGATATTAGGCCCACATAAAAAAGGAGCTCCTCTGACGAATGCAAGTGATTCAAAGGTAATTCGGCTTTCATTCTTTTACTGATGCTTGCTTCCTAGTTTTAATTTATGTTCTGGGATGCAAATAGTCTCTTTAAACATGATGCAGTTTTAGGTGCTCACTCTTATTCTCATCTATAACTTTTGATGTGAAGGGGGATTCAAAATTTGGAGTGAAGATCGAATGGAAGTCTGTGAGTTCTGGTATGATTTAAATTTAATTTTAATCTACAATTTGGAGCTTCGATTATCAAGTTGTATGTCTTTCGAAACATCATTTGAACTTTAAATTGAATCATTTTGGCAAATCAAGATGTCAACGTCAGAAGAAAACCATTGGTTGATTTAAGTAACAAGCAAACCACATTCTCAAGGAATGTTAAGCATGATGGCTCCAAATCAATGTAAGTGTCTCCATTTGAAGTGGCATGCTTAATTATCTTTTATTATTTGAGATGAGGACTTATGTCCACTATTTGGATGTGTATTGTTCACAAGTT
Organism: Ricinus communis; assembly: GCF_019578655.1. Lineage (NCBI taxonomy): Eukaryota > Viridiplantae > Streptophyta > Magnoliopsida > Malpighiales > Euphorbiaceae > Ricinus > Ricinus communis. Next base: position 8,046,877 of record NC_063259.1, read on the forward strand.
ACACAGGATGATGATAGATACACTTCTATTGTTTGCATGGGTACAAGAATCTTTATTAATATTAAATTGTATGAAAAGCTTAATTGTTTTATAAGGGCTGTTGATTATTGTTAAACTTGGCATTAAAAATTAGTTTGTGGAATTCAAACTGACCGTTAAGAGATGCATGTTTGCTGGAAATACATTTTTCTTATTCTCACATTCTAACTTTGAGTTTCAAGGAAAATTGAAAAAGAAATTTAACAAAAGAAATGGTAGTTCTCTTTGTCCCATTGACTAGTTTTTGTTTACTTTCTGTATTCTTAGGATTTCTGTGGATCCAGGTTCTAGGACTGTGAATATCTCAAGAAGATGTTCACTGGTATGTAAAACCAAACATATAAACACGGGATAATTTCTTTTCCTATTTCATTTCATTGTATGTACTGCTTTTCTGTTTCTTTTATAAAGCTAAACCTGCAATGATTACATATTCTTTTTGGGACATCCTATCGAATGCATTGTTGAACTAGTGAAGCATTGTTGTTAAAATGGTGCATTGACTCGAAACTTGTACAAGTTAGTAACATATAAATGAGTCAAAATGCATACAGACTTGAAATCAAATATGATATTCTTCAAATCATGTTTCAGAACAGAAAAACTTGCACATTCATATACATATATGAATTTTTATATTTATAAATATTACCTTTTCATGTATGAAAGTCATGACCGGTTGTTTACTTCAACATTGTTCCAGGAATCAAGTTTTAGTCACCTTAATTACTATAAGAATGCTAATAACTTTTGTTTTATGAATTGTTGTAATGGTTATATGCAGATAAATATTTATATTTGTTCTTTTATTTTAAAAAATATGGATATGAAGGATGTATTGATATATATTATTGATGAAGATGTGTAAAGTCTCGTTGTTGTCATATTAATATTATTTCATCAATCTTGGCTTTTCAAATTAAAGGTGTCTCGTTTAATGCCAAGTGAATTATTAGATATTGTTCAAATATCCGAAATTTTGCTAGAATTAATTTTGTGATTTAGGTTCTTCAATTTGATTTCCAGAAGGCTTGACTATATGAGGTATCCATTTTGTTTTTAGGTAGTCTCTATTTTGAGTTCGCATAAAACTTTCTCTTGGTTTTTATGATCAATTTCCCTAAATTACATTAATTGGATCATAAAAAATTATGGTCATTTCTAGTAAATTCACTATTTCCTCATAGTTTATAAATTCTTTTCCCTATAATTTTGTACTGATGGTTAATGTTATTTTCTTAAATTAGGGGAGAATGAGTATAAATCATAGAGTTGGTAACTCTCAAGCTACAAGGAAAGGTAACTTGCTATAAGTATATTATCGTGATTTTTTAATTAAGCATTACATCAGCTACTAACTGGTTTTGTACCTAGGTGTTAAAGACTTAATTTCCTTTTACAATGCTCTAAGGATCAACACTAAGAATCTTGACAATGAATCTGCCATTAATAACAAAAGGTATTTGCAATTTTGATTTTGATTTTCTTATATCAAATGTAATATTGGTACTATATGATGGACGTGAAATCTGATTAGTAGTAATGACGCATTGTATAACTCTCTTATGTTGCGAAATGCTCATTGAATTTTGTTTGTGAAGAAGTTCTAATTATGTATTCTTGTCAGGACGACAAAGAATTCAGTTGGATCAGTGAGGTTTGTGAATTTGTGCATCATTTTCTAGTTTCAACTTTATTTATGACACATATATTGTTGATGTGACTTCTGTTATCCATGTCTACTTGAAGGAAGTCTCTACCAGTCTTAGTTACAACGAACCAAGCAGATTCTTGTTATACAAAGGTTGATGTAAACTTATTGTATGCAGTATTTTTTAACACAATTAGAAAAGAGAAAAAGACTGGCAACCACTATGTAATTGTAGAACTATCTGGATTTTATTTTCTAATTGTGGATTTATTTGCTCATTTAATTTAAAATTCATTTTGATATTCTTCTCTTTCTCTCTATTTTTTGCTTGTAGAACAATGAAGAAGGCCCAAAGCAAGTTAAAAGAAATAAGGGGTTGTCTGGTAAGGGCATAAGGCTCACTAATCTATGTATGTATAGTGCATGTGTGTTTTCTCATTTTTCTTTTTGGCTTCAGGTAAGGCTAAAATGAATAAGCATGTAGTAACACAAGTGAGCACTTGTAGGCGCTACCTTCAGAGGAATAGAGCGAGTGATGGCTTCATAAAAATGTAATTTATAATTATATGCAATTTTTTTAAATTCAATTTATTAGTTTGCAGATATTTGTATTTATTAATTCTTTAAATTTCATTTATGCGAAAAGCTTTAGTATTCTTTCTTAAACTCTAAATGAATAAGTAATATTTTGTTTCTCATAAGTTGAATTTGACATCTCACTATCAGTCTATGACAACATACATCACAAGAAAAATAACGTAAATCACCTCTAGCTTTCACTTTTTCCTTAAATTGTTCTTTACCTTGTATTATATTATGTATTTTCTTTGTAATAATAAGTCTAACATCCTAAAATCCTGTCACAGTATACCATCCTAAAGAAAACTACTTAAAAATTACCTAGATTGTACTTTATTTTGAGACTGAAAACTTATCATTAATACCCAGATGAACCACCGCTTACAATTTTTTTGTTGTTTTTTAATGTGTTCTTATTGTACAATGCTAGAAATTAAATAACTTGCATATTTTAACTAGGGCTGCCAAGGATCAAACTAATGTGAATGCTCATTGTTGGTCTAAGAAGGTTATCAAGGTAAGGCATTTCTAATATATTTCCTTTGTTAATTTTCCCAAAGATACTATGGTTTTTCTTTTTGACCAGTTTTCTGTTCACGTTTGCTTTACCTGTGAACTTAAACTTAGATATTCAGTGTGAAAAGTAGTTCTCTCTATATATTCATCAACGATTGTTACACCTATATATACAAGTTATATCTCTAATATAAGAATTCAAATCAAATACTAACTCCTAAATAAATCCCTAATTATTATCCTATTATGTATAGCTGTGCACTCCTAATTAATATGAAATAGTTGTAACACTCCCTCTCAAGCTGGAGCATAAATATTGATTATGCCCAGCTTGTTACAGAAATAATCAACCCTAACCCCGTTCAGGGCCTTTATGGAGATATCTCTCAACTGTTCTCCTGTTTTCACATATCCTGTAGAAACCAATCCCTGCTGAATTTTTTCACGAACAAAATGACAATCAATCTCAATATGCTTAGTTCGTTCATGAAAGACTGGATTAGGTGCAATATGAAGTGCAACTTGGTTGTCACACTATAACTCAGCTGGTACTGAAATCTTAAGACCCACTTCAGTTAGGAGCTGATATATCCATATTATCTCACACAGACTTGGCTATGGTTCTATACTCTGATTGTGCACTCGAACGTGAGACAACGTTTTGCTTCTTACTTTTTCACGAAACCAAATTTCCTCCAACAAACACACAATAGCATGAAGTAGATCTTCGATCTTCTTTGCACCCTGCCCAGTCAGCATTTGAAAAACATTCAATCTTAGCATGACCATGGTTGCTATACAGGATTCCTTGCCCAGGTGCTCCTTTCAAGTAATACAAAATTTGCTCTACAGCTTTCCAGTGATTGACAGTTGGAGAAGACATATAATGACTTACCACGCTGACAGAATAGGCAATATCAGGATGAGTCACAGTGAGATAGTTTAACTTTCCAACTTATCTTTTGTATCTCTCAGGATCTTCAAATAATTCACCATCTTTTGTAAGCTGCAAATTAGGAACCATTGGAGTACTACATGGCTTAGCCCTCAATTTCCCTGTCTCGAATTATACGTCAAATACATACTTCCTTTGAGATAAGAAAATTCGTTTCTTACTCGTTACTTCAACACCTAAAAGAATACTTTAGAGCCCCTAAATCCTTTGTATGAAATTGACCATGAAGAAAAGATTTAAGTGATGAAATCCCACTGGTATCACTTCTAGTAATGACAATGTCATCAACATAAACAACCAATAAGATAATACCAACTGCAGACTGCTTATAGAAAACAGAATGATCCGACTTGCTTTTCTTCATGCCAAATTGCTTAATAGCTTGACTAAACTTTCCAAACCAGGCCCGGAGACTTTGTTTCAATCTATATAAGGATTTATAAAGACGACAAACTTTCCCATACACCTCCTGAGCAACAAAGCTAGGTGGTTGCTCCATATAAACTTCCTCCTGAAAGGTCACCATGAAGAAATATATTTTTAATGTTTAACTGATGAAGGGGGCAATTATATGTGGCTACTAGACAAATGAATAATCTGACAGAAGTAAGTTTAGCAACAGGAAAAAAAGTGTCAGAATAATCAACCCCATATGTTTGAGCATATCCCTTAGCAACAAGTTGAGCTTTTAACCTAGCAACAGTCCCATCTGGATTAACTTCAACTGTAAATACCCATTTACATTCAATAGCCTTTTTACCTGCAGGCAAATTTACCAATGTCCAAGTACCATTTTCATCTAAAGCATTCATCTCTTCAATCATAGCATTACGTTATCCAAGGTGAGATAGAGCTTCACGAACAGTTTTAGGAGTAGAAATCGAATTTAGAGAAGCAATAAAAGAACAAGAGGATGGTGATAAATGATTATATGACACAAAATAGGATACCGGATAAGTGCATTGACGTGTACCTTTACGTAAGGCAATAGGAAGATCATCACTAGAACTAGAAGCCGGATCTGATGACAAAGGAATTGGCACAGGACATGGAGCAGGAGGACTTAGAACAAGAATAGGAACAGGATCTAAAGCAGAATCGCGAGGTTGTTGACGACGAGAATAAACTTGTGTTATAGGAGACTTAATCGGAGCAGAGGGAGGAAGATCAATAACAGTATAAATTAGTAAATCAACATCCTCCCCCTGATGGACAGAACCTAAAGATGAGGCAAATGGTGTTTGTTCTAGAAAGGTAACACCAACTGACACAAGATATTTATTAAGACTAGGACAATAACATCTATAGCCTTTTTGTACACGAGAGTACCCAAGAAAGATACATTTGAGAGATTTGGGATCAAGTTTTGTAACCTGAGGTCGAACATCCCAAACAAAACAAGTACAACTAAATATCCTAGGTTCAATAGGAAATAATGACTTGTTAGGAAAGAGAACACAAAAAGGAGTCTTATCTGAAAGAACAGATGATGACATACGATTAATCAAGAAACAAGCTGTAGAAACTGCATCACCCCAAAAATGTTTAAGGACTTGCATTTGAACAACAAAGCTCTAGCAGTCTCAAGAAGATGTCTATTTTTTCTTTCAGCAACCCAATTCTGAGACGGTGTATCTACACAAGACGTTTGATGAATAATGCCATGTTGAATCATATAATTTTGGAAGCATTCTAATAAGCATTCTTTAGCATTATCACTTCATAAAATTTGAACAGACACATAAAATTGTATCTTGATCTCAGCACAAAAAGCGATAAAGAGAACAATTCTGAACGATTTTTCATCAAATAGAACCATGTCATTTGAGAATAATCATCAACAAAGGTAACAAACTACTTAAAACTAGTTTTAGACACAACTGGACAAGGTTCCCAAACATCTGAATTGACTAACTCAAAAGGAGCATTAGCTCGTTTATTGACTCTAGGACTTAAATTCTGAAGATGGTGTTTAGCAAATTAGCAAGACTCACAATCTAATGAAGATAGATTAGAAAACTGAGGGCAAAATATTTTTAATATATGTAATGAGGGATGACCCAACTGACAATGTGCTTCAAATAGGGTCACGACTCCAGAACACGCTATAGACTTTGGTACTTGTGTCTTAAGAATGTAAAGACCTCTCGATCCATGTCCTGTACCAATAATCTTCTTCGTCATAATATCCTGGAATAGATAGAAATCAAGAAAGAATGAGATACAACAGTTAAGAGAACGAGTAAGTTTACAGATAGAGATTAAATCAAAAGACAAATCAGGTAAATTTAGAACAGATTGCAAAGGAATTGAAGGTGTTGAAATAATTGTGTCAGACCTTAGAACACGAGATGCAGACCCATCTGCTAAAGTAATTGTAGTGCTAGGAGTATGTGATTTAAAAGAAAAAAATAGACTAGAGTTACCTGTCATGTGATCTGTGGCATAAGAATCAATGACCCATTTGGAAGATGAGTAAACAAGACATTTGTTCATTTTACCTGAATTAGCGATAGCAGTAATAGAAGTAGATGAAGACTTTAGAGATTACTGGTATTGTGAAAATTTAGCATACTCATCTGCAGATACTAGAATAGATTCAGGAGTATCATTAGTAAATGCAACATGGGCTGACTAGTTTTGACTGGTTTGGCCGATTCTTCCGCTGCAACCTTCTACAATCCTTCTTAACATGTCCTGGCTTATGACAATAGTAACAGACAACACTTCCTGAATCTTGTCCTTGTACTAGGATTACTAGAGTTCCCCTCTTTCTTATATGGTTGTCTTTCATATTCAGAGGTGCGGTCGACAAGAGCACTATTAGATTGAACATGTGCTAAATTTTCTGTGCGAAGTACTCTACTGAAAGCTTCCTACAGCGAAGATATCTTAGGGCTAGACAGGATTTGAGATTTGTCACCCTCAAACTTGGAAGGAAGACCAGGCAAGAAGCTCATAACTGTCATCTTTTCTCTCTGAGCTTGCTGAACTTTTACATTACTACTAAGTGGAAGTAACATATTAAGTTCCTCACAAGTCTTCTTAAAATTCATAAAGTAGTCAGTGAGAGTTTTATCACCTTTTTCTCTACGATAAAAGGCTTGACATACCTCATAAATGCGTTTGATATTTCCCTTGTCAGAATACACAAACTCCAAATAATTCATCAATTCTTTCACAAATTTACAATGATTAATTAGCCCAACCACCTCATTATCAATAGAATTATGTATTTGCAAAAATAAACGAGCATCATCTCGCAACCATGAGGCTTTTGAATCATTATTATATGAGTCATCAGTTAAGTGATTATCCATAGAAATACTCCGCAAATAAAGCCGGGCAAATTTATTCCAATCTAAATAATTAGATCTATTGAGTTTATGTTCTATGATTTTAGATATCACAGGAACGAAATCAGACACAACAACTGACTTTTTCTCCTCCATATTAGAAAAACAACCTAATAATAGAATAAAAAACCACAATACAGCTGCAATTTGTTTTGAGAAATCAAACCCGTCCCAAACTAGATCCCACACCGAATAGATGCTGATCAAAACAGGTAGAGGAATATGTCATGGAAGTCGAGGCGAGCTGTTTCAGACAAATCGGAGCAAAATTCGGCAAGGGACGCGCCTTCACGTGCCGGCGTGTGGATCTATGGCAGAAGGCTTTCGGCGGCGCATGTGGTCCACGCACAGGACCTTTGGTGACGAAACTTCAGGGGAAGGGCGATCGGCGGCTGGCACTTCCTTTAGTGCATGCGGTGAGAATAACAAACCACTAGAGAAAGGGGACTCGAGAAGCCCTAGCTTGCTGACCCAAAAATACAGTGTTGGCTGCTTCATTAGGCAGTAAGAGAAGAAAAAAGAATTCCATAATTCTTTCACTGCTCTGATACCATGTGAACTTAAACTTAGATATTCAATGTGAAAAGTAATTCTCTGTCTATATATTCATCAACGATTGTTACACCTATATATACAAGTTATATCTCTAATATAAGAATTCAAATCAAATACTAACTCCTAAGTAAATCCTTAATTATTCTCCTATTATGTATAATTGTACACTCCTAATTAAATATGAAATAGTTCTAACAACTTGCATAATGCATTATTCATTAACTTGATTAAGCAACTTTGTTTGTTTGGGTGATTACCATTTGTTTCACAGACTAGTTCTTTGAAGTCTTCTCTTGTTAATGCATATACCAGTGCGAATGATTATGTCAATACTTAACTTAATTCAACTTAACTAAGTTTTAATCCCAAATTAATTGGTGTCACTATATGGGGTATATTTCTCCATTCTGAATGATTTTGGACTATATCTTCATAAAGATGTAAGGCGAGTTGACCATTTATATCATCTTTCTTCATAGTAATTTTGGTCTACCCCTTATCTTTCTTTCATCTACCATAACTCATATTATTATGAAAAATTTCTTACCAGTAGGAATAATTGAGAGGGAGTAATTGAAAAAAGACTTTCCTTGTTATTCAACTCTATTTTGATGTATACTTAGTATTTGAAAGAACACTATTCTTATTAGCAAGTCTTATTAAATGGAAATGTTCGGCAAAGCAAAAGAATATGTTGGACTAAACTGGTGCAAATATTGGACAAAATGCTTGGGATATTGCATTCATAAAATAATAGGTAATAGGAGGGCTAGTGACTACATAGACTTTTCGTCAAATTTAAAATTATGGCCAATACTTTCAACTTCATTATAAACATGACATTTAGAATTTGTGTCAATTACAGACAAGTTTAGATAGATGTTAAAGGAAAAACTCAAAATGCTTATCCTCGAGAACATTCCATTACCATATCTTTTTTGGGAGGTAGGGAGGAGCAGAGAAGAAAGACTGATGGAAAGATTGGATATTCATTTTCTTTAATTTTTATTTTTAAATATTCTTTTACATGATTATAATTTTCTTGAGATTTTACACTTATTTATATATATATTAGAATCATGCTACTATTGAAATTTTCTTGGATGTATGCAAGGTTAACAATTTGATGAGTTTAGCATATGCCTTTCCAAGTTTGGCTACATTTGATAACAAAAGTTTAAAGATTGGCTATACTTGTAAAACTCACCAAAAGTTTTAACTGAATCACAATGGATTTATGATCAAATTTCTCCAAAATGACACCAAAGATTTTATGTGAACCTTAAGTTTATGGTATTAGATGTTCTGCTTCGGTATTAATTTATTGGATAGGATATTCATTGCTGGACTAGAGGCATATGTTGGCTTATGAACTTGCAACAATTTGACGATCTTTTGGCCAAATATATGTAACTTTACCTTTATTCACTTTTACTGTTATTCATTTGTTTCATTGTATGCATTAAATCTTAATATCCTACTTATTTGAGTGATTTCACATCTTTCTCGACATTATTACTACATTGGCTGATATTGAGTTATATTGCTACTAGTGAGTGTACCAAGGCCCATGGAATATATGAAAAAAAAAAATCAGCAGTTAAAGCCATGCAGTTGTAATATCTTATGCTACTTCTAGATGCACCATTAACAAACACTTGATCAATAATAATGGCTTTAGCTATGCTTGAAAGACATGCACTAGCAATTACTTCATATGTGTGTGAAATCTTTCCTTTTATCTGTTGTATTCTTACTTTTACAAATACTGTAGCTAAAACACATTTTTTATACTTACATAGTTATCAATCTTTACCCTTTTGCTGTATTCCATGATCCAGCCCATAATAAAGACTTCAATCAGTGTGTCCAATGCTAATAGGTCTTCAAGATCTAAGCGCACATCAGCTACAGGCAAATCCATTTCGATTGCTGGAATCTCTTCTATGAAAAAGAAGGAATCTCTGAAATCTTCTCTTCTGGAACACATTCCTGTAGTGATTTTTCATGAAGCCATTCAAGAACGGCCATCTGACAGGAACAACGCGTTAATTACAAAGAAATTTAATCCAATTGTTCAGAGAAAATTTGATCGTAGGAGATCTTATACATCTTCATTAATGGCAAAATCAAAGGTCTGGGCCTTGCTTTAATGTTACATTGTTCAATTCATTTTTTGTTGAATTTATTTGATTAGATCAGTTATTTGCAGTTATTGGTGGAATATGGTGAAGTTGTCAAGCAGGAAAATGTTCCATGCATAGATGATAACTGTAATCAACTGGAAGTTGCTGAATACGTTGATGAAATCTATCACTTTTATTGGGTGTCAGAGGTACTCATTTATTTTATCCTTATCATTTTGTCTGTAATTTTTAAATCATGTTTTACCCTTCTGGCTAGCTTCAGCTTGAATATACATGTGTGTTCTTGAGTACTAATTAGCATTCTATTTTTTTGCCATGGATCTTGAAACATCTTTGAATAAGAGTTTCCATAGCTTTGGTTGAAATTGCGGGTGCTACCTTTATATATCACTAAGTCTTTGTTGTCTACCTTCAACCAAATTCTAATCTTGCTCAACATATTTGAGAATTTTAGTCATTAATAGATAAAATATGCGTTACTTTTCATTGTGGATCTGGTTTTGGAACTTATTTGTTTTAGTTAAGGGAAAAAGAAATACTTCTTGATTAACATGGGAGCGTAATAGTTCATTCTTTCCTAATAAATGTTGGTAGGGATATTTTTTGAACAACCAATGCAAGGGAAAGGAGGAAGCTCTTTTCAGTTAGCAGAAAGCTGTGTTCACTTAGCTATAGCCGATTAGTCTCTTTGATTGCAATTTAACATGTCATTTGGGTTGGAATGTACATCTGATACACATAACAAATGCAGATATATAAATGCCAATTTCGTTTCATTACTTCATACATTTTGCACCAATGACTATATTATTTTAGGCCACATACATATTTGCACACTTGAACTTTGTCCATTTGGTCGTTCTAACACCTTAATTTTCGATATAACCTAATAAACATCCCAACTTATTTTTTTTTTTTTTTGTGATATTTAAACACTTTTTTGACATGTAGCTTCATTCAATACTTCCACATGACTGCTCATAAGTGTTTAAATGTTATCAAAAAATAAAGTTCAAGTATTTGTTAGGTTAAATTGAAAAGTAAAGGTGTTTAACAGATTATAAAAATAAAGTGTTTGTTAGGTTAAATTAAAAGTTAAAGTGTTCAAGTGACTAAATAACCAAAATTCAGGTGTTTATATATGCATTCTGCGATTATTTTATCTTCAATTCTCTATTTATCAACTTCTTTGTGGTTCTCTCTCTTTTGTTTGTTTGTATCATACTTGGTTTTGATGGGATCTTGCATGCTTAATGCAGTCCAGTTCATTTGCTACTTTTTGATTTTGGTTAGGTGCTGGCCACCATCTCTCATAGTTATTTAAGAAAGTGCAATTTTACTCTTTCATAGTTCCTATATTGATTATTTAACTCTCAACCTGAATGACTTGATGTTTTTTGCATGTTTTAATGTGCGTTGTAATTGCAGACACATAACTTGTCTCTAGCAAATTACATGTTAATTCAGACAGAAATTACTCCTCAAATGCGGGGCATATTGATCAACTGGCTTATTGAAGTATAAATCCGCCTCTGAACTCATTTGTTTATACTTTTCTTTTTTCTAAAAGAATTTCTTTTAATTGAGGTTTGCTTGCTATACATATATACCTGCTGATAATTTGTTTTGTACTCTGGTTACAGGTACATTTTAAATTTGAGTTAATGCCAGAAACACTTTATCTCATGGTCACACTGTTAGATCAATATCTATGTCAAGTCCAAATTAAGAAGAATGAAATGCAGTTGGTTGGTCTTACAGCACTGTTGTTGGCATCAAAATATGAGGACTTCTGGCATCCTAGGGTAAAAATTGTTATGCTAGTTTCAAATGTGTATGTGTAGGTTTATCTACATATATATAACTTGCTTATTCGTCTTTTCTGCATGCTCAATGCAGATAAAAGATTTACTTAGCATCTCAGCTGAGTTATATACGAGAGATCAAATGCTTCTCATGGTATGTGTTTCTTTATTGCTTATTTTTTTCATTTCATGCGAATTTAGATCCAGAAAACTAATATTTTATTATAGAACTGGTATTAAGGAGTGCTTCCTCTTGTATGTTTGCTCCTCTTGGGTGGTTGCTGTTGGGGGTTGGGGTTGGGGGGGTGTGGTGGGCTGGTTGGAAGGAGTTGGAGAGGGAGATTTGTTGAAGTTTCTTTGTGCATTTGTCTTGTGCTCTATTGCATATTGCATAAACTTCTGTTCTGTTTCTGAAAGCTGGTTTATTTCTGGTGTTGGCTGATTGTAAATCATGTTGGCTTGCATTCCAGGAAAAGCTTATTCTGAAGAAATTGAAGTTTCGTCTAAATGCACCGACTCCATATGTCTTTATGTTAAGGTTTCTCAAGGCTGCTCAATCTGACCTGAAGGTATGTGATGAAAGGTTTTAACTACTAAATTTGGTTTGATGAACTATTATTGATTAGGGTCCTATGGAGTGCACCTGTCAGATACTTGAATTCATATTCAATTTCTGTTTCTTGCTTTATAATGGAGTGATCAGATTCTTATTTAAAATTTGATAATCAGGTGGTCAATAATATGAGAGATAAAAAATTTATGTTTATCTAGATCACATCCAATATATTTGAATCTAAAATATTACTTTTTGAATTGTCACTGCCAGCTTGAACATTTGGCATTCTATCTCCTTGAGCTCTGCTTGGTTGAATATGAAGCTTTGAACTTCAAGCCTTCTATGCTATGTGCATCTGCTATATATGTTGCTCGGTCTACATTGCTATTAGCTCCAGCTTGGACTCCTCTGCTTGCCAAACATGCACGCTTTGAGGTCTCCCAAATCAGGTATCATATGTCAAGTTTCAACTTGCCAATCATGAACACTGTTTTTAGGACTTTTCTTTAATTGTTTCTTCAAAGGTCTGTGGACAACCCACAAAAAGACATTCTTGTGTTTCAGATTGAGAACCACAGCACAGTTAGGAATAAATTTGCAGAAATTGTTTATTGCTCTCTGACTAATAGGGACTTGCTGGTAAAACAGAATTAGGACAAGCCATCATCACTTGGGTGATGTGATTATTCAGTAGCTAGCCCTTACCTTGTACATGACTGTTCTAATGTTGGTTTTAGTTGACGATGAATATAAAGGTTCACCCTTACTTGTGTAGGGACTGTGCAGAAATGATATTAGGATTTCAAAAAGCTGCAAGGATTTCGCGTTTGAAAGTAACATACGAGAAGTACATGAGTCCTGATCTCAGTAGTGTTGCCGCATTAAAGCCTTTGGACAAACTTCCTCTTTGATTTGAACGTGTGGATACATATTTCAATTATGTAAAAGCATTACGGTATGTGAAACAGGTAAATCTTTTCCTCTCGTGCGTGGTGTTTTTATAAATTATAGGCACCCATCGAACTGAGCATTCCATGGTGCTCAATGTTTTGCAGGAACTTTTAACTAATCTACTATAGTTATGCTGTGTGGTTCCAATCCTTGATCTTACTAATCTACTATAGTTAATTTTTTATTACTGGAAATCAGCAAGTGTTAGATTTCTGCTGCTGCTTATGTGTTTGTGGTTTTTACTAGAAAGCCAATGAGTGATAAATTTCAGTTCATCTGAAGGGTATAGGACAGTTGTGAATTTTATGTGTTGATATGTGACGACACGTCCTTGTCTTTCTATACGTAACGCATTCATGAATTAAAACCTGAGAGAAAACTTCCAACTTAGTTTAGTTGGCAAGTGTGTATTTGTATATTTGTGTGTATATAATTTGGGTGAGACGAGGTATCATTTTTTTTTCTTTTTATTCCTTAAATGCAATATGTTATAATTTGATTATAACATTTTTAAATCTTGCTTAGCTTTTCAATTTGGCCTGATTTTCTGTTAAACGAATTTTGGCATATTTATTTCTAGACAAATGTGCAGATTGAGTTGGGTTCGGATTAGAACGTTTTGGATTTCGGATTAGAACGTTTTGGATTTCGGATCATTTTGGTTTTGGCTATTTTAGATCGAATTTTCTCAGATTTGGATAATTTCGAGTTTGGGCAATATTTAGTTTTCCTAATTTTGGATTCAGGCTAGATTGAGTTTGGATAAAATCTAGTTTGATTTGTCTCGAATTTCGATCGGATTTTAGATTAATTATTCAATTTATTTTAAATTTTCAAATTAATTTTTCTAATTTTTTATTTTTTATCATTTATCCAATACAATATATATATATATATATATATATATATATATATATATATATATATATATATATATTTAATTTTCTTAAAATTCTCTAGTTGAAGATTGAGAGTTCAAATTTTTTCTTTTGTACTAAAGGTGGATTATATTTTGCGTCATATAAAAAAAACAAGCCGATCGGAGAATAGTCAGAATTGGAATAAATGAAATACATCTCGTTCGGAGTTTTTTTTGAAATTGTTGTAGTGAACTCAGGAAACCCGGGGAAATGAAATGGAACTCGAGGTTCCCGAAGTCGATTATAAGAAAAGTATTTTTTTTTTTGGATAGAAATAAAAAAGAAAATGTAGAATAATACATCTACCGAGACGAAAGCCAAAGGTGAGTCTCTGGCTTTCGTCTCGTAGGTGGACGTATCGAATCGAAATAAATTTATTAATTTTAAGTATAATTAATTTAATTACATAAATTAAAAAATATTAAATTTAAAGTAGTTTTAGCGCCAAAAATTCACTTAATTTTTTTAAAAGAAAGTGTTTAAAATTATTAGTTTAATTGTTATATTTAAAGTTTTATATTAACATAAAAAGTAATCATATATATTATTTTATATTAATTATATATGATAATTAGATGTCAAAGTAATTATATATGATAATTAAATGTCATAAAATTGTTATTTTTATTTTAATAAAAATTTGTTGAATCAGATTGTGTCAGTTATAACTTTGGGTATTATTGAATCTCGGATCAGTATTAGTCTTGGGTTTGGGTTTGGACTATTTTGATTCGGGTTATTTTTAATTTTTGATTGTTTTGAGCGTGAGTTGTTTCGATCTCAGGCCACTCGGATTTTGGATTACTTCGGTCTCGAACTGTTTCAAGTTTGAGTCGTTTCAGAATGGGTAATTTTAATTTTAGGTCGATTTATGTTTGAACATTTAATTTATCTATTAAAATTTGGATTTGGACATGTCTTATTTCGGGCATGTCAGATTGAATTTTTGGGTGTAGATTAGACTAAGCATATTTTCTAAACTGCATTCTGTTTCGTTTTAAAAAAATTTTAAATACCTAAAATCTATTATTATTTTGCAGATGTATATCTTTTTTTGTTGAATTTTTTTTAATTAGCATTCTGTTTCATTTGGACAAGTTTGAGATATCTAACATAATGTATACTATTTTGGGTTGAATATATACCTTTTAATGTTATTTTTGTTTATATTTTATAATTATTTATGTTCACATTCTTTTTAGCTTTTTTAAAATATTTGCAAAATATTGTAACTATTGATTAAATTATTCATTTAAAACTTTAATATTCAAGAAAATTGATAATTCATATTATTAGTATTTAAACATAAGCATAATTAAAAATCAATATGTACTTTATTCAGTCAAACTAGACATATTTTTTTGTCTTCAATATAATATTCAATATATACTTTTTCACCTTGTCACAGTTTATTTTTTATTTTTTTAAATATGATATTCTTAACATATTTCCAAATTTTTAAATTTACAAAATAATTTTTGTAGATGTTTTATTTATTTTTTATTACTAATATCACAAAATAACTTAAAATGAATTTATATTTCATAAAATTTAATGTGATTTAGTTTCAGTTTTTATCAAAAAGTATATTAAACATATAATGTTTTTCTTCAACATCTATCCAACGTATTTTCAAATCCTTAAATTAGTAAAATAAATCATAGATTAATGTAATTTGACTAAAATTGACTGAAATGTAACAATATTTTACAAAAACTAAATATGTATTATTGAATCTAGAGATTTTGTGAGAGATTCAAAAGTTATATCTTTTAATATTCTTTGTGAATAATGAATTTTATGCTGAATCTCTTTTGAAATCAATGTTAGTCGATTTCTTATATTAATTGATTGTTGCAACTAGTTTTCGGTATTTGATTCTTGAATCTTGTATTTTATACTGGAGTTTTCTTTCAAGAAATTAAAATTTGGTATTTTTATAGAAAAAGTGAAGTCTTAGGGTGTTTAAGTTGTTAGTAACTTTTACCGGTACTTCTGTAATTATTTTATATTTTTGTTTATTACATGCCAAACATTGAAATTCCCCATACAACTTTATGTGCATGCGAAAGTGAAGATTTAAGTAATGGGTGAACTCATGGAAGTTTGTAAGATGATTTCCGAGTTTAAGGGTATGAAAGCCAATGTACGGATGTGAAAATTTGAAAAACAAAAATATATACTCTCTGCAATAAAATTTCTATTTGCTAGGTTGCCATTATTAAACCTAAATTTATAAATATTATTACCATTAACATTTTATGATTACCGATTTTTGTCAATTTGAGAGTTTTAAGTTTTGGAATTTGAAATTTGATAATTATTCAAGATTTGTTCATTTGAATAATATTTCAATGAAAAGAGAAAGGACCAAATGGATTGGAAGGAGAAACTTATTTTTTTTTTTATTTTAGTATATTTAAAAAGGGAAAGAAAATGTTTATTATTATTTTTTCTTTTTATAAATGGAAGGAGTATTTAATTCTAGTTGTAAGACATCTGAGTCTTAATTAAAAAATAAAAGATAACTAGATTTTAAGATTTTTTTTTTTATAAATGAATGAGATTAATTTTAGGACATTAGTAAAATTTCCATATAGCAATAAAATTAGTTAGATACATCAAATTTAATAGGTTTAGTATATATATACTAAAATTATGGGTAAAAAGAAAAAAGTTAGGAAACCGTAAACATTTAAATTCTTTTATTATGGTGAGTCTTTATACACCTTAAACTTCCTCTAAAGAGAATGAAGAAATTACTATTTTTTCTCCTTCAAAATATTAAATAACCAAACATGATAAAATCCTAATATTTTTCCCATCATTTACCCTCAAGCCACGCATAGAGATGAAAGTATTGTGTTAACTTATGTTCCAATCAATCTTTAACCTTATCAAGAGTTACAGATTCAATTTTTTCCTTTTTTTTATCAATTTTTGGGGATTAATGGTAGAATATGAAAGCAGTCAAGTGGATGATTGATTTATCGATGGTTGTCATTTATTTTGCAATAATCATTTGAATTTTACACATGCAAAAGGGGCTTACGGTTTGGATGTTTGGGGCTAGATGATATTTTCAAGTTAGTAGTCGTAAGTCTACAAATCGAATGATAATACATGCAAGTTCACTACGAAGTTAATCTCACAAGAAATTGTAGAGCATATTTTATAAAGACTAACTATCATACAAAATATTAAAAATAAATCTAAACACTTTAAATCAATTTTTTGAAAATGATTTTAAAGTTTAAGAAAAAAATTAAATAACTAGAAAATAAATATGCAACTAGAATGATTAATATAAACTATATGATAAAATAACATTTAGTCTAGTTTATACTTAGTAATTTCCTTACTTCCCTCAAGTCCAAATCTAATAAATAAGATGGTGTTGTGCATTTTTTCTAAGTCATTCAAACTAATAATACAACCTAGATTTTTTTATACCAACATAGATTAAAGTAATGATAGTGTTTCTAATAATTTTAACCTAAAGATAAGATTTTCATAATAAATATTATTATTAAATTGATATGATGGTCAAAAAGTCATTCATTAAACCCATAATATATAAAGTTCATACATAAATAAAAAGATAAACTAAATACTTATGGAACTTAATCTGACATATTTAATCTAATGGTCATTGTAATTAAATAGAAAGATATAATATATATAAAATAAAAAAATTAAAACTCCCTCAAAATTCAAAAGTTTTTCAAAAAATGAAGAAGATTGATCCTCACTCTCCACATCCTGAAAAACTTCTCTAATTCTTGAAAGAACAATGCAAAAACTAACTACATGTAGAAGATAAACTGTAGGGAATTCGCAGAGAGAATAATAATAGATTCCCCCATCTTGTTTAATTAACCATTACTTCTTATAGAGATTTCCTTTTTAGAATCCTTTCAGCATAATACTACTATAGTTATCCTCTTCATTATCCTAAACAAAATAGACAACTAAAAGATAACTATCCTTAATTACACCATAACTAATTAATTTCTCCTTTGTGGGCCTTGATGAATTCGGCTAGGCCTAATATTGGTAGTCCACGGTCTTAATTCCGAACTTTTTACAGCCGCAGTCCAATTAAAACTATTTTTGACACATATTTCTACATATTATGTATATAAAACATATAAATAAACTACTAAAATGCTTAATTTTATATACGTAATATGAACCTGACAACTTTAGATAATAAATTTTATGAAATTTTTTTAGGACTTGAAATGCATCCCATCATCATATTTTGAATCTTGTAGAAAGACTAATGTTGTCATTTCGATAATTGATGTGTCTTTTTTAGTACTCGCAATTGCACAAACCGTTCCTATAGTAAGGGTAAGTTCACCACGAGGTCGATCTCTCAAGGAACTATGAGGCCACTTATTATAAAGACTACTTATCAACACAAAACAATAAAAGTAAATCTAAAAACTCTAAATCATATGTTTAAGAGGATAATGGTCATAAAGTAAAGTAACTAAATAATAAATAAATATGCAATGCAAATGCAAATGCTTATGATCTAAAATTATATGCTAAAAATAGTATTTAATCTAGCCGTTTACTTAGTAATCTCCTTGTTTTACTTTAAGCCTGATCTAATGAATGAGATGGTGATGTGCCTTTTCTTCTAAATCACTCAAGCTAATGATGCAATTTAGGTTTCTTATACCAACATAGATTTAAGTAAAGATGATGTTTCTAATACTTTTAAACCTAAAGATTTTCATAACAATTACTATTGCTAAATTAATATGATGGTTAACTAACAATAATAACTGAAATTAATAAAGATATGAAGGTAAAGAAATCATTCATTAAATAAATAAATAACAAGGTTCATACAAAGTAAAAAGACTAAACTAAACACTTATGAAAACTAGCATAACATATTTAACCTAATGATCATGGTATTAAATAGAAAGACATAAAACAATAAAATAAAAAGCTCCATCAAGATTCAGAATTTCTTCAAGTAGGAGGAAGATTGGTCCTCAGTCTCCACTTCTTGAAAAGCTCCTTAGATCCTCAAAGAACAATGAAAACTAAAACTAAAGTGTTTATGAAAAACTGTAGAGAATTATGGAGAGAATAATAGTGGCAGGTGTAGAGAGCAAGTAAGAGAAAACTCCCCTCATTCTTCCTCCTTTCTTTAGGGTTTTGCAGAGATTTATATAGAGAAGAGTCCTCCTCTAAATAAATATCTCTAGATGTCACGACCCCACCCGTGGGCCCGTGACCGGCACTAGGGAATGGGTAGGCTTAAGGCCACCGAAACCCGTAGTAAGCCTGACACTCACTGATTTAAACAAATCTCAACTCAAATTTATATTATTAAAACCATAAATTATCTTAATAGTTACACGTTATAAAATTACTTGATTCTACCGGAAAATACTAGGCGAGACCCAAGCTCGGAAAATTTACAACCGATACATATACTAATTACTACTCATGGAGAATCTAAGATTTACCATTTTACATACCAAATCAAATACTTCACCCGATGATGAAGGAGTTCTTGCCATCGAATAAGAGTCATGAGAGAACTAAGTCAATCGAAAAACAATAAATGGAGACTCGGTCTAGAGTGAGTTAAAATCATACATCTAAAACAGTTTCAAATATCTCAATGTCACATTCATTTAATTTTAAAATAATTAATAAATCACGCGAACCATACGTGTCATGTTAAAACATATGTGTCATGCCATGCTTAAACAAAATTTATTCCACATGCAACGGGATGAGTACTTCAGAGAACTCTAATCCCAACTCTAAAATCTCGATTATTTCAACACTTATGTCTCAACTAACCTCAACTCTATCATCTCAAACCTCTCATTCCAATAGGATCGGGCGCCCCGAGAGCAAAGCTCGACCGGGGACCTTACCTCCGGTCCACTTAACTCTCGGCCTTAGCCTTTTGGCTCTCTTATCCAATAAGACTGGCGCCCCGAGAGCAAAGCTCGACTAGGACCTTACCTCCGGTCACTTAACTCTCGGCCCTTAGCCTTTTGGCTCTCTTATCCAATAAGACTGGCGCCCCCGAGAGCAAAGCTCGACCGGGGACCTTACCTCCACCGGGTCACTTAAATATCCAAATAAGAAATCTAGTAGCCATTCGGCTCTCTTAATCCAATAAGATCGGGCGCCCCGAGAGCAATGCTCGACCGGGGACCTTACCTCCGGTCACTTAAATTTCCAAATAAGCCGCCCCGAGAGCAATGCTCGACCAGGGACCTTTACTCCTAACCACACTCTACTAAGCCCAGAGAGCGATGCTCACCGTGGCAGTCCTAATCTTTCTTTCTTAAAATTTTTACCTCTTTACCCTTTTCTTATCTCTCTCATATTATATTGGACACTCATCCAACTCCTATGTTCTACTCACGTCCCATCCCGAGTCATCATGCAATATTAAAATTGGTAATAAAGGAAAAACATATTTAAATAGTAATTAAAAGCATCATTCAAATGATAATAATAATAATTGAATGAAAATTGAAATTGCAAATAAATATTCACAGAGCAAATCAAATTTTATGCATGACACGTGCGTAAACGATATATGACTTTAACTCACAGAATTAGGGCGACCTCCTAGCTCGACTTAGGTGTCTCGGTAGGAGCGAGCCGAATGATGATCATCTAATCACGGAAAACAATTTATCAAAACGATGAAACAATTACAATAGATCCTAGGTCTAGATTCCTAGGACTGCCTAAGAATCTCGACTCGGAACTACCGAAATTCAGTGAACCTCCCCTACAACACGAACATTACCCCCCGTAAAAACGGGTCCAGGACCTACCGGAAAAACACTCCAAATATCCAACAATTAAAACAACGGGAGTCGGGTCCCCAAACTTCACTATTTCCCGACCCCGCCACACAGCACAAAACTCAAGGCAGGCAACTGACAGACAAATATTTTTGACTTACAAAAATCATCAAATACTCAATATAAACCAAAAGACACAATTAAACTAAGAATTTCTAAAAAAAAAATAACGGGCTAAAGAAAATTACCAAGACGCTTTCGGCCGACCCTAGTCCGATCGACGATCCGAACACACCATCGGACTCACAACGACGCGCTGATGACGATCCCCGATTTCGATTTTCCGATCTGACACCCGACCATCCGGAGAAATTTGCGGACGATCTCGACCGTCGATTCACAAACGAAGCCCGATCGCCACGAAACCGGTGCCATCGCGAAGCTTGAGATGAGGAGAGTCGGGATATGTCCTCCGATTGTCCATCCTCCGCCGGAGCTCACGGAAAAGCCCAAAATGCGGCTGCCTCCACTACTGGAACTCTCCTCCCGGCCACCAAACCGACGCCGCTACCGCCAAAAGGGAAGCTCTCCAAGGGGAGCCGATCGCCACCAAGATCGGCCGAAAGGCCGAACGGCCGGAAGCCGCCACACGCCAATCCGCCTCACGCCGCTGGAGCCGCTGCCGCTGCCGCCTGGCCGCCCAACGCCCACGCCGACGGCCGACGCCTGCAACGCCCCCTTCTCTCTCTTCCCGACGCCGCACTCTCTCTCTCCTCCTTTCTTCTTCCCCGACTTCTTTTTCTTTCAATATCGACATTAGGCCCCCGAACTTTTCCTTATTACAATTTGGTCCCTCAACTTTCTTAATTACTTACAATTTCATCCTGCAGAATTTAAATTTGACCCCCAAACTTCTTTTTAGCCTATCAATTAAGCCCTTAACTATTTAATTTGGGCCAAATTAGAATTACTGAAAATACACAATTACAAAAATACCCCTGACCGACATATTTATTTACGAAAATACCAAACTCACAAATTTCCATTAAAGCCCCATAAAAATAAAATTATACTTTCAATCCTTATTCCAAAATAAATTTCCAATATATAATTTTACTTATATAAATATGCATTTGGAAAAATTTGAATAACCAAAATATAATCATTTTAAATTAAACCCAATAATAATGAGGCTAAAATTAACTTAAATAAAAACTCATTATTAAATATATAAAAATTCCGGGTGTTACACTAGAGATAAGTATACTAATATAAGTCTATCTAATAGATAAAACTTTAAGTATTTTAATCTCCACTAAATACTATCCCATAAATAACTCTTAATATAAATCCTAATAATTATACAAAATGACTAAAATATCCCTTGGGCCTCATAATTAGCAGTCCATGCGTCTTAATCTTGGGCTTTGACACGAATATGTCCCATTAAGCTTCTTTTAGCTCCATATTTTCCTCTTTTTGCTAATATTCCTGAAAATAAACAATTAAGCTTAAGTGAGGCAAAATCACATATTTTCACCATTTTATATATAGAAATATATCATTAAAGCTTTAAAATATCCTTAAATATCTATACATAATTTGGACCGATCAAATACTCCCACACTTAAACTTTTACTTGTCCTCAAGTAAATAGCAGCTGAGAATTAACTTTTGCAAAAATTATGAAAAACATCCCTACTCAGCTTAAAGATATTATTCAAAAGAATCTCACTAATGCAAAGATCATGTCAACCCAAGAACATTTGAGTCATAATAATTTTCTTTAAAAATATAAACTCAATCATTGTTAATCAAAAGACTCAAGCATCCAATCCTTCACACCTGTTTCACAATAAATAGTCTAACTCATCTTCAAAGGATACAACTATGATGCATAATCCAAATTATTATAACCTATTCAAAAAGGCAAAACCTTCATTCAAAAACAAGAGATCAATAGGCATTTATTACTTACTTTTGAAGCTCTTATACTTTTTCTTTTCTTTTCTTTTCTTTTCTTTATACCCCTTGGATTTTAATTTTTGATACTTGGGGTACTTCTTTCTTTCTTGAGATGTTATGTCTTTTTACGCAAATACAAACATGGGTAATGAATGCACCTGGTTACTCAACAGAACATACATCAAGATGCTTTGCATACTCATAATCTTAATTTCCTTTTTACGCGAAAATCAACATTGGTCATGAAGATCTCCGGTTACTAAGCAACTAAAATTAGCGGAGTAGAGTTATTAAACTTAGAGCTTTAAACTTGCCCATATCATATCTCACAAACTTAGGCAAACCAATTTAATAATAAGAAAATCATAATCTAAATCATACACTTCTAATCATATCCATGTCGAATGTTACTAAACTATTCATCATGTCCATATACAAAGATGAACACTATATCATTTAAGTGCAAATAACTCATGAGTTTATATTTATACATGTTAAAAACTAACTCAAGAGTTCAAGAATCTTAACATAATAGCATTCTTTTATTGACTCTTATATAGAACGATAAGAAAAAGCTGAGTGGAAAAATTTAAAATTTTACAAAAGATTAATCAAAGTTGCTAATTCTCATGGCATATGACGTATAAAGTTAATCGAAGAAATATTCTATTTCCCTCCCCCACACTTAAATTTGACATTGCCCTCAATGTCATTGCATATAGAAAAATAAAGAATAAAAAAAGAGTAAAAAGATAGAATACTCCCTTGGAATTTTGCAATGCATAGTAAGCCATGAACTTGAATTCCAATCTCCACCATCTAAACCTTAGAAGCACACTTGAACACACATCATTGATAATTATAAAAGAAATAAAGAAACCAAAATTTAAAAGTAATGAAGAATTAAAAATAATAAACTATACTAGAAAGATTAAATCCTAAGATAATTAAAAGTTAGATCCTAATAAATAAATATAAATTCTAGAATAAAATTTAAAATAAAGTCATAGATCAATGATATGACTATTTATGTGGAGGAGATAAATAAATATTTAATTTTAAAAGAGGGTATTTTAACTAAAAATAATTCATAACTAATCCCAATTTCTTGGATTTAATTATTTTAATTTTTTTCAAACAAAAAAGTTTTTTTTTACTGTTGCCACGTGGGTTGCGTCGTTAAGCTGTTGCCGCGTTTGCCTACACTGTGGGCCCGTTTGTTCGTGCTGCGTGTCTATGCTGCGGGCCCATTCGTAGTGCATGCGCGCTGCTTGCCGATGCTTCGGGCCCATGCATGTGCGCCTTTCTGCGGGCCGCCTGCCGCGGGCATGTGGTCATGGCCCCGCGAGGTCCCGGTGGCGGCCTCCTCGCGGCAGCCTCTCACGACAAAGATGCATCTGGAGCTGCCGCGGCTGGCTTCCTCACAGAGAGTTCCGCGACCGCGCTCCATGTAAAAATTCACGCGAACGTGGCTCGCTCAATTTTTTATTTTTTTTGTTGGAGCTTTAATTGCTTGTCATGGAGACATATTGCCTTTTTGGGGATCAGATATAAGCCTACAAGATAAACATAAAATAAATAAAAAATAGAAAAAAATAATAAATAAATAAATAATTAAAAAAATAAAAAAATAGAAATAAAAAATAACTTAAATGCATAAAAATAAAAATACAATTGCTAAGTTTATTGCCTGTAGCTAGACATTCCTGATTATGCTCATGGTGGGTGTTCATCCGCGCACTCCACCTTTTCGTCATAAGCCATTCTTTTCAAGTATGGCTTCATACTATTTATGCGAACATCTAAAGTGTTATGAAAACTCTTGTCAATTAAGAATGGAATATCATTATATAATTGTTCATAAACAAGAGAATCTAAATAATTATATGAACACTTATCAATAGTAAATTTAGGATATAAAGTTAGAGAATCAAACACTTTAAGTTCCACAGTTTCTTCTAAAACTGTCATGGTAAGTTTTCCATCATGCACATTAATCACAGTTCTTGTAGTTGCCATGAAAGGTCTACCAAGGAGTATGGTTTGCTCTTTATCCCTTGGTGGTGTATTTTCTATGTCAAGTACTACAAAATCAACTGGAATTATTAACTTACCTACTTGTACTAGCAAGTCTTCCACTATATATCTAGGATATTTTATTGATCTGTCTGCAAATTGTAGAGACATAGTGGTAGACTTCAACTCTCCCAAGCCAAGTAGTTCATACATCGAATGCAGCATCAAGTTGATGCTTGCTCTCAAATCTAACATGACTTTTGTATCCTTTTTTTTCACCTTTTGTAACATTAATGGTGAAGCTAACAGGATCCTTCATCTTAAGGGGCAATTGATGTTGAAGCATTACACTTGCTACTTGTACTTTTTCGTTGTTCGCATATCGCCTTTTGTTGGTGTTCAACTCTTCAAAGAATTTTGCATAAATTAGTTTATTCCTGATAACATCCAACAAAGGTAAATTAGTATTAACTTTAGAAAATATCTCAATATTTTCAAAAAATATTTTTTCCTTTTTGCTATCTTTTGGTTGGTTTAGAAAAGAAATAGGTGGTCTATAAGGCTGAGCTGCCTTATGAAATTCAGGTCCAGAAAATGCTTCCTTTTCTTTCTTCTCAAGCCTAAGATTAGGCTCTATTTTTTCTTCCTTTTGTATGCTTTCCTTATTGATTTGCACTAATCTATCATTTTTAGGTATACCTGCATAAGAAGAAGAATTCCTTTCAGTTTCCATAGCAATATTATCATCAACAACCTCACATTTTCTAATAGTAGTAATGGAATTGGCTTGTTCAGGTTGACTTGATAGTTCCTCTTTATTGAGCTCTTCAACAATTTATTCCATTTGAGCTTCTAAACGTTTTAGTGAAGCCTCAATGGAATCTGTCTTTTTCTCATTCCTCTCCATCCTATCATGAGAAGCCATCATAAATGATTGAAGTGTTTCTTCCAAACTTGGAATTGAGAATATTGGCCTTGGTAATGAGGTTGACTTTGATTTCTTAATAATTGTGGTGGGTTTTGGTCATTGTATTTCCAAGAAAAATTTGGATGGTTTCTCCAACCTGTATTATATGTGTTGGAATAAGGATCATTCATAGGATGCATAGGTTGGTAAGAATCCATCAAATTTGTTTGGTCATACATATTTTCTCTGTAATTATTAAAAGATGAACAAACATTAGTACTATAACCATAAATACCATAAATACCACATACCTCCTTATTTAGTGAGTTTTTTTTATTGAAGTAAGCATATTAACTTGCTTAGTCAATTTAGCCAATTGCATGGTCATCTCACTATTAGCTACCACTTCATTTACTTCTATTCTCTTTGTCCTCACACTCTTTTGTTGAGAATTGGCTCCTAACATCTCAAAGATATTATAAACCTCATTAGGTGTCCTTTCTAACATAACACCCCCAGCTACATTATCAACTATACATTGATATTGGTGTGTCAACCCATCATAAAATGATTGGTTAGTTATTGGGAGTAGGAATCCATGGTGTGGACATTGTAATAAAAATGATTTGAAGCGATCACATGCTTCATGAAAAGATTCAACATTCTCTTGATAAAAATTAGAAATTTCACCTCTTAATTCTTTTGTCTTTTGTTGTGAATAAAATCTACTTATAAACTTTTGATAAATTTTATTCAAATTTCTCAAAGAATTAGGAGGCAAGGTCATTAACCAAGCCTTTGCTATTTCTTTCAATGAATAAGGGAAACACCTCATTCTTAGTTGATCCTCATTAAGTCCAGATAATGGGAAAGTATGAACTATGGCATAAAATTCTCTAATGAATGTTAATGCATCCTCACTAGGTATACCATAAAATGAAGGAAATATATTAAAATGAATGTTCTTAAGTTCATAATTCCTAGATGTATCACCTAAAACTATGCATGAAGTAGTGTTACCAATTGTAGGTAGTGTATAATCTTTCATAGCCATTCGCCTTTCAGCTCCTACTTCTCTTGGTGGGTTTGCCATGATATCAACTTCTTCTATTGATTCTTCTTCTAGTTGTTTCCTGCTAGGCATACAAAACAAAAGAAAATTTCATATTAAAAATAAAATTTACAAACAAAACAAAAACACAGAAACAAAACCAAAAAAAATACAAAACAAACAAACAAAACAAAGACACATAAACAAAATAAATCACAAAACACAAAACAAACTAACAAACACAAGACACTTTTGATAATCAATCAATATAATAAATTTGGACACAGTTCCTTGGCAACGGCGCCAAAACTTGATGTGTCTTTTTTAGTACTCGCAAGTGCACGAACCGTTCCTATAGTAAGGGTAAGTTCACCACGAGGTCGATCTCTCAAGGAACTATGAGGCCACTTATTATAAAGACTACTTATCAACACAAAATAATAAAAGTAAATCTAAACACTCTAAATCATATGTTTGAGAGGATAATGGTCATAAAGTAAAGTAACTAAATAATAAATAAATATGCAATGCAAATGCAAATGCTTATGATCTAAAATTATATGCTAAAAATAGTATTTAATCTAGCCATTTACTTAGTAATCTCCTTGTTTTACTTTAAGCCCGATCTAATGAATGAGATGGTGATGTGCCTTTTCTCTAAATCACTCAAGCTAATAATGCAATTTAGGTTTTTTATACCAACATAGATTCAAGTAAAGATGATGTATCTAATACTTTTAAACCTAAAGATTTTCATAACAATTACTATTGCTAAATTATTATGATGGTTAACTAACAATAATAACTGAAACTAATAAAGATATGAAGGTAAAGAAATCATTCATTAAATAAATAAATAACAAGGTTCATACAAAGTAAAAAGACTAAATTAAACACTTATAAAAACTAGCATAACATATTTAACCTAATGATCATGGTATTAAATAGAAAAATATAAAACAATAAAATAAAAAGCTCCCTCAAGATCCAGAATTTCTTCAAGTAGGAAGAAGATTGGTCCTCAGTCTCCACTTCTTGAAAAGCTCCTTAGATCCTCAAAGAATAATGAAAACTAAAACTAAAGTGTATGAAAAATTGTAGAGAATTATGGAGAGAATAATAGTGGCAGGTGTAGAGAGTAAGTAGGAGAAAACTCCCCTCATTCTTCCTCCTTTCTTTAGGGTTTTGCAGAGATTTATATAGAGGAGAGTCCTCCTCTAAATAAATATCTCTAGAGATGAGTATACTAATATAAGTCTATCTAATAGATAAGACTTTAAGTATCTTAATCTCCACTAAATACTATCTCATAAATAACTCTTAATATAAATCCTAATAATTATACAAAATGACTAAAATATCCATTGGGCCTCATAATTAGCAGTCCATGCGTCTTAATATTGGGCATTGACACGAATATGTCCCATTAAACTTCTTTTAGCTATATATTTTCCTCTTTTTGCTAATATTCCTGAAAATAGACAATTAACATTAAGTGAGGCAAAATCACATATTTTCACCATTTTATATATAGAAATATATCATTAAAGCTTTAAAATACCCTTAAATATCTATACATAATTTGGACCGATCAATAATATTCATAATTTCTTACGCATACTTAAGGTATCCAAAATTTTGAACAAAATAAGAAAATGGGTGAGCACATAGTTATCTTTGATAGACACTTCAGATTACGATTTTTTGAAGTATTCCAAAATAGCTCTAACATTGAGTAAACTAAGAAAGAAAAATTCGAAACATCAATCTTTAGTTTTGGGTAGAATTAACAGAAGAATAGCTATTCTTGTGATTTTGAACGTGTTGGTAGTCTCAATAACTTTAGGTACTACGATGGTTTAAGCTTTATTTTTTCACGATCCCGTTGTTTTGGATGGATAATGTTTAAGGTTTTTTCAGGTATGATCAGAACAGTTTTCTTGTATGTAGAAATGTTTGAAGAGGGTGATTTGTGACCTCAAGAACTGTTGTAAAGTAGGGTTGGGTTTTAGTTAAATCCTATAGGTGAAATGCTAGGGGAAATTAAACTTTTAAAATTGCTGTAAGAGAATTCAAATGGAAAAAAATTATATCCTATTATAGAGTTAGAATATTTTAAATATTCCTTTTGTGTTTGTATTCTAAATTGGAAATTATTTTAAGCGCATCTTCAATAATATTCGTTGTATATTTTTCTATTGAGTTGTAAAAGATTAATATACTATTTTACTTTCTATTTACTTTTTACTAGTCATTTATCCGTACGTTGTGCAACCGGTATTATTATTTGGATTATAAAATGAAATTGATAGAAACAATTTAACAAAAATTTTAATCTTTAATATTAATTAATAATATTTTAAAAATATAAGCAAACTGCCTATTTTTAAATCTTTTAATTTTTTTTTTAAAACTTTAAGATTTTATTAGTACTATAGTATAATAATATTCTAAACATAATTATTAATTAATGCTAGTATTATATGAATTAATACGATCAATAATTGACATTACTATTTTTGGATTAAAGATTTATTATATAATAAAAATAATTTATTATTAAATATAATATTAAAAATATTATTTTTTAGAATAAGAATTATTATTCAATTAGAAAATTAATTTATTAGTTAATATAATATTAAAATATAATTAATATGTTATTTCTTAAAATAGAATTAATATCATTATCCGATTGAAAAATTATTTATTAGTTAATATAATATTAAAATTTAATTAATGTCCTATTGTTTAGTATTAGAGTTAGTATTTAATTAGAAATGTAATTTATTAATTAATAGATTAATAGAGAAATATAAAATCATATATAAACTTGAATTCCATATGTTAAATATAAGTACACATGTCAAAATAAAATATATATGTGTAAAAAATTAAATACACATGTCAAAAAAAATTAGGTCTTAATATATATATATATATATATATATATATATATATATATATATATATATATAGATTAATAGAAAAAGGAAACAGGTTCATATTTGCCCTTAATATTTGGGTCAATGAGCATATATGCCCCTTCACTAATTTTTGGGCCAATAAACTGTAAATTAAGTTTTTAGTGTTATATTAGACCCTCATTTAACTGAGATAGCAGAAATGTCTGTTTATATATGCTGAGGTGTCAATAAATAGGTTCCAATTTCTCTTTCTTTTCGTCGTTGTTGCTTGGTTACTTTTGTAGGCACTACCACCCTCTTATGTTCTCTTTTTTCCATTGTAGAAATTATATTGTCATACCCAGTTCTTCCTTAGCAAATAACATTTTGCACCTAATCCACTAAGGTGAGTGGTAGGACAATAAAATGTCAATTTCATACCTTGGTCAATAATTAACCTGCAACATGGTAAAATATTTATGGTAAGATTAAAAAAATGAAAAGTACTTAAGTTAGAATATTCAAATCCGTAATTAATACTTTTTAATGATTTAAATAAATATTTTATTTCATTTAATTGGATAAGCGACTTTTTTCAAAATTTATGAATTAAAAATAATTTTTTTCCATTCATAAATAAAATTTTGGAGAGGAAAGAAGAAGAAAAAAACTCTCTTTTTCCTTTGTTTTCTCTCTTTTTTTTTAAAAGAGAATATTTTCTTGGAAAATTTTAGGACTTTAACCTTGTAAAGAAAGAAAGTTTTCTATCACATGAAATGCAGATCTTTGTCAAGTATCTATTTTTTATTTATTTCTTAAGGCTATTTTTTTTTTTGAATTTTCTTTCTTTGCTCCTCTTTTTTTTATGGGGTTCTTTTCACCCTTCCCTCACGGTACTACTTCATTATCGGTCAATCCAGGAGTATTTAGCCTTGCAAGGTGGTCCTTGCTGGTTCACACAGGATTCCACATGCCCCATGCTACTCGGTTCAAGATATTAGTATCTTTGGTTTCATATTCAAGAGTATAATAAGTTAATTTATAATCTTTAACACCAGCCTTGAACCCAACACTTGCTTTTGTCTCTGTTTATGGTGACATAAGTCCTTCCCTATAACTCATGAATTAAGAATTCTCACAACAATTCATTTGGTAAATTTAGTAGTCGATGAATTCATTGAACTAAGGAAGTAACTTCATTTCCAATAGTCCAAAGGTTTTACTATTTTTTGCCTCCAAACATTAGATCTTTTTTTACTATTTGTTCTGCTCATTTTATTTTACTTTTTATGTATTTATTTTTTTATCTTTGGGTGTTATTATCTTTTCTATTTGAGTATTGAATCTAGTCTTTGGATCTTTTACTTATTTTTCTTGTTTTTCTTTTTGCATTTTCTACATGTGCTACCAGCATTTTGATATTTTTTGACTTAGTTTTCTTTATCATGTTTGGCGGCTAAGCAAAGTTCATGAAAGTGAAGATATTAATGAATCAATTACCTTTTTTTTGCTCAGTCAACATGCTTGAGTAAGCTTAATTACTTAGTTTATTCTAGGTATTTTGATTTTGTTGTAAAATTAAACATAAAAATCAAGCTTTTCACTTTTCATGTAAGTAGACTTCTGTTGCAAACTGACTTTCTTTCCAAAGTTTCGATAGTAAACAGAAGAGAGTGTCGAAGTCAAGCCAAGCAACAAAGACATATAGACAGAGAAAATGGGCCCCAGTTTTTGACACTTCAACACATATAAACTAACATTTCTATTGTTTATGGCCTCAGTTAAATGAGGGGCTCATATAATACTAAAAATTTAATTTACAATTTATTTGAACCAAAAATTAGTTGAGGGGCATACCTACTCCTCGACTCGAATATTAAGGGCAATAATGAATCTTTTCCACTAAAAATGAGAGAAAATATGGCTCTTATAAAAAAATAGCAAAATAATAAAATATTCTTAAGAGCCATTTTCTCTCCTCTTGAATTTAAGAGAAAATATGGCTCATAGAAAATTTGAAAGAAGGAGGATAAGTTAGGATTCTCTTGGAGTTTTAATTTTTCAATATACTCCCTATAATAGAGCAGGAACATGATTTAAGAGCTTGTTGGAGATGCTTTACAAAAGAGTTTACTTTTCTTAAAGAAGATCCTTTCCCTAGAGAAGGAATTTTTACCTAATTGTGTTGTTACAGCCTAGGCCTGTAATAGCTTTTGAATTGCTAGTAGTAACTCTAGCAAGGTGGATAGAGATTTCATCCCTTATTGGATTTGAAATTCTTTAGATATGAATTGGCTTTTTACCTTTTCTTAATTATCTTCTATAACTATGTCAATCTAAGATTTAATTGGTTGGACTGAAGAAGGTTGTTTTAAAGAATTCTTTTTTAGAGTATCTTATTTTTTAAGAGGAATTTTGCCTATTACATAAATATAATACGCAATCACACATACAATTCATTCAAGATAACTTCCATTCAAAACATAAACACATGAAGACAATCACACATACAAATCATTCAAGATAATTTCCATCAAGTATACCGTATTTTCTCTTTATAAAATTCAAACTTTTTTCACTAGGAGACTTAGTGAAAATATCAACAAATTGGTTATTAATGTCAATAAATTCTAACACTACATTATCATTTTGCACATGATCTCTTAAAATGTGAGTCTTAATGTCTATGTGTTTACTTCTAAAGTGTTGAATAGGGCTCTTATACAAGTTTATTACACTAGTGTTATCACACTTAATTGGAATTTGATTAAGCACTTGGCCATAATTCTTGATTTGTTGCTTTATCCAATGAATTTGAGTACAACAATATTTAACTGCCACATACTCTGCTTTAGCGGTGGACAAGGCAACCGAGACTTGCTTTTACCAAATCAAGATACTAAGCATTCTCCTAAGAAATTACAAGTTTGGATAGTGCTTTTCCTATTTAAGAGACTCTTCATATAATTGGCATTAGAGAAATTGATTATGTAAAAAGATGTATCCTTATTTCAAAATTCTTTTTACGACATGCAAATGAGACTCTATAATTAGATTGAAATCGTCCAAACAAACAAACACTACATAATATCGGGTCTAAAAGCTGTAAGATAAAGTTGAGATCCAATCATAACTCTACTTTTTTTTTTCATCTATAAGCTTACCTATTTCATCCTTGTGCAATTTGTTGATGTGGTAATTAGTGTCTTGGCTATCTTTCATCCTTCCATTCCAAAGTTCTTGAGAAGCTTTTTGGTGGAGAAGGCTCCTTATCTTGTAGTTAATTTTGAGAAGTTCCTTCTTCTTGATGTTCATCTCCATTAATATCAAGTTTCTTAAAGTCCCCTACAAAATAACCAAATAATTCTTTCACAAGTTCAGGTGTACTAGATTCATCAAGGACAACATTTCATAGACTCTTCTACCATAATGGGCTTTTTATTAAATACGTTATAAGCTTTACTAGAGGAGGAATAACCGAGAAATATGTCCTCATCCGTTTTGAATGAGAATTTCACAAGATTGTCATTAGTGTTCAAAATAAAGCATTTGCAACCAAATGCTGTTAAATATAAAATTCTAAATTTTCTTCCATTCCATAGCTCATAAAAAGTTTTGTTTAAAATAGGTTTTTTGAAAACTCTATTTATTATATAACGAGAAGTATTGATGGCTTCTGTCCAAAAGTATATGGGTAAATCATACTCATTGAGCATAGTCTATTAATCTCAACAAAAGTTATATTTTTTTTTTCTTTTTACAACACCATTTTGTTGAGGTGTTCTAGGTAATGTAAAATCATGTGAAATTCCATTTTTATCATAATAATATTTTCAAATTCTTTTCCATGATCACTTCTTATTTTGGAAATACAAAAACCTTTTTCATTTTGATATTTTCTTGCAAAACTTTTAAAGGCTTCAAAAGCATCATTCTTATAGGCTAAGAAACTAACCCATGTAAATCTAGAGTAGTCATCCACAGGCACAAATGCATAATATTTCTCTCATAGGCTAGCAACTCTAGTAGGTCTAAATAAGTTCATGTGAATTAGTTGAAGAGGTCTATAAGTACTTACAAAATTTTTAGATTTGAAGGATGCTTTGTGTTGCTTCTCAATTTGGTAAGATCCACAAGTTTTATCCTTTGTGAACTTCACTTTTGGTTAGCTAACTACCAACTCATCCTTCTTGAGGCTATATAGAAGTTCCTTGCTTGTATATCTAAGCCTCTTATGCCACAACCATAACCCCTTACTAATAGACATAAGACACTCAAAAAATTCGTTA
The DNA here is from genome assembly GCF_019578655.1 of Ricinus communis. Lineage (NCBI taxonomy): Eukaryota > Viridiplantae > Streptophyta > Magnoliopsida > Malpighiales > Euphorbiaceae > Ricinus > Ricinus communis. Next base: position 8,080,847 of record NC_063259.1, read on the forward strand.
GTAACCCTTAGAGTCAAAAGTAATTATGTAGGTATTACCAAATCTTTCTCCTCTAAAGATTTCATTGTCACTCCTCAAGGAAGTGACATGGTAACCCTTAAAGTCAAAAGTGACTTTGTTATCTTTGTCACACAATTGACTCATACTCATTAGGTTATGCTTCAAACAGTCAACTAAAAGTACATTATCAATGAAATGAGAGTCTTTCTTACTAATGGAACTACTGCCTATCATTTTAATTTTGGCATTTTTTAGAACTTACCTTTCCTCCATTAATTTTCTTTAAGTGTGAAAAGAGGTTGGCATTCCTAGTCATATTGAGCATCCACTAAAAAATAAAAGATACCACATAAGGGTTCATGTTGAGTGTTCCCAACTCGTGAATCGAAACTTAAAGAATCCATAGAAGGATTCATGGGAAAGGTTCACAAGCTGTGAACATGGTTTCCCAACCGTGAACAAATTTTCCTAGCCGTGAAGAGGTTGTTCATGCCCGTGAAGAGGATGTTCACGCCCGTGAATTTTGAAGACTCTTCAGATTTTCAAGTAATCACAAAAGAATTCACGGCCAAAGTTCCTAAACCGTGAAAGCAACTTTCACACTCGTGAAAAATTATTCACAGTCGTGACGGGTTCCATCTTTTCAAATATGTTTTTCGCGCTGATGATTCACGACCGTGAAAGATTGTTCATGGCTGTGAAACTGCATTTATAATAGTTTTAGAAACGACTATTTTTGCATTTAATGAAGGTGCAACGACTCATTTTTACTTAGAAGTATTTAAACAACATTTTTAAGTGTTCTAGGTCAAGTAAGAGCATTTATTTTAAGCTCCTATTCGTGCATTTACTCCTAAGAACTCAAAATCTTTATTTTAGTACTTTGTATTGAAGATTTAAGCTTAAAAGTTGGATTTTTGGATAGTTGAGCGTTTAATTCTTATATTCAAAGCTCATTATTGACACATTTCCCAAGTCCTCATTTGCCTCTTCTATATTTGTCATTCTTGAACTGTAGTCCCTTAGAGGTAGGGCTTTAAGGATCTTGTTATTGATGTCAACAAGTTTATAGTGCTTAACCAACTTTCTTAGGTTGTTGATGATGATGTGAAGTCGATTTATCATGTCGGTGATGCTTTCATTAGGCTTCATCTTAAAGAGCTCATATTTTGTCACCAAGAGTTGGATTTTCTTGGACTTGACTTCTTTGGTACCCTCATGGTAGTTTTCTAAGATCTCTCAAATCTTATATGCGGTAGGAAGATATTGAACCTTTCTCACTCCTCTCTAAATAATGAACTAAGGAGAATGATCATGATCCTTTTGTTATTGTCATTTGCTCTCTTATGAGCATCCACCTATTCGTCTTTATCTAGAGGAATGTCTACAAAATCTCCTTACTTAGTTGGTGGCCTCCATTCCTTTCTAACACAATCTCATACATCCACCATATAATTATCCAAATAGATTTTCATCTTGTACTTCCAATGGGCATAATCGGACCCATCGAAATATGGTCTAAGGTGGAGTATTCCTTTGTTGGCCATCTTGATTTTTAACATTCATATTTAAGCTTGATGAAGAGTTTTGCTTTGATACCACTTATTTGCCCTTATGAACCAATAAGGGGGAGGGGTTGAATTGGTGACTATGAAAATGATTACCAACTAAAATTTTATGGAGTACAATAAAAGAAGTATAAGAAAGAACAAAACATAATTTATAGTGGTTCGGGTATTAATCAACCTTATGTCCACTCCCCAATCTCCAATTGTGTATCTCACTAACTCTAACTTAATTACAATGGAGTTTTTTCGAGCTCATAGCCAACTTAATATTTAGGGCTCACACCAAATCTTTATATTTATGTTTTATGGCTCACACATAACCCTTATAAGAGTCTTCTCCAGGCTAACTCTCAAATCTAATCCTAAATATTTAGGCTAACACTCAAACCTTACATGAGCATTTAAGCTCTTACAAGAACCAAAGATTGAAAATTGAATGCAAGAAGAAAAAAAATTAAAGCACAATAACTATAGGCTTTTGGAGGTTATTGATCAACCATTTAAGATTATTTAAGTGATATTTATACCTTAAAAACCTCAAAAAGCTGTCACACAAATTTTCTAAAAAACACTTAGTCTTTTGCTTTAAGATAGTGCATTAAATGCACTGTCAGAGTGCAAGTTGCGGTCGTGATTCTTGAAATGTCCCTAATGGCTATCTGACGTGGCACACAGGGATTAGCTGCTTCAAACTTTCATGAATTTCGCGATCACGCTTAAAGATAATGATCGTGATTTCTAGCGTCAAAAGACTAAATAGTCTGTGCCTTAAAACTCTTGCTTTTCACGGTTACACTTCTATGGGTGTGATCGTGATTTTCTTCCTAAATATGCTATAGCTTCTATCTTTAAACTTGAGCTTTTCGCGGTTGAGCTTTGAGGGGTGTGCTCATAATTTTTAGATAGACTTGGATTTTGAACTATGATCTTTACTATATAAACAACACTTAAAAATTTATTAGTTTTAGGCTCAGTTTGAGTGTTAAGATCAAAATTAAAGACTAAAGCCTTATGACAAATCATCTAGGCTAACAATATATTATATTTATATAAACAAATACTCAATATATATATATATATATATATATATATATATATATATATATATATATATACATCTTACTATTTTTTATATAGTTTTTAGAAGAGAAAATTTTCATTTATAACTTCGTTATTTTGATATGCTAAAAGCTTTTATGTGTAGGAGCGCAGACAATATTATTTTCTTTTAATAGTGTGTGAGAAATATATAGTAAAGAAGGAAAGGAGGAGAATGAGTCTATAGGACAATGAAAGAAAACATTAAATAGATTATTATACAACTAACAAAGAAAGGTGATGACATGTAGTATCAATCCAAGACTTGCTTGGCTAGTTATCTAATTTTATTTGTCTTTATATATATATATATATATATATATATATATATATATATATATATATATGTATATAAATGGTGCTCATGTATAGATAAGTAATGAAATGATCATTTGAGTTGACTAATAAATTGGATTAGATGAGATTACGTTTTGCATGATGATGTTTGATAATTTGCTTATTCTAAGAAATTAGCAATACTTTTTGAATAGTGGCCACTACAGGTACAAACCATAAATTAAAAAATAATTTTAAATATTTATTTCTATACAATATATATACTAAATATATATGGAACATATACCAATATTTCTGAAATGTATACCATTTATTGTAATTTTTATTTATATTTTTTCTAAAAATATAAATGTAATAAGTATATTATATAAAAAACATATATTAAAATGTAATAGATGTATTCCATTATATTAAATCAACACTTGTAATATATTCATTGCTATAGAAAAAAATTTAAATAAAAATATGCTAAACAAATTAAATTTTTAATTAAAAATTACTTAACATATATGTTGGCTAACATATAGATTTATACCTAGCATATATTATAATAAATGTGATGTATCCTATTTCTTAAGAGTTTATTTTGTAGTTGTTTAAGTTCGGTGGTTTCAATTTTTTATATATTCTATGTAGTAGTTTGGGATGATATTTAGGCTTGATGTTTGTATGTTTGTGTAGTAGCTATTGTATAGAAAAATATGGGTGTCGAAGTTACAAATCTTCATGAAGTCTTTCTTGTCCAAATGTAGTTACAACAACCATATCATTTTTATTTGGGTACCATTTTGGGGTTGTGCTAATTAAGCATATCGTCTTGAATTGCAATCAATGGAATTGCACTAATATGTAGCCAAAGTTTGCAAGTGGAGCCAATGCTATAGTATAAGAATGTACCTACCTTTTTTTCCTCCTTAACTGGGAGTAGATATTGTCACATTTTTACTTTGTTGTGATTAATGTTGGGAAGTGTTCTTTTTCAAAACTTGAATCGTATTGAAATTTAATGGTAAAATATTTCCAGTATTTAATAATTTTGATTATCTTATACTTTATAGATTTTAATTTCTTTTTTTTTTTTAGCCCAGTGCTATCTCTTTTCAATTAGCAAAACGTAATAATATTTTAAAAAAAAACTCACATCTCGTTTGATGTTATATCAAAGTGAGAGTATTTGGTCGGTATTGAATTTATTAAATGTATACCAAATACTTTAAATATAACTTAATTATTTACTAAATATATATTAGATGTATATTAAATATATATTAAGATACTAGTTATATATCAAATATATATAACATATATACAAAATGTATTATTAAAATATATAAAATAAATATCAAAAAATAGTCTTAAACACTATTATGTATACTAAATTAATATCATTGAACATGTAATAAACATATATCAAATATATTTATTAAACACATATTAGACAACTGAATACTATAAAACTTATGAAAACATATATCAAATTATTAATAACATATATTATTTTATAAAAAAATACACTTAATATACTCCCGCATTTTTAAAATAAAATTTAAACTTACAGTATAATTTGAAGAAAAAAAATTTAGAGTAAGAATAATATTACAAGTCTTCTTTTAGGGTATTTGTAAAAGAAATCTAATTTTTGACTTACTCAAAATAGAACCTAATTGGCCACAAAATAATCATTAAGCCTATTTATTAGAAAAGCTAAAATAAGACTTGTTTGACCCTTTCTCCTTTTATATTTTGAGTCTACTGAACTCACTTCAACTATGATCAGACCATGGATTATTCATATATCATAAAGAGAGATACCTCTTTAGTATTACAAGGGCAACAAGAGCTGACTCTTGTTTTTAAACTGAGTATCTATCAGTAGTCTGTGCATCTGCAGTTGAAGCTCTGGTAAATTGGTAAATAAGCATGTCGGGCTTTCTATGTCAACCAGAGAGGTCTGTAAAATTTCAAAACTATGACCGAATTGACTGATTTTCTGGTGATTTCAGTCAGACCAACCGGTTTGTTTCGAGCTCCATAAGAGGGACAACATTTTTCCTGAAACTAACTTATTTGCAGTCTGCATCTCCTTAATTATGAATTGTTTTGAATCTTCCACCATGTTACTGCCTCATAAGAATCAGATAGTTTGCTTGCATCCACATTCTGACAAGCATAGCTGCAAAGATCCTGCTCTCTAGCCAATTAAGAATCAGCTCCTCGAAAGAGTGTAAAACACTTAAATTGGAAAAACAAATCCATATGAAATAAAACCTATGCATACATTATTTGAAAATCCTGCCTTTCGAAATTCAATATTTCAAATCCAAGATTATCCAAAGGCAATGTTGCACGATGCTAGAGCCATAAACATATGAGCTATAAGAAGCAAAGAGATTTTGAGTTCAGACATTTCTAATTAATAACAATTGTGAAACACAGATGGATCGTGTCGGAACTAGAGTTCATGACATGATTCTAAGAGTTTGACAGAGCAACTTAAATAAATTTTAAGTTGTGCAAAAAGGCGAAAATCATCTTCAATTCGGAAGTAGTTTACCACCTACATCAGTTTCCATTTCATCTCATTTATTGTGAGAATAAAATTTCTGTTTTCTCTTCTAACTGTAGATAAGCACCTTGATATCAAATGGTTTTCCACCACGATTCATTGTTCACAGACATTCATTTTACGATATTATCAGAATGACTACAATAAAGACTCTGAAGAGAAAAGAGGAGGGTCCTTCAGAGGGGACAAAACAAAGTTACAATCTGAACAAATATCATCTCATACTTAGTAAACAAGATGGATGCATTATCCCCTTTGGATCAGAAAAAGAAAGATCAATCAAAACACTATCTATTTCTCTCAGGACCTAGCTCTTATTCTGACTATATAAATAAATGCTCAAGACAAAATAATTGACCATGAACACAGAATTCATGCTATCATCTGAAACAACAAGACAGTCTTGCAGCAGTGCAGAGAAGGTGGCTCAACAGATAGATAGCATACATTATACCAGCTATAAGGATAAGCCCATTTCAAATATACAGCGCACATAATATTGCTAGTATCATAGTTATTAGAGGCACAAAGTGCTAAAAGGGGTCCTGGAACTTAGGTGTGAAATATCAAGGCACAGGCCTGCACCTAGGAGAGGGGAGAGAGAAAAAAGAGAAGGAAAAGAAAATATCCTGTATAGGGCAACCGCTTATATAAATAGCATAGAACATTTAGAAGTTTAGCACTAAAAGTTTTGGAATTAAATGAAATTCTGCACTATATATAGTCCGCAATGACATGTTCATCACAATTTATGACTAAAACCAAAAGCGCATAAAACTTAGTTCTACGGGACAACATGGCATAATAAACAATTAGACATGGCAAACAGATCGTACTTGAATCTAACATGGCAAATGACAATCTAACATGACAAAATAATCTGCTGCACTTCTAGTGGAGACATATGAGGGATCTAAAACAAGACTGAAAAGAAAAAATAAGGAAAAGGATGACAGGGACAAGGGTGGAGGATCAAGTGGTAGCAGAGACCAAAGAAGAAAAGGAGTCCTTGGCCATGGTATTTTGGATCAATTGAAGGAGTAAAATAGATGAGATGGGAAAAAAAGAAGAGGATATAAGGAGGACTAAGAGGGGTGGAAAGAAGACAAATGGAATATTGGAGTTAAGAAGAATAGAGAAAGGGGATAATGGAGAAATAGATAGAGAGAAGAAATCTGGTTGGTGATGCAAAAAAGCCCTCGCAGCAATGTTTTTCCCCCTTCTGTAGATTGTATCTGTGCAACTTTGATCTGAAGTGACATAGGCTTCTTTTTTACTGTTGTTTAATTTGATTTGGAGTGCATGGGATCATGGTAAGATCACTAACATAATTGGGGAAAAATATTGAAGATCTATACGATATAACACAGACAAAGGGAACATAGTAGCTGTGTGATAAAATACTACAAAGGTGCACATAAGCATGTGCCTCAATAAGGTTGCCTGGCTTTGAATGATTAAGGTGCTAGGGCCTGGAGGTGCATTTAATAACTATGGCCAGCATATAAAGCAAATAAATGTTTACAAGTCAAAGATTGAAAGGTATTACCTCTACCTCCCTCCATTTTCATCCATGCTGCACAATATGGTGAATAATATAAAAAGAGCACTAACCTCTAGAAGCACCATTTCTACAAATTTATGAAACTGGCAAGCTTAGAACAGAAAATAACTTTTCAAGACTTCAATAATAAAATGTCGAAATAGTATGAATAGCATGAAAAGAAGCATAGATGGAATTAACATCTCACATAAAATATGAAACAACAAGGTTTCAATTTGTATAAGATTTGCGCAAAAAAAGAGAAAGCACTATTATTAAACTGATACTGAAGGTTTAGTATAGATACATAATGAGCTATAGAAATTTAGCGAATATGTGTGAGCTTCTCTAACTGAATAATTTACTAACACAAAAGATGCATTGGGGTCTTTAGCACCTTTGCCTATGTACACATAACATTTATCTTTCAACAAAACTAATACTTGTAGTCCACCAATATAAATTGCATAAATCATTACTAATACATATATTATATATGACAAAATCAAAATTCTTCATATACATCATGTAAGTACCTCAGGAACTAGGAGCAAGTAACCAAACCATCTTGCACCAGTAATTGGTGGCCTTCTTGATCCAAAGTCTCTCTAACTGCACGATAAAACTCCACCCATGACGATGAATAGACCTCCGAAGGGGCCCACAAAAATGTAGGATTAGGGCTCGCTGGGCAAGCAGCCACTAAATCCAATACTGAAGCTGCTGGTTTGAGTGGCCGAGGGAAATTAAAGGCCAAATTATCGACTTTATGTTCATAAATTTTACCATTTCTATCCAATTTATACCTTGAAGTGCCCTGAAATTGTCCCTTGGCTTCCCATGGGACTCTTGGGACACCCTTTAGATCCCACCTAATCAAGATTACATTCTCTGAAGGCTGCCAAACCCTATAAACCTCAAGTGAAATCTCTCTAAACAATATCTTCCCATGAAACCTCAAAGCCCAAAAAATCAACTTGTACTTGTCAATGCCAGTAAAAGTGTTCAACGGGTCTTGAAAAGTGATATCATCCCTAAAATGTAATACAAAAGAATGGCAAAGTTTAAAAACTTTCTCGATAAACAAACTACAAATAGAACGAAAAAAGGAGATACCCACATGACGAAATTACCTGTAAATATCATAATTGAGGTCTTTGGTAAACAACAAAGGCAAATCCTCACGGAGGGTCCGTACAGCAAGGCCAAGGTTGATAAAGAACTCATCTTTTTGGTGTGTATCTTGCGGAACCTGAGAAGGAAAGAGGGAGGTGTTGGTAGTGGTGGGTTTTGTTTTAGTATCAGTTGTTGATTGATAACTGAAATTATGAGAAGAAGAAGAAGAGAGTGTTTGGTTTTGGGTTTGGGAAGTAATTATTGATTTCTCTCTGTCTTTTGAGGATGATGATTTGGAGCTCATGAGAAGTGAAGGAGAGAGGTTTGGTAGAAGAAAAGCCATTCTTATTCTTATTCTTATTCTTATTCAATAGGTTTCTTGTGATCTTTCTTCTTCTTCCTTTCAGCTTTTCATGGATGCAGAAAGAAGGAAAAAGAAACAGAGAGAAAGGAAAGATTCTCTGTTCAATTGTGGAAACAATGGAGGAGATACTCGAGACACAAAATTTGAAGAATTTAAGTGGCTTTGAATGTGGCCATCAAAGTCTGTCCATATTTTTTGAGATTGAAAATGCACCAAGCTTAATGTTTTTTGCTATTTGCAGTTTCAACCCCTTTATTCTCACATAAATACATCCAACCCAAACTACATTCATGGTTTACTCAAAATCTTTCTTTGTAACTTGGATTTTATTTTTGAAAAGAAACGCAAATTTTTTAATAGTTTTATTTGTAATCTATATATATATATATATATATATATATATATATATATTAATTTCTGAACTTAAAATTTTTTGACACATAGAATTTTTATTTTGACATATGTACTATTTTTGACACATAAAATTTAAGTTTATATATAATTTTATAATTTTTTCTATTAATTTATTAATTAATAAATTACATTCCTAATTAGACATTGACTCTAACTTTGAAAAATAGCATATTTATTATATTTTAATATTATATTAACTAATAAATAAATTTTTAATTAAATAATGATATTAGTTCTATCCTAAAAAATAACATATTAATTATATTTTAATACTATGTTAACTAATAAATAGTTTTCTAATCAGATAGTACTATTAGTTATATCTTAAAAAATAGCATATTAATTATGTTTTAATATTATATTAACTAATAAATTAACTTTTAATTAGATAATAATTCTAATTCTAGAAAATGACATCTTAAATTATATTTCTAATTTTATATTTAATAATAAATTGTTTTTTAATTATATAATAAAGTTTGATCCTAAAAATTAATAATATCAATTATAAAGTTATATAATACTAAAATTAATTAATAAATATTTTTAAAATAATTTTTATATTATTGTAATAATAAAATTTAAAATCTTAAACAATTAAGAATATTTAAAATAGTTAGTTTGTTATTATTTTTCAAATATTATAAATTAATAATAAATATTAAATTTTTATTAAATTGTATATAATAATATGTTAAAATTACTTTTAATAATATGTTAGTATTTTATAAGAAAAATATCATATATTAAAATTAGAATTTATATGTATATGAGATTTTATTAATGATTCAATTTTTCTGTAAAATTAAAAAAATTCTAATCACGGTTTAGTATATATTTATATTGTAATTATATAATATCTTAATATTTTATTAACTGATATTAAATCTTATTTCTCAAAATTTAAACTTAAATTTTCATCATTACTATATAATAATACTCTAATTTCTTATTCCATAATTATAAATTATAGAACACTTTTATAGATTGTAAACAAAAATCCATCACTAAAAATATAAACATCAATCATAAAATTACAGGTTTGTAGGTTATTTTATAACAAGTTCATAAATTATAAACTGTAGATTCATTACATGTATACTTGAGATTCATATATTGTACTAATAAATACATAAAAGAGAATTACAGGTGCATAGGTTAAAAATAAAAAATACATAAATTGTAAATTATAGGTTCATCACGCATATATTTGAGAATTATAGTTTATAGTTCAAAACTTCATAAATTAAGAAATAGATTCATATATTAACAAATAAACTTATAGTTCACAAATAATGAATCTTATTTTATATTTGATGAATCTATAAACAATACTTAATGGTCATATTGCTTTAAATCATATTTAACAAGAATTTTCAATGAACATATACCGTACTACTAATGAACCTACAATTTGTGTCTAATGAACCTATAATTTATCATATGTAAATATGTGTAAGAGTGAAAATTCAATATCATATAAAAGATAAATATAATATTTTATAAAGATGTAAAATTATCCTTGGAAACTAGTTAAAAGAACTTGCCTGTGAAAAACCGCTCCCGCAGTGGTGAGTCCACTAGGAATAAGAAAAGCTAATTCTATTGTATTATTACCTTTAATTTTATTATTTAATAGTTTAACCCTACATCACTACACTAGTTTCACACATTGTGAATATTTGTCACGACCCCATCTGTGGCCCGTAACTGGTACTAGGGAATGGGTAGGCGTAAGGCCACCGAATCCCGTAGTAAGCTTGACACTCACTGACTTAAATAAATCTCAATCTCATTTTACTGATTCCATAATTTCATAACCATTAAATTTACACAATTAATTCGGTTTGCCAGAAGAATTAGGCTAGACCGGAAACTACAAAGCATTACAACTGATACATCTACTATTTCAACTGCGGAGAATCTAAGATTTTACAAATTAACATACCAAATCAAATACACCATCCGATGATGAAGGAGTCGGGTTACTAGATAAGAGTCGTCGAAAGACTAACAATTACGAATTTGAAAAACTAAAATTGAGACTGTCAGTCTCGAGAGTGAGTTAAAATCATATATCTAAAAATAATTGCAAATATTTCAATAATACATTTATTTAATTTGAAATAAATAATAAATCATGCAAAAATTAAACTTGTCATGTCATGCTTGAATAAAATAATTTGCACACACAACGGGACGGAGTACTTCAGTAGAATCCTAATCCCAACACTAACATCTCGATCAACCTTAATACTGACATCTCGACTAATCTCAACTTTAACATCCCGACTACTCTCATTCCAATAGGACTAGCACCTAGAGAGCGAAGCTCGACTAGGGTCCTTAACTCCAGTCCGGTCACTTAATATTCACTATCAGCTTAAGCCTTTTGGCTCTCTTATTCCAATAAGACTGGCGCCTAGAGAGCGAAGCTCGACCAGGGACCTTTACTCCGGCAACCACACTCTACTAAGCCCATAGAGCGATGCTCAACCAGGGCAAATCCTAAATCTTCCTTTTTAAATTTACCTATTTACCCTATTCCATCCCTCTCAGATTTACACTGGTACACTCATCAAACCAATATGTTCTACTGTCGTCCCATCCCGAGTCATCACAAAATCAATAAAAAATCATAATGCGGAAAATGAAATATGCATAAACACTACATAACAAATTAATCAAAATATTAATCATTAAATCAGAGATATCATATAAAATATTAGCATGACACACATAAGTAGATATATGACTTTAACTCACAGCTTTGGCGACCTTCTTGCTCTGCTCCAGTGTATCGGGTGGAGCGAGCCGAACAGACAGATTATCTAATCACAGAAAATAATTTATCAAAACGCTGAAACAATTGACCATTAACCCTAGGTCTAGATTCCTAAGACTGACTGTCTAAAATCTCGACTCGAGTAAATTCTACTGAAAATTCGGCAGAACCTCCCATACAATACGGATGTTTACCCCCCGTAAAACGGGTCCAGGACCTGCCAGAAAAATACTACAAATATCCAATAATTCATACAACGGGAGTTGGGTCCCCAAGACTTCACTATTTTCCCGACTCTGCCACACAGCACAAGAATCACGACTACGGCAGGCAGTTCGACAAACAATTAATTTTGACTCATAAATATTATCTAATACTCAACACAAACCAACAAGCATAAATTAAATTAAAGAATTTTAAAATTAACAGGCCAAAAAAAATTATCGAGACTCTTGATCGTTCGATCGACTCGACCCCAGCCGCCGAAGTCCGATCGACGATCCGAACACACCATCGGACTCGAAACGACGCGCTGATGACGATCCCTGCTTCCGATTTTTTGATCCGACCCCTGATCATTCAGAATGATTTGTAGACGATCTCGACCGTCGATTTGCAAACGAAGCCCGATCGCCATGAAACCGGTGCCATTTGAAAGCTTGAGCTGAGGAGAGTTGGGATACACCCTTCGATCGTCCATAGCTTACCGGAAAAGCTGAAAAACGCCGGCTGCCCCCCCTAATTTCACTTCACCGGATCTTCCGTCTCCGACCACCACAGGCATCGTCGTTGCTGCCAAAAGAGAGCCCTCGCCGAGAGGAGCCGATCGCCACCCGATTCTAACACAAAGTCACCGCCTTCACGCGATTCCGTTGCACGATGTCATCGCCAAGCCAACATCACGCCGACGGCCACCGGCTCATGCCCTCCTTTCCTCTTCTCCTCCATGCGTTCTCTCTCCCCGATCTCCTTTCTTTTCTTTCTTCTCCATATCAATATTAGGCCCTTGAACTTTTCCCTCTTACCATTTGGTCCCTCAACTTTTTTAATTACAATAATTTCGCCCTGCAGAATTTCTAATTAACCCCTAAACTTTTATTTAACCTTTCAATTTAGCCCCTAACTATTTAATTTGGGCCAAATTAGAATTATTGAAAAATACACAATTACATATATACCCCTGCCGACATATTTATTTACAAAAATACCAAATGTAAAAATTTTCATTTAAACCCCATATTAATAAAATTATATGTTTAATCCTTATTCCAAAATAAATTTTCAATTTAGTCCTAACACACAATTAAATTAAATAACCAATTTGCTAAATATTTTTCAACTTAAAATTTAATACCACTAGCTAAATAAAATACCCATTTTCCTAAAAATTCTTTTATAAAAACATCCTTTATAAATTTTTCCAAAATTTTCCAATATAATTTTATTTATATATATACTATATATATATTTGAGAAAATTTGAATAACCAAAATATATTTATTTCTCAAATAATTTACTTAATTAATTTCATAAAAATTTAAACTAATAGGATATAGAAAATAACTTCTTATTTATCTAGCATTAAAATGCCATTTAATTCATTCCAACTAAACCAAATAAAAATAAAATAAAATTAATTTAAATAAATACTTATTATTAATCATTATTAAAGAAATTTTTTGGGTATTACAATATTGATCTTTATATGTCCGGTGGCATCAATTAGTAGTTCTTTAGCTCCATTTACGATACTAGCTAACCATCACTCATAAAAAAGTAAGTTTTTTTCAGCGCATGGACCCTTGAATGGGAAGACGAGTAAAGAAAAAGTATTTAATTTGTAGGAGCCTTTTATCCTTATTCGAGACTCAATCCATGGTAGTGACAATAGAAATCTCCACTAGGTATCCAATTGCTTGTTGTTTAAGTTATTTTCCATTATAAGAGTTTAAAGCTTATATCTTGGAAGGCCTTAGCCTAAAACATATAGGTTTTGCTCTTACATTGGAAAATACCACCTTGACTGTTTATTGCTTTGAGATCTATTAGCATCTATGTCGGTACTTACTATCCCATGTTGATAGTAAGCCCATACCAAAAATCTTAGAAAAGAGAGACTCATCTCGAATCGTATGCTGGAGTAATAAGGTCGAAAAGAATACTTATACCAAAAATCTTATGCCATGTGTTTGTTTTTATTTGCTAAACTTTCTTTTTTGTCATGCATTTCACGTGCATTATGCATATCATGCATCCCATGCATCATTCTAACTTTCTATTTTAAAGCAATATAAATTCTCTATTAGATTTGAAGAGACATAAAGTGTTAGGCTAGAGAAGAGTGTTGATATCATCGAAGATCATATAAGTGTTGGAATACTTGAAAAGACCGATGAGTCAGCTAACTGCAACTGAAACTACAATCGGAACCGCGACCAAAACTGAAATGGCTAATGAACAAGATATTGAAATCCTTAAGAACGTTGTCATCGATGACCTGAGAGGTGTGATACGGGAAGAGCTCAAGCGTGGGATGGCTGCAAACCAAGCTTCTCCAGTTGCCTCAATTACCCCTGCGACATCTAATCCTCTCGTTGTTGTTGATCCCATCATTGATGTTGCTGCTGAAACTGTTGTCGCTACTGCTACTGCTGCTGCTGCCAATATTATTGCCAATGACCTTATTAGAAGAGGGGTGCTTAGGAACTTTTGACACTCTGATGAGTCTATACTGAGCCAAGCTAAAAAAAAGACCGCTCTTACTACTAATGAAGATGTGAGTCACTTGAGTGCAAGGTTGGATAAGATGCAAGGGATGCTTCAAAGGGTTCTGAAACTGCTGTTGCCACTGCTACTGCTGCTGCTGCCAATGTTGTTGCCAATGACCTTACTAGAAGAGGGGTGCTTAGGAACTTTTGACACTCTGATGAGTCTATACTGAGCCAAGCTAAAAAAAGGGACCGCTCTTACTACTAATGAAGATGTGAGTCACTTGAGTGCAAGGTTGGTTAAAATGCAAGGGATGCTTCAAAGGGTTTGTACCTGACTTATGATTTTAACAAGCTAGTCCTAACTAGGGAAGATAAGTTGCCTTCAAAGTTTAAAATGCCCAATATGAACAAGTTCAATGGAATTGGAGATCCAAAAGTCCATTTGAAATAATATTCTGCTATCATGGGAACTACTCAACTAACTAAATCCTAAATTGTGAAATTATTTGACTATCCTTGGAAGCACCTACTGTAAACTAGTACCCTGGTTTAGAAGGACCTGTCGAACCTAAGTGGTAAAATTTGTATAATTATTTTATAAAATAATATAATTATAATATATATCATTGAAGTTTCTATTAGAGATCTTGAGTATACTAAGTAGAAACTGAATGAGTCATTCTTTAACTTTCTAACCAGATGGAGAAATAAGGCTGCAATGATGAAGAACAAGCCTTCCAAAAAGGACCAAGTTTGTATGATGATCCAAAATGTCATTCTAATATTCAATTTTAAGCCTAAGTCTATGTGAATTATTTTTAGTTAGTAATAACATTAAGAAGATATTTTTCCATACTTTATTAATTACAGACATACAAAATCAAAAAATAAAAAAAATTAATAAAATTACATCCCCAAAAACTTAAAAATAAGCAAAAAACTAGTAAAAATAGTTGAAAGAGGTGAAAAATGTCGAAACTATGCAAAACGGGCAAGCCAGGGATGAAGTGTCGATAAGAACTAGGGTAAACCGATCAGTTCTACGACTTAATCTCATAATAGAATGATCCTTTTTGACAATTTCTTAGGTTTTTCAGCGACATTAAGTCCAAAATGTAACGACTGCATTTTCTCATCATACATGTTATGTGCATTTACATTTAATCATTAGGCATATGATGCTATATTAATAATATTTTTATTTTAGAGAATAGATATATTAATTATAACTAGAGAATAAGAAGTATGATATTAGATTATTAATTTAGAGAAGTTGATTAAGTACTTGGGTTATGTGTATTAAGCCTTAAGACTTAATTGAAACAATAGTTGAAGGTTGGGTAAATAGATTGGACTTAAAAGATACAATTAAAAGTTAGTACCTATATATGGTCAGTAAGAATTAATTTAGGATAATAAAACTGATTTTAGTAGGTGGTGGCATTGAGAGATGAATCTTGAAAATTGGAACCATGAGCAAGCTTATTTTACCTCTTCATTTCTCTAAAATTTATACATAGTCAAAAACTCAAAATTTGAAACAAAAGAGAGGAGTGAAATACCTAGAAAAACAAAATTAAGATAGGGTTTTACCAACTATTGAAGGAGCCAAGCTAAAGCTAAATGATTTGAGCATATTAGCAGCCCAAAAGCTGAAACTGGTGAGTTGTTACTTGAGTATTATTAATTTGTCACTAGGATTCTTGATTATAAATTGGGAAAACTTCAATTGATGCTTTCATAGGTCTGATTATCATGAATTAGTAGAGTATTGAATGATTGCATAGAGATTAAGCTTGATTTAAGTTTAAGTATGTCAAGACAGAAAACTGTCAAAATTCCAGCAACCTTGATGTTCTGTATTCTGGGCATAACATGTCTTATATAAGTCCCAATTAATCATAATTTTGTCTATGGAAATTTTGAAGAGTCCTCTATAACTTTGTAGTTTTGTGATTTCGCTAGTTTTGCCGTTTTAGTTGCTTAAATTGAGCAAACATATTGCTGCCCGGGTACAACGGGCTTTATGACCCTTGCTCAGTAAGTTGGGAATAATTAAATCTACAGAAGTCGGAATTGAGTAATTCTTCTTGAAGATGAAACTAGACATATAAAAGTATATGTCTATTTAATACAAGATTTTTAAATTAAGCCAATTTTACCCAACAGTAAATATACTTTGGTATTAAATTCTATCTAGAAAACAAAGATGTTGGAGATTAGTTTTATGCTATTTATTTGATGTTAATTTAAGTTAAATTGGTATATAGCTAGATGAAATATGTTTATATGATATTAAAACAGTAATTGAGAGTCTTAGAGGAAGAGTTAGACCTATGAATTAGAAAAGGGATGATCTTGTAATGCATTAGAACTAGCATTTACATGAATATTTAGAATATGCATGAAATATGAATTGATGAATGTGTTAACAGGAACTCAAAGGCCTGGAAAGGAAGTTGTGGAGAAAGGAGATTCTTCTATGTTGAAGGAATAAGTATATTTTGAGTAAGTAAATAGTTAATATTTACTATATTCATATATTTAATCAAAATGTTCCACGAATGGTTGTGTTTGCTTAATATTGTGTTATGTTTGAATGAATGAGATGGAAATTATTGGTTTTGAGTGGAAGAATTATTATTTCTTGAATATGATATAAGTGAAATGATTGAATTGTGATGTTAAGTGCGTATGCGCATGTGAATGGTGGATTCCCCGCAAATATATATATATATATATATATATATATATATATATATATATATATATATATATATATATATATATAAAGCCTTAGGAGGCTAAAGCCTAAAGAGGCTATAAAAGTCTGTAATGTGAGGATGAGGCGGAGCAGCACATTAAAGGGGATCCATAAGCCGTGAGAACTAACCATAATTGCTGAATTGTATTTTTTTTATAATGGTTGTAATGAATTGAGTAGAATGGTATGAACTTATGCGTAAATTATGAATCATGGTAAGTTATGTGATTGGGTGGAAATTGTATTAAGTGTATGTGATATAGATTATGTTGATTATTTATTGACTGAGCTGGAGGCTCACCCCTCTCCAAATTTTTTTTCCAGGTTTGTAAATAGTAGTGCATCAGTTGGTTGTATCCGAAGTCTAGCTTTTAGCAGTTCTGTCAGGTTGGGCCAGTTTTGTGGAGTCTCCTCCTGATACATTTTGTATGCAGTTATGTGATGTATATGGAAGTATGCCTTGTAAGGCATAAGAAGATGCTTTGAATACTTATTAAATGATGTTTAAGTATAATCATATGTTTATATGTTAATAACCTTGTGTCTTGATTCTTAACAATCTGCATATTGACCTATCTACATGTAGTATATAGTCTATAACGCTTGTTTGCTACCTGGAAAATGTCTGTTGGTTAGCATGTAACAGGGGGTGTGACATTTAGTGATATCAAAGCGGGGATTAGATTCATTGGGAGTAGATTCATGTTGCACATCATTAAGCATACAACATATGTTCTTTGAACTTGTTTGAGTATTTGCATTTCATATATATAGATGGAGAGACAAGGAGAACACGCAGCTAGCCTAGATAAGTCATTAGAGTCTATGCATGGTCACGAAAATGCATCTGAACATGATCAACTTGATGAGCATGAGCTACATACTGAAAATGCTACACAACCAAATGTACAAAATGTTATGGAATAGTTTATGGATTTTCTGATGCAAAAGGTAGCTCGAGAACAAACCGATGCCTTAGACTAAAAAACAAGAGGCCGTGATAGATAAGAATTATGAAAGGGTTAGGAGACAAGGTGCTAATGTTTTTCAGGGTACTACTTATCCTTTGAGGCTGAGGAATGGTTACGAAATACAGAAAGGGTGTTGGACCGATTTAATTGCACATCAGAACAAAGGCTTCTATATGCAGTTTCTTTAATAGATAAAAATGCACTTGATTGGTGGGAAACAGTTTCAAAAAGCAGAGAATTTGCTGTTTTGAGAGAATTTGCTGAGAAGTATACTACAGAAATTTATAGAGACAGAAAAAAGCTTGAATTTCTTCAGTTGAAGCAGAATGACATGTCAGTTGCAGAGTACGAAGTTCAATTTGTGAAATTATCTAAGTATGCACCAAAAGAAGTAGCCACAGAAGAACTGAAAAGGAAGAAATTTGAGATGGGTTTGAGGCTTGACATTCGTGAGAAAATGGTAGTGAAACCTTAGAATTATAATGCCTCAATTGAAGCTGTTTTGAGAGCTGAAGAAACATCATTTGAAAGGAATACTATGGAAGCTAAAAAGAAGAAAATCATTGGTACTTATAGTAATCCTCCAAGACAGATTAATACTTCTTCGTTGAGAGGCTCTAGTTCACAAAGGAGTAGTTATCGTGGACAAGGGTTTGGTGGTCAGTCTAGTAGATCCTCCACAGTACCTTACAGTAGAGGTGGATACAATTCATCTAGAATTAAGGGAGGACAAGCTTCGGCCAGTAGAGGGTCTACTCCTATTTGTCCTACATGCAATAGGAACATACTAGAGAATATTGGGGACCTAAACCAGTAGTATGTTTCACTTGTGGTAGGTCAGGACATTATTCTAGAGATTGTCCTATGAGAAGAAATAATGTTAGAGAATCTTATACAGTGGGTCAGAGTAGTGTTGGTGAAAATATTCCAGTTGGTTCAAGCAGAGGCAGAGGAAGAGGTGGCAGAGGAGGTTTAACTATTTCAGCAACACCATCAGAACAGATTCGTCAACCTCAGGCACAAGCTAGAGTATTTGCTACTACAAAAAATGAAGCATTTGTAGCACCTGAAATTGTTACTGGTATACTTTCTATTCATGATTCTGATGCAAATTTCTTATTGATCCTGGATCCACATGTTCATTCATATCACATGATTTTGCATCACGTGTTCATGGTAATATAGAGGCATTAGGTTATGATATATATGTATATATGCCTGCTGGGGGTATTATCACAATGAATACAATAGTGAGATCATGCCCTGTAGTAGTAGATAATGTCAAACTACATGCAGATTTGGTTGTTATTAATCTTAGAGAATTTGATGCTATTTTGGGGATGGATTGGTTGTCAAGAAATCATGCTATTATTGATTGTAAAACAAAGGAAGTGGCTATGGAAATACAAGGAGGAATGAAAACAGTAATTGTGGGTGAAAGGAAGACAATTCCTAATTGTTTGATTTCAGCAGTGGCTGCATGTCAGTTAGTTAAAGATGGATGTGAAACATATTTGATTAGTTTTGTAGATACTACTAAGGTCAGTCCAGGGGTATCAAACGTTCCAGTGGTCAGAGAATTTCCTAATGTATTCTTAGATGATTTGCCTAGTTTGCCACCAAATCGAGAGGTTGATTTTGAGATTGACGCAGGCACAAATTTCCGTATAGCGTCCTAGTTTTTTCGTGTTAGCTACAATCTAAGGCAGTGTACCTATCGATGCAGTCTAGCACTAATGGCGAGTATCAAGGTCGTATTCCTCGGGAAAGCGAAAGCCCAGAGTTACTCCTTTGTTCTTTGTTATATTAACCTAAAATGGATGATGAATAAATTCTAAACTAACTATTAACTACGAGCTAAGTTCCGAGGGAGATGCAGGAGTAATTGATAAGTGAAATAATCAAGACAAGAAGATAAACCCAAAGAGAATTTAAACTAGTTGGCAATCAAACAAAAGATAAAGGATCGGTGAGTCTAATTATGCTACCCGTGGACAAATTCTTAACCGAATTCAGTTTCTCTCTCGAGATAACCGAATTCCTAAACCTAATAACCTAAAGTTGGAATCTCTTCCTAATGATTGATTCTTAAATTAGCATTAAGCTTTAATCCGCCTCTATTAAGCTTTGTTAATTCTTAATCCGGCTAGTTAATTATCCTTATCTCTAAGCGATTATTAACCAGTTCTTGTTATTCAAAATTCCAATTGCCAAACGGATTTCTCAATCTCATAAAGCAATCTAAACATCACAATTCACAACGTCTCATGAATAATGCATAATCTTATTAATACTGAAAACAAGAAGAATACAAAACCAACTCAAACAATCCAACAATATAATATCAAGCCAACATAGTAAAGAAATCCCAATGGATTAAATCAGTCTAGCTAAACATGTTCATATTTAAAACAATCTAGGAAATCAATTACAATGAAAGAATAATGAAAATAAAGCATGTACACCCTTTTCTCTCGAATTGGATGAACTGCTCCAAATCTGGATCTACACTTTGATTAATCTCCCAAACTGCCTCTTGAATTGCTCCACTACTGTTTTGCACTCGGAATCTTACGATTCTGGGATTCTTACTCACTGCAACTCTCTCTCGCACTCAGTATTGTGCAGAAACCGAACCAGCCACTAGGGCTCAATGTCACTCTTTTTTCCCCCTCTTCTGTTTCCTCTCAGAAAAATTTATTTTTTCTTATATATTTAACTCAGCACTGCCGTGGTCAAGGCCGTGAAAGTCCAGGCCGTGCTGAAACTGTGGATCTCACCAAGTAGGGTTTCACCACGGCCGTGTTTCTCCCCGTGTTGTCCACCACGGGCCGTGTTTCTCCCCGTGTTGGCCACCACGGGCCGTGCTGAAGGCCGTGGTGGCTACGGAAATCGTGCCCAAAGTGCCAATTTCAAGAATCAAAGCCAATGGTTGAGCACGGCCAGAGTCCAAGTCGTGCTCAATGTATGCATTGCGGGCTCTTGTCCGATCTTGATGAATTCTCGTCCGTTTCCGCACGTATTGATCTATAATTGCTTAAACAACGATGATGGTCCTATAAATGTTCCTGAAATGCAAAAGAACATAAAACACAGGTGATCTGGGAATAAAAGCACGATAATTGCTAAGAACATACGCAATAATATGCAAGCAAATATGTGTAAAACTATGCTTATCACATCATCCCTGGTGTGGCACCTATTTCTATTGCACCATAAAGAATGGCTCCATTGGAATTGAAAGAATTGAAGAAGCAATTAGAAGAGTTGCTTGATAAAGGTTTCATCAAGCCAAGTACTTCACCTTGGGGAGCATCGGTTTTGTTTGTGAAGAAAAAGGATGGTAGTATGTGATTCTGTATTGATAATAGGAAATTGAATAGGATTACAGTGAAGAATAAATATCCATTGCCAAGAATTGATGATTTGCTTGATTAGTTAAAAGGTGCAACTGTGTTCTCTAAAATTGATTTAAGATCAGGTTATTGGCAACTCCGGATTGAAGAGAAATCTATTGCCAAGACAGCATTTAGAACAAGGTATGGGCATTATGAATTTATTGTGATGCCATTTGGGTTAACAAATGCTCCTGCTGCTTTTATGTCACTGATGAACAAGACTATCCAGCCATATTTAGATCACTTTGTTATTGTGTTCATTGATGATATTCTGATTTACTCTAGAAGCCTAGACGAGCATGAACAATACTTAAGAATTATTTTACAGATTTTGAGGGAAAAATAGTTTTATGCGAAATTCAGCAAATGCGAGTTTTGGATTGAGGAAATTGCATTCTTAGGGCATATTATTTCTAAACATGGAGTGCCACCAGATTCATCAAAGATTAAAGCAATTATTGAATGGGAACCGCCTAGAAATGTTTCTGAAGTTTGAAGTTTTCTTGGGTTAGCTGGCTATTATAGAAGATTTGTATAAGATTTTTCAGTTATTGCTAAGCCTCTCACAGCTTTGTTAAAGAAGAATGTGTCATTCCAGTGGATTGAGTTGTGTGATCAAAATTTTCAAGAGTTGAAGAAAAGGCTTACTAGTACACTAATACTTGCATTGCCATATGAAAATGGAGGTTATGTTGTATATACTGATGCTTCTAGGCAAGGACTTGGATGTATCTTAATGCAGCATGGGAAGGTTATAGCTTATGCTTCAAGACAATTGCAACCTCATGAGCTAAATTATCCTACGCATGATCTTGAATTAGCAGCCATTGAACATGCATTGAAGATATGGCGACATTATTTATACGGGGAGACATTTCAGATATTTACTGATCATAAGAGTTTGAAATGTATCCCTACGCAAAAAAAGTTGAATCTGAGACTGCGAAGATAGATTGAGCTTCTGAAGGATTATGATTGCACTATTGATTATCATCATGGAAAAGCAAATGTTGTTGCTGATGCTTTAAGTAGGAAGACGGTAGAACATTTTTCAAGTATGATTTGTTACAATGTGGAATATTTAGTTGCACTTAGACCTATGGATGTGAAGTTTTATGTTTATGACAATGTTCTGTTAGCCACATTACAAGTAAAGCCTTTGATTGGAGATAAAATTAAAGATGCACAGTGTGAAGATTCTTATTTGCAAAAGATGAAGGGTAGAGTACAAGATGGAAAGAATATACAATTTGTGTTGAAAGATGATGATGTGTTATTGAATAGAAATCGTGTATGTGTACCTGATGTAGGAGATTTGAGAAAGGAAATCATGCATGAAGCGCACTATGCACCTTATGCAATGCATCCTCGAAGTACAAAAATGTACAAAAATTTGAAGCCTTATTATTAGTGGCCGGCAATGAAGAAGGATGTGGCATAATTTGTGAGTAAGTATTTGACATGTTAGCAAGTGAAAGGAGAGCACCAGGCACTTACAGGTAAACTTCATTCTTTATCTATACCTGTGTGGAAGTGGGACAAGATTATTATGGATTTTGTTATGGGATTGCCGCGTACATTTAACAAGCATGATGCTATTTAGGTAATTGTTGATCGACTTACTAAATGTGCTCATTTCTTATTTGTGAAGCAAATGGATTCACTTGATAAGCTTGCTGAATTGTATATTTCTGAGATTGTTAGAATGCATGGTGTGCCTATATCTATTGTATCATATAGGGATCCTAGATTTACTTCCCGTTTCTGGGAGAGTTTATAGAAAGCATATGGTACTAAGCTTCATTTCAATACAGCTTTTCATCCTCAAACAAATGGGTAATCAGAAAGAACTATTCAGACATTAGAAGATATGATGAGGGCTTGCACACTTGAGTTTAAGGGTAACTGGGATGATTACTTACCACAAATGGAATTTGCGTATAACAACAGTTTTCATTCTAGTATTGGTATGGCTCCATATGAAGCTTTGTACGGGAGGAAACGTAGAAGTCTAGTATGCTGGGATATTGAAGGTTTAAGACAACTTGAAGGTCCAGAATTGGTATAAGAAACAATGGATAAAATAGAGATAGTTAAAAAGAATATGAAAGTAACACAAGACAGACAAAAGAGTTATGCTGATTTGCACTGAAGGGAAATGGAATATATTGCAGGTGATAAAGTTTTCTTGCAGGTATCACCATGGAAAGGAATATTAAGGTCTGGTAAACAAGGGAAATTGAGTCTGAGGTATATAGGACCTTATGAAATTATTGAAAGAGTTGGACCATTGGCATATAGGTTAGCATTACCTATAGAGTTGTCTTCTATTCATGATGTTTTTCACGTTTCTATGTTGAGGCGATATATATCAGATCCTAGTCAATATTATTCAAGAGCCAGAGATAGAAATCACAGAAAAGTTGACATACGTGGAAGAATCGATAGAAATTCTTGATCGAAGGGTTAAGCAATTGAGAAATAAAGACATTCCTATGGTCAAGATTAAGTGGAGTCATCATTCACCAAGAGAAGCAACTTGAAAAGTGGAAGAGCATATGAGACAGAAGTATCTGCATCTATTCCATAGTAATGTTGGTGAGTTGTTAAAATTTCGAGGACGAAATTTCTTTAGGAGGGGAGAGTTGTAACGCCTGTATTTTCTCATCATATATGTTATGTGCATTTACATTTAATCATTGGGCATATGATGGTATTATTAATAATTTTTTTATTTTATGAGAATAGATATATATTAATTATAAGTAGAGAATAAGAAGCATGATATTAGATTATTAATATAGATAAGTTGATTAAGTACTTGGGTTATGTGTATTAAGCCTTAAGACTTAATTGAAACAATAATTGAAGGTTGGGTAAATAGATTGGACTTAAAAGATACAATTAAAAATTAGTACCTATATATGGTCAGTAAGAATTAACTTGGGATGATAAAACTAATTTTAGTAGGTGGTGGCATTGAGAGATGAATCTTGGAAATTGGAACTATGAACAAGCTTATTTTACCTCTTTATTTCTCTAAAATTCATACATGGTCAAAAACTCAAAATTTGAAACAAAAGAGAGGAGTGAAATACCTAGAAAAACGTAAAATTAAGATAGAATTTTACCAACTATTGAAGGAGTCAAACTAAAGCTAAAGGATTTGTGCATATTAGCAGCCCAAAAGCTGAAATTGGTGAGTTGTTACTTGAGTATTATTAATTTATCATTAGGGTAAACCTTAAGTGATGCTTTCATTGATTAATTAAAAGGCTGATTATCATGAATTAGTAAAGTATTGAATGATTGTATAGAGATCAAGTTTGATTTAAGTTTAAGTATGTCAAGACAGAAAACTGTCAAAATTCCAGCAACCTTGATGTTCTGTATTTTGGGTATAACATATGTTATGTAAGTCCAAATTAAGCCTAATTGGTGTCTATGGAAATTTTGAAGAGTCTTCTATAACTTTGTAGTTTTGTGATTTTGCTAGTTTTGCCGTTTTGCTTGCTTAAATTGAGTAAACAAATTGCTGCTCGGGTACAGCAAGCTGTATGACCCTTACTTAGTAATTTGGGAATAATTAAATCTATAGAAGTCGAAATTGAGTAATTCTTCTTGAAGATGAAACTAGACACATAAAAGTATATGTATGTATATATATATATATATATATATATATACCTTGGGAGGCTAAAGCTTAGAGAGGCTATAAAAGTGTGTAATGTGAGGATGAGGCGGAGCAGCTTACGTGTGTGAAAGGTGAGGATGAGGCGGAGCAGCACATTAAAGGGGATCCACAAGCCATGAGAACTAACCATAATTGCTGAATTGTATTTTTTTATGATGGTTGTAATGAATTGAGTAGAATGGTATGAACTTATGCGTAAATTATAAATAATGATAAGTTATGTGATTGGGTGGAAATTGTATTAAGTGTATGTGATATAGATTATGTTCATTATTTTTTTACTGAGCTGGAGGCTCACCCCTCTCCAAATTTTTTTTTCAGGTTTGTAAATAGTAGTGCATTAGTTGGTTGTATCCGAAGTCTAACTTGTAGCAGTTCTGTCAGGTTGGGCCAGTTTTGCGGAGTCTCCTCCTAATGCATTTTGTATGCAGTTATGTGATGTATATGGAAGTATGCCTTGTAAGGCATAAAAAGATGTCTTGAATACTTATTAAATGATGTTTAAGTATAATCATATGTTTATATGTTAATAATCTTATGTCTTGATTCTTAACAATCTGCATATTAACCTATCTACATGTAGTATATAGTCTACGACGCTTATTTGCTAGCTGGTAAATATCTGTTGGTTAACATGTAACAAGGGTGTGACAAAAAAATACCCAAACAATGATCATACATGTAACAATAAGTAAAAGTAAATTAGTAATAAGCAAAAGTAAATTAGTAATAAATTAGAATTGACTAAATAAAAAATCAAATGATAATCAAAGAATTCATGTCCAAATATGATAAAATAGGTGTTTCTAGCAAAAGTGACTGTAACTTATACCAAAACTAAAAACAAATATGGAATCTATTGAATTATCCATGCCAAGACCAATTAATCATAATATATATAAAAATGTGAAGAAGGCGGACATGCAAATTTACTAAAATTTCTTGATTGGTTATTTAAATATCAATTATATTATATCTATAATTATTTTTTTAAAATTGTTCTATACTAATGGTTTTTCTTATAAATTTTTTATCAAATATTAGAGAATAAGTTTAGCAATTTTAAGTGTAATATTCATGGACTTACATTTTAATCGTTGATTATTTTCTTTCTTAATTTCATATTTCCACACATAAAATAGAAAAAATAATCGATTTACACATAACTAATTAATTATGGATGCCAAAAATGAGTTTGGCAAGTGGTCACAGTGGGTGCCTAAATTGCTTATGCAGGGTAAGAAAAAATAATTTTTTTATTAAATAACTAATTTCTTAATTAAATTTTCAAAAAAAATTATATGTAGCTATATATAAAAATAGAACAAAAAATATAATTGACAAGTTCAATATCTATAAATTATGTACAATTTACATGGATGAAAAATTAATAACTAATACAATATGAAAGTACAAAGATGGAATAGGAAAAGGGCAAATAATTTAGTAAAATGTTTATGCCAATATTTTTATAACAATGAGTTAATTTAGTCATTAATAGGTATAATTTAATTAATAATATTGTTTAGCCTTAATAATAGTTTTTATTAAATAAAACTATTATTAATAATAAGGTGAAGTATAAAACAAAAGAAACTGTTAAATTAAAAAATTGAAAATGGTAGAATTTTCGTAAAATTTAGCCTATTCAAACCTTTATAAAGAAGCATACAACAGGAATTTGTAATAAGATTATGTTTAAATAAATAACAATAATCTAATGATAACTAATTTAAAATAATAATTGATAATATTATTTACTAAAAATTAATTTCATATTTAATAATTTTAATTATACATATAACCCCATATATATGGTTATATTGTTGATATGTTCAAATTAAACAGCATTAGCATTAATTGGTTAAGTGAAATTTTTTAATTTTTTTATTAAATAAAAATACTTATAGAATTAGAAACCTTTTTACTAAAATTTCAATTTTATTATTGTTTTCGTCTCATTTTGATATTTTTTTATTGATCTCGAAATATAGTTTACTTTTTAATTAATAATTTAATAACTAATTATCAAATATATGTTTCATTAGTTATTCCAAACAACATTAATAAAGTATACATTGGAGTGTGATTCATTTAATTAAAAAAGTGTAATAAGAAATTTTTTAAAAATATATGATACAAAATTAATGAAACTGACCTAGATTTAAAAAATTATATGTAAAATTAGAGTAGCCTATCAAACTGAGACAAAGAAAAAAAATTATTTTATTAATAATTTATTTTAATAGATTTTTATTTGCTAATTAATTATTATTTAGAAATATTTATAGAATTAGGAGCATATAATCTAAATCCTCATAGAATTTTATTAAATTAATTAATAAAAAAATAGTAAAATAATGAATTCAGCTATTAATATTTACGTGCATCGCACGTAAATAAAAAAACTAGTATACATAAATAATAAAAAATAGAAAGAATTTGATAAATTATAAAAATACTAGATATTAAATAAAGATGGATAGATCCATCAAATAGAAAAGAAACTTTTCCAAAACCATATTTTCATGGAATAACTGTTTTAATTACCTTTATCCCCAATATGATAATTCATTAGATTACTCATCATAGCATGGAATCTAGCCAATTATGATTTAGATTATCATATTCAAATTTCTAAATATGCAGATCTATTAAAAGTTAAGATTCAAATAAACATCATATTAGGTCTAAATATTGAAATCAGAAGAATAGATCCTAAACATGTTACTAAATCACAAAGATCAAAGAGAAAAGGAAAAGAAAAGAATAAATGAAGAGTTTAGAAAATTTTCAGATTGTCACCGTATTATGTAGATCCTCGAGTCTCAATAATAGAAGAAGAGATTTATCCAAAGATTGAGTAAGGATCAAAAGTGTTTAGTGGGTTTGTGTTTCCTTTTTGAAATTACAGTATGTTCACCGAAAAATTACTAGTTGTTCTCTGCCAAGAACTATCAACCCCTTAGTCTAGGGTTTCATTTTCCATTGATACAGAAGGTGGGGAGGGGGAGGCGAAACTCTAGAAGCTAGGATAATCATTTCTTTAGCTTAAAATTATTGATAATTAAAAAAATTTATTAAACATCTTTCAATCAATAAATACAGACAGTTTAAAATAATTGGAATAATTGTCAATAAATATCCATGTACTTATAAAAATAATCAAAAGCTAGATAATTAACAGTAAAATCCTTCTAAAAAGTTAATTTTGACAATTATTGACGCTTAAAATTGAAAAATATCGAAAATGACAAGAAAAACTGAGTTTTGGACCAACTAATACTATTTTGCATAGCCGATCGACTATGATGGTTGGCAAACTTCTAAAATTTTACAATATAGTTCCTGTACTTGGCCATTTGACTGATTTTGACCAAAAAACTAACTATTTCAATTAATTTAGTTCAATTTAATTTTAAAAAATAATATTTTAGCTCAATTACTTGTAATCCTAACTGGGAATTTGACTTTTCTTAACTTTGTGAGATTTAAAAAGAACATTAATTTACATCATCGAATTTTCTGTAAATCTCTTGATATCTAGATTCGAAAAATATGTATTTACAGTAGAGTCAATTAATATGAACCACTATAATTTTTATATTTTTTCTTTTTTACTCTTCTTAACTCTCTAAAATTTTAATTTTTCTTCATCTTTTATTCACCAATTCAACCTTTCGTGAGAGCAAACAACAACCTATATTAGAATAGTACAAAATTAAGAAATTAGTGTCATAACTTATATTATCACTCCCTTTGGCCAAAGTAATCAAAGATCAAATCAATCTTCTAACTATGTTCATATATCAATTCCTCTAATGAATAAAAATAATCAAGGCAATCTTCTAATTGTGCTAACATGAACTATCAACACTCTTAGTTTGGCCCTCATTCCTTATATCTTACTTAAGGGTGAGCACTCAATTGGTCTAATTTAAAATCCGACCAAATTATGCTTACCATAAAAGAATAAAAGGAAATATGAATGAACCCAAACTAAAATTCAAGCTAAACCAAATGAAACAAACTACATTAACTAAATTCATATAATTATAAATTCTACCAAATAAAATTGGAAACCAGATCCAAACAAAAAAAACAAACTAAACAAATCGAATTATAAATTGTTATTTTAATAAAATTTTATAATACATTTTAATATTCTTTATGAATAAATTGTAAAATAAATTGTTATTTTGACTTATTCAACTAAACTAAATTTTTAGAACTGAAAAAATCTTAATTTCTAAAAAACATAAACTGAATTTATATATTAAAAAAAAAGAATCAATTAATTACTTCACGTACTAGAAACAGTAAACCAACATAGAACTAAATGAAGAAAGTATAGAGATAAGATATAGGAAGTGGTACGTATTAACAGAATGAGCAATTATCAAAAGCCATAAGCAATACTCATTGCAGCCATAAATATATACTTACTGCTACCATTAATTATAAACCACTATATTACACTTTGGATTTATGTTCAGGGCGGTGAGTATACTCAAAATCTATATGCACAAAAGCTCGCTCGACTTCTGGGAGTTGTTCAAGCTTCTCCTGAAGAGTCTCACCAATATTATGTGCTTGGTTTAAGAGCATGTCTTCTGGCAGCACTATATCAACTTCAACAAAGTAATGAGACCCAAATGTGTAAGCCCTTACTGTGTCAATGTGCTTAATCTCTTCGTGATGATTCCATATCAGATATGTTAATTTGGCTATAAATTCAGGTGGAGCTGTTCTTCCGATTAGCGATCTTACATTCTCTATTACTGTCCTTGCCAAGTGCTAATGGTGTATAGTGCTATCTGCATATCAAACTCTTAATCACTAATCCTAGAAAATTTGTCAGGTAGTCTTCTCTGTAGACAAAATTAATTGCATAGTAAGTAAATAAGCTATATGTCAATATGTTGATGACAGGTCTACCTAAAACCTCCCCAGTCGTAGCCACAGAGAATATATAGCATACATGAGTTATGTGTCAACTCACTATTATAGCACCAGTAGGATCAATCCACCAGCGGAATCGGACGGCTAGAACAGCAGTTACCAGACCAACCGAATTTGTGACGACATCAAAGAAATGATCTTGAGCATAGGCAGTCACTATTTCATTCTTGAATTTCCTGCAATATTTCATTAGTATAAACTTCACCATTGTGACAGAAACCATTATTCCAATCATCCATTTCTCCTCCTCTTTATTCATTTCTGGTCCAACCTATACATATATATATATATACCCACGAACTAATGATTAGTTGTTGACGTTTATAAATTCTCTTAAGAAAATACACATTTAGCCAATGCTAAGCCTCGTGCTTAAATTTGCAGTGGCAAATAATATCGTGATGCAAGTATAGTTTGTGTTTAATAGTTATTTTGTGATGCTCTTTTTAAAAGGATAGATAAATAACTGTCAGGATAGACCATTACTGTTGTAGTGGTAGTAGCATTATTTTATTTAAAGAACATGAATGCGAAGACTCTTACCATACCTTGGAATAAAGTTGGCGAACAGACTCTAGCAGTATCTGTAAGCCAAGAGTTGCCATTACAGATGCAAAAACAACGATACCCTGACAAAATCTCTTAGCTATTAGGCATCAGCAATGTAAGTACTTAAGAAAACGACAAGTGTGAATGAATTTACCACTGGTTGCATCCGCTTCTTTCCAATGGGATAATGATATTGATTTGGCTTTTTCATGGCATTGGAAGTGAACCATAAAATAAAACCTGACAGGAGATCCAAGAGGGAATCCAGGGTTGAGGCGATTACTGCTAATGATTTGCTTTCAGTTGAAGCAAAAACTTTTGCTGCAAAAAGCACCAGGTTGGCTCCATTTGAAATATGAACTGCCATCCTCTCACTCTTTGCCAGCTGCTTCATTTCTTCCTGACAGGAGGAAAATCACTGCAAGTTTATTTCTTAAAAAGATTACATATACAACCTGCTCTTCAAACCTGCTGCATTTGATCAAATAACCCATTTTCCTGAACTTCAATGCATATTTTACTAGACTAAATTTATCATACTACTATCCTCTTTTTTTCCCTTTCTTTGTGTTCAATTTTCTTTTTCGAAAAATTGTTTTCATTTTATTTTCGATGTAGATGTAGATGCAGAGAACCCTTCTTCACTGATTAAAATGAAACAAAACATAAACCTATGTGGAAATTAGAGAAATCATACACCTCAGCATGGCTTTAGATTCAAGTCTTTTTTCTCCATAGTAGATAGTAGATGGAGTAAATGAATTAGTGAGTGCAATGATATCACTACTCTTATTGTGTACAGCCGGCAGTTCGGACCTCTATTAAACAAAAGAAAATTCTATAATTGAGTATAATAAAACTGAAAAGCATACTAAAATTACAAGCATTGAAATTTTTGATTTAATTTTATCATTTAAACAAAAATTACAAGGAATTGAAGAGATTGCAAAAACATAATTCTGATATCAATTTTGTCTCAATTGGCACCTGTCTTGCCATAGCCAGGCCAACTGTCCTATGCGAGCTTAAAAATCACCAAACTGGAAGTATATGCTTGAACAAGAAGCAGACATTACTTTTGTCAATTTGCCATTGTTGTTTAGCTTAAATTAAATTTCACAAACAATCCAATCCTCTTTTTGGCTTTAGCTCAATGAAAATCATCGTTAGCTTTTGGAATATGGATTCTTTGCAAAAAAATATCATCATCCCCACCAAAAACTTAATACTCTTTATTGTGATTACTATTAAAAGAATACTAATTAAGCAATAATGAAGTTTTTACTAACAGCAGAGCTTCTTTCCCAAGGGAGACGGAACCTGTCAAGAGCTAATCTCCAAGGCTGCACAGTCTCACTGCTGCAGCCACCCTCACCACCCTTTAACAACAATAATAATAATAATAGCAATAATAACAATATCAATAATAATAACCTATTTCCTTTGGTGCATGCTTTAAAAAGAAATTTATTTCAAAATTTCTGTATTATTTTTGGCTCTATATATGAACATCGTCTTTCTACAGGATTCTATTTAAAGAAATAAATTTTGTAATACCTATTTTTAGAAGAGTTTTATACCATTGACACCCTTAGATTAGGATAATTAATATAGTAATGAATATTATATAATCTTTTTTAACTTCGGTGAGATTTGAATTCTAAAATTCACTTCTAATCTAATTTCATCTTAACACTATATTAAGATACTTAATTATTTATGTAGTTTCTAATATAATATTAATCATGCAGGGAAAATATAGAAATAAATATATTATTATTTTTTATTATATTAGTTTTAGCTCCTATATTTTATCTCATAAATGTCTATCTATATTAATCTTAATATGTCAATAGAAAATACTAGTTTACAATGTAAAACAATTTGAATATAGATTTTTTAGCTCATATGTATACATTTCTAGACAATATATATATATATATATATATATATATATCATATTATAATCATATTTATAATTATTATTATACTCATAACATATATATAAAAATACGGAAGAAATGGAAACAAATAAATTTATTGAAAAGACTTTATATTTAATGTTGTTAAAATTGGTAATTTAAATTTTTACTAATTTAATATTTAATTTAAATAAAAAATAAGAAATAATAAAAATATAAAAATAAATTTAATATAAAGTAATATTATATATAATAGTGCAGATTTTGTTTAGTTACAACATCTATTGGTAATCATAAAGTTAGCGAATGGTGCGCTTAGTTTCAAAATGAACAAAACTGAAAAATTAAAGAATCTAATCCCTTATACATTTTTCATCGAATCAAACCAAATGTAATTTGTTTTTTCTCTTTTAGTAATTCTTTTTAAGAAAAATTTGTATCAAATTATAACTATTTTTTTATCTGTTTAATTTATTAACTTAAAAGCATATTTAAGTACCAAAAAAGTGATTTATTTTCACTATAAATATAAACCTCCCTTTTAATATATTAAATATTGAAAAATTAATACTAAATATTACAATTTCGAATTCGATTAGCTAGATTTCTTTTAAATCACAATTGAACCAAACCGAGCAGATCAATTTGGTTTAATTTTTCAGATTTGGTTCGGATTTACTCACCCCTGCATAATCATAAAGAGTAGACAACAGGTAAAAGTTTGTGGTACTAGTAAAGCAATTACTAAACTAAAAAACTCAGTATAAAACATCAAATACATATATAACTTAGAGGAGATGGATCGAAATGGGTCAAGATCCAAAAAAAATGATTATTTCAGTATTGATCCATTAATATTATGCAAGTAAAATAGCACAAATTTGCATGAATAGGTAAATGAAAAAGAATGGAAGAGAACACTGATGAAAAGCCATAGTTTCTTCTTCTGCACATACCTGCACCACCGAGGAAGGAGAAGCGACCATGGCGATGATGATGATGAAGATGAGATGTATGTGGGTTCAGTATTCGAAAGTTGTCAAGCTTGAGTTTCCATGATAATGGTTTCTCTTGATCAGCAGCGGTGTTACCAGTTTGTTCTTCCATTTTTGCATGGATGTGCCCTTCGGAATGATAATAATAATATCCAGAGAAACTGTGCAGATTGCCTATCGTGCTTCACGAGGAAAAACTGCCTTCCTTATACGGGGCACATGGTTTACACGTGAGGTTTCTATCAAATTTGTTTTTCCTTATTCTTCCTTTTTCTTTTTCAATTTTTATTTTTATTTTTCATATTTTCTCACAGCTGTTTGTCACCATCACTATTTGTAATTTCTTTTGTCTCTCTCAAATTCTAATTAGTTTAATACCCACATTTTACATGAAATTTAAATAAATATTTTGTTTGCAAATTATATGAAATTTCATATTTTATAGTTAAATTTGCTATATGTTATATAACAAAAATAATATTAAACTAGTTTAATTCTCAGATAAATTATTATAATTTTAATATAAACTAAAAAATTAGTTTAGTTTTATCTAAAACCAGCCCATAACCAACTACTAATATATATTAAATATTTTTAATAATTTTATATTAGAATTTATATTAATTTTAAATTCTATAGTTAAAAATATTACAAAAAGTTTAAAAGGTAATTCATATGCCATAAGAAGGTCCATGACCAACTACTAATGTATTTATCCAACTTATT
Source organism: Ricinus communis (assembly GCF_019578655.1). Classification (NCBI taxonomy): domain Eukaryota; kingdom Viridiplantae; phylum Streptophyta; class Magnoliopsida; order Malpighiales; family Euphorbiaceae; genus Ricinus; species Ricinus communis. The sequence continues at coordinate 8,115,290 of NC_063259.1, forward strand.
AATTCCTTATTTAAATATTAAAAATTAATTTAAATAATATAAAAATCTATTAACTATAAAAATACTTTAATTATAATTTTATTTATAATATAAATATATATGAACAAATAAAATTAATTAATTATCAATAATTAAATTTCAACAATATAAAATAAAATAAAAAATAAAAAATAAACTAAAATATAAAAATACATAAGAAAAAATTGATGCAGTTTAAAAAAAACATAAATAGTTTCAATATCTTTTTATTAAAATATAATTTTCATAAATAATAAATTTTATGAGAAAAAAATCATTTTTCGTAAATATTTGACTAATATTCTCTTTTTAATAACCCTAGCAAGCTTTGATTAAAACATTGTGTTTGTTTCAACTGAAATTGTTTGATGATTATGTATTTAAGAAATTAAGAGTTTGGTTCATAAAGAGTTTTTATCTTAAGTGTTGAAATACCTTATGGCAACAAAGAGGAGATGAATTGGTTGTTTACAAAAATCAATTTTAATTAAAAGTTTTTGCTTTGAAAACCTTAAGTATTAAAACTAATATTAACAAAAGCAATTAATCAAAGCAATTGAATAATTCTGAATATGAAATGTAAGAATAAATCACTATGTACAACAGGCATAAATATAAAAAATATAAGAGTGTAGGGAGAGAGATTTAAAACACAAGATTTATAGTAGTTCGGCCAATTCTTTGTCTACATCTACTCCCCAAGCTTCACTTGAGATTTCCACTATAGATGATCCTTTTATGGGTGCAAGATCAAACCCAAGTGTTTTTAAGCTTACACTCAAATTTCGTACAAGTGTTTTGATGGTTAACACTCAAACCCAAGTGTTTTTCTATGGTTAGCACTCAAACTTTTAAACCTAAGTATTTTTCTATGGCTAACATTCAAATCGAAATTTTTTTCAATGGCTAACACTCAAGCCCGAGTGTTTTTTAATGGCTCACACTCAAACCCTTACAAATAGAGAATGTTTTAGAGAAGAAAGAAACCAAGTTCACTTCTACAGATATAGCTCAATAGTAATAGGTAGAGTGAACTTACAACTCTCACCCAAAATTGTTTCAAACTTACAAATGAAGAATAAAAGGATTTGATGATGAATTATATGCTCAAAGATGTATGAAGATATTTTCTACTTGTATTTGATCTTTGGAGAGCTTAACAACCTTCAAATTCATGCTCTAAGTGAGTATATATAGTGTTCTTCCTCCATATAGCCGTTACAAAAGTTGGTTTGATCAAATCTTCTCTAATAGCTATAAAATCGTCATTAAATGCACTATTAGCGTGAAGTTCACAGTCAATAAATTTTTGTTGAATTTGCACCAAATATGACCGTTGGACAGTCGCAGTTGCGATTTTTATTGGACTGTTTTTGCTCATTTTCATGGTCGCAATTTTTATGTCATAAGCACGATTATTTCCAAACTCAATATCTTGAGCTCCAGAACTCCAAATGATGAAACATTATTTTTTTTGAAACTTTCACTAGTCTACCACAACTTTATAGTTTTGAGGAATGCCAAAAACAATAATCTTAATATACAAAAAGATAAAAATATTTTATTGCTCATCTCAGCATAGCACTTCAGACATGTTCAGTATTTTGGCTGTTGGGTGTTCCGTACACCTCGGATTAATATAAAAGATTTTGCATATGAAACTAGACTTCTAGGACTATAAATTTGGAGAAGGGCATTTTAAAAATCATCTTATATCAATAATACCACTAATTCTAATTGACCTCATCTGTTGTAATCCAATCTGACAGCTTGAGCATAATTCACTCATAAATTCAAAACTCCATTTTTCTAGCTCCAAAAATTATTCCAATTTTTGTTCTTGAAACTAGACTAATGTAGTTATCCATCCATGTATGGTTTTCCCTTATAAACTCTTCCAAGTAGTACAGTTTAGTCTTCAAACTTCAGCTAACCGATTTTATTCCTTTGAGATTATGCTTGTTCACATAAGTTTCTTGACTCCACATGCTCTTTGCATTGCCCTTATATGTCCTATCAATCTTTGCATCTTTATTACTTCATGATTTTATTTTGATGTTCATATTGACTCAAGTCTTCAAGATTTTAACTCTTGAATCTATTCATGCTTATGTCTTTATTTTCATTTTGCATATACTCCAAACCTTGATATATATTTACTTTATTATATCAATGATAATTAAAGAGTATCTACTAAGAACAAAAATATTAAAAAAGATTGTTAGTAGTAATAATATTTTGTATCATCAAAAGCACACAAGAAATCTTAGGGTTAATAAGTGTTAAGAGAGAAAAAGAAAAAAAAGTGAGTGATGCAAAGAAACAAATAATGAATGTAGTAGGAATGCTTCCTTTACAATGTTCAAGACTCACCAAAGAAAATTATGATAATTGGTGTATTAATATGAAAGTCGTGCTGGATCATAAGATGCATGAGATGTTGTTGAGAAAGGATTTGAACAACATGAGAATGAGGAGGGCCCGAATCAAGCTCAAAAAGATGTTTTACATAGATCTCGGAAGGGAGATCAACTGGCATTTACATTGATTAGTTCGTGCTTGGATGAAAGCATGTTTAGAAAAGTTTTAGGTGTAGTAATTACCAAGCAAGCATGGGAAATGTTGCAAAATTCCTTTAAAGAAATTGATAAGGTGGTAAAGGTTTGCCTCCAGACCTTGAGAGCGGAGTTGAATCTCTTAAGATGAAAAGTTTTGAATCAATTTCAGACTACTTCACTTGAGTATTAGTTGTTGTCAATCAAATAAAACAATATGATAAAAACTAGATGGTGTTCGAGTAATTGAAAAGATTTTGAGATTTCTAGACTCAAAATTTGATTATGTTGGTGGCCATTGAAGAGTCAAAAGGATCTAAACTCCATTACTATTGATGAGTTAATGAGATTATTGCAAGCTCGTGAAAAAAAGGATGATTGAAAAGCAGATACGAGCTCAAGTTCTTTTCCCAAAGTTGACTCTGAAAAAGAAAGATGATGAGAATGAAGATTCTCAGAGAGGAAGAGGCAAAGGTAGAAGTCATGGTCACAAATGTGGTAATTATAAAGGAAAAGGAAAAGGGAGGTCTAATTAAAACTCATCAAATTAGAAACAAACATCAAAATGACGTGGCAGAGACAATTGGTCCAAAAGAGGAGATTAAAAGCCTGATGTGCAATATTACAATTATGAAAAATATGGTCATTATACCTCAGAATGTAATGTTAACATACAATGTTATAATTGTGAAAAATATGACAATTATGCCTATGAATGAATAAATTTAGGTGTCAAAGAAGAAAAGGCTTATCGTGATAAAGCTGAAGATAATGAAGGAGCCACTTTGATACTATCATGTGATGGAGGTGAAAGAAAGATCAAGTGTCATGGTATTTAGATATAGGTGCAAGTAATTATATAACAAGTAAGAAGAATCTCTTTATGTCTCTTGAAAAATCATTTAAAGGAAGTATTTCCTTTAAAGATGGTAGAAAGGTTGTGATCAAAGAAAGATGAGATACTTTCATTCAAGCTAAGGATGGATTGCATCAATTCATTACTCAAGTCTATTACGTGCCTACACTTAAATCAAACTTATTGAGCTTGGGTCAGCTTTTAGAGAAAGGATATGAGATCGTGCTCAGGGATGGTGCTTTGATGATGAGAGATTCTAAAGGAAATCTAATTGCCATGGTGAAAATGTCTAAGAACAAAATGTTTATTCTTAAAATTCAGACTGATTGCGTCAAATGCTTGAAAACATGTTCATAAGAACCTTCTTGGCAACAGTATCAGAGGATGAATCATTCGCAACAATTATGTGAAGGATGTTTAACGATAAATAATTCATAAATAGGTTTATAAAAGAGTTATTTTAAGACCCTCGAAACCTCTTGAATTAGTATATGCTAATATTTATGGCCCCTACAAATCCACTTTCTTATAGTAAAAATAAATACTTTTTATTATTAATTGATGACTATAGTCGAAGCCTTGGATATATTTTCTAAAATAGAAGTCAGAAGGTATTGATATATTCAAAAAATTCAAGGAGATGGTAGAAAAGGAAACTAGATATTCAATTAAGGCTCTGAGAACTGATCGCGGTGGTGAATTTACTTCAAAGTAATTTGATGATTTTGTGAATCTCATGGCATTCAAAGACTCTTGATAGTTCCAAGATCACCATAGCAAAATGGTGTGGTGGAGCGAAAGAATATAACCATTCTTGACATGACAAAAAGTATGTTGAAGAGTAAACAAATGCCTTAAAGATTTTGGGCTGAAATTGTAGTTTGTTTAGTTTATCTATCCAATAGGTCTCCTATAATACGTTTCTAATAGTCTACATTACAGGAAAAATAGAATGGAAAGAAGCTACCTCTTTCTCATCTAAGGGTTTTTGATTATATAGCTTATGTAGATGTTTTAGATGAAACACGAATTAAATTGGATGACAAAAATGAAAAGCTTGTGTTTGTTGGATATGATGCAAAGTCTAAATGCTACAAACTACATGATCCAAAAAGCAAGAAGACTATTATTTGTCAAGATGTCAAGTTTGATGAAATGATTCTTAGAGTTAGGAAAATCAAAATGAAAACTACAATTTTCTTTCTTTTGTTTGATGATGAGTCAAGTCAAACAAGAGCGAATGAGCATTCTCCTTCAACTCAAAGAACTCTAACACCTATTCATGATGATCATAATACTTCCAAGTTCCTGTAAAAGATCTCCTAAGATGAGGATCCTTGATGATATTTATGTAAACACTGACGAGATCGGTAATTCTGATCTTCATTGTCTTTTTGCAAGATTAGAGCTAATAGATTATGAAGAAGCAATGCTAGATGAAGAGTGGAGATTAGCCATGAATGAAGAAATGAAAGAAATCCAAAAGAATAATACATAGGAATTGTCAAATCTTCTAAAGGAAAGTAAGCTGTGGAGAAATTCAAAGATCGAATTATTACAAAAGGATTTAGCCAATAACAAAGAATTGACTATGATGAAGTTTTTTGCACTATTTGTTCGTTTGGAGACAATTCAGTTGATATATACTTTGGTTGCTCAAAAGAAATAGAGAATTTTTCAAATGGATGTAAAATCAGCCTTATTTGAATGAATATTTAGAAGAGGATATGTATGTAGAACATCCGATATGTTATATTGTTAAAGGGAAAGAAGATAAAGTCTTAAAGTTGAAAAAGGCTTTGTACGGCTTGAAGCAAGCATTGAGGGCATGATACAGAGGGATTGCTGATTACATTAGAAAGAAAGAATTTATAAAGTGTTCTCATGAATATAGCCTTTATGTCAAGAAGATGTACTAAGAACAAAAAAACTAAAAAAGATTGATAAAAATTAATAATATTTTGCATCATCACAAGCACACATGTAATCTTGGAGTTAACAAGTGTTAAGTCTTCATATTAGTGTAAATATGATGTAAGTTTTGTGTATTTTTTATCAATAAGAAATAGAAAAGTGTATTTTCATCTCCTTCTCCTCTCCAACAAAAGTAGTCTAATAGACGCTTTACAAGCACAAAAAAAGTAACTTCGTGTTGACTAATAAATACACTCTCCTGAATGATGGAACTAAACTTTGAGATGTTTGTATTATTTGCATGTGATAGATTATAAATAGTTATACTTATTGTGTTTAATTTCCTTAATTTTAATTGGATAATGTGCTTAATTGTGGAAACTGTGTTTATTCTGATATAGGTGGTGAAATATCAAGGATTGAGTGGAATTTAGCCTAAAGACATGTTTTAAGACATCACTTGTCAGAAATCAAGTCTTTTAGAGGAAGAGCAAAAATTTATGTAGAAGGTCATTTTCAATAAGGCGTGACCACGCCTTACAATTCGTGAGCTGCTGGAATCTGTAGAAGAGAATTTTAAATTTTCAAGTTAAATTCGTGGTGGCCCACTTTTATGTTATTTTCTTTACTTTGAAAGTGCTGGATAAAGAAAACTGACTCCCATATTATTTAGGATTTTAATTTGTTTAGATTACCCTTTATTTTATCCTTCCTTATAGGGATAAGATCATATATGAAGTTTATTTCTTTTTAGATAAGGATTATCCTATTAGGATTTAGGTTTGACTTCCTATATAAAGAGACTAGTTCTACAAAGTAAAGCACGACTAAGTACTTTGAGATTATTATTATTTTTGTTTTTCTATTTCCTACAATTCTTTTCTTATGAATTTTTGCTCCACCATGTGTGGCTAAGCTTTTAGTTTCTAATTGAAGAGTGAATAAATTCCAATTGTGATTTTGTGAGGCTTTGTGCTCAACATAATTCTTTTTTAATTCAAGTATTCTTTATTTCTTGTTTTTATTATTTATGAATTTTTGATATTGATTGAACTGACGACTCAATTTGATATTAATTTTTCTATTGCTAAATTTTGAGTTTGTGATCCTTAATTATCATGAACGATTGACACAAATAGCAAGGAGCTGGCTCATGTGTGTATGATTGTGGCCTTTTCGAATTACATAGCTTGCATGATAGGATCTAGGGAAATAAAGAAACAAGATTAATTCAATTGTAGCTATCTCGATTAATTAATATTGGTTTAGTAATTCTCATTATTCTTAATGCTATCATTAAGCTGATATGGAACACTATCGTGCCCAGTTGATTAATGGTAAGTTTTGATTTGGATGTTGGGTTTGAGTCAATTATATTAGGAGAATTTACACTTGCAGCTTTTCCGAATAAGTAGACTAAGTACTTGAATAGAAAAATTGATATTTAAGCCTATGATCATGATTACAATTGAATGGAATTAGCACTCTTAAATTGGGAGTTTGTTAAGATTGATTTTTATTTACTTCAATATTCAGCCTTCATTATTTTTTATTTATTTATAATTTTAGTTCAAACATTCAAAATCCCCCAATTTTTATTTAACTTTGAGAAGCTATTCACATTGGTTCCCTTGGGATTCGACTTGGTTTCACTATTTTTACAAGTTAGTTTAGGAAAATTAGTAATTTATTTTGAAGGGCTTAGACAACCCGTTCAAAATTTGGCGCCGTTGCTAGGGAACTATTTTAGTTTCTCATTATTTAATTTATTTGTTTATGACTCGTTCTTCTCAAGCTATTGATTTGCAGTATAATCCTGAAATTGAGAAGACAGCGCGTCGATTAAGAAATGAGACTAGGCAAAGAAAAGTTGTCTAATAGAGGAATTGGAGATAAATTTGGCTATTGGTGATACATCTATTTTTCAAGAAGTTGCAGAAAATATGACGAACAGAACTCTCAAAGAACAAACCACGCGAAGAGCAAATAAATCTTAGAGCTTTTCCCTTTTCTTTGAAGGATAAAGCAAAAGATTGGCTCTATTATCTATCTTTCAATTCAATAACAACATGGAATGAGATGAAAATATTGTTCTTAGATAAGTTTTTCCCTGCAACAAGAGCTGCCAACATCAGAAAAGAAATATGTGGCATAACACAATTCACTAGACAAATATTGTATGAGTATTGGGAGAGGTTCAAGCAACTGTGTGCTAGTTACCCCTATCACCAAATTTCTCAGCAACTCTTAATCCAATACTTCTATGAAGGATTGTTGCTAATGGATAGGAGTATGATTGATGCAACAAATGGTGGAGCTTTAGTAGACAAGACACTAGAAGAAGCCAAGCAATTAATTTCAAACATGGCTAAAAATGTTCAGCAATTTGGTACAAGAGCTGATGGAGCTATTAGGCGAGTTAATGAGGTAAGCATTAAGAATCTTGAAAATCAAATTTCTGATTTAACTGCTTTGGTTCTTTAAATGGCTATAGGGCAATTACAAATGGCAAAAGTTTGTGAAATATGCTAAGTTCAAGGACATCCTACTAATATGTGCCCAACATTGTAATAAGATTCGATGCAAGAGGCTAATGCTTTAGGCAGGTTTACTGGTCAACCTCAAAGGAAGTATGACCCCCTTTTTCAATCAATATAACCTTGGATGGAGAGATCACCCGAATTTGAGCTATGGAAACCAATGAGGATAACAAAAGTATCATTCTTAGAATTTCATTAGACCACCTCAAGCTTCAAATTCAGGGATGTTTTTGGAAGATATTGTTAAAAATCTTGCTAACAATGCTCTTCAACTTCAACAGGAAATAAGGTCAAGCATTCAGAATTTAGGCAATCAAATTACTCAATTGGCTATGTCGGTTAGTAAATTAGGGGCTCAAAATTCTGAAAAACTACCTTCACAACCAGAGATAAATCCAAAGGAGAATGTTAATGCAATTTCTTTAAGAAGTAGAAAGAAGATTCCTTCAAGATTGATTCTACGTAAGGAAAGCGAACCAAGCAAGGAAAAGTAAGAAGAGGCTTCTTCTAAAGCATCATGGGGGGTAAAATTCGATCATCCTCTATCTCTTTCATCTCACACTCAATTACCTCCTTTTCCTAGCAGATTAGCAAAGCCAAAAGAAGATGAGCAAGAAAAGGAGATCTTAGATAGATTAGAAAGGTGGAGATAAATATTCCATTATTGGATGCTATCAAGCAAATTTCTAAATATGCAAAGTTCTTGAAGGAATTGTGTACAAATAAAAGAAGGATGAAAGAAAAAGAGAAAGTGGTGGTAAGTAAGAATGTGTCGGCTATCTGCCAAAAAATTATACCAGAAAAATGCAAAGATCCAGTTATGTTTTCATTACCTTGTGTTATTGGTAATATGAAATTTGAGCATGCCATGTTAGATTTAGGAGCTTCCATTAATGTCATGCCATTTTTTATTTATCAAAAGTTGAAATTAAATGACTTGCAAAAGACTGGTGTAGTGATTCAATTAGCTAATCGTTCTTTTATTCATCCCCTTGGAGTTGTTGAAGATATTTTGGTGAAGGTTAATAAGCTCATATTTCCTGTCAACTTTTACATTTTGGAAATGGATAGTAATTTCTCATCAAAATCAGCTTCGATTTTGTTAGGATGACATGAAAACTGGTAAGACAAAGATTAATGTAGATGAGGGTACTCTCTCTATGGAGTTTGATAGAGAGATTGTTAAATTTAATATTTTCGATGCAATGAAATATCCTAATGATGTACATTCTCTTTGCCATATTGAAATTATTGATCCAATTGTGCAGGAAGTATTTGCAAAAGAAAGTATTGGTGATGAGCAAGAATTAGATGCACAATCTAATTTAGAAGCAATTGATTATGAGATTGGTGTAGAAAAATTATTGTCAGCAACATTATCTGAACTAATAAATTTCAATGCTGAAATTTCTAATACTAATAACAAGATGTTACCTTCAATTGTTCAGGCACCAAAATTGGAGTTAAAAGCTTTACCGGATCACCTAAAATATGTGTATTTAAGTGATAATAAAAGATTGCCTGTCATCATCTCAAAAGGACTAACAATGAAACAGGAAGGAAGGTTGGTTAAAGCCTTGAGGGAATACAAGGTTGCACTTGGTTGGACTTTGGCTGACATAAAAGGCATTAGTCCATCAATTTGCATACACATGATTTTGCTAGAGGATGATGCTAAACCATCAAGGGAACCACAAAGGAGGTTGAACCCAGCTGTAAAAGAAGTTTTCATGAAAGAGATACTCAAGTTGTTGGATGCAGGTATAATCTATCCAATCTCAGATAGCAAATGGGTAAGTTCGATTCATGTTGTCCCCAAGAAAACTATAATTACTGTGGTAAGGAATTTAAGCAATGAACTTGTACCAATGCACGTGCAAAATGGTTGGAGATTGTATATAGATTTTAGGAAGCTTAATCAAGTGACTAGAAAAGATCATTTTCCCTTACCTTTAATTGACCAAATGTTAGAACGATTAGCTGGCAAATCTTTCTTTTATTTTCTTGATGGCTTTTTAGGATTTTATCAAGTTTCTATTGCACAAGAAGATCAAGAAAAGACAACATTCACTTGTCCTTTCGGAACCTATGCTTGTAGGCGAATGCCTTTTGGCCTCTGTAATGCTCCAGGTACATTTCAAAGATGCATGATGAGTATTTTTTCTAAATATATTGAGAAATGCATTGAAGTATTTATGGACGACTTTACTGTGTATGGGGATTCATTTGATGAATGCTTAGATAATTTAACCAAAGTTTTGAAAAGACGCATAGAGACTAACTTGGTTTTAAATTATGAAAAGTTCATTTTATGGCTACCTAAGACATTGTATTAGGGCATGTGGTCTCCTCTAAGGTTATAGAGGTTGATAAGGAAAAAGTGGACATAATTGCAAACTTACCATACCCTACCAATGTTAGGGAAGTGCGTTCTTTTCTTGGACATGCAGGGTTTTATCGTAGGTTTATCAAGGATTTCTTCAAGATTTCTTTGCCACTGACAAATTTACTGCAAAAGGAAGTTCAATTCAGGTTTGAGGAAGAATGCAAAGAGGCATTTGATAAGGTCAAAGATTTATTGACAAGCGCACCTATTATTCAACCACCTCAATGGGATTTACCTTTTGAAATCATGTGCGATGCAAGCAATTATGCAGTGGGAGCAGTTCTAGGGCAACGGATTAAGAAGAAAAGTAATGTCATCTATTATGCTTCCAGGATCCTAAATTTCGCCCAATGCAATTACTCCATTACAGAAAATGAGCTTTTATCAATTATTTTTGCTTTGGATAAATTTTTATCTTATGTGCTTGGTTATGAAGTTATTGTGTATTCTGATCATGCAGCTTTGAAGTATCTTTTAGCAAAGAAAGAATCAAAACTAAGGCTAATTCGATGGATTTTGTTTCTTCAATAGTTTAACTTAAAAATTAAAGACAGAAAAGGAGTGGAGAATTATGTTGCAGACCACTTGAGTAGGTTGATAAAGGAAGAAGATGATCTACCTTCCAATGACAACTTTCCGGATGAGCATTTGTTCCAACTCAAAGCTGTTGTAGGTTTTATCAAAGCTAACATCTTTAATAGGTTTTAGATTCCAAGAGCAATTGTGAGTGATCATGGAACTCATTTTTGCAATAGATCATTTGCAGCTTTGATGAAGAAGTATGGAGTGACTCATAGAGTAGCCACCGCATATCATCCTCAAACCAATAGACAAGCTGAAGTTTCCAATAGAGAAGTTAAATCCATCTTGGAAAAAATGGTGAATCTAGGAAGAAAGGATTGGAGCTTTCATTTAGATGATGCTCTTTGGGCTTACCGCACGGCTTACTAAACTCCCATAGGAATATCCCCTTATCGGTTAGTTTTTAGTAAAGCATGTCATTTACTGGTAGAAATTGAGCATAAAGCCTATTGGGTAGTTCGGCAGTGCAATATGAACATAGATAAAGCTGGAATGTCAAGGATACTGCAATTGCAAGAATTGGAGGAGTTGCGATTGGATGCTTATGAGAATTTGAGAATTTACAAAGAGAAGTCCAAGTTATTCCATGATAACATACTTATTAGGAAACAATTTGAGATTGATAAAAAAATATTATAATATAATTCTCGATTGAAGCTTATGCATAGTAAGTTTCGTTCTCGATGGATCGGTCCATTTGTTGTTACTAATGTGTTTCCCTATGGTGCAGTGGAAATTAAAATCTTGGATTCGGATAAAATTCTCAAAGTAAATGGATATAGATTGAAGATCTTTCATGAGGGTGAAATTGCTCCATGTCTCATTAGTTTTCCTTTGGATCACCTTACTTATTCGGATGACTAAAATGTTTCATCATTCCGTCGAGCAAAACGATGTTAAACAAATTGCCCTATTGGGAGGCAACCCAAATGCTTTCTTTATTTTTATTTATACTTTTCATTTTCTTTCACTTAGTTTATTTTATTTTTAGTTTCTAGTTTTTAGTTTTTTTAATAAAGAAGTTCAATTTTTTTTTTCAGGAGACTAATTTCAATAAGGCGTGACCGCGCCTTTTTACAACTCTCCCAGAGGCATTAATTGAATTTCTTCCAGAAGCTCGTTTTTTATAAGGCGTGACCATGTCTTATCTCAAATCACCTTCTGATTTGTTGTAACTTCTTTACTTTATTTTTCATAAGCTCATTTTTTATAAGGCATGACCACGTCTTATCTCAAACCACCTTCTTTGTTTTAACTTCTTTACTTTATTTTTCAGAAACTCATTTTTTATAAGGCATGACCATGTCTTATCTCAAACCACCTTTTGATTTGGCTTAACTTCTTTACTTTATTTTCCAGCGGATGTATGAACTCAAAAAATTAACCCAGGTAAGTATGTTGATACTCATTCTTTAGAGGAACTGAATATTAATGGGATTTTTGATGCTATGATAGCTAGTACGTGGTGGAAAAATTTTATGACTATTAACATCAATATGATAAGGGCAATTAGGATTAACCAATTCTTAGACTCTTAAAAGACCTACCTTGTTGATTTTTCTTTTAGTTAGCCACTTTGAGCCTATTTTCCAATTCTTTTTCTTGTTTTTAACACATATTGTTTAGCCCAAGACCTTTCGTTTGTTACTCCTATTTTTCTACCCTTGTCAAGACAAGAGGAAAAGTGTTGCATGGTATAAAAAGAAACAGAAAAATACAAAAAGAAAGAGGAAAAACAAGGGAAGAAAAGCTTGAAAAAAAATGATATTTATTCCTTTCACGAAAGAGGATAATTGGAGAAGTATTCATCAAATATATTGAATTGAATTGTTACATATTATTCCTCTAAAGTTCTTAGTGCTAATATAAGATGTGGGACTAAATTTCAAAGTTTTGCAGTGTGTTTTGTGGTTATGTGGCATAGTTACCATGCAAGTAACTAACTTTTTATCTTGATTATGAAACACTTTAATTTTTTTCCTTATCAATACCCTTTTCTAAGCCCCATTATAACTCTTGTGAAGTCCCTTTGATTTTTGCATCTAATTCATGTGTAGTGGTGGAGACTTGATTTATTAGCAAGCTTATGCCAATAACATGCTATGTTTTGATTCTGAGAGTAAATGTACCCTAAACACTTTGAGAGTATTGAGTGAAACCATGTTAGGGTGTTAAGTCTTGTTGCTTTGACTTTGATGAATTAGTGAGATACTTGTTCTTTTTACAAATTTTAGTCTATGAGTGCTACTCTCTTGATTGTCATTATGATTCAACTCATTGATGTATGTTTAACTTATTTGATATTTATGGATATTAAAAGAGATGAAAAGGAAGTAGAGAGAGAATTGGTATTGTTGAATTGAGGTATGCTTGAGGACAGGCATGGATTAGATGTGAAGGAATTTGATAGATCATAAATAGTTATACTTATTGTGTTTAATTCCCTTACATTTTGATTGGATAATGTGCTTAATTGTAGAAATTGTGTTTATTCTGATTTAGATGGTAAAATATTAAGGATTCAGTGAAATTCAGCCTAAAGACATGTTTTAAGGCATCATTTATCATAAATCAAGTCTTTTGGAGGAAGAGCAAAAATTTATGCAGAAGGTCATTTTCAATAAGGCGTGACCACGCCTTACAATCCGTGAGCTGTTAGAATCTGTAGAAGAGAATTTTAAGTTTTCAAGTTAAATTCGTGGTGGACCCACTTTTATGTTATTTTCTTTAGTTTGGAAGTGCTGGATAAAGAAAACTAAATCCCATATTATTTAGGATTTTAATCTGTTTAGATTACCCTTTATCTTATCCTTCCTTATAAAGATAAGATCATTATAGAAAGTTTATTTCTTTTTAGATAAGGATTATCTTATTAGGGTTTAGGTTTGACTTCCTATATAAAGAGGCTAGTTCTACAAAGTAAAGCACGGCCGAGTACTTTGAGATTATTATTATTTTTCTTCTTCTATTTCCTACAATTCTTTTCTTATGAATTTTTGCTCCACCATATGTGGCTAAGCTTTTAATTTCTAATTCAAGAGTGAATAAATTCCACTGTGATTTTGTGAGGCTTTGTGCTCAATAAAATTCTTCTTTAATTTAAGTATTTTTTATTTCTTGTTTTTATTATTTATGAATTTTTAATATTGATTGAACTGACGACTCAATTTGATATTGATTTTTCTATTGCTAAATTTTGAGTTTGTGATTCGTAATTGTTATGAACGATTGACACAAGTAGTAAGGAGCTGGCTTATATGTGTGTGATTGCGACCTTTTCGAATTACATAGCTTGCATGATAGACTCTAGGAAAAAAGGAACAAGATTAATTCAATTGCAGCTATCTCGATTAATTAATGTTGGTTTAGTCATTCTCATTATTCCTAATGCTATCATTAAGCTGATATGGAACGCTATCGTGCTCAGTTGACTAATGGTAAGTTTTGATTTGGATATTGGGTTTGAGTCAATTATATTAGAAGAATTTACACTTGTTGCGGCTTTTCCGAATAAGTAGACTAAATATTTGAATAGAAAAATTGATATTTAAGCCTATGATCAATGATTACAATTGGATGAAATTAACATTCTTGAATTAGAAGTTTGTTAAGATTGATTTTTATTTACTTTAATATTCAGCCTTCATTATTTTCTATTTATTTATAATTTTGGTTCAACCATTTAAAATCTCCCCATTTTTATTTAATTTTGATAAGCTATTCACATTAGTTCTCTTGGGATTCGACCTGGTTTCACTATTTCTACAAGTTAGTTTAAAAAAATCAATAATTTATTTTAAAGGGCTTCGACAACCCATTGAGCATGAAATGCATCCACCATAGTCTTTGCATCAAGCTCAAAGATGACATTAGAGAGCTTTAATTCCTTGCACTAAAGAAGACATTCCTTTAAGCCTGTAGCCTTAGCCTTTTTAACAGAAATGACTCCCGTCAGACACTTCGAAAAAGATATATGAATGCACTAGTGGCATCTCTAATAACTAAACCAACACTAGACTTACATTCTGAAGGGAAAATAGCAGTGTCAATATTGCATTTCAAGAAATCATTTGCAGGTGGGACCGAACTCACCTCATTATTACTAATAACAGATTGAGGACACACAACATGCCTAATCTCCCTCGCCAAACTCCACTCCTTATAATAAGCCAGAGCATGGTGAACCATAATATTTGGTAGTTGAACTTTGTTCTCCTAAATTTTACTGTTTCGTTGTTTTCATAATCTCCAACAAATCATACTCAACTTACAAATAACTTGGGTACTTACTGATGAAAATAAGGAATTAAACCAGTCTTTGAAATAATCAAATCCAACAGAAGACAAAGTTAACCTAGTAATGTTCCAACATTCCTCCCTACAAGAGCAATAAATGAAAGTATGTCATTCATGTTCTACATCTAAGTCACAAAAAACATAGTAAATAGGCACCTCAATACCCTGCCTTATGAGCTTAGACTGAGTAGGCAGGCAGCTAAAGCAAAATCTCTAGATAAAGTTTTTAACATGGTAATTGGAGCTTCCAAACTTTATCTAGGACACAGCCTCCCCTTATTGGTGACCTGTATCTTGGAAATTCTTTATAGCCACCCAATATCCAGAATTAATAATATAAAGCCCAGTTTTAGAGTTGTGCCATATAAATGATAGCTGAATCACGAGAGTGGAAAATATTATCAATTAGAGTCCTATCCCACTCCTTAGTCCCATACATCTAGAGATCTAAAACAACCATATTAAATAAGTTAGGATTGGCCAATCTTTGCACCTTAAAACTTTCATCATCATGTAACCAGGGTTCCTTTCAAACATTAATGCCTTGGCCATTACCAATTTTGCATTAACAAGCATTCTCAAGCACTACTCGAGCAGACAATAGACTATTCCACAAAAAGCTAGGATTATGACTAATCGAAGCTGTCATAAAAGACATATTAGGGAATTATTTGGCTTTAAACAATCAACTAGTTAATGAGTAAGGATTAGACAAAAATCGCCACCCCTGCTTGCTAATATAGCAATATTAAATTCATGAAGACTTCTAAATCCCAATCCACCTCTCTCCTTTTGAATGCTAAACCTTTTCCAATTCATCTAATAGACTCCCCTTTTATCATCTGCCTTTAAACCCTACTAAAAGAATTCATCATTTTCTCAATCTCATCATAAAGAGACAAATGTAGAAGAAAACAAATCAAGCAATATATAGGAATTGCCTGTAAGTGAACTTCTCTGCCTAATTGAGAAAGAAACTTATTCTTCCAACTCTCTATCCTCTTCCAAGCCACATCCTCCAAAAAGTTGAAACTCGCCTTCTTCTATTTACCAATTAATGTGAGAGCCCTAAGTAATGCCCAATATTAAAAGAAGAGGCCACTACTATGGTAGTAGAGATTTAGTCTCGAATATTAGCGGACACATTAGTACTAAAAGAGATGCCTAATTTCTAAAAATTAATAGCTTGACTAGAAGCTCTCTCATATGCAGTAAGAATCAACTGTATATTGGTGCTTTGAATTACTGACGCAAAAGGACAAAATGCTACCATTTGCAAAAACAAATGAGAGACACTAGGAGCAATTCTGTAAATTTTACAACCATGAATATTTCCTTTCATCTCTGCTCGATTAATAAAAGCCGATCGTCCTTCAGCACATATAATGAAGAAATAAGGAGATAACGGGTCTCCTTGGCGTAAGCCTCTACCAGGAATAATTTCATAGAAACATTAAATGACACTAAAAAGACACAAAGCATAATCGAATCCACCCAAAGAGCATCAAACCTGGTTTTAACATCATTTCCTCAAAAAAGTGTCATTCAACCCTGTCATAAGCCTTGCTAAAATCAATCTTGAGAACTACCTTACCCTTTTTGCCCCTTTTTATCCTTTTCATATGATGAATAAGTTTAAAAGCTATCAAACATTGTCAGTAATAGCTCTACCAGTAATAAAGGCAGATTGGGAAGCAGAGATAATATCAGGGAGAATAAGCTTCATTCTATTTTCCAATACTCTTGTAATAATTTTATACAACATATTGCATATAGATATTGGTCTAAGATCTCTCATAGAAGACAGGTTATCACAATTAGGAATAAGTACAACGGTAGTTTCATTAAGAGTAGTAGGAAATTCCTTCTTAGATAGCCATTCATTAGAAGTAGAGAATAAGCCATTGCTATTATAAGTAGAGAATACGTTATTACCAATAAGAGCCCAAAAATATTGAAAGAAGGTCAGGTTTAATCCATCTAGATCCGGTGACTTATCACGGTGCATCTGAAATACTAAAATCCTAAATTCCTCCATGGTGAAAGGGGCCAATAACAACCGGTTGTCATCATTGTTAACTATAGGAGTCACACAATCAACCACATTATTAACCAGGCTAGAACCTATAGGGAAACGATTCTGAAAATATTTGAGTGCAAGTTGTCCCATTTCATCAGGATTATCCGCCCACACACCATCATTATTCTATAACTTTGTGATTTTGTTGACTCCTTTTCAACTATTAGTTGTAGAATGAAAATTTTTGGTGTTAGAATCACCATTTTGTAATAAGAAAACTTTGGCCCTTTATTTCCAAAATAATTCCTCTTAAGATAACAATTCAAGAAGCTCTGAATTTTTATGAGAAAGCAGATTCATAGATATAAGACCATCACTTACTTGAAGCTTATCTATTTCCACCTTACATATGTCTATCTTATCTCGAAATCTCCTATTGAGCTTCTTATCCCAGACTTATATGGACGAAATACAAGTGTCCAACCGTTGTATCAAATTCAAGCCCAAAGAAGATTGCCATATGCTTTTAACCACTGGGCCCAAGCCCACTTCTTTTATCTAGAAAGTTTTGAATTTACCGACGTTGTCTCTTGTTTAAAGAACAAAGAGACGTCTGTAATATAAATGGAGTATGATCGGATACAAGAGAGCTTAGCGAGGATAACTTGCAATCTGGAAAAAGATCCTAACAAGTAGCCGAACTAAAAGCTCTATCAAGCTTTTCCTTGATCCCATAAGTTGGACCTCTATCCCGACTCCACATAAAAGGATAGACATACAACGGTACTTGGGAATTGATATTAAAATATAAGGAAAGGCGCAAAGAAAGTAATTTAAATTTTTTTTCAATTTCCTCCAAGGATCTCATTAATTAAGATATTATAACATACAAAAACAAGCAAAAGATGGAGAAGGCTTATAGAGGGAGTTTTTGGCTAATCCAAGGAGTGCTTTTACTTTGTTGATTCTTGAAGAATGATTGATGCACTTTAAAGCTATTCAAGTAACCAGCCTCTTTTGGTGATCCACACTTAAGCAAAAATCTCACTAAACCACTTTTAGGTGATTGAGAAGAGGTGTTGGAGATTGAATGCTAGTTCCAAGCAAGGGGAATGGATCAATTAATCTTATTAATTGATTCATTTAGGGTATTGTCACGACCCAATCCGTG
Organism: Ricinus communis; assembly: GCF_019578655.1. Taxonomy (NCBI): domain Eukaryota; kingdom Viridiplantae; phylum Streptophyta; class Magnoliopsida; order Malpighiales; family Euphorbiaceae; genus Ricinus; species Ricinus communis. The sequence goes on from NC_063259.1 coordinate 8,133,628, forward strand.
GGCCTGTGAACGGCACTAGGGAATGGGTTGGTGTAAGGCCACCGAATCCCGTAATAAGCCTGATCAATCACTAGCTTTATCAAATCTCAATCTAATAGCATTGATCCACAATCAACCTTAACCATTAGATTTTACATATTTAGAATGTGGACTGCCAGCATGAATAGGCAAGACCGAAATTTACATGAGATTGCAAAATGATAAATTTGAAATTTCTACTGTGGAGATTCTAGAATTATAAAAGTCAACATACCAATAATATATCAGTTATATTAACCTGAAGATGAAGGAATCGGGCTGCTAGATGAAAAACACTGTGGAAAAACTAACCACACCTGAAAAATAGTTAAATTGAGACTGTCAGTCTCGGGAGTAAGTTAAAATCATATATCCAAAAATAATTACAAATACTTCAATAACATATTTGTTTAATTTAAAATAAATATTAAGTCATGCAAAAATATACGCGTCATGTCATGCTTAAATAAAAATAAATTTCACATACTACGGGATGGAGTACTTCAATAGAACCCTAATCCCCATCATAATGGGCCTCAAATTTCTAGCTCTCTCGCTTCTAACAGATCGACGCCAGAGAGCGAAGCTCGACCAGGGTCCTTTAATCCAGTCTGGTCACTTAACTTTCCAACTAAACCGGCACCCAGAGAGCAATGCTCAACCAAGGACCTTTACTCCGGCAACTCAATCTACTCAGCCCAAAGAGTTAAACTCAACCAGGGCAAATCCTAAACCATTCTTCTATTACTTAACTCAAAATTACATATCGGTACGCACGCGGTCCTGATGCAACCCATCAGGTGGCATGTTCTACTGCCGTCTCATCCCGAGTCAACATGCAATCACAATAGCCATAATGCAGAAAAGAACATATATAAATAGTAAATAAATAAATAATTAAAATATTAATCATTTAATCAGAGATATTATGTAAAAATCTTAGCATGACACACGTAAGCATATATATGACTTTAATCACAGTTTTGACGATCTCCTAGCTCTGCTCCGATGCCTCGGGTGGAGCGAGTCGAACTGACGGATTTATCTAATCACGAGAATAACTTAATCAGAAAAAGTAAGATATTTGACAATTAAACCTAGGCTTAGACTCCTAAGACTGACTGTCTAAAAATTTTCGACTCGGATAAATTCTATTGAACATCTAGTAGAACATCCCCTAAATTACGAACATTTAACCCCCGTATAACGGGTCTAGGACCTGCCATAAAACACTTCAAATATACGGCGATAAATTAACGGGAGTCGGTTCAGCAAAACTGCATTAATTTTTACGATTCCGTAAAACAACACAATCACGACTATTGGCAGACAGTCCGACAAATTATTTATTTTAACTAATAAACCTCACATAACTTTTCTAAAATTCAACACAACAATAAAACACATAAATTTTATCAATAAATTCTAAAATCAACGGGCCGGAAAATTACTGAGACGCTTGATCGCTCGGTTGACTCGCCTCCAGCCGCCGGAGTCCGATCGATGATTCGAACGCACCAACGGACTCGAAACAACGCGCTGATGACGATCCCAGCTTCCGATCTTCTGATCCGATCCTCGATCATCTGGAGAGATTTACAGACAATCTCGGCCGTCGATTTTCAAACGAAGTCCGATCGCCACGAAATTGGTGCCACTGGAAAACTTGAGCTGAGGAGAGTTCGAATATGTTCTCTGATCGGCCAACCCTCGCCAAAGCTTGCCAGAAAAGCTAAAAACTTTGGCTGCCCCCCATTTTCTCTCTCCACCGCAACTACCAACTCCAGCCACCAAATGCGACACCACCACCGCCAAAATGAAGCTCAGGCTTAGGGGAGTCGATCACCACCCGACTCGGCCGCCAAAGCCGCCGGAAACGCCATGCACGGCGTTGACAATGGCCTCTCTCTCTCTCTTGTATTTTTTCAGGTCGACCGCCGCCACCGCCATCGGAGCTTCTTCCGCCCGCCATCGCACTCGAGCTCGACGAACGGCAGCTTCTCCTCTCTCCCTCTTCCTTCTTCCCCGACGCCATCTTCTTCTTTTCTTTCTTTTCTTTCTTTTCTTTTCTTACTTATCGGCATTTAGTCCCTGAACTTTTCTTCTTTACCATTTAATCCCTTAACTTTTTAATTACTAACAATTTCGCCCAGCAAACTTTCCAATTAATCATTAAACTTTTCTTTAGCTTTTCAATTAAGCCCCTAGCTATTTAATTTGGGCCAAATTAGAATTATTAAAAATATATAATTACTTATTTACCCTTGCTTTTAAATGTAAAATTACTAAAATGCCCTTACCGAAACATTTAATTATAAAAATACCAACCATACAAATTTTTATTAAAACCCCATATTAATAAAATTATATTTTTAATCCTTATTCCAAAATTAATTTTTAATTTAATCCTAACACTTAATTAACTTAATTAATCAATTTACTAACTATTTCCCAATTAAATCAACACTATTAGCTAATTAAAACTTATCATTTCCAATAAATTCTTTATAAAAATATTATTTACTATTCCTTTCATGACTTTCAAATATATAAATTAATTTATATATTCATATTGTGGAAAGTTGAATGACCGAAAATATAATCCATTTTCCAAAGAATTTAGTTTAACTAATTTCTTAAAAGTCAAACAAATAAGATATACAAAATAACTCCCTTATGTTGTCTAGCATTTTTAAATCATTCCAATTAAATCAAATAAAAATAAAGTAAAATTAAGTTAAACAAAAACTCGTTATTAATCATTACTAATATTATTATTATTAGAAAGAAATTCAGGGTATTACAGGTATACCTTTCAAGGACTTGTTTTAAATGTGCCACCAACCTTCAACTTTCACCCTGCCGCCCCATATCATCTCTTTCTATATATATGGCCTTTAATCAAAATTCTTAAATGTTTATGATTTCTACAAAATCCTAACTTACTTTAAGTTGGGTTTTGTTATCCTAAATAAAATTTAATTAATATAAGAACTAATCCATGGATAAAAATCCATCATAGGCCCATTATATAAGGCCCATTAGCTCTTAATTAATTAACCTTATATGAGCTTAAGCCCAAAGCTTAAAGCCTCATTTTAATACTCACTTAAAGCCTATTTGTGTGTAATCCAAAAGGTTCGTAACATATCGACAATGAATTTAATTCAATATTAATTCTCTAATTTAACTTAATCCATATTCATAAATCAAGATTGGCATTTAGCAATGCATCATAACCATCCAAATGTGTAAGAATGATTAAAGTGCTTCAATCAAATGTATAAGAATGATTAAAGTGCTTTAATCCACCTTTGCATTGAATAATCTTACAATATAATTCAATAATTTCATAGTACTTTTATCCAAATTAATTCATAGAGCATAGATGCAAGTGTCAACTCTATAATTGAACTAATCATATTTGTTCTTGGTAATCGCATATAACATCTTGAATAAGATCTATGGAACACTTTGCATAATCTTCATTCATATAACCTTGGCCAAGGATTTCCATGTTAAAGCATATCAAGAATCATCAGGATAAGATCCTATGACATATTACCTTGGGCTTAATTCTTTATTAACAACTTATTTTCTTCATATGACTCTTACTATATCCAGTGACTATCCCTTGAGTGCTCCATGAATAAGAGAACATAAGATAATATCAAAGTATAACAATCCTATATAAGGTAATACACTGTTATCTCAAGTCTAAAGATCACGTCTTACATGATTATCATAAGAGTATTATTCATAGTAAAACATAGTTTCATCCGAAGTTCCTTAATTTAGCAGAATGAGCTAAAGTTTCAAATAAATAGACCATATCTAACTTGCGAGATTCGACGAGCTCACGTAAGAATAGAACTACACGAGAGCTGCCAGTCCCTTAATTGTTCAAGTTGACATCTATTATCGGCAAGCCTAATGCAAAAAAGAGTTATTTATCATGTTCGTTGCTTTACTAATCTCTTGGGTCTTATCATGAAGCTAGTCCTATCTATTTAACTCCATAGCCATTTTAATCCCTAAACAAAGCCCAACCCTTCTACATTTTCTACCTTCTAGAATTTCAAGCCTACAATCCTCATCAAATAACTTAATAGTTACTTCATCCATATGCCCATAGTTTGGACATAAGCCAACAAGACTATCATGCAATAACTGTGTAACAGATACAAACCCTTTACCTTTTAAGTTCATAACATAATCACCTAAAATCTTGTCACCTTTCTCCCTATGTTTGAATGAGTTATGACTTGTAACTTGTTTGCCTTTATCAACAAAGAAGGGAAGGGTTGAATTGGTGAATGTGAAAATGATTGAAAATTAAAAATTTGATGAAAGAAAGTGAAGGAGTAGAGAAGAAAGAACAACACATAATTTATAGTGGTTCGGGTATTAATCACCCTGCATCCACTCTCCAATCTCTAATTGGATATCCACTATATTCTAAACCAATTACAAAGGAGTTTTTCCAAGTTTACTCCAAAATTAGTATTTTGGCTCACACCAAGCTTTTACACTTGTGTTTTATGGCTTACACACAAACCTTTCAAGAGTTTTACCTAGGCTAACTCTCAAACCTAATCCCAAGTGTTTACGCTAACATTCAAGCATCACCATAGCATTCAAGCTCTTAAATAACAAAAAGTTTAAGAAATTAAATGCAAGAACAATAAGAATTAAAGCACCATAATTGTTGGCTTATGGAGGTTGTTGATCAACTATTGAAGACCATTTGAGGTGATTTTTATACCTTTGATATCTGAAAGAGCCATTACAAATAATCTTCAAAATATATACTAACTTTTGCTTTAAGATAGTGCACTAAATACATTATCAAAGTACAAATCATGGTCATGCTTCTTGCCTCGCGGTCGCGATTATTAAAATATCCACAACAACTATTTGACGTGGAAAACAGGGATAGGCTGCTTCAAAGATGTTCATTGGCGGTTTGTAACGATCACTTCCTATCATGAAATTTACGGTCATGCTTCTAAGGGTCGCGGTCGAGATTTTAAGCTTTGAAAGTTCAATAACCTTTGCCTCTTTTCTCATGATTTTCATGGTCACACTTCCCTAGGTGCGATTGCAATTTTCATCCTAAGAACTCTAGTAGCTTCTCGTAATGGTTCTTTTCACGGTCGTGCTTCTAAAGGGTGCAGTCATGCTTTTTAGGCAGATTTGACTCTTGAGAGCAACTCAATCTACTTGATAGATCATTAGTTATAGATTTAATTTGAGTGTCAAGATCAAAATTAGAGACTTTGCCCATATGATAAATCATCTAGGCTAACATAACCTTAGAACCCATTCCTGTTTCCCGCTCAGGTTCAACTACCTGATTCCTATCACCACTCGCCTTTCTCAGCCACCGATCACTACCTAGGCCCACTGCTCTTCAAACAGGAGCTTTTAGCTAAGCACCCTATTCCTTGGAGATATCTTCCTCCACCACAACAAAAAGATGATCACAGAATCGATCCAAGTGGTTCAAAATACCACATATTAAAGAAAACATCGAAAATCTCTCATATTTGAAATAAACAATACATTAATCACCTTGAGTTTTCCTAATACTTTTCCATCTCTTCAAGAGAAGGTGAACATTTAGACGAACTCTTATTTGCATAACATTCCCCAAAATCCAGTATTATTAGAGGCATCATATTCTACAAGCTAGGCAATGAAGTTGCCAATCTATTTGCCAATTGACTTAGACATGAATCCTATAGGCAAGTCATAAACCGGTACCTAAAAAATCAACATAGAAAAGCTTAATCTAACTAGCAACTTCCCTAGGCATTATCTTTTGAATAACCAACAAATGACTATTAAAAGTTCATGGACCTCCATGAATAACATGTTTCACATGCACTTGATAAAAAACTGGAAAAAGAGAAAATTAGTGGTGATTTCTGTAATGCTCGACCCTTTCCCGGCTTCCAAAGAGCAACCATCCTATGCTTCATGTTCTGGAAATTGAGTTTTTTCTTAATAAATAGTTTACCAACAAGATAAAGATTAAGTTAGTCTGAGATGCTTCTGAATTCCCACCTTCAATAACCAACTCTTCATCCTCATCATTTATAATGTTTAATTTTTCTAATTATTGATTCATGATGAAAGTAGTAAAAGAGTAATAAATAAATAAAGACTAATGCTAAAGTTCAATGGGAACAAAAACAACACTCTCTAGCTAAATCTACAAAACCTAATTCTCAATGTGGAGAAATAATTAGCTTGATGTTAATCCTTCAAAATTAGAAGGAAAAAGAAAACATTCAGTGATATTATTTTATCTTCATCAATTTATAACAAGTATTTCTTCATAATATTATTTCTTAAGCAAAATTGTATGATTAATTATAATATTCCAGTCAAGCAATTAATTTTTTCAAATCAGGAATCTTCTTCAGTTATAATGCGGATGATTCTTTGTAGGCTGCTATCAATTCCGAAATAAGAGTTGTTAATCGTCTTGACATAGGTAGATATCTTGGTCTCCCCAAGCTATTTGGTAGAAATAAAAAGTTTGTGTTTGGCTATCTTCGAGATAGGTTGTGGAGTAGGATTTTTAGATGGCATAATAAGCTTTTATCGTAGGTAAGTAAAGAGGTTCTCTTAAAGTTAGTGGCTCAGGCTATTTTATCATATTGTATGAATGCCTTTTTCTTCCTATCTCTCTATGTTACAAGCTTCAAAAAATTATGAACTCTGTTTGCCCTTATGAACCAAGAAGGGTGGGTGTTGAATTGGTTAATATGAGAATGGTTGCTACTTAAAAATTTGATGAACAAAAGAAAATAAGTAGAAGGGTAAAGAAGAATAAACAACATATAATTTATAGTGGCTCGGGTATTAACTAACCCTACATCCATTTCTCAATCTCTAATTGGGTATTCATTATACTCTAATTATAACACCCCAACTCAAACTTCCCATTGAATAGCAATATATATTTATATAACTTTATAAACATAATTTACTACTTAGTTACAATATAAAAAATACTGTAACACCCCAACTCAAACTTCCCATTGAATAGCAATATATATATATATATATATATATATATATAACTTTATAAACATAATTTACTACTTAGTTACAATATACATTCATATAATTTAAGTGGCATGACATACTTAATATATATAAGAAATATTTATACAGTAGTTTAATTCACACAAGTTCCCAAAATGCCCCAATGCTTTAGATAACTCCTCTGGCCCACCTGATAATATTGACCGATGGAAAAGAGCAATGCACAGCTAAGGATATCTACAACTGCACTAACCTGAAAAAAAAATTTGCTAAGGAATGAGCTAGCGACTCAATAAGCATTTAATTTACTAAACTATAGTATATTAGGCTAGAATTATCAAATCTTTATCAATACAGAAAATTATACCAACACTTAACTAACAATCACAAAATCAACCATTTCAGTTTATTCTCATAAACATATAATTTCATCTCACGTAATGCAAATAATCTCAAACTCAACCAAGTCAAATAATTCAATTCCACATTATTTCTATCAAATTAGGATCAGATGACTCATCCTTACATTTCCTCACATTTTTAAATTTCAGTAACCACTTGACAAGACTATCCGCCTACCGGGCCTTGCCATCTCACATACTCGGGTAGCTATCCACCCGGCTTTCCGATCACACAATATCCATACAAAAGTCATCAATCCTTAATCACAATCTTTTCACTTCACAACACATCACAATCAATTCACTTCACAACACATCACAATCAATTCACTTTATAACAAGCCAAAAACATAACTAATATCAACTCAGTCAACCAAGAAATTATCAAGTAATCAAATAGCAGTCCCTACTCAATATACACAAAGTTTAGTCTATTAAATACTTACCAAAAGTTATAGGATAATAAAGTAATCCTATTCTTTTTCTCTTACCACTTCCTTGCCTTTGGATGAACCTATTCACATATTCAATACAAATACAATTCAATCACAAGGCATAAATATATATATATATATTTACTATCAATAAAATATCACATTTCAACAAAATAACATATATTCTAGATATTAATATGATGCATGACATGAATGACAACAAATCAACATATTTGTTGATGAAGGCAGCTTGTAGGTACCGACTTAGAAATTACACCAAAACTTATGTACAATTAATAAAAATCTCATATTTTCCAGAATTACACTTCCATTTTTATAGAAACCATAGCAGAAAGAATCACTTCAAAATCATTGGTATAGAAATAGTTATGGCATTTTCTATACAGCTGCTCAAATTTCCATCTAAACAGAACAGTAAAAAGTTTCCTATTAAATGGCCAATCAAACGAATGAATTTTCTGATGAAACTCTCCAGATATAAAGTTAACATTCTAAAGTTTCTATAGACACTAATTTTACTCAATTTGGACTTCTCTAGCTCAAGTTGTGAAACACACAATTAGCAACAAATTTCTGAATTTTAAGTCTGATTTCTGCTTAAAACAGTTTCGGGCAGGCCATATTAAGTTCAACATATCTCACGCTATACTCAACCAAAAATTATGAAATTTTGCAGACATATACTAGATATATAAATGAACAACTTTAATGTTTAACTCTCTGCTTGGTTCAGCCTCTAAATGCCTCAAAATGTCAGCATAAAAACTAGATCACCTGCTGAACTAAAAACAGAGCAGCAGCAAAATCGAACCTCATAAGTTCCTACTCACTCACGAAATCATAAGTAAAAAATCTGCCCAGAAATTTCAGCTTCAAGATAACAAGTAAAAGCATGTTTACTCTTGATTAAACAATTCCAAAACACATAATCATCAACAATTTCATATCATTAACCCTAATTTACAGCAAAATCAAGCAATTAAAATTACTCACCTTTGTTTTCCTTGATTAAAAAAGCCCAAATCTTTCAAGCTTAAAAGAAGAATTTGATTTTCACTTACTAAAAGTTTTGTAGAGTTTGATTTGGAAAATTAAAGTTGAAGAAGGAAAGGAGAAAAATGAGAGAGACAAAGAAGAAAAGGAAATTGGAAAGCATACGTAGATAAGAACAAATGAAAGAGGTGGTATATTGGTGTAGAAATAGGTAAATTACAATTTAATCCTCTTTCTTTCTAACTTTCCAATTTAGTCCAAAATCATTACATTTCAATTAAATCAATATGTAACTAAATAATTTATTTATCTACCACATAATATAATAAAATAGATCATATATAATCATGATGCAAATGACATGTTTAATGACATGTTAATGAATATTAATTATTAATAAAAATAAATAAATAAATTTGGTTGTGACACTAATTCAATTACAATGGAGTTTTTCAAAGCTCACTTCCAACTTAGTGTTTATGGCTCACACTAAACTTTTTATACTTATGTTTTGTGGCTCATACACAATCCTTACAACAGTTTTACCTAGGCTAACTCTTAAGCTTAATTCCAAGTGCTTAGGCTAACGCTTAAACCTCACAAGAGCCTTCAAGCTCTTACAACAATAAAAAATATAAGAAATTGAATGCAAGAAGAATAAAAGTTAAAGCACAATAATTGAAGAATTTTGAAGGTTTTTTATCAATTATTTAAGACCATTTAAGGTGGCTTTTATACCATATACACCTTAAAGAGCCGCCATATACATTCTCGCAAAAACTCTCCAACTTTTGCTTTAAGACAGTGCACTAATTGCTCTATCAAAGTGCATATCGCAGTCGCGCTTCTTGCTTCGAGGTTTATATTCTTGAAGTATCCCCAATGGCTATCTGACGTGGCAAATAGGGATAGACTTCTTCAAAAATGTATGTTCGTAGTTTACAATTATCATGATTCTTCATGAAATTCACGGTCATGCTTCTGAGGGTCGCCGTTGCGATTTGGAGCCTTGAAAATCTAGTAGCCTCTACCTCTTTTCTCTTAATTTTCACGATCACACTTACCTGGGTGTGATAGCGATTTTCATACCGAAAATTCCAACAACTACCGACTTCAAACTTGTGCTTATCATGGTCGCACTATTAAGGGGCTTGATCGAGCTTCTCATACAAACTTGGCTTTAGGATTAAAGCTTTCTGTAGATAAACAACACTAGATAGATCATTAGTTCTAGACTTAATTTTAGTGTGAAGATCAAAATTAGAGACTTTAGCCATGTGATAAATCATCTAGGCTAATAATCTTCCCCTTATTGATTTTGAGAAAATAGATTGAGTTAGGAGATAGAGAAATGATTAAAGCAATTTAAAATTGAAATACTCCCGTTTATCCTTGTAATATAGTTTCAGCTCGTTTGTCTACTTGTTTGTTTAGGAAATATTTGATATTATCACAATTCTCCTTTACTTACCAATTATCTCTCCCTCACTGTCAAGATAAAAAATAAAAAAAGAAAATAACAAAAAGAGTATAATATATTAAGATTTCATTTAGTAATCAAAATACAAATATTGTAGGATTTAATAGATCATAAAGGCCCAAAGGAAGTACAAATTTAAGAGTGAAAAATAGAAAGCAGAAGATGAAGATAAAACATGAATTGCATTAGATGAATGAATGGCTCTAAATATTTGGGGAGTCACTAAATTCTCCTTCATATTCTTCTTCTTCACCACTCTCATTCTCAAAAAGTCTCCAAGAATCCGGATGACAAGGAGGAATTGCCATGGTGTTTTTAAATCTCAAGAGATCCTTATCAACATGTTTAAGAAGCCTATAGAATTCTTTAATCTTCTTGGCTTGCTTTGCCATGAAGATCATCATTTTGTCCCTTACGGTCACTCTTCCTTAAGGAACACTCGTCTCTTGTTCTACCCTTGCCTCCTCACTATGAGTTTCTTCTACTTCTTCTTCCTCTTTGCCCTTAATGTTCAATCTTACCCTTTCTTCACCTTTGCTTGCTCCAGTGTGGAGATAGCACTAATACCTAAAATTTCTTCACAAGAATCATATTCCATCTTTTTTATGACTTTGGATCGTAGAAAATATTAGAGGGTGATGTAATTAGAACTCATGGGTAGATGGTGCTTCAAATAGGCTAGATTTAAAGGGATAAGGAATTTGAAATAGTTTACTATCATGGACACATAGGAAGAAACCAAAATGCATCCACAAGAGAATTTTTCTAGGTGGAAAAAGTGGTCAATGAGAAAGTTGGATAAGCTTGTTATGGATTATACAATAGAGAATGCATAAATCCTTTTTATGTGATTTTCTAATTGCTAACACACCTACATGAATAGTGAGGGTGATGATTGTATGACAGGTCTAATGGATGAAGGAATTAAAGTGTTTGGCATTAAAATTGTTGTCAAGTTTGGTTTCTATTGAAATGGATTTTCAAGAATTTACAAGACTTACCTCTAGATTACCATGAGCCCACGACCTTGGAAGTTGAAGATGTTCCTAAAATCAACTCTTTTGAGAGATAACCTTTGTCCAAACATGTTAAATGCAATACTAAAGTAACGCAAACCTCCCCCATACCTCTTGTATACCTCTAAAGAACTTAAAAACTCAAAGTCAGTTCTTTACACCCATCCACATTTGGATAGACAAGTCTATCCATTTGGATATTGTTGAGATGCTTAAGGACATCTTTATAAACCTAGTTTTTTAAAGTCCATATTGAGAGAGGCTCTTGAAGCTTCAAACTTCTTCTTGGACAAAGTCTTGAATTTGTTTATTGCTTTTTGAGTTGTGCCTTTCATCTTTGTAGGAATATCAAGAGATGAAGCCAAGCTATCTTTGATCTTAGGCCTTACCCTTGCCCTTGTTACCTTAAGTAGTAGTCTTTTTAGGAGTCAATGATGAAATCAAATGAGAAATGTAGAGACGAAGAGGGTTTTGCTTGAAATTGTGGTATTAAAGAGAGAAAGTTCAAGTTTAAGAAAAGAAAGTATAATGCATATTGAAATGCATGAAACTATGAAGAAATATGGTATTCATAGCCAAAAGTGGGGTTAGATAACAGTAAATTTTTTGCAGGAATGCTCTTTGCGACCACGATCTATAGAGTGCAATCGCGAATTTTAAAATTATATCTAAATGACTAGTTTAACTAACGCGAGACTACAAATACCTGGGTGCGACCGTAAAAATGAATAAAAATCTGGCAGAAGTGAAGCCTCATTCCTTTTACTACATTTCATGACCGTGTCTGGACATCGCGACCGCGACTTTCAAAAATTTAAGAAAACCTTTAAAATTAAAACCATTTATGCCTTGCAACAATAATCCTCTTTAATATATAAATGGAAGTAAGGATAATGAATGCATCATTAAGATTCATAATTCATTTCTATTCAAATTTACATACACATAAAAGTAATCGACCATATAATTCATTCAAGGTAGTTTGCATTAAGCATACTAAGTTCTCTCTTAATAAACTTCAATCTTTCCTCATTTAGGGGCTTGGTAAAAATATCAGCCAATAGATTGGTTGTATTAATGAATTCTAATACAATATCACCATTTTGGAGATGATCTCTCAAGAAATAATGTCTAATGTCTAATATCTAATATGCGTACTCCTAAAGTGTTGAATGGGGTTTTTAGACAAGTTTATAGTATTAGTATTGTCACACTTATTGGGAATGTGACTAAGCACTTGACATAATCCTTAAGTTGTTATTTTATTAATAAAATTTGAGTACAACAACAACCCACCACCATATGTCTTGCTTCAACTATGGATGAGGCAACCTATACTTGCTTTTTACTAAAATGAGAGACTAAGCATTCTCCTAAGAAATGACAAGTTTTAGAAGTGCTCTTCTTATCTAAGAGACTACCCACATAACCAGCATCGAGAAGCCAATTATATCAAAAGATGTATCCTTTGGATACCAAAGACCTAGATGCATGGTGACATGTAAATATTTGAAGATTCTTTTAACAATATGTAAATGTGACTCTTTAGGACTAGATTGAAATCATGCACACAAACAAACATTATACATAATCTCTAGCCTAGAAGCTATAAGATAAAGTAAGGATCTAATTATTGATATGCTCATTGGTGTCTTGGCTATCTTACATCCTTCCATTCCAAACTTCTTGAGAAGCTCTTTGGTATATTGGGATTGGTTGATGAATATGTCATCCTTGCATTGTTTGATTTGTAATCCTAGGAAGAACTTGAGCTTTCCCATCATGCACATCTCAAATTCTCTTGTCATATACTTGAAAAATCCCTCACACAATGATTCATTAGTAGCACCAAATTCTATATCATCAAAATAAATTTGAACAATTAATGTATCATGTTTATGAGTTTCATAAAGCGAGTTGTGTCAATCTTTCCTTTTGAAAATATACTTTGCAAAAGAAATGTACTAAGTCTTTGATACCAAGCTTTTAGGGCTTGCTTCAAACCATATAAAGCATGATTTGAAAATTTAGGATGTTCAAAACTAGGGGGTTGTTCAACATACATCTATTCTTCAATAAATTCATAGTCAATGCCTTCCTCTTGATTGTAGCCTTTGGCTACCAATCGAGTCGTGTTCCTAGTGATGGAACCTTGCTCATCCAACTTGTTCCTATATACCTATTTATAATCTATAATTGGATGATCTTTGGGTCTAAGAAAAAGTTTCTAAACTTTATTTATCTCAAATTAGTTGAGTTGCTCTTGCATAGCAATCTCCCAATCTTAGTCATTAAGAGCCTCACTAATGGTCCTTAGCTCAATTTGAGAAACAAAACAAGATTATTATATAAAAGCTTAAATCACCTACAAAATGATGTTCATCTCCATTAATATCAAGCTTCTCAAAATCACCTACAAAATGATCAAAAGAACCTTTCCATGTTCAAGTGTATTAGATTCATCAAACACAACATTCATAGACTCAACAACTATAGTTTTCTTATTAAACACCCTATAAACTTTACTAGAGGAGGAATAACCGAGAAAGATACCTTCATCTATTTTGGATGAGACTTTTTCAAGATTGTCCTTGCTATTTAAAATGTAGCATTTGCAACCAAATATTAAAGATACAAAATCTTGGGCTTTCTTCCATTCCTTAGCTCATAAGAAGTTTTGTTTAGAATTTTGAAAACTCTATTAATTATATAATAAAAAGTGTTGATGGCTCTTGCTCAAAAGTATATAGGTAAGTCATACTCATTGAGCATAATCCTAACCATCTCATTAAGAGTTCTATTTTTTCTCTTTACAACACCATTTTATTGAGGTATTTTAGGGGATGAAAAATCATGTTAATTCTATTTTCATCATAATAAGTTTCAAATATGACATTTTCAAATTCTTTTCTATGATCACTTCTTATTTTGGAAATAGAAGAGCCTTTATTATTTTGAACTTTTCTTACAAAAATTTTAAAAGCTTCAAAGGCATCATTTTTATGAGCTAGGAAACTAACCAATATGAGCTAGGAAACTAACCAAGTAATCTAAGAGTAATAATCTACAGGCACAAATACATAATATTTTCCTCCTAAACTAGTAACTCTAGTAAGACCAAATAATTCATGTGAAAAGTTGTTGAAGAGGTTTAGATGTACTTAAAAACATTCTTAGTTTTGAAGGATGCTTTGTGTTGCTTCCTCATTTGGCAAGGTCCACAAGTCTTGTCCTTTTTTAACTTCACCTTTGGTAAACCAACTAACAACTAAACCTTTTTGAGGCTATGAAGTAATTACATGCTTGCATGTCTTAGCCTTCTATGCCATAACCATGACTCTTCATTAATGGACATAAGACACTAAAAAGATTCATTAGAAATTTTATGTAAGTTAATTGTGTAGGTAAGCACCTGTTTTTTAGATCTAGATATCGTGAAAACTATAAAAAATTTGTTGATGAAAGTTACTACTTCTCCCAAGTCTTGAGGAGTTGAGGACACTCAAATCATAGCTAGGTTGCGAATAATTAAACTAAAAATTAATCTTTGAAATCAATTTGAACTAAATTGATGGAAAAAAATTAAGTTTACAGGGTGAAATTGAAAAATCTAAAAGTTCAAGGGTCAAATTGCAAAACTTTTGAAAATTGCGAACTTAGATCCAAACTGCTTTTCACAGTCCCGATTGACTCTAATTTTGAATTTTAGTGTTGTTTTGAGGTATTTCATTTTAAAATATCAAAAATAATTAAAATACGTCTTCTAGAAGGTTTTATTAATAATTATTAGGATTGTGAATAATTAAACCAAAAAATATCTTTTGAAATCAATTTGGACTCAATTGATAGAAAAAATTAAATTTACTAGTGAAATCAAAAAATTTGAAAGTTTAAGGGTCAAATTGCAAAATTTTTGAAAAATGCCAACTTAGAGCCACTCTCCTCTAGACATTCCCAATTGGATCTAATTTCAGATTTTATTGTCATTTTAGGATATATTCCACTTAAATGCCAAAACTAATTAAAAAACGTCTTCTAGAAAGTTTTATTGATATTCATAAATATTTTTCATGGTTTATTCAATATTTATCAATAGTTATGATTCCATATATTTTTGATAAATCCAAAAAATTATTATTAATTATTGGTGATTATCAATAATTAAAGAGATATATATCCAGGCCTTTAGGATTTCTTCCATTCTTCTTTATAAATAGAAAAGGAAAACCTAAGCTAAAGAGGTTGGCAATGATCAGTAAAAAACACATTAAGTTATTTGAGGCAACATACAAAAACTCCAAAAAATCAAATGCATAGCCAAAAACATTATGCATTCTTATCCAATCTTTGATTCAATCTCCTCCTCTACTCCCGAGACTCGAGAATCTGCACATTACGGTGACAACCTGAAGGTTCCCAAATCTATTATCACATCATTATCTCCTTCTTTTTATAATTCTTTATGATTAGTGATTTGAGCTATATTTTTATATTGATTTTACCTCAAATAGAGTTTAACTTGTTTATCTAGAGCCTGATTTTCAGTTCTTTTAGACACTTGGAAGATATTACAAGGCAAAGATGTATTTGGAATAAAAAGCATGAGAATCAGGAAAAGAGAATATATTTTTATCAAGTTTTGGAGTCGCCTAAACTAGTAACTCTAATAGGCTAAATAAATTCATATGAATTTGTTGAAGAGGCCTAGATGTACTGAAAACATTCTTAGGTTTGAAGGATGCTTTGTGTAGCTTCCTCATTTGGCAAGGTCCACAAGTCTTGCCTTTATAAACTTCACCTTTGGTAAACCAGCTAACAACTCAACCTTTTTGAGGCTATGAAGTAATTTCTTGGTTGCATGTCATAGTCTTGTATGCCATAACCATGACTCTTCATTAATAGACATAAGATACTTAAAAAATCCATTAGTGATATTGTGTGAGTTAATTATGTAGATAAGCACCCGTTTTCTCAATCTAGATATCAAGAGAATTACAAAAAATCCGATGATGAAAGTTACTACTTCTCTCAAGTATTGTGGAGTTAAAGAGAGTCAAATCGCAGTTAGGTTATGAATAATTAAGTTTACAGGGTGAAATTGAAAAATCTAAAAGTTGAGGAGTCAAATTGCAAAACTTTTGAAGATTGCAAACTTAGATCCAATCCGTTCTACACAGTCCCGATTAGCTATAATTTTAAATTTTAGTGTTATTTTGACATATTTTTCATCTTAAAATACCAAAAATAATTAAAATGCATCTTCTAGAAGGTTTTTATTGGTAATTATTAGGATTGTGAATAATTAAAATAAAATCATTCTTTGAAATCAATTTGGACTAAATTGATAGAAAAAATTAAGTTTACAGGTGAAATCGAAAAATCTGAAAGCTTAAGGGTCAAATTGCAAAACTTTTAAAAATCCCAACTTAGAGCCACTCTCCTCTACACATTTTTTATTGGCTCTAATTTCGTATTTTAGTGTTGATTTGGGGTATTTTTCCAATTAAAATGCCAAAACTAATTAAAATACGTCTTTTAAAAGGTTTTATTGATAATTATTCAAAATTTTTAAATACTTTTCATGAATTATTCAATATTTATTGCTCAACATATTTTTGATAAATCCAAAAAATTATTATTAATCTGAACTAATTAAACTACTTCTCCCAAATCTTGAGGAGTTGAGGACACTCAAATTACAGCTAGGTTGTGAGTATTTAAAGCAAAAAATAATCTTTTAAATTAATTTGAACTAAATTGGTAGAAAAAATTAAGTATACAAGGTGAAATCGAAAAATCTAAAAGGTCAAGGGTCAAATTGCAAAACTTTTAAAAACGGCGAACTTAGATCCAATCGGCTCTACACAGTCCTGATTGTCTCTAATTTTGAATTCTAGTGTTATGTCGATGTATTTTTTATTTTAAAACATTAAATAATTAAAATGCGCCTTCTAGAAAATTTTATTGATAATTATTAGGGTTGTGAATAAATAAACAAAATATCATTATTTGAAATCAATATGGACCAAATTGATAGAAACCATTAATTCTATGGGTGAAATCAAAAAATTTGAAAGTTCAGGGTCAAATTGCAAAACACTCGAGAAATGCCAACTTAGAGCCACTCGCCTGATTGGCTCTAATTTCATATTTTAGTGGCATTTTGGGTATTTTTCACTTTAAAATACCAAAACTAATTAAAATACGTCTTCTAGAGGGTTTTATTGATAATTATTCAAAAATTTCAAAATGCTTTTCACGTTTTATTCAATATTTATCAATATTTATCGGTCAACATATTTTTGATAAATCCAAAAAATTATTATTAATTATTGATAATTATCAATAATTAAAGAGACGTATATCAATGGTTCTAGGATTTTTTCCATTCTTCTCTATAAATAGAAAAGGAAGCCCTAAGCTAGAGAGGTTAGTGATAGGTCATAAATAGTTATACTTATTGTGTTTAATTCTCTTACATTTTGATTGGATAATGTGCTTAGTTGTGGAAATTGTGTTTATTCTGATCTAGATGGTGAAATATCAAAGATTGAGTGAAATTCAACCAAAAGACTTAGTTTTTGACAAGTGATGCTTTAAAACATGTCTTTTAGCTGAATTTCACTCAATCCTTGATATTTCACCATCTAGATCAGAATAACCACAATTTCCACAACTAAGCACATTATCCAATCAAAATGTAAGAGAATTAAACACAATAAGTACAACTATTTATGACCTATCAAATTCCCCCATACCTAATTTATGCTTGTCCTCAAGCATACCTCAATTCAACATACCAATTCTCCTCTCTACTTTCTTTTTATCTCTTTTAATCTCCACAAATACCAAATAAGTTAAACATACATCAATGAGTTAAAAAATAATGACAATCAAGAGAGTAGCACTCATAGGATAAATTTTGTAAAAAGGACAAGTATCTCACTAATTCATCAAAATCAAAGCAACGAGACTTAACACCCTAACATGGTTTCAATCAATACTCTCAAAGTTTTAGGGTGCATTTACTCTCAGAATCAAAACATAGCATGTTATTACCATAAGCTTGCTAATAAATCAAGTTTCCACCACTATACATGAATTAGATACAAAAATCAAAGGGACTTTATAAGGGTTGTAATGGGGCTTAGAAAAGGGTATATGATAAAAGAAAAAATTAAAGTGTTTCACAATTAAGACAAAAAAGTTAGTTACCCGCATGATAACTATGCCACATAACCATAAAACACACTATAAAAACTTTGAAACTTATTCCCACATCTTATATTAGCACTAAAAACTTTGGAGAAATAACATGTAACAATTCAATTCAATATATTTGATCAATACTTCTCCGATTACCCTCTTTTATGAAAGGAATAAATATCAACTTTCTTTCTCTCCCTTTCTTCCTTTTGTTTCCCTCTTCTTTTTTTTTTCTTTCTTTTTCTTTTTTTTTTGTTTTGTCTCTTTTTTTTTTTCATTTGTACCATGCAACACTTCCCTTTTTATCTTGACAAGGGTAGAAAAATAGAGGTAGCAAACGGAAGGTCTTGGGTTAAAAAACATGTGTTAAAAAACAGAAAAAAAAGAGAATGGAAAATAGGCTCAAAGTGGCTAACTAAAAGGAAAATCAACAGGTTAGGTATTTTAAGAGTCTAAGAATAGGTTAATCCTAATTGCTCTTTTCATATTAAAGCATCAATCTAAGGATGTGGTCTTAACGTGCATTCGGAAGCAAGTTCTAGAATAATCATACTAAGTTTGATAACACTCAATAAAAAATTAGAGCAAAATATAACGAATTGCTCTTTGGCTCAAAAGCTCACTTGAATGTTCAAATTTGTATCAAGTCTTGCGCATTTTTCAATCAATAAACTAATGAGATACCATCAGATAATTTTAAAGAAACACCAATCATGCTTATCCCTTTCATGCATTAAAACTCAAACCAAAATGAATATCTAACTTACATAGTATTCTAGGTTATCAAAACAAAACTCAAGGCTGCAAAAGAAAAATTAGCACATATAAATTAAAGCATACCTAATTATAAGCATAAAAAAAAATTACTTCTAAAAATATTTTCAAAAAGAAAAGGAAATCATGTAATTATCATATTCCTCCCCCACACCTAAACTATACATTGTCCTCAATGTATCAAAAAGAAAATGGCTAACAAAAGAAATGAAAAGAAATATGAAACTCCCCTGATTTGCGAGCAACTAGGATTGAATAATCAATGGTGATGGTGGGAAAGGAGGTAGAACCGCCCAGTGAAAATAGGAAGTTTTGGTGATGGCTGCTGCAAAAGAAAATAAAACGTTGGTGGCTGCTGTAAAATAAAACTTTCTTTCTTTTACTTCTTCTTTTTATTTTTTTTGGTTCCATAATAAATAAATAAGAAAAATAAATCAATAAATAAAAATAAAAAAATAAAGAAAATGAAGTAGAGAAGTCAAAATGAATTAGAAGATGTTTTGAAACAAGGCATGGTCACGCCTTATAAGAAACGAGCTTCTGTAAAAAAAAAATGAACGTCAAAACAAAACAGAAAGTGTTTTGAAACAAGGCGTGGTCACGCCTTATAAAAAACGAGCTTCTCTAACTTTAAGTGCAGTTTTCAAAACAGAAGATATTTTAAAACAAGGCGTGGTCACGCCTTATAAGAAATGAGCTTTTGTAACTTGAAGTGCATTTAAAAAAAAAAAAAACAGAAGATATTTGGAAACAAGGCGTGGTCACGCCTTATAAGAAACGAGCTTCAACAGTTTTTAAAACAAAACAGAAGATCTTTGGAAACAAGGCATGGTCACACTTTATAAGAAACAAGCTTCTGTAAAAAAAGTTCAGTTAATGCTTCTGGAAGAGCTGTAAAAGGCGTGGTCATGCCTTATCGAAATTAGTCTCCTGCCAAAAAAGAAAATTGAACTTCTTCATTAAAAAAAATTAGAAAATAAAATAAATTAAGTGAAAAAATAAAAAGTATAAATAAAAATAAAGAAATCATTTGGGTTGCCTTCCAATAGCGCAATTATTTAACGTCGTCATGCTCAAGGGAATGATGAAACATTTGAGTCATCCGAATAAGTGGAGTGATCCAAAGGAAAACTAAGGAGACATGGAGCAATTTCACCCTCATGGAAGATCTTCAATCTATGACCATTCACTTTGAAAATTTTATCCGAATCCAAGCTTTTAATTTCCACTGCACCATAGGAAAATACATTAGTAACAACAAATGGGCCGATCCATTGAGAACAAAACTTATCAGGTATAAGCTTCAATCGAGAATTATATAATAATACTTTTTGACCAATCTCATAATCAATTCCTTCTAAATTAGATTGTGCACCTAATTCTTGCTCATCACTAACACTTTCTTTTGCAAATACTTCCTGCACAATTAGATCAATTACATCAATATGGCAAAGAGAATGTACATTATTAGGATATTTCATTGCATCAAAATATTAAATTTAACAATCTCTCCATCAGACTCTACGGAGAGAGTACCCTTATCTACATTAATCTTTGTCTTAGCAGTTTTCATGAATGGTCGTCCTAATAAAATCGAAGCTGATTTTGATGAAGAATTACCATCCATTTCCAAAATGTAAAAGTTGACAGGAAATATGAGCTCATTAACCTGCACCAAAACATCTTGAACAACTCCAAGGGGATGAATATAAGAATGATCAGCTAATTGAATCACTACATCAGTCTTTTGCAAGTCATTTAGTTTCAAATCTTGATAAATAGAAAATGGCATGACATTAATGGAAGCTCCCAAATCTAATATGGCACGCTCAATTTTCGTATTACCAATAACACAAGGTAATGAAAACATACCTGGATCCTTGCATTTTTCTAGCATATTCTTTTGCAAGATAGCCAACACATTTTTACTTACCACCACTTTTTCCTTTTCCTTCATCCTTTTTTTATTTGTGCACAATTTCTTCAAGAACTTTGCATATTTAGGAATTAACTTGATAGCATCAAATAATGGGATATTTATCTCTACCTTCCTAAATGTATCCAAGATCTCCTTTTCTTACTCATCTTCTTTTGGCTTAGCTAATCTGCTAGGAAAAGGAGGTAATGGAGTGTGAGATGAAAGAGATAGAGGAGGATCGAATTTTACCCCACGTGATGCTTTAGAGGAAGCTTCTTCTTCCTTTTCCTTGCTCGGTTCATGATGTGCGTAAAATACACACATCTAAATGGAGTTTTTTAAGATTGATTTTACGGACATTTGGATGTGAATTGGTCTCAACACTCACCTTATACATATGTTTGTGTGCATTAGGTCCAAAAGAGGTCAAAGGATGAAAAAGGAAAGAATTGGAGCATAATTGGACGTCAAAGCTGCCGAAACGAGCTAAGTACGAGCATGAGGAAGCTGAACATGGCCATGTTGATCTCAACACTAGCCGTGTTCTCAACACGGTCACAAACATGGGCCGTGTTACTAACACGGGGACAAACACGGCCGTGTTGGACATTAAAGAAGAAGTAGTTTTTAGGGAGCACGACCACAGAGAGTAACACAGCCAGGAACACCAGCCCGTGTCCTTAACACGGCCATGGAACACGGCCGCGTTGGAGGCGACAGAGGGTATTAATTATAAGAACGAAAAGAAGAGAAAAAAGAGAGGCTAGGGTTAGAACGTCCCAAACCCTAATTTTTCTTTCTCTAAGGGTTTTCTGAGCTGAAACCAAGGGAAAATGAGACTTGGATCAAGGTTTCAATCAGATTTCCTTGAAGGATCGAAGATTGGGCAAGGTTCGTTGATTGATTTTCAAATCGAGCAAGAGGAACAAGAATCGATTCAATTGGAGCAAAAGGATTTGGGGCTGTTTACTCTCATCTAAGGGAGTAATCGGATTTTCTCTACCTTTTTACTTATTGTTGTAATTGAATTCTTGTTTATTTTGAGAATGAACATGATTAGCTAGATTGATTAAATCCATTGGGATTTCTTTACTATGTTGGCTTGATATTATATTGTTGGATTGTTCGAGTTGGTTTTGTATTCTTCTTGTTTTCAGTATTAATAAGATTATGCATTATTCATGAGACGTTTTGAATTGTGATGTTTAGATTGCTTTATGAGATTGAGAAATCCGTTTGGCAATTGGAATTTTGAATAGCAAGAACTGGTTAATAATCTCTTAGAGATAAGGATAATTGACTAGCCGGATTAAGAATTAACAAAGCTTAATAGAGGCGGATTAAAGCTTAATGCTAATTTAAGAATCAATCGTTAGGAAGAGATTCCAACTTTAGGTTATTAGGTTTAGGAATTCGGTTATCTCGAGAGAGAAACCGAATTCGGTTAAGAATTCATCCATGGGTAGCATAATTAGACTCACCGATCCTTTATCTTTTACTCGGTTGCCAACTAGTTTAGATTCCCTTTGGGTTTTTCTTCTTGTCTTGATTATTTCGTTTATCAATCACTCTTGCATCTCCTTTAAGACTTAGCTTGTAGTTAATAGTTAGTTTAGAATTTATTCATCATCCATTTTAGGTTAATATAACAAAGAACAAAGGAGTAACTCTGGGCTTTCGCTTTCCCGAGGAATACGACCTTGATACTCGCCATTAGTGCTAGACTGCATCGATAGGTACACTGCCTTAGATTGTAGCTAACACGAGTAGCACCCATCAGTTCACTTCCCTTAAGTGGAATCGACCCTGAAGGAATCTCCTTTCCACTTCTTAGAAAAATTGCACTAACATTCTCCTTTGGATTTATCTCTGGTTATGAAGGTAGTTTTCTAGAATTTTGAGCCTTCAATTTACTAACCGACGTAGCCAATTGAGTAATTTGATTGCCTAAATTCTGAATGCTTGACCTTGTTTCCTGTTGAAATTGAAGAGCATTGTTAGCAAGATTTTTAACAATATCTTTCAAAGACATACCTGAATTTGAAGCTTGAGGTTTTTGGAGAACTTGGGGTGGTCTAACGAAATTCTGGGAAGGATAATTTTGTTGTCCTCCTTAGTTTCCATATCTTAAATTCGGGTGATCTCTCCATCCAGGATTATAATCATTGGAAAAAGCGTCATACTTCCTTTGAGGTTGACCAGTAAATCTTCCTAGAGCATTAGCCTCTTGCATCGAGTCTTGTTGCAATGTTGGGCACATATCGGTGGGATGTCCTTGAATTGAGCATATTCCACAAACTTTTTCCATTTGCAATTGCCCTACAGCCATTTGACGAACAAAAGTAGTTAAATCAGAAATTTGATTTTCAAGATTTTTAGTGCTTACCTCATTAACTCGCCTTGTAGCTCCATAAGCTCTTGTACCAAATTGCTGAGAATTTTTAGCCATGTTTGAAATCAGTTGCTTGGCTTCTTCAGGTGTCTTGTCTACCAAAGCTCCACCACTTGTTGCATCAATCATACTCCTATCCATTGGCAACAATCCTTTATAGAAGTATTGGATTAAGAGTTGCTAAGAAATTTGACGATGTGGGCAGCTAGCACACAGTTGCTTGAACCTTTCCCAATACTCATACAATGTTTCTCCAGTGAACTGTGTTATGCCACAAATTTCTTTTCTGTTGTTGGCAGCTCTTGTTGCAGGAAAAAACTTATTTAAGAACAATCTTTTCATCTCATTCCATGTTGTTATTGAACCGGAGGGTAGATAATAGAGCAAATCTTTTGCTTTATCCTTCAAAGAAAAAGGAAAAGCTCTAAGATTTATTTGCTCTTCGGTCACACCATGTGGCTTCATTCTAGAGCATACAATATAGAATTCTTTCAAGTGTTTATGAGGATCTTCACCTGCACATCCATGAAAAGAAGGGAGTAAGTGAATTAAGCCAGATTTTAATTCAAAATCAATTGCAATATTAGGAAATGTAATGCATAAAGGTTGTTGATTCAAATCCGGCGCGGCTAGCTCATTAAGAGTTCTGTTCGCCATATTTTCTGCAAATTCTTGAAAAATAGATGTGTCATCAATAGCCAAATCTATCTCCAATTCCTCTATGAGACAACTTTTTCTTTGCCTAGTCTTCTTTCTTAATCGACGCGCTGTCTTTTCAATTTCAGGATTAAACTACAAATCAATATCTTGAGAAGAACGAGTCATAAACAAATAAATTAATCAATAAGAAACTAAATTAGGTTCCCTGGCAACGGTGCCAAATTTGAACGGGTTGTCGAAGCCTTTCAAAATAAATTATTGATTTTCTTAAACTAATTTGTAGAAAAAAGTGAAAGCAGGTCGAATCTCAAGGGAACCGATGTGGATAGCTTCTCAAAGTAAAATAAAAATGGAGGGATTTTGAATGTTTGAATCAAAATTATAAATAAGCAGGAAAATAATGAAGGCTGAATATTAAAGTATATAGAAAATCAATCTTAACAAATTTCCAATTCAAGAGTGCTAATTCCATCCAATTGTAATCATGATCATAGGCTAAAATATCAATTCTTCTAATCAAGCACTTAGTCTACTTATTCGAAAAAGCCGTAACAAGTGTAATTCTTCTAATATAATTGACTCAAACCCAACATCCAAATCAAAACTCACCATTAGTTAACTGGGCACGATAGCATTCCATATCAACTTAATGATAGCATTAAGAATAATGAGAATGACTAAACCAATATTAATTAATTAAGATAACTGCAATTGAATTAATCTTGTTCCTTTATTTCCCTATAACCTATCATGCAAGCTATGTAATTCGAATAAGCTGCAATCACACACACATGAGTCAGCTCCTTGCTACTTGTGTCAATCGTTCATGATAATTATGGATCACAAACTCAAAGTTTAGCAATAGAAAAATCAATATCAAAGTTGAGTCATCAGTTCAATCAATATCAATAATTCATAAATAATAAAAATAAGAAATAAAGAATACTTGAATTAAATAAGAATTCTGTTAAGCACAAAGTCTCACAAAATCACAATTGGAATTTATTTACTCTTGAATTAGAAACTAAAAACTTAGCCACTCATGGTGGAGTAAGAATTCACCAGAATTGTAGAGAATAGAAGAATAATAAGAATATCAAGTATCCAGCCCTCCTTTACTTGGTAGAAGTAGCCTCCTTATATAGGAAGTTAAACCTAAACCCTAATAAGAGAATCCTTATTAAAAAGAAGGATAAGATAAAGAGTAATCTAAACAAATTAAAATTAAAATACATGTGAGAAAGTTCTCTTTATCCAACACTTCCCAAAAGAAAGGAAAATTAACTAAAGATGGGTCCACCACAAATTTATCTCTGAAAAATTCGAAGCTCTCTTTTGGAACTTTCAGCAGCTCATACGCCTTATTGAAAATGATCTTCTGCCCAAATTTTTGCTCTTCCTTCAAAAAACTTAGTTTTTAACAAGTGATGCTTTAAAACATGTCTTTTGGCTGAATTTCACTCAATCCTTGATATTTCACCATCTAGATCAAAATAAACACAATTTTCACAAATAAGCACATTATCCAATCAAAATGTAAGAGACTTAAACATAATAAGTATAACTATTTATGACCTATCAATTAGCAATGATCAGCAAAGAACGCATTAAGTTTTTTAAGGCAACATACACAAACTCCATAAAATCAAACGCATAGCCAAAAATATTATGGATTCCTACGCAATCTTTGATTCAACCTCCTCCTCTTCTCTCGAGACTGGTGACAACCTGATGGTTTCCAAATCCATCAACACATCATCATCTTCTTATTTTTATGATTCTTTATGACTAGTGATAAGTGCTAAAGACACTTACTTTTGAGCTATATTTTATTGATTTTACCTCCAATTGAGTTTAATTTATTTATTTAGAGTTTGGTTTTTAGTTCTTTTAGAAACTTGGAAGACATTACAAGGCAAAGAAGTATTTGGTATGAAAAAGCATGAGAATCGGGCTAAGAGAATACATTTTTATCAAGATTTAAAGTCTCACATGGGCATGAAACACGAAGCACACGCCCATGTGGCTTTTTCGTGTGGGTCGAGTAAAATGGCAGATTATGGAAGAGCATGACACGGGAAGATGGCATGCCCGTGTGCCTTCCCGTGTCACCCAGTCAAAATAGGCGGAATATTCATTGGGTTCACATGGGTAGTTCACATGCCTATGTGCCCTCCTGTATGACTTAGAAGATGGAGTTTAGCCATGAATACACTTGGGATGTCACACGGCCATGTGGTGCTGTGTGATCCCTATGTCAATTATGAAAATAAGCTATTTTAAGGAACCTTTAGGGTTATTTTGAGCAAAGGCCATCATTCTCTTATTTCTAGAGAGAGAAACACTTAGAAAGCTCATTTTCCTTTCATTTTCTTAGGATTTTATTAGGTTTTTTTCAAGGAAGTATATTATTTCCACCTTTGTTTTCCGAGATTGAAGATTGAAGATTTTCATCTCTACTTATTCATGAATAGTTTGAGATATTCTTTCCCTAATCTTTATTTCTTTATTTGCAATGCATAGGAACTAATCTTCTTACTAGTTGGGTTTCATGAACCCTAGTTTGTATTACATGGATCGATTCAAAGTTAATACAATTATATATTTTCTATGAGTTATTTTGTTCCTTTAATTGCTTAATCATCTATCTCAATTGATAAGTCAATGTAGATTTGTTTTCATAAATTGATTAGAGATAACTATTTATGGAATGGTCACATCTTAGGTGTCAGCACCTATTTTTTGGATCTAGATATTAAAAAAATTAAGGAACACCCAATGATGAAAGTTATTGCCTTTCTCGAGTCTCAAGAGATTGAAGAGGGGCGAGTCTGAGTAAGGATTAAGAATAATTGGACTTAAAATTACTTTTTTAGAATCAATTTGAACCCAATTGAGAGAAAAAGAAATAAGTTTGCGGGGTGAAACGACGGTTCTTACAAGTTAAGGTACTAAATTGTTAAAATTTTTAAAACTTTCACCCCTTGGAGCCAATCGGCTCTATGAAGAGCCGACCGGCACTACATAGTGCTAATTGACCATTTTCTGAAATTGAATGCCGTTTCATGCATATTTTCAAGCTAAAACGCCAAAATTGGTAAAAAAGAAATTTTTAGAAGGTATTTATTATAATTATTGGAAATTTTTAAAAATATTTTTATAATAACTTTTTGAATATAAAAGATTTAATTTCATTTTATTGGATATTAATCTAATAAAGGAAATGGATAATCGATAGTTAATTTTCAAATAATTAAATATTTATATGTTTTTCTAGGGTTTCCTAACCCTGCTACTATAAATAGAACATGCCACTTAGGCTTAGAGTTAGCGACATTCCTCGAGGTATTCATTAAGCTGCACTCTAAAAATTCAATCTTTGATACAACTGCTTCCTCGTCTCTTGAGACTAGCAAAACAACAACCTGTAGTGACAACCTGAGGGTTCCCATATATCCACATCATCAACATCCTTTTCTCAACTAGTTCATTTATGTTTATTTATGAAATTAGAAACATGATTAGATTTACCTTTTCTCTACCTTTTTTGAATGAACAAATATGATTCATATGATTAGATTAGGACTTCTTTCCATTTAACATGGTGATTTTATTAAATTTTGAATACGATAATAGGAACATGTAGTGTTTTGAATAAGATATTATGATTTTATTAGATCTTGAATCTTACTAGTTCAATGATAGTTATAATTAATTTTTGTTTTTTTCCATTAGATTTCTAGGATTGCATGATTAAAATTAGAATCTGCCTTAAAATACCATATTTGTTGATACTAAGTTTGATTTCTAAGGTTTATATATCTTTTAGGTCTTCTTTATTAAGTTCTTTTTTATGTTTTTAATTGTATTTTACACATTTTAATAGTTTCTTTGTGCACGTAAAAATCGGCTTTTGGACGTGGAAAATTGAGAAAACTCGTAAAACAACCATTCAAGCCTCTTAGAGCCGATGCCCCTGTCCAATTGGCTGTGTGCATTTTTGGGCAAATTTTTAAGTTTTGTGTAGTTTCCAGTGATTTTATGCACTATATTTAGTATTTAGGTGTCTTTCTTTCGTTTCTTTAGTTGTAGGACGAGTTGTAATAACTAGATTTACTTTCTGCACATTATTTCTTGCCTTATTTTGGATGGATGCCATATATATGTTGTGTGATTGCCTACTTAAAACTGGACATATATAGACATTAGGCCTTAAAATTGGATTTGACATGAAGATTGTAGTCAATTAGGTTAATTAATTGTAATTGAGCTTAAATTTTAAAATCAACATAGATTTAGCGGACTTTGCCATGTTATTAAATGAATTAATTGGATCATATTAGATTTAAGATCACTTAATTGGGCCTTATAATAAAAAGTAGTCCATTTAGGTTTAAAGGCTGGAATCCAAAGCATAATTTATAATTGAGCTAGACTAGGTAGGCCTTGTACATAATTAACTAGTAAATTAGGTTAATAAACTTTGGACATGGGTTGAGTTTAATTAAATGAGTTAGACTCAAGTGGACCTCACATGTTGTATTACTTAATTTGTAAAAATATAACTCTTGTATTTATAAGGAATAGCCCGTTAAATAATAAAATTAAAAATAAAGATACACAAATAAGGAAGTTGGCTTCCAAACCATCTCTAGATTTGTGGCGTAATGTCATGAAACTTAGGCTTAGAGGTTAGCCAAGTCGCGCGACACTTAGTTAACTTGCTTGTCAAAGTTGAACTAAGTAAGCCTAGATGTGAGTTGGAAGGGATTTTAGGTGAGCAAAGTAGGAAGCAAGGGTTTAGGACTAGAGTAGAGTAGATAGTTAGGAGCGCTTGAGCTTGAAAGTATGGAGAGCTTTATTGATGTTTCCAACCTTCTTTATAAGTATATAGAGTGGCCTTTATATAGGCTTTCCACCTCCTTAACATGTGGCTAGGATTAGTTCATCTAGAATTTTCTACAAACATCACATGTACATGGCTTTCTTAGGAAGCTACTCTATTTACACAAAAGCATGGGAATTTTCTGGAAGGCAGCCTTCCTTACTCCTTCATGGGAAGCTTCTAGGTAGCTCCTTGGCTTGGCTTGGCAGCACACGGCCTTACATCATTCCAGCATCTTCTAGTGTCTTCCCTTGCTTCCCTAGGCAGCACAATTGGGCTAGGCTGCAGCAGCCCACTCTTGGCATATGTTGGGCATATTTCTACCCATGGACAGGCCTTGCTTTGCCCAAGATGAGGCGGGCTGTGAGAGTAATCTTCCTTATGGAATCGAGAAATGTTACTTTGAATTATTCGGGTGGTGACTCCCATCTCCATGCTGGTTCTGTGACTAGTTAGCATGTTCTCGATTAGGTTAAAAAGCCTTATAGTGTCGTAGTCGCTAAAGACACTTGGGTGCATGCTCAAAATCGCTACCCACAGTGGCGACTCCACTAGGGATAAGAGAAGCTTATTCTAATGTATCTTTTTTTTTAATTTTATTATTTAACTAGTAGTTCTTGCATCACTACACCATTTTCACACATTGTACACTTTAGTCTCTCTAGCCCTGATGGTGTTGGTTAGCGATTCTTTAGTTCCACTTGAACTTTGGGATTGCCATACTAGCTAACCATCACTCATAAGTAATGAGTGAATTTCCTTCGTTGCATGGACCCTTGAGCGGGGAGATGAGCCAAAGAAGAGCATCTTTTATTTGTGGGACCTTTTATCCTTACCCAACACTCATCTCACAGTAATGACGATAGTAATCTCCTCTAAGAATCCTATTGCTTGATATTTGAGATGTTTCTCCTTATTATTAGGAATTGAAATTAAAACATAAGGAAAGGCGCAATGGAAGCAATTTAAGATTTTTCTTAATTCCCAGCAAGGATCCCATTGATTTAGATAGTCATAACATAAAAAACAAGCATAGAGAAGGCTTACAAAGGGTGTGTGCGACCTATTCTAATGAGTGCTTCATGCTTTGTTGATTCTTGATTCTTTAAGGATGATTGATGCACTTTAAAGCTACTCAAATGACCAGCCTCTAATGGTAATCCACATAAGCTTCAAAGTTGGAATCTCCTATGAATAATCCTTCACAAGAGATAGAGTGGAGATGATAAGGAGTGAATGCTAGTTCTAAGCTAGGTTGAATCTTAATTAATCTAACTAATTAAGTATTGATGGCATCATTCACCTTCACCCGTGTCCACCTAGCCGCCCATCATACTCCATATATATATATATATATATATATATATATATATATATATATATATATATACACACATATGGGGTTTAACCTAGTCTTATAACAAGCAAGGCTTTACTTACTCTTAAGTTGGACCTTAATTGGGCTTGTAGACTAAGTTAACTTATTTAGTACATAAACATAGTTATAGGGCCCTTATAGCCGAATATCATAGCCCAATATGTATTAAACTAATTAATTTTTAATTAGGCCAAATGTATATAAGCTTAAGCCCACTCTTAAGCCTCATTTTAATCTCAATTTTAAGCCCATTTTTGTGTGACTCAAAAGGTTTCTAACATGTTGGCAATGAATTATGAATTACGAATTAAACCCTTTTAATTCAATGTTAATTCTCTAATTAACTTAATTTATATTTCATAGATCAAGATTGACGTCTAATAATGCATCATGACCACCCAAATGTAAGGAAGGATTAAAGTGATTTAATCAACCTTTATAATGAAGAATCTCACAATGGAATTAAATCCTTTCATTGTACTTTTATTCCAATTGATTCATATAGCATGGATGCAAGTGTCAACTCTATAATTGAATTAATCATATTTATTCTTGATAATTGCATATAACATCTTGAATAAGATCTTATGAAACACTTTTCATAATCTTCATTCAAACAACATTGGCTAAGGATTTTCATGTTAAAGCATATTAAGAATCATTAAGATAAGGTCCCATGATATATTACCTCAGGCAATAAATTCTTTATTGATAAATTATTATCTATAAATGACTCTTAGTAATACCCAATGACTATCCCTTGAATTCTCCATGGATAAGAGAACATAAGATAGTATCAAAGTATAGTAATCCTCATGAAAGATAATATACTGTTATCTCAAGTCTAAGGATCATGCCTCACAAGAGTATTGTCCATAGACACTTGGGGTAAATCCCATATGGACTACTAAGTAGGGCCATGTTTAATGAACTTGTTATCCTAACAAGCACCCATATGCTTATCTCTATTCCTTAACCATATGAGACAAATCGATTACTTCACAAGTAAGTGATAACACATTATGATAGTCTCGAGTGTTTGATTAATATCCAATGATCAATATCAATTCTTGATCAAACATCGACTATGAATAAAGTTTAGGAGCATATGTAATGAGAACCTCATCATTATAAACTTGTTTTACAATTTCTCTTACATTTGTGTTTACATTCTATAGTGTTCATCTCTAACGGTTTGGGTTATTCCTTAATAATTCCCGACTACTTGTACTATTAGAGTCAAACAATGCCTTTAGTATAATTGTATACCATCAATTATGATGTATAAATTAATATAGATCATTAGACAACTCTTTGTCTTTAAAGCATACTCTAACAATCTCCCACTTGCATTAAAGCACAATTAAAGCCAATCATCATGGTATCCAATATCGAACTCTTTCTTATGATGATCATCATGTTCTTGCTAGGTTAAATGACTTTATTGGATGATCAATTTTTTTATCCTTAATGGGTATTTGTTATCTTTATATTCTACTAATAAGTTATTTATTGGTAATGCTTCAATACAATATTTTGAATCGTGGATGAGACCATAGTTTTTTGAAAATGGCTCTATTGTCTATCTAACTCTTTAAATCAACAATACTTGAGAACCACACCTTGTTCCTGAAAAATTAAGATCTAAATATCTCTCATATATTGCGTCAAATATAATGAGATGTATTGAGTTCAAGTCGTAAGAATGATCCTTTTGGAACTCTTTCCAAAACTTATGCTTTCCTCATAAAAACAAGGAGAATTTCTATAAAAAACCGTCTTCTTCCAAATTTCATTCTAAATTTCCAAAGAAAGATTCCAAAAAAGATTTTTCAAAAATTACATGCTTTAAATGTGGTAAGAAAGGCCATACTTCGAAGTATTGTAAGTTTTCAAAGAAACTCCTTGAGCTTCAAATAGAAGAAGAAGTTTTAGCAAAAATTTCTGCTCTTCTAGTTGATTCATCTGAATCAGAGTTCTCAAACAGTGAGGAAGAATTTCAAATCGATGAAATCAAAACCTCAACTGATTGTTCGAGATGATTCGAAGCTCTTCAAAAAACATTAATATGCTCACTAGGCAACAAGAAGCTCTTCTTGAAGCTGTAAAGCATATTAGTGATCCTCTTATTCAAAAACAGGTTTTAAAAGAGATTTTAAAAACTGAATCTCTGGTTCCTTCTTCTAGTAAGAGCCCTTATGATCTTACTATGATATTGGACAAAGGGAAGAAGCTAAAAAATCCTCTTCCTACTGTTCAGAAACTCTAGAAGGAGATTAAAGCCATCAAAACAGAACTCAAAGAGTTGAAAGAAAAACAACAGAATGATTTTATTTTGCTTCAAAGCCTGATCCTCAAACAGAATAGTGATTCTAATTCTGATGAGGAAAATGATTTTCAAAACCTTGAAGTATCTGAAAATGTTCCTGAAAACTTTATCAATGTTTTAAAGGAAATTACTTCAAGAAAATATTTGATTCAAATAAAGCTTGTTTTCCCTGGTGATTTCCAGATAGAAACCATCGCCTTGTTCGATACAGGAGCAGACCTCAATTGTATCAACTGCGAATTGGTTCCTAGAAGGTTTCATCAAGAAACCAAAGAAAGGCTGACTTCAGCCAATTCTTCAAAGATTAAGATTGCTGGTAAAACTGAAGTCGCAATTCTTAATAACAATATTGCTTTAAAGAATATTTTTATTCTTACAAAAGACCTTCAGCAAACTGTTATTTTAGGGACTCCGTTTATCAATTTGATAACTCCCTTCAAAGTGACAACTGCTGGAATTATTTTCAAAGCTAAAGATTCAAAGATTATTTTTCCTTTCTTAGAAAAACCAAAAAAGAGAAATTTGAATCTTATCAAAGCTCATTCTATTTATAATTTTGAAATCAATGCCTTGATCAAAGGAAAACAGACCCATCTTTCTCATCTTCAACAAGATGTGGGTTTGAAGAGAATCCTAGATCAACTGCAAAATGATTTTATTCAAAGAAAAATTTCTGATTTTCAAATAAAAATTGAGAATGAACTCTGTTATGATCTTCCAAATGCTTTTTGGAATCGAAAGCAACATATGGTAGATCTGCCATATGAAAACGATTTTTCAGATAAGCAAATCCCTACTAAAGCCAGACCCATTCAGATGAATGAGTCTTTAGAAAACCATTGTAGAATCGAGATTAGAGATCTTGAGTCTAAAGGTTTGATTTCAAAGTCTAGATCACCTTGGTCTTGTGCAGCTTTCTATGTCAATAAGAATAGCGAGATAGAAAGAGGAACTCCTAGGCTAGTGATCAACTACAAACCCTTGAACAAAGCCCTAAAGTGGATTAGGTATCCTATTCCCAACAAAAAAGATCTTCTTCAAAAACTGCATTCTGCATTCATCTTTTTAAAGTTTGACATGAAATCGGGATTTTGGCAAATCCAGATTGATCCAAAGGATCGGTACAAAATGGCATTTACAGTTCCATTCGGTCAATATGAGTGGAATGTGATGCCTTTTGGATTGAAAAATGCTCCTTCAGAATTTCAAAAGATCATGAATGACATTTTTAATCCATTTTCAAAGTTCTGCATTGTCTACATTGATGATGTTTTAATATTTTCAAAATCCATTGAACAGCATTTTAAACACTTACAAACATTTTTCTATGTTGTTAAAAAGAATGGTTTAGTGGTCTCAAAGTCTAAGATATCTCTTTTTCAAACGAAAATAAGATTTCTTGGTCATTATATCTCTCGGGGTACAATTACTCCAATTGAGAGATCTCTTGCTTTCACTTTAAAGTTTCCAGATAAAATCTTAGAAAAAACTCAACTTCAAAGATTTCTTGGTAGTTTAAATTATGTTATGGATTTTTATCCTAATTTAAACTGTCTTGCAAAGCCCCTGCATGATAGGCTAAGGAAAAACCCCCCTCCTTGGTCCGACCAGCATACAAAGATAGTTCAAAGCATCAAAAAACAAGTTTTAGAAATTCCTATCCTGCATCTAGCTGATCCTTCTGCATTTAAGATTGTAGAAACTGATGCATCAGAAATAGGATATGGTGGGATTCTAAAGCAAGTTCAAAATTCCAAAGAGTGTATTATCTAGTTTACTTCTGCTCACTGGAATGATACTCAAAAGAATTATTCTACTATCAAAAAGGAAATCCTTTCGATAGTTCTTTGTATTTCAAAATTTCAAAGCGATCTTTTGAATCAAAATTTTTTTTTAAGGATTGATTGCAAGTCTGCAAAAGAAGTTTTACAAAAAGATGTCCAAAATATTGCTTCAAAATAGATTTTCGCCCGTTGGCAAGCAATTCTGTCTCTTTTTGATTTTGAAATTGAATTTATTCGAGGAGAATCAAATTCTATTCCTGACTTTCTGACTAGAGAGTTCTTGCAAAAACAGGAGTGATCAAAATGCCACGAAAATCAAAGTCCAAAGAAGAAAAGTCTACGGCTAGTTCAAAGCCGGCCCAAATTCAAAGCCTAGTGAAGGAAGTTCTCCCTTCAACTTCAAAGCCCATCAGGACTTGGACTGAGATAATCCAAGAGGAAATTGATCAACCGGATCCAGTTCAACAACAAATGGATCCTTCCAAAGCCGATCAAGCCCGACAAATTCAGGAATGGCTTGCTCAGCAAGACCCTGAATTCATTCAAAGGATTGAAGAATATAAAAGGCAGATGGTTCAATCCCTATCCGAACCATCTTCAAAGCAAATAATTTCAAAGACAGAAGCGACTCCAAAGTCGTCCTTCTCCTCTGCAAAGGGTAAAGGTATACTTTCTATCCCTTTTCAAAATACCGAGATAGAGATTTTCCCTCAAAATCTATCTCAAAGTTCAAATAGTTTTTCAAAACCAAATTCTCGGGAAATTGTTTTGACTCAATCAAAACGTTTTAAAATAAATGAGTATTTGGAAAAACCAATTTTTCAAAATGTTTTAACAGTTGAGGAAGGATTATGCACAGAAAGCCCCTCTAAACTGGTTTCAAAATTTTCCCTTCAGGTTGGTTTTTCAAACCCTGGAACACTTCAAAGCCTCAGTCTTACTACCAGTCAATCCTCGAGGTTACTGGTTCCGCAAAGTTTAAACATTTCAAAAAAGACAAAACCCACAAAGACCCTGCATATTCAACATGCACAATCCAAAGAATCCTTCATCGCGAGGTTATCTCCTTGATAAAGCCCATGAGTTGAAAACCAAAAACCAGCCTGGATTCAGAATGGGCTTAAAACCCATATCAAAAGCCCAAAGAGAAAAAGAAAAGAAAAAAAGGAAAAAGAAAAGACAAAGAAAAGAAAAAGAAAAGAAAGACAAAGAAAGAAAGTCAAAGTAAGATTTTTCAGCATGGCCGATTTCAAAGCAGTGGTTGCCATTATCCAAAGACTCAAAGACAGAAGACACGAATCATTTCTACTCACTAACAAGCATCCAGCCCGAAGGTATCCAAAGCTCGAAACCTCTATAAGAGGAGTCCTCAAAGAAGAACTTAGAACTTGAGAGTAGATAGAGATTCTTATCTTGTTCTCATCAAATCAAGAAAATATAGACTTACAAGAGGAGTTATAAGATTTCTCTCTACTCACTCTTATATTTCTTCGCTTTGATGAGAACAAGATAACAAAAGAGCTTATCTCATGCCGCCTACTCAAGCTCCGAGTTCTTCTTGGAGGACTCCCTTATATGAGGTTTCGAGCTTGGATACCTTCACTAGCTTCGATGCTTTGGCTATTGAGTAGAAATGATTCTAGCTGTCTTCCACTTGTCTTGAAGTCTTGAGTTCAGGATAATGGCAACCACCTTGAGAAAGTTGTCTACCATGCTTGAAAGATTCTTTGCTTTTGACTTTTTCTTTTCTTTTCTTCTTGTCTTTTTCTTTTTCCTTTTCTTTTCTTTTCTTTTCTCTTCGGGCTTTGATATGGGTTTTAAGCCCATTACAAAGATCCTCACGCTTTGGCCAACCCATGGGCTTTATCAAGGACATAACCCATGAGATTTTGAATATCCCATAACAATCGCCCAAATCATCCAAATTAAATGCGCAAGATCTGCACCGGAAGAGGACGATGATGATGCTTTGGATTTGCCTTTGGAAGAAGCAGCTTCACACAACTGTTTTATTAGTTATAGGAAATCTTCTTCTGGGCAGCAGAAGCTTTGGAAGGAGAAATGACTTCCGTGCCAAGAACGTTGTTTGTTCTTTAGGGAGGCAAGAAGCTATTTTGGTAAGGAAGTTTTGAACGGCTTTATGGACAGTTTGTCCCGGTGGTTGAATTTATCCCACCATTTTACTTTGAATCTTCGGATAAGTGTAATTTCACCATCCGGTAATAGATTGAAGTGAAAGTACCATACACATACCCGTGGGCAAAAGAAGTTTGAATGTGAATAGAAGAAGCGGGAAAAACGCCTTTCTATTGAGTTGGGTTTGTAATTTGCTTTGAAGAGGTTGAACAGGGGTAAGACCTCTGGAATGATGGTCTCAGGGACATTACCGTAGTAATTCCACCACTGTTTGAACCAGTAGAGGATTTTAGAGGTTTGGATAAGACTGGTGTCGAAGTAGAAGAGCCAGGAGTGGCTTCTTCCTTCATTTTGAATGAGAAAGGTATTGAACCAGGCTTGCTGGTAATCCCAGTAGGTGAAGGAGGTGTTTAGATTTGAAGGGTAGGTTCGTTTTAGAGAAATGGGAAAGGAACGAGGAGAGTGTAAATCCATACCCCAATCAGACGGGCGAAGGATTCTTTAGATTGTGCATGTTGAATATGCAGGGTCTTTGTGGGTTTTGTCTTTTTTGAAATGTTTAAACTTTGCGAAACCAGTAACCTCGAGGATTGACCGGTAGTAAGACCGAGGCTTGAAGTGTTCCGTGGTTTGAAAACCAACCGAGGGAAAATTCAAACCGCTTTAGAGGGCTCAGTGCATAATCCTTCCTCAATCAAGTAAAACATTTTGAAAATTGGTTTTCCAAATACTCATTTATTTTAAAACGTTTTGATTGAGTCAAACAATTTCCGAGAATTTGGTTTTGAAAACTATTTGAACTTTGAGATAGATTTTGAGGGAAAATCTCTATCTCAGTGATTTTGAAAAGGGATAGAAAGTATACCTTTACCCTTTGCAGAGGAGGAGGACGACTTTGGAGTCGCTTCTGTCTTTGAAATTATTTGCTTTGAAGATGGTTCGGATAGGGATTGAACCATCCGCCTTTTATATTCTTCAATCCTTTGAATGAATTCAGGGTCTTCACGAGCAAGCCATTCCCGAATTTGCTCGGCTTGATCGGCTTTGGAAGGATCCATTTGTTGTTGAAACCGGATCCGGTTGATCAATTTCCTCTTGGATTATCTCACCCAAGTCCCGATGGGCTTTGAAGTTGAAGGGAGAACTTCCTTCACTAGGCTTTGAATTTGGGCCGGCTTTGAACTAGCCGTAGACTTTTCTTCTTTGGACTTTGATTTTCGTGGCATTTTGATCACTCCTGTTTTTGCAAGAACTCTCTAGTCAGAAAGTCAGGAATAGAATTTGATTCTCCTCGAATAAATTCAATTTCAAAATAAAAAACAGACAGAATTGCTTGCCAACGGGCGAAAATCTATTTTGAAGCAATATTTTGGACATCTTTTTGTAAAACTTCTTTTGCAGACTTGCAATCAATCCTTAAAAGAAACTTTTGATTCAAAAGATCGCTTTGAAATTTTGAAATACAAAGAACTATCGAAAGGAGTTCCTTTTTGATAGTAGAATAATTCTTTTGAGTATCATTCCAGTGAGCAGAAGTAAACTGGATAATACACTCTTTGGAATTTTGAACTTGCTTTAGAATCCCACCATATCCTATTTCTGATGCATCAGTTTCTACAATCTTAAATGCAGAAGGATTAGCTAGATGCAGGATAGGAATTTCTAAAACTTGTTTTTTGATGCTTTGAACTATCTTTGTATGCTGGTCGGACCAAGGAGGGGGGTTTTTCCTTAGCCTATCATGCAGGGGCTTTGCAAG
The DNA here is from genome assembly GCF_019578655.1 of Ricinus communis. Taxonomy (NCBI): domain Eukaryota; kingdom Viridiplantae; phylum Streptophyta; class Magnoliopsida; order Malpighiales; family Euphorbiaceae; genus Ricinus; species Ricinus communis. The sequence continues at coordinate 8,172,271 of NC_063259.1, forward strand.
ACAGTTTAAATTAGGATAAAAATCTATAACATAATTTAAACTACCAAGAAATCTTTGAAGTTGAGTTTTTTCCAAGATTTTATCTGGAAACTTTGAAGTGAAAGCAAGAGATCTCTCAATTGGAGTAATTGTACCCCGAGAGATATAATGACCAAGAAATCTTATTTTCGTTTGAAAAAGAGATATCTTAGACTTTGAGACCACTAAACCATTCTTTTTAACAACATAGAAAAATGTTTCTAAGTGTTTAAAATGCTGTTCAATGGATTTTGAAAATATTAAAACATCATCAATGTAGACAATGCGAACTTTGAAATGGATTAAAAATGTCATTCATGATCTTTTGAAATTCAAGGAGCATTTTTCAATCCAAAAGGCATCACATTCCACTCATATTGACCGAATGGAACTGTAAATGCCGTTTTGTACCGATCCTTGGATCAACTGGATTTGCCAAAATCCCGATTTCATGTCAAACTTTGAAAAGATGAATGCAGAATGCAGTTTTTGAAGAAGATCTTTTTTGTTGGGAATAGGATACCTAATCCACTTTAGGGCTTTGTTCAAAGGTTTGTAGTTGATCACTAGCCTAGGAGTTCCTCTTTCTATCTCACTATTCTTATTGACATAGAAAGCTGCACAAGACCAAGGTGATCTAGACTTTGAAATCAAACCTTTAGACTCAAGATCTCTAATCTCGATTCTACAATGGTTTTCTAAAGACTCATTCATCTGAATGGGTCTGGCTTTAGTAGGGATTTGCTTATCTGAAAAATCGTTTTCATATGGTAGATCTACCATATGTTGCTTTCGATTCCAAAAAGTATTTGGAAGATCAGAACAGAGTTCATTCTCAATTTTTATTTAAAAATCAGAAATTTTTCTTTGAATAAAATCATTTTGCAGTTGATCTAGGATTCTCTTCAAACCCACATCTTGTTGAAGATGAGAAAGATGGGTCTATTTTCCTTTGATCAAGGCATTGATTTCGAAATTATAAATAGAATGAGCTTTGATAAGATTCAAATTTCTCTTTTTTGGTTTTTCTAAGAAAGGAAAAACAATCTTTGAATCTTTAGCTTTGAAAATAATTCCAGCAGTTGTCACTTTGAAGGGAGTTATCAAATTGATAAACGGAGTCCCTAAAATAACAGTTTGTCAAGGTCTTTTCAGAAGAATAAAACATTCTTTAAAGCAATATTGTTATTAAGAATTCATGGCTTCAGTTTTACCAAAGAATCTTAATCTTTAAAGACTTAGTCAAGCCTTTCTTTGGTTTCTTGATGAAACCTTCTAGAACCAATCTGCAGCTTGATACAATCGAGGTCTCGCCCCAGACGAACAAGGCGATGGTTTCTATCCGGAAATTACCAGGAAAACAAGCTTTATTTGAATCAAATATTTTCTTGAAGTAATTTCCTTTAAAACATTGATAAAGTTTTCAGAACATTTCGGATACTTCAAGGTTTTGAAAATCATTTTCCTCATCGAATCGGAATCACTATTCGCTTGAGGATCAAGCCAAGCAAAATGTAATCATTCTGTTGTTTTTCTTTCAACTCTTTGAGTTCTGTTTTGATGGCTTTAATCTCCTTCTGGAGTTCCTGAACAGTAGGAAGAGGATTTTTTAGCTTCTTCCCTTTGTCCAATATCATAGTAAGATCATAAGTGCTCTTACTAGAAGAAGGAACCAGAGATTCAGTTTTTAAAACCTGTTTTTGAATAAGAGGATCACTAATATGCTTTACAGCTTCAAGAAGAGCTTCTTGTTGCCTAGTGAGCATATTAATGTTTTTTGAAGAGCTTTCTGAATCTGTCTCAGAACAATCAGTTGAGGTTTTGATTTCATCGATTTGAAATTCTTCCTCACTGTTTGAGAACTCTAATTCAGATGAATCAACTATAATAGCGGAAATTTTTACTAAAACTTCTTCTTCTATTTGAAGCTCAAGGAGTTTCTTTGAAAACTTACAATACTTCGAAGTATGGCCTTTCTTACCACATTTAAAGCATGTAATTTTTGAAAAATCTTTTTTGGAATCTTTCTTTGGAAATTTAGAATGAAATTTGGAAGAAGACGGTTTTTTATAGAAATTCTCCTTGTTTTTAAAAGGCTTTCTATATTTGGAAAATCGTTTCTTTTTGAAAGATTTTGAATAAGAATCATCTTTGCATTTCCCTTTGCAACTAGACACGGGCTCTATTGGGTTATACTCAAACCGGCTGTAAACTTCCTAGTTCCCGCCTAGTCTTTTCATCTCCCATTTCGAGTCGCTCGCTTAAGGTCATGACAAATCTTTAAACCTTCTTTCTGGGTTAGACTAACTAACTCACCATAAGTGTAGAAATCATAAGGGATTTGACCATTATGGGCTTCTCTTATGGTATTCCTAACTCTTTCACCTAAAATCTTAGGTAAACCGGCTAAGAACTTTTCTTTCCATAAAGGTTGGCTAGAATCTTCCCTAAGCATGACTCTGGTTAGGAAAGTGTCTTTGTAACTTTGGAAATTGCTAAACTGGATCTTCTAACTTTTTATGGATTTATAAGCTTACTAGACTCATGATAAAGGATTTGTCACTTTTCCCTTTATCTATATGTCCACAACATACAATATTAGGAAACATTATTATACTCCCACTAACCCCTTCATATACACTTGTTTATTCTATTTGGATTTATAATTATAATTACATTAGTAATCAATCCTTTGATTAAGTATGTAACTTATTAATTATTTAACTCAATCTTTGTGCAAAGACTTCCATATGAGTTTTTTTTTCTTCAAAATACTTACTTGCACCTTAATGGTTCTAATCTATTTAGATGGATCCACCACAGGCTTCACTTGGTTAAACAATATGGTATCCATAATAGAATCTTATGGCTTGATACCAACTTTAAGAGTTAATGCCAAACACTAATTCTTAGTATAGTAGAGATATAATTACATATTCCATAAGAGATCTTCATTTCTTATAAATATGTTGTATCCTAGTACATACCAAAAGTTGTATATATGAACAACTTAAGGTTTTGCATCTTATGCTAAACATCATCAAACTGTGTTCCATTCTAATGCTAGTTTGTTTATCTTGATCTCTATCAAGATCTATCAAACTCCCACTGCTTCTTTCAGAAAACTTCTTGTCTTGAAAGAAAATATATTCCAAACAAACACTATTATTTTAAGAGTATGATAGTGTTGATATGCTAAAATCCTTATTGGATATCTCATAAACTTACATTTATTAGATCAAGTCTTTTAGCTTTGTCTAATTATGTTTTTTTCTCTTAAACATCACATACTAGTCTATATCCTATATAGACTTTATTATGATTATATCATAATAGAACAAATTGGAGTTAATGGTTGTAAGAGTATATATCCTATGAGAAGGCTTGCAACACTCTTTATTGATATAACTATGTCTCATAAAGTTAGATTTCATCATCTTATGAAACTTTATCAATTTGGGTAATTTCAAGTTATAGACATTCTAATGATGATTAAAGTATTCCATATCATGATCTAATCTTGATATGATGCCTTATCATAACTCTTCCTAAAACAAGCATACATCCTATATATTGCTTAGGAATTTGGTATATGTCTCTTTCTCAAAGATAACTTGATTATAATATTGATTTTATAAAGTTACATAAACTTATTTATGTTACTTATTTGTCTTAATATCAATAATATAATCCTTATGACTATTTAGGATTGCTTTAGTTTTCTCACAATAGGGTTTTATTTTTCTTACTTTCATATAACCTTTTGTATGATATTCTAGAAACATAAATCATTTAACTAAATAAGGCAACAATTGCCAAATATTATTAAATGAATAATAATCAACAATTATTCTAGAAAAATATTAATAATTATTATTAAATTATAAATAAGAAAAACAAAACTAATAACTAAATTAAATGGCAACAGTGCCTCAAGCTAGTCTATTCCTTCTTTTTAGAATTAGAAACTTGTTCTTGCTTTTTATCCTTCAAAGCAGCGAGATAAGCTTTGCAGTTCCTTCTCCAATGTCCTTCCTTCCCATAATGGTGACACTTTCCTTTATCCTTGTTGACACCTCCAATAGCTTTTAAGGCTTTCTTGAGCTTATGGGCTTTCTTTCTCTTTTTCTATTTAGATTTACTCTTAGCAGCCTTAAAATGTTCTACCATTAGAACTACTCGTTTATGCTTCTTTATGGTATCCTCTACAGTCTTTAACATATTAATAAGTTCGGATATCGTAGTATCCAACTTATTTATATGAAAGTTCATAACAATCTGCAAATAATTGTCAAGTAGAGATTGCGAAATTAAGTTTATACTTAATTCATGGTCCATCATAAAACCAAGACGCCCTAGATATTCAATATATCTAAGCATCTTTAGTCCATGTGCATTAATAGATGCACCTTCAGCCATCTTACATTGGAAAAATTCCTTTGAGGTCTCATACCTTTTAGTCATTGACTGCTCATCAAACATTTCCTTCAAATATAAGATGATAGTTTGAGCATCTATATTTTCATGTTGTCTTTGTAGTTCACAAGTCATTACTTCCTAACATCACACAAAAAACTTAGTCATCATCTTCTTTACACTTTTTGTACTCTTGGACCACCTCCTCAGGTGCGTCTTTAGCAGGGAAACGCAATGGAGGTGTGTTTAGCACATAAAGCTTCTTTTATGGTTTGAGAACAATTCTCACACTGTGATGCTAATCAAGAAGGTTCCGCTTAGTAAACTTGTTGGTGTCAAGGATACTACGCAAAGATAGATTGCCACTCATTTTTTCTTATAACCTTCCAATATAAAGATAAACAAATATAACTTAATTTATATAAGTAACTAGCAAAGGTCTTGCAACCAGTTACCTAACTTTCACTATTTTCGATACAAATTAATAGCCCTCACTATCAATTCGAGATGCTAATAATTTAGCTATCCTAATGGGCTAGAATCCCATCTATTTTAATATGACCCTGAGTGTGTGCTCAATAAACTATATTAAAATAAATTAAGTAGACAACTATTTATCAATTGTATCTCTATACAACTTCTAGATCAATTAGGCGACAATAAAATTTATCTAAACATATATTATAATGCTCTAAAATTCCCTTCCCTTATTTTAGAATTTACCATCATGTCATCAACGTACACCTCCACCTCCTTATGCATCATGTCATGAAACAAGATAATGGTTGTTCTCTAATAAGTTGCCCTTGTGTTCTTTAGTCCAAAAGGCATAACCTTTTAGTAGTATGTCCCCTACTAAATGATAAACGATGTCTTCAGCTTGTCTACTACTGCCATCATAATCTGATTATACCCGAAAACAATTTTGTAAAGGAGTACCATTCGAAGCGGCACTATCGACTATTACATCTATGTAAGGAAGAGGAAAGTCATCTTTTGGCCATGCCTTGTTCAAGTCCTTGTAATCTATGCATATTTGTACCTTACCATCCTTCTTCGGGACTGGAACAATGTTTGCCAACTGTTCGGGGTAGTTAACGACATCGAGGAAATTGGCCTTAACCTACTTAGCAACTTCTTCTCGTATTTTCTCTGCCTACTTTGGCCTTAGTCTTCTCATTTTTACGTTGATCAACTGATGTGTGGATGAGTTGGGATATGGTGCTATGCTATTTTCTTGTCTAGACCTAGCATGCCATTGTAGGACCAAGCAAATACCAGTTTTCTTTTTTCTATTATTTTCTCAAATTATCTCGTCTATTCAGGAGTTATATCATGAGTTATTAGAATATTTCATGGAATTGCATCCATGCCTAAATTAAATGAATCAACTTATATGGAATTGATGCGAACATTCACATGTCATGATTATCAAAATGCACATTACCATCGGGAAAAATATCACACAAGTAAGCAAAATTGTTCATATCATTGATCTTAAAGAGAAAAGAAACATTATCCTCATAAATGTTGGACATTATTACATCATTATAAAATACATCAACAATGTTATTCTCAATAAGAGCAGCTAGTTCCTCTTGGTTTATCTTCTTCGGCTGAGCGGCAGGCTCTTCTAGCTTCAGCTCTTCTGTTTTGGTGGTGACTTTCTCTTGGACTTCCTTAATACTCAGCTTGATCATCCTGTCAATAATTAGGTTCTTGAAAATCTCGAATCCTAGTACCTCAGTCTCATCTATACTAACAGGTCTAGGCTCCCAAGAGTAGGCCTTATATTCCTAGATGAGCACATCTTTTAGAGTTTTGCCCTTTAGTTTGCCCTCATATTCTTCTTCAGAATATCCTAAACCTTATTGATTCTTCTCACCTTTAAAATCTGACAGCTCCACGACACCCTGCTGATTCTTTCCCGGCTGCATTCCAAACATGAAGTTCATTCTCTTGAACATGTTGGCTACTTCAGGATCCATGTAGTCCTCTTAGAGAACAGCCACTTAGAATCTAGTAGGGGCATTCACCTCTTTAACAGCTCCTTGGATTGCTGAGACAACCTTACCACCTTTGGCACTGATGGTGATAATTTCCTTTTCATGAGTGAATTTTACCTTCTGATGTATTATGGAAGGGACTCCTCCTATGGCACGGAACGATGGGCTTTCTAATAATAGTGCAAAAGTTATCGAGATGTCTAGGATGGTGAACTCCATACATAATTCAATAGGACCCATCTTCGCCAATATTGAAAACGTCCCTTCTACATCTCTTTTAATCTCGTCAAAGGCCCTTATGACCATGTCTTAATGGTTTTAGGTCTTTAGTCATCCCCAGTATCAGGAGTATGTGATAAGGACACACATTAATAGTTGACCCGTCATCAACCATCACACATGGGGTTCTTCCGTTTTACTTCTGCTGCTATATAGATGGCCTTATTATGGTCTCTTTCCTCAAGTGGTAGGTCTTCATTCGAGAAGGTGGTCATCTCGGTGGTCTGTCAATCATTGTTTTGATCATCTCCTCAAGGGTAGCTGTTGTGCTAACACCTATACTAGATAAGCCCTGAACTAAAGCCTTTTCATGGTCTAACGAATGCATCAACAGTTTTCAAGTGGCGACTGTCTTCTTCTCTTTCCTCAACTGTTCTAGCAACACGGCATTCCCATCTTCAGGTGCTTGCTTCTCTTGCTTTAACTCTTGTACCCTGACTTCCTTACCCTTTCCCGATAACTCAATCTCAAAATCACTATTTGCCTATATGTCCTTGGCCTCAGGGTCTTGAACTTCACTCTCATCCTTGGAACTATACTAGATGTCGATAGCTATGACCGGCTTCTTTTCCCCTTCTTTCCAAACCTCCAAGACATAATGCTCACAAGTGGCTTGATCGTCATCTGATCCCCAACCTTGGAAAAATATCCTTAATTTTCAAATATTGACCAAGGTTGGCCTTGGATATTGGACCTTAAGGTCATATTGGCCTGAGGGCTGCCCAAGAAAGTCTTCACACTCATAGCGAGGAAATTGTCCAACCTCCCATTTTCCAAAGTCGATTAACTCTTAAACTCATGCTTGAGACGGTTGCACTGGTCCGTCATATGCCTAAAAGCTTGGTGATAGTCACAATACTGATCATTGTGAGGCGAAGGATTGTCTTTTGGCGATTGGGGCTAAAGCTTCTTGCTCCATTTTACTTGTTGGAACACCACGAATAGTAGTACCCCTAGCTCGGTGAAGGTTCTTTGTAGGCTATTTGGTTTGCCTTCTAGCCCAATTTGAGGTATATTTATGAAAGAGTTCATGAGCTCCTCCTTACTGAAATCAGGGTTGATCATGGATACTTGGTTTGAGGGTGGTGTGTTGTTGTAGCTTAGTAATTGGTTCTTTTTGGTGCTGGGTTGGTCAAGGTCAGTTTTTCGGCATTAGTAAGGTCCTGGATTTCGTGTTTCAACCAGATGTAGTTGTTAGTATGGTGGTTAGGAGCTTGGTGGAATTTATAGTAGGTGTTGAGATTATATCCGAGTGCATTTAGGTTTAGTGGATTCTTTAGGGTGTTAGGTTGGAGCATTGCCATTCTGAACCAATCTCTCAAAGATCTTAGAGAGAGGTTGCTTGTAGTTGGAGAACTTCCTCGATTGCTACACAATATTCACATCCAAGGTCTTGGACCCTCCAGTCTAGTAATTTACCCTTCCGCCAGTTCTCATAGTCTTTCTTTTGTTAATTTGTATCTCCTCAACCTGTAGCCCGTCATCGTATAGATCCATAATGGTTTTAGGGTTCATCATCTGGAACCTTTCAACCCATTTTGGAATAATGTTTCGAACCACCATACGAACCTGGTCCTTTTTAAAGGGCTTGTTCTTCATCAGTTCGACCTTATTCCTCCACCTAGTCAAGAAATCAAAGAATGACTCATTCGGCTTCTGCTTCGTGAATTCAAGATCCCTGATTAACACTTCCAAATGAGTGTTGTAGTCATAATGCTTGATAAAAAAATTGCATAAATCACGCCATTTAGCCTTGGCTGATTTTTCCATACCATGGTACTAGTTGACAGTAGGTCCTTCAAGTGACAGCACAAACAACTTGACAATCTTGGGCTTAAGATACTTACAAGGAAAACCATCTCAAATAGAAAGCAACAGGTATCTAGGGGAGATTACTATGGTCATTACTATGAGTTGAGTCTTGGGTAAGGATAAAAGACTCCCACAAGCAAAAAGTATTCTTCATTAGCTCTTCTCCCCACTCAAGGGCCATACGATGAAGGAAATTCAATCATTACTTGTGAGTGATGGTAGCCAGTGTCGTAATTCTAGAATTCTAGTAGAACCAAAAAGTACCACTAATCGACACCATCGAGGCTATATGGACCAAAGTGTACAGTGTGTGAAAGTGTAATGATGAAAGAATAATTTATTAAATAATAAAATTAAAGCCAAACATATACTAGAATTAGCTTCTCTTATCCCAAGTGGAGTCACCACTGTAGGCGGCAGTTTCGAGCGTGCACCCAAGTGCCTTTAACGACTACGGCACTGTAAGGCTTTTCAACCTAATTGGAAACAAGCTAACTAATCACTAAGACTAGCACGAAGATGAGAGTCGCCACCTCGATAATCAATGGGACACTTTTACTAATGAGTGGCGTTTCTCAAATTCCATAAGGAAGCTTACGCCAAACATCTAGAGATGGATCCAAAAGACAACTTCCTTATTTGTATATATTACTCTTATAATTTATTGTTTAACAAATGATTCCCTATAAATGCAAGCAATTTATACACAGGCATACCGAAACAACACACATGATTCACCTAAGTCTAGCCTGTTTTATTCAAACTCATACCATATTAGAGTTGTTAGCCTAATTTACTAGTTAATTATGTATGTAGCCCACCAGTCTAGCCCAATTACATGTCATGCTTTTGATTTCCAACCTTTAGACCTAATGAATTACTTATTATGATAAGGCCCGTTCATTGTTATCCTAATTCTATTTAAGCCCAATCCTAACTAAAACATACCAAGGACTACTAAGTCTACTTAGATTTTAGAGTTTCAGGACTAGTTAATGTTGATTAGCCTTTTGGACTACAATATTTATGTTGCATCCAATTTTAACTCTAAGTCTATGTGGCCCATTTTAATTAATCAATCACCTAAATGCATATTTAATTAATTACACAATAAGTAAAAATAAACAAAATAAAGAGAAAAAGTAAACCTAATTATTACAACCTAGCCTACAACTACGATTGCGAAAGAAAAAGACCTAAAAACTATACAGAACGTTAGAATATAATAAAAATCATCCAAAAGATAAAAAAAACAAGGCTGGCCTTGCACAACTGATCAGCTCTAGGGTTCCTGGCGGCTTTCGTCAATTCGTCAATAATTTTTACATCCCTTGAGCTAAATTTTACATACATAGACAAAGAAATTAATTAGATATGAAATGAAATAGAATAAAAACATTAAAAATAAAAATAACAAGAGTCAATTGGATTAAAACCCTAAAACTGATAAAAATCCTAAATAACTAAAAATACAGTAAACAAACAGATAACAAATCAATTATGCAATCATATTAAACATGTTTAATTACATAATCATAATAGAGATATAAATCTAAACATTAATCCTATGGCATGTTTGTATTTAGACTTAAAACTCTAATTGGCAAAATTATTTCAAAACCCTAGAGTTCTTAATATCAAATTCAAAATCCAATTAACATGCATATTCATAAAAACTCTAATCTAATCATACTGATCATAAATCATAATCCTAATCATGTTTCTAAAAACAAATAACAAAAAGAAAATAAAGAAAAGGAACAAAGGAACCATTTTTAGGATGATGATGAATGCATAATTGAAAGAACCCTCAGTCTTGTCACCGTAGTTTTTCTCTGTGTGTTTTCTTTCTTAGTGTTTTTCAAGTGTCGTTGTTACCTATTGCCAAATTCCAGTTCTTAGTTGTTAACCCTAACCCTAATCATCTTTGTCTATTTATAGAGGCAGGGTTTCAAGGGAAACCCTAAGAGAAATAAAATAATAGTTTCAAAAATAATATTGATAAATAACCAAATTAATTTTTGAAATTTAAATAATTATCATTAAAAATCATGATTATCATCAAGAAAATCTTCTAGAATCTGTATCTGGACGTAAAATCGTCGAGACAAATGACATTGGATTGCAAAAACCCAATCAGTTCTATGTAGAGCATATTTGCTCTACGTACAGAAAGTTTTAAAATACTTTGCAATTAGGTCCCTAAATTTGTAAAAACTGCCATTTTAACCCTTAAATTTTATTTTTCTTGATAATTGAGTCCAAATTGATTTTGAAAAGGTAATTCTAGTTGGATTAACCTCAACCCTAGCCTTGGATTTGCCTATCCTTCATCTCTCGAGACCCGAGAAGGCAGTAACTTTCATTATAGGGTTATCTGTATTCTCAATATCTAGATCCGGAAAAGGGGTGCTGATAGTCACCAAGAAGGTAGTCAAGGGTAAGGCTATAGCGGTATTCTTAGCTCATAATGCAATCAAGAGAGATGAACCTTGGGATTTGGAGTTTTCTGATGAAAATATAGGGGAAATCGAGATCCAAGAATGGAAGATGTACTTCTATGGAGCTGTAAACGCAAGAAGTGTAGGGTTAGGAGTAGTTTTCATCACACCAGAAGGATAAATGATGCTAATGGCCAAGAGATTAGGCTTTAAAGTGATAAATAACATGACAGAGTATGAAGCACGTTTAGTTGAGTCAGAAATGGTCGTGAGAGCAGGAGCAAAGCAACTGATGGCCTATGGGAACTCAATGCTGGTAATTCAATAAGCCATCAAGGAATGGGATATGAAAGAAGAAAGGTTGAAGCCATATGTTAATTACCTTAGGACTTTGGTTTACAACTTCTCTAAGTTTTCATCCATACACTTACCATAGGATGAGAACTAGATAACAGATGCACTAGCCACCTTATCGTCCATATGGGACAATCCCACGTAACTTCCAATAAGTCTGTTGGTGATGAATAAGTTAAGATCGCCTTGTTATTAGAAAAATAGGATAATGTAAGTTCAGATGGGGCCAAAAGAGAAGCCTTGATTTTATAATCTGAAGAGATTTATGGAAGACATGATATATCCTGAGGAAGCGACTGGAAGGAAAGATATGCGTTGTGGATTCAGGCCATGAATTACATCAGCCATGAAGGAGTGTTGTATAGAAGGATAACTTTATGTATCCAGCTTCGATGTATTACTAAGGCGGAAGTGTAGGTTATGATGGAGAAGATGCATAAAAGGGTATGCAGGCTTTATATGAATGACATAGTGTTAACTAGAAAGGTTATACGTCAAGAATGTTACTAGTTAATAAATTAGAAGGATTATATAGCTATAACAAGAAAGTGTTGTTAGTGCCAGCTCTCTAGTGACTTGAGTCACATACCTCCAACGGAGCTTCACAAGTTGACATCCCCATGGCCTTTCGTAGCTTAAAGAATCAACATTATTGAAGAGATAAAGTCTCTTTAAAATGGTCATAGGTACAAAGTTATGACAATTGATTACTTTTCCAAGTGGGTCGAGGCTGAGTTATTCACTACCGTAGGGGCAAGAAAGATGGCTAGGTTTATAGAGAGGAACGTAATTTGCAGGTCTGGGGTCCCATATCATGTTGTGATAGACAACAGTGTGTAGTTCATCAGTAAAATACCAGACCTGTTAGTGGAATACAAGATCGAGCATCACAAGTCTTCTCCGTACAAACCTCAAGCAAATAGAGCGGTAGAAGTAGCCAACAAGAACTTAAAGGAAATACTTTCGAAGATGGTGTTAAATCATAAAGATTGCTCGTTTCGATTAACTAATTGCACTTTGGGGATATCGAACAACTAAGCTAACGTCTGTAGAACAGACTCTATACTTTTTAGTTTACGGGATTAAAGTGGTCTTACCAATTGAGTTGGAGTTGAAATCTTTAAGAGTTGTATTAGAGGCTGGGATACTAGAGTACCAGCATGTGAGGAGATACCAACAGTTAGCTCTAATTGACGCAAAGAGAATGAAAGCCATTTATCACATGTAGTTGTACTAGAAGCAAATAGCTAGGGCGTTCAATAAGAAAGTAACGCCAGGGAAGATCACAACCAATGACTTAGTGTTGATACACACAAGACCTACTCTATTCGACCCAAGAGGAAAATTCAGGCCTAATCGGGAATGCATGTACTTGGTAAATAGAATTCTGTCTAAGGGTGCTGCTATGTATAATAATAATAATAATAATAATAGAAAAACTATCAAGTTGATTAGAAAACCTGAAAAAGGCTAGTCAAGCAAAAATCAAGGCAATGAAAGAAAATAATCAACTAGAAAATCTAAAAAGACTGGCTGATGACAAGAGTTATATCATGAGAAATCAAAATATACACATTTGGGCCTTTACTAAATGAATAAATTATTTAGAATTTTTATCAAACATACATATGTCTGTTTATTACTTTATGCATTAACTAAAAGGCAAATTAACCTAAAGTTTTAAGCAAAATAAATGAGATCTAAAAAAAAATATTTTCATATTCTTCTCCTTTTTGCATTTGCATTTAGATTCTTAGAATCAGCAGCTAGCTCTTGAGTTCTCTTAAACCTTGCGAATCTAGGAGAAGTGATAATCTGAAGCTCAACCCAAGCTTTGAAGTTGTCATCCGTGGTCAGATCACCTTTAAAGTTAAAGTTACGCTTTATATCTTGATGAGGCTAGAGTCTCTCCATCTTATCCAAGAAATCATGTCTTAATGGGAAGCCTTTGAATTTAGGAGGGAATTTCAGAATCTATTGCTTTCACCTGTATTGATAGTAAATTCTTGCATTTATGTAGAAGGTGGATGGCCGTAGTCCATATAAAGATATGCAATCACCGTACGCCATGAGTGTGACATGCATAATTCTCCACCAGGAGCAAGTCCAGCAGATAAGTGTGTCCGGAATGCCCTTCATCCAAGAAATCCAACCATCATGGTCCTCAAGGGTAACAACTGATCGAACTTGCACGTGCGTGGGCTCATACTTGTCAATGTTTCCTAGGATGGTCAGTATTTGAAGCTTCTCATGTAGCCAAATCTTTAAAAAGAAAGGAAATAATATAAAAAAAGAAAAATATTTATGTCAGCCTTGACATAAACTCTAAAAAGTATTGGTGAGACCCCTTATTCTATGACAGTAGAATGAAATTCATCCCTCACCTCCCTTGTCACTTAAAGGGCAAAGTCGCTGAAGCGAGTCTAAAGGCAGAAAAAAAGATAGCTAAGTTGAAAACTCAAAAGGGCGGCTTAGGCAAAAATAAAGTATGTTAAGTTAAAAATCTGAAAGGGTGTTTAGGCAAAAGTTAAGGCAAAAATAATAAAAGAGAAAAAGGATTTGGCTGCATACCTACAAGAGAAAAAGGCTGCAAATAAACCATTGATAGGTTTTGTACATGTCTAACCCAATGATGGTTTTAGCTAAGAAGACTGGAACAAGATCTGCTCCATGCTCCACCTGATCAATAATGACAGTAATTCTGATATCTCCCCCTTCTTGAGGAGAAATCAGTAGGAATTGGGCATAAAGGCAAAAGCCCAACATCCTAATCTAAGAAGATGTTTCTCTTTCTTTCTTCTCATAACAAAAGATCAATGAAATAAGGGTAATGTACTCACTAACAGAATGAGAAAGTACGTCAGCAAGGGGCATGTTGAATAGCTCTACCAATTTTCCAAGAAAGGATCATTAAGCCTTAATAAAGCAATCGGATGCGTAGAATTCATAGGGCCTCTAAGAATCGCAGAGAATTCTTCAATCATGGGCATAGCTCTTGCCTATTGACTCGAAAGACATGATCTCTTGGGAACCAAAAGTTGACGGCAGAGTGAAGAAATCCATAATCAAGCTTGGTATATTGCATAGCTTTGAAGGAGGAAAAGTGAGATTTTCCAAGTTTGATCCATTCATCACCAATCAGGGTTTTAAGAAGAGTTTGGAGGGCATTGGCACTATTTTGAGTCATGTTTTTTTTCGACTATTAGAGTTGTGAATCATATATAGGAAAATGTGAGGGGTGCATGCATATTTAAAGGCCTCATATAAGTGTTTAATTTGGACCTTGCAACTGTAGAGCCGAATCGACTGACCATACAGCCGATCATTTATGCGCATAGCCGAATCAAGTCTGTGATGTCATTAGGTGATTTTATGGAATTTTAAAGGATTTTTGGTGTTTTCTCAGTCTCAGGACATGTGTATACCCAAAATATATAATATTGAGAAGAAAATGATGACAATGCATGGATTTAAACATCAAAGTACAAAATTTTATATCTCAGAAAAGTCGAGTCTTACAAAAAGGCAGCAAAAAGCAAAGTACATAGAATGGTAGAAAAATCAAAAGTTGGGGATCTCTCCTAAGTCTCCCATCCCCTCATTAGAGTCAGTGTCCATCCCCTAGGTCTGCAACGTAGACAGTTGAAGTGTGAGAGTGTCAATCCTGTGCTGTTGGGCCTCGATCCGGCGTTATCGATCATCTACCTGCCCTTGCATAATTTCATGGTCCCTTTGAAGAAAATCCAAAAGGAGATTAGTTAGTATATTTGATACACACATACATGCATACATTTTTTCATTTCATAAATTTTTTTGATTCTTACCCGCTAGTCCTCACTAAGGATAAAGAACTGCCTCCTCAGAGCATTAACCGGCCGATATACATGCTCAAACTGATCTCTCTAGATTTGTGTGACAGTTTCTATATGTTACTAACATTTCAGAAAATGAAAAGATGTAAAATAAAAGGGATACAACTTACATGCGAGCAAGTGCTCAGAGTAAATTTCGACAGAAGGTAGTGCTCCATGGCGAGCCGATGCTCTATAGCACCAGCATGACTCTAGTATGAGACCATCAGATATGGGAGAAATACAATGCTTTCGAGCACCACATTTAGCATCGTTGTAGGAGGTGCCTCAAATGTAGCACCCGCGAAGGAGCCCGAGACGTGTGAGGGTCTAGAGCGACGAGTAGATTGCCCCTCTGTCGGCTCAGGAGCTGGGGCCACACAACGAAAGAACTGTGGCATAACAACCAAAATGAGTAATCAAGCAAAGTAAAGAAAATGAAAAGTCAAGCAAAGTCAAGAACAAACATGAGGCATAATGTTATCACTAAGTGGTATAGGCCCAAGTAGTTGAGGAATGAAGGAGGTGTAGTCCGTCCTCTAGGATTAGATGGTGAGGTCCTCAAACTCATCAAATCTATCCAGACTCCTAGTAAGCTCCTTACTGACAAGGTCGGCAGTCCAAAACATGAAAAGAGGGGAAGATAATGGAACTCATTGCTAAGCCCATCTCTCAACCATATATCCTTTTATCTAAGGACTAGGCCCAATACGCGGGCCATCTAGGAGAACCCTCCTATGAATGAGGTTTGCAACAAGAAGCATGTAGGGGTCCGAATGACGGTGCTCACCCAGCCAAGCACTACGAATCTACAAATTGCAAAGGTAAGTAGCTAGAACTTGTAAAACATAGATAAAATGACTGAGTTTTCTTTATACCTGGAGTTGATCCACATGCGGTGGACATGGACCTTCGCCTACTCTAAAGGGACAGTCATGCTCGAGCCCCAATGACTCAAGTGTAGGAAAGCTCGAGAAGTGCAGATAGGCTGTGAGCCCACCAAAAGGCCAAGCTCCAAGGCCCAAACCTGTAAAGCAAGAGTTAAGCCATCTGATCCACATCCCGAGCATTCGGGGGCATGAAGCCATTGTAGTGGAGAGGAATACATTGATAAATAAACTATTGTGCATTCTTACATGCCGACAAGAACCCGAGTAAGTCCATAATATAACTCTCCCGGACATTAAAGCATTGACCGTGAATCGCATCATTAAAGTGTACAAGCGTATTTGTAAAGTCTATCCCCATAATGGCAACAAATAAAAGTGGTAAAAGAGTCAACTCATCAATCGGAGTATGGAAGGTGTGGATGGTATCCATCCACCTCTCTAATAAGGCATAGACCAAAGTGTGATCCGTCATCCTAATGACCGATGAAAGTGTAGCAACAAATTGGTGGAATCTAGTATCGCACAGTCTAGGCTTGAATAGAGCTCAGTAGCTCATTGAACCACTCACAAGCACCATAGAAGTTTTCAGCGAATAGAATCAATACAACGTCACTCTAAAAAAATCATAAACAAAGGTATGTGAAAATAATACACATAGATAAATATCCCAAACAAGTATGTAATTGATTTATTACTATTTTATGTTAAGAAACCTGAAAAACTGATTTTCGGCCTGTGCAGGGTCAGTTTAGACTATGCAAAGCCGAACCGGCACTGCATAGAGCCGATCGGCTATGCACACAGTTGAATCAGCTCTGTGGGTTAGGGCATGGTTTTTCTTATTTTTTTGCAAATTTTCATGTGTCTTGAGTAAATAGCATGTATATCTAATGTATAAGTCATATGAAACAAGATATAATGCAAGAAAAATACCTTTCCGATGGTTGAAAATGCCCTGTGAGTGTTCAATTTCGTCAAGAGAGGGATTTCCTCCCCTTTGACAAGCCCAATGTCGCTTTGCTAGGAAATCGGTGGTGAAAACTCCAAATTTAGTGCATATGGGATGCATCCCAAGAATCTAAAATATGAGGCTGCCATATCAAGACTGATTTTGCATAATTTGGTTAAGACATGAGAAAGAAATCGAAAAAAGAGTGAAAAGGAATTAGAAAAAAGAGTAAAAAGGAAATGGATAAAGTGAACAATGGATGCTTTGCCATGCTTTAAATGAATCAATTTGGTCATTTTAGATTAAAATCACAAAATTGGACTTTTGCATAAAAAGTAGTCTACTAGGCTTAAAGGCTAGAACCAAAGCATAACTTATAATTAGGCTTGACTAGGTAAAGACCTGTACATAATTAATTAGTAAATTAGGTTAATAAATAAAATATGGGTTGAGTTTAATAAAATTGGCTAGACCTAAAAGGACCTCACATGCTATAATGGATGCTTGTAAATATAAATTGTTGTATTTATAGGGAATAACTTGTTAAATAATAGAATTAAAGATTAAGATACACAAATAAAGAAGTTGGTTTTTGGATCCATCTCTGGATGTGGCGAAGCTTCCTTATAAAATCCGGTACGCCGCTCAAATTAGTAAAAGTGTCTCGGAGAATTAGTCGGGTGGCGACTCTATCTCCGCGCTAGTCTTTGTAACTAGTTAGTATGTTTCCGATTGGGTTAAAAAGCCTTACAGTGTTGTAGTCACTAGAGACATTTGGGTGCGCGCCTAAAACCGCCACCCACAATACGCAAAAATTTTGTTGCTTCAGTGAACATATTATAAAAGTACCCTTTGTATACTTAAAATATACATATAATATATACTTATAATATATTTTATTGATACTCATTGTATACTCAAAAAGGACTTAGTGTAAATTGTTACATCAAAGTTTACATACCTCGTGTTTTCTTGCCAATATCCATTGTGGGAAGAAAATTAGGTATTGTGTCCATATTAAAATATAAAAATAAATAAAAGATGATTTAATATTTGAATAAAGAAAATTTAGTAAAAATCAGAGTATCATATACCTAAAATAAACTTGTAATATACTTATTATATATTGTTTACTGTACTCATTTGGGTCAATAATAATATTACCAAAAAATTATTTGGTTATTTCCACTCATGCATTTTGTCAACATCTAAACTGCAATATTTGATTCAATAAAATCAATTACATTCTCACATGATTTCTCATCTAAAATAAGAATCCAAAATACAAAAATTAAAGCTAAAGAATACATAGAAAAGAAATCATATACTTGTTTTCTTAATTACAAAAATCTTTATTAGTTCCCCAAGCAATTCTCTATAACAACAAAAGGAAATAGCCAGTTCAAATTCTTTCAAATCAATCCAAACTCAAGTTATTTTAGCTACTTACATTTATCTTTTTTTTTTTAAATCCTTAGCCATCAAAGACCATTTTCCATCACCACACATTAAAATCAAATATTCAAATATAATAAAGTAATATAACAAATAGAAAAAGTGTATTCATCCTCTCTTTAATGCTACCTCTTTTTAATGCATGGTTCTCTTCTTTCTTTTTTCTTATAGTTATATTTTTTCTTAATTTTCTTTTCTCATTATAGTAATTATGGTTTGCTTTATTTTTTTTCACAATCTTTTTTTACCTAATGTAATTGTGTACAAAAAAAGAGAAAAGAGAAAGAAAAATGCTAAGGAGATGGGTGCTTTTTTTTCAATTTTAGCGTATAAAAGTAATATCTTTTGATTTTAAAGTACTTTTGTAAATTTTTAAAGATGGAAGTATAAAAGTTGGTCTTATTTATTAGACATTTGTATAGAAATCCTAATAAATCTTTTGGACTGGGTTAATTCACTCATCATGGACAGGTCAAGATCCAAATCTAACACAATGCATAAAGAAAATTAGTCGACTAAAAGAGACAATGTCCAACATTTTCATATAGACCTCCTCAATTCAAAATAATTATTCCATAAAAAATCCTACTCATCACACTTAATATTTAATTTGATGATAAATGCATATTTCAACTTCAATAAGTTTTTTACTTCGAATTAGTTTTTCTTATTATGTAATTGTTGACACCATATTGTTTAGCCTAATAAATAAATAACTAGGGCACATAAATTAATGAGGCTAAATTTAAAAAATTAAGTCCATTCCGTGTGGAAGTTGTTGATTAGAAGATTTAATTAAAATAATTATTTTAATTATTTTAGGTTTGTCACGTGGTTTTAACGGTTATTTAAAAGGGTTGGAGAGCAAGCAAAATTATTTGAAACTCTCTCCACAACAGTTTCTTAGAATTTTGGCTCGTGGTGCTCGTGTTGATAAGGACAAGGACAACAATTGTTTAACTCAAGAAGTTGATTTTTTTCATTTTACAATTGTGCTTTGTGGAAGTCATGAAAATGCAGGAAATAAAAAGGAAGAGGGAGACACGATGAAGACGTAATCAACAACCAACATCACATACAAATTCAGAAAACTAAACAAAAAATTCTCTCATTATTTACATTACAATCAAGCTTTCTTTATACTTTTGAAACCTTCAAGTAATATTATTCCAGTATTTTTTTATTCACATTTCAATCATTCATAGCCATTTTTGTAGAGCATTTAAATAAATTGTAGTTGGAAGATATTTGAAAACCTATAATTGTCTTGATTAGAAGTTAGAAGTATAAATTATTTTCTCAACGCTTCGTGTACCACACACACGTGGCATGCCCCAAGCAATTCATAACGAATATAATTTGGCATACTTAATGGAACGATGTTCTACAATCAACCTAAGAATAAGAAGTAATTCTGAAAAAGAACCAATGGAGTCTCAAGATGCTAGTGTTGCTGTTGATAAAGTAGAACATGAAATCTCTATTCCGCAGGAGCAATTGGAGAGAAACATGGCATCTCAAGGCACATCTCAACATTGTGAGGTGTTGCCACCTACTAGAAGAGTCATTGATGGACCACCTAATGTCGATATACTTGGAGGTCTAGGTATTAATGTGATTGATTCCTTTGCTAATCCTTTGTTATAATTTTTAATATGTTTTGAAAAATCCAAAATATGCATCTTAAGGTTCTACAAGGAATAAGTGAAAAGTTAACTAGTAGTTCTCCTACTAGCTTTAGGGATGAGAATTCAAATATCAATACTAGGGAGAAACAAAATCCGAAGGAACTTAAGGGATAATCTTCTACTAACAATGATAAAAATTTTAAAAAAAGTGGAGGTTACTCGTGTGGTTGAACCTCAGGCCTTACAGGCTGAGGGAAGATATTTTCATCCACATAACAAGGAGGATGTTAGGGTGGCAACCTTAAATGGCCATAATAATAACAAGTCATATTTGCCTCACCAGATCTATGTTAATCAACCTAATGTGGTGAATTGACCAATGTAGTTGCTAATTTTAAGTTGAGGCTTTTCTCTAAATATTTAACAAGATTAACCTTCACTTAGTATGCTACTTTACTAAGAAAATTTATATTCACATAGTAGGAGATGGAGAGGCATACCCAATTCTTTAAGCCTAGGCTAGAAGAGATTTTCGATATATACTTGAAGAAATATTATCCACACCATGTGGAGAAATGATTGAAAAATAAAAAATGAGAATTTAGGGCCAATAAAGTGGTCACTAGTAGTTAGTAAGATTTATGTTGTTTTTTATATTTTCTTTTGTATTTTTTGTGTTATATATGTTCATCAGGATATTATTTTATTTTATGTGAAGCCAAATATAAAGTAAGTACTATGTTATTTTATTTCGAAAAAGAAAGCTTGATTTCAATAAAAGGAAGTCTCATGGCCACTTTTGAATCTTAAGTAATCTATATTCTTTTTGGTTATGATTTCTAGCAATTACCATATCGCCAAAAGCACAAATATTTAAAGTAAAATGCAAATAAGTGCAAACAAAAATATGGTTGCATAATGATTAGAGTGAGTAGTATGCAAAGTGTTGAGTGGCATAGTTGTATGTATGTAAAGCATAGCTATATTATAAAGTTAAAGCAAAAGCTAAACATTGTATGTCAAAGCTACATCATATCCAAAATAAAGTCAGTGCCCAGTGAAAGTAGCTCTTATAGGTAAAGTTACAACAAAAATAACCATGAAATATAATTGGAGAACTATTAGTAAAAGAGACCTATCTACTAGCTACATCAGTGATAAGTTGACTAGGTAGAGAGCAACTCAAAGTCCCTGCAGAGTTCATGACAACATCTATACCTAAATAAAATAATTTAAAAGGTGCACATGTTCATTCATATTCTTATAAATTTAATGGCCTTTGAATATGCCAACAAATGAAAAATAAGATGAATAGATTGAAGATAAAATGCAAATATGAAAAAGTAAATCCATTAGCATTTTATTTTAATTTGGCACAATTAATACATGCATGTGAATTTATAAAATGATGCATACAATATATTCACGTGTGTTTAAACTAAAAGAATTGAGTCTTTTAGTTGACAAATATGTGGGGTAATCTATATTTTATTTTTATCCTCTTTAACTTAAGTGGATTAGAAGTCAAAGAAATGTGTATAGAAAAGTTTACTTCTTGCTATTGAGTTTGCATATGAGATGTTTATAAGAGAAAGTGCACTTCCAAGCAAAGTTATATGGTTATAGTGTAAAGTGTTTCAAATATTATTTGCCGAAACAACTGCGTTGGTGATGATTGTATTTGATATTGAAAGCCAAGTTAAGTTAGAAAAGACATAAAGCATATAAATATTTTTCTATATTTTTCTAGCCTAGAATTTTCATCTTTAATATTTCAAAATGCATTTGTTAGATTGTTATCATAAGAAAAAAGTTTTAGGATAATAATTTGGATATATCTTTAACATATGGAGTCATAATATAATGGTTTTGAGTTGAGATTGCAAATTCTGAGGTGAACATATCCTTGACTTCATCGAAATTTGAGGCTCTAGATCCTCGAATTTATCAAAATTTTAAGGCTCTAGAACCTCAAATTCATTAATATATGAAGCTTTATATTGGCCATACTTCAAGATTATTACAAAATTAAGGCACTCACCTACTAAAAGTTTTTAAAGATAACACAATTAAGTCTCTATAAGGAGTTAAATTCATATCATAAGTTACCAATACACACAGTTCAAATATTTGCAATCTCAAATACATACAGAAATGCCAAAAATTCTAAGTTAAGCAAAGACCAATTCTTTTATTGCTCCACAGATAAAGATTTATGGATATTTAAATTTAATATCACCCCAAATCTACAAAAATATAAAAATAAAAATAAATATAGAGGAGGTAAATGGGTACCTTTATTCTTTCTCCTTCATAATAGACAATAAAAAATTTTGATTTATTAATATAAGAGGGAGAAAACTTGTCAAGAAACCTCCCAAAAATATTCTTGGTATTTTTAAAATAATGGATCTTAAGCTAAAAAGGAGAAATATTGATAGCCATCTATTTCGGTGTTGTCATGGCCATATGGATCTATTTAGTGATAGCTTTTAAAATGAGTGTGAGTGAAGGTTCTTAATAACTTATAGAAGGGCTACTATTGGTGGCAAGCAGTTGTTGATGTGTAAGCAATTGGTAAGGCAAGTTGATACAGTGCGCGGGTGAGATGATACCGCTAATGATAGCGTTGCTACTGTGGTGTGGCTATCGCTATTGGAAATTGATTTCAAAACATAGGGAAAGGCACAATAGAAGAAAAATAAAAAATTCTCATTTCCTACTGATGGGTGCTAATCGTGTTAGCTACAATTTAAGGCAGTGTATCTATCGATGCAGTCTAGCACTAATGGCGAGTATCAAGGTCATATTCCTCGGGAAAGCGAAAGCCGAGAGTTACTCCTTTGTTCTTTGTTATATTAACCTAAAATGGATGATGAATAAATTCTAAACTAACTATTAACTACAAGCTAAGTTCTAAGGGAGATGCAGGAGTAATTGATAAGTGAAATAATCAAGACAAGAAGACAAACCCAAAGGGAATCTAAACTAGTTGGCAATCAAACAAAAGATAAAGGATCGGTGAGTCTAATTATGCTACCCGTGGACGAATTCTTAACCGAATTCGGTTTTTCTCTCGAGATAACCGAATTCCTAAACCTAATAACCTAAAGTTGGAATCTCTTCCTAACGATTGATTCTTAAATTAGCATTAAGCTTTAATCCGCCTCTATTAAGCTTTGTTAATTCTTAATCCGGCTAGTTAATTATCCTTATCTCTAAGCGATTATTAACTAGTTCTTGCTATTCAAAATTCCAATTGCCAAACGGATTTCTCAATCTCATAAAACAATCTAAACATCACAATTCACAACGTCTCATGAATAATGTATAATCTTATTAATACTGAAAACAAGAAGAATACAAAACCAACTCGAACAATCCAACAATATAATTTCAAGCCAACATAGTAAAGAAATCCCAATGGATTAAATCAATCTAGCTAATCATGTTCATTCTCAAAATATACAAGAATTCAATTACAACAATAAGCAAAGGTAGAGAAAACCCGATTACACCCTTGGATGAGAGTAAACAGCCCCAAATCCTTTTGCTCCAATTGAATCGATTCTTGTTCCTCTTGCTCGATTTGAAAATCAATCAATGAACCTTGCCCAATCTTCGATCCTTCAAGGGAATCCGATTGAAACCTTGATCCAAGTCTCCTTTTCCCTTGGTCTCAGCTCAGAAAACCCTTAGGGAGAGAAAAATTAGGGTTTTGGGACGTTCTAACCCTAGCCTCCTACTCTTCTCTTCTTTTCGTTCTTTTAATTAATACTCCCTGTCGCCTCCAGCACGACCGTGTTCTCAACACGGG
Source organism: Ricinus communis (assembly GCF_019578655.1). Lineage (NCBI taxonomy): Eukaryota > Viridiplantae > Streptophyta > Magnoliopsida > Malpighiales > Euphorbiaceae > Ricinus > Ricinus communis. The sequence goes on from NC_063259.1 coordinate 8,196,187, forward strand.
ATGGTGTTCCTGGCCGTGTTACTCTCTGTGGCTGTGCTCCCTAAAATCTACTTCTTCTTTGATGTACAACACGGCCGTGTTTGTCCCCGTGTTGGTAACACGGCCCATGTTTGTGACCGTGTTGAGAACACGGCTAGTGTTGAGATCAACACGGCCATGTTCAGCTTCCTCATGCTCGTACTTAGCTCGTTTCGGTAGCTTTGACGTCCAATTATGCTCCAATTCTTTCCTTTTTCATCCTTTGACCTCTTTTGGACCTAATGCACACAAACATATGTATAAGGTGAGTGTTAAGACCAATTCACATCCAAATGTCCATAAAATCAATCTTAAAAAACCCCATTTAGATACATCACCTACCAAGAACCTCAATGATGTAAAGTAGTCATAACAAACAAAACAAGCAAAAGGTGAAGAAGGCTTACAAAGGGAGTATGTTGCCAATTCCAATAAGTGTTTCTAGCTTTAATGATTTTTAATTCTTCAAAGAGATTGATGTACTTCGCAGCTTCTTTTGATGATCTATACAAGCTTCTAAGTAAAGATCTTATTAAATAACTTTTAGGAGATTGATAAGATATGTAGGAGAATGAATGCTAGTTCTAAGTATGGGAGATGAATCAATTAATCTTATTGATTGACTCACCTAGGATATTCTTCTCAAGAAAATACTTTTCTCATCAAAGACATCAAATATAATAGCTTGCCACCCTATACAGATCTCTTTCTATATATATGACATTTTAATCAAAGTCCTTAGAGGTTTAGGATTTCCACAAAACCTTAAACTTAATTTAAGTTGCACTTTGTTATCTTGAATGGATTTTGATTAATATAAGAACTAATTCATGGATAATAAACCCATCATAGGCCTATTATACAAGGTCCATTAGCTCTTATTTAGTAACCTTTAATTAGGCTCAATATATATGAGCTTAAGCCCAATGCTTAAAGCCTCATTTTAATCCTTACTTAAAGCTTATCTGTGTGTGAAACAAAAGATTCCTAACATGTTGGTAATTGTCACTACCCGCTCTGTGGGCCCGTGACCGGCACCTAGGGAATGGGTAGGCTTAAGGCCACCGAATCCCGTAGTAAGCCTTACCAATCAATAATTCAAATAAAAAGCTAATAAAATATCATAATTCATGACTGACATGCCATAAGTAAATCTATCTGATCTTAAAACATCCTACGTTCATCATAAACCAGAAAAGTCACAACAATTTGAAAGTACTGCGGAAGGTCTAGAGTATATAATAACAAAAATATGGAAGTACAGGTTATTTACAAAAAGTCTGAAAGAGAAGAAGTCGGACTGTCACAATGCAGGATGGCGAAGAACTCTAACTGTCACCTGAAAAATAAAATTGAGACTGTCAGTGTCGGGGTGAGTTAAAATCAAATAATCTTGTGACTATAGCAGTCTTCTCAGAAAATAATAATTATTACAATCAGTATAATATACTATGTACATCAAATACGAGTCATACTATAATCATATCATAATCTTAAAAATAAAATACGTTTTAACATTTGTGGGACGAGTGGCTCAGTAGAATCCTAACCCCAATTACTAGCAGCCTTTAGGCTCTCTTAATTCCAATAGGTCTGGTGCCCAGAGAGCAAAGCTCGACCAGGGTCCTTACATCCAGCCTGAACACTTGATTCCCAACTAAGTCGATGCCCAGAGAGCATTGCTCGACCAGGGACCTTTCTCCGGCAGTCAACTTTCACAACCTAGAGGGTTATACTCGACCAGGATAAAAATCCATAATAACCTTGTTACCTATCTTTAACCATTAGTGGTGTGCACGCGGTCCTGATGTAACCTATCAGGTGGCATGTTCTACTGAAGCCTCATCCCAATATCACAATCAACACATATATAATAATCATAGTCTAACAAAATCATTCAACACATACCGAAATAAAGATTAAGAAATTCGAACAAAGCAAACATGCAATTTGTGTGTGGAAATAATAATAATGATGGTTGTATTAATATAACATTAACTATCAAAATAACAATATAATATTACTGATAATAATATTAAAATTATTCTCAGTAATTAATAATTAAATGAAATTATTTATATTGTGATACTAATAATCATGTTAAACATAATTTCTAAAGTAGCATATTAAATTTAGACTTGAAAATAGTGCAGAGATTATGTGACTTTAACTCATAGTTCTAATGCGTTCCGTAGTCCGCTCCTACGCCTCGGATGGAGCTGGCGGAAGGCTGGATTATCTAGTCACGAAAAATATTCAATTAATAGACATTCTTAAATTTTTCCTAGATCTGGACTCCTAGAGTAGACTGCCTAAAATTAATTTAGACTCGAGAAATCTGTCAAAAAATCGGCAGAACTTCCCCTAAATTACGGACATTTACCTCCTATAAAATGGGTCCAGAACCTGCCAAAGACACATCAAATATGCTGGAATTAAATAACAGGAGCCGGGCCATAAGAACTACATTATTATTTTCCCGACTCCGCAATATACCACAACACAATTAATTAAATTTAATTTATTTTTAAACTAGCCATCACAAGCAATTAATAGCCACAATAATTTTCTAACATTACAATATAATTTTCAGAGTCTAAATAAAATTATACCAAGTCAAAATTGTAATATTTCGCGCATCCGGAAAACACCGGGGTCCAGAAGCTGGTCCTGCCAACGGTGTCGAAATTCAAATCCACAAGCACCTACGCGAAGCTCGAGTTGTGGGGAGTCCGGAAGTATAAGAATTTCAGCTGGAAAGTGGCTGGAAGGCACCGGATCGGGTCCGAAAAGAGGCTGCACCGGTGATGCTTCCCGAGGCTGCCGGCGAGGATTTTCCGGTGGGGGAGAGTCATTTCCGGGGTTTTTGGGGGTGGGGAGCCCATTTTCAGCGTTGGTTTGCTGAAAAGAGGATGGCAGGCGGTCGAAACAGCATCGGCAGCCCCTCTCTCCTTCGTCGGCGTCGCGCGGAAAGGAGGAAGGAGCAGAAGGCAGCGCTGCAACGGCGGGAGGGGAGGAGAGGGTTGGCAGCGACACACAGGCGGTGGGGAAGGTGGGGCAGCCAGTGGGAAGGAGAAAAGGGGGAGGGAGAAAGAAGGATGAGGGAGGAAGGAAAATAAAAGAGAAGGAAAGGAAAGAGGGAGAGAGGAGAGGGATAAGGAAGAAAAGAAAAAGAAAAATATTTTTTTTATATAACTATTATTATTATTATTATTATTATTTATTTATTTATTTATTTTAAAAAAAATGGGTATTACAGTAATGAATATGGATTATGAATTAACTCTTTTAATTCAATATTAATTTTCTATTTTTTACTTTAATCCAAATTCATAGATCAAGAATGGCATTTAGTAATGCATCATGACCAGCCAAAACTGTAGGGATGATTAAAATTACTTTAATCAACCTTTGCAATATACAATCATATAATGTAATTCGATCCTTTCACTAGAGCATAGATGTAAGTGTCAACTCTATAATTGAATCAGTCATATTTGTTCTTGATAATTACATATAACATTTTGAGTAAAATCTATGAAATATCTTTTATAATCTTTACTCAAATAACATTGGCCAAGAATTTTCATGTTAAAGAATATCAAGAATCATTAGGATAAGGTACCATGATATATTATTTTGAGTAATAAATTCTTTATTGATAACTTATTATCTTCATATGAATCTTATTATACCCAATGACTATCTATTGGACGCTCCAAGGATAGAAGAACATAAGATAGTATGAAAGTATAGTGATCCTCATATAAGATAATATATTGTTATCTGAAGTATAAGGATCACGTCTTACATGATTGTCACAAGAGTATTATCCATAGAATCTTAGGGTAAATTCCATATGGACTACTGAAAAGGGTCATGTTCAATGAGTATTTTTTCTTGTAACAAGCACCCATATGCTTATCTCGGAATCCTTATTTCTCAACCTTATGAGAAAAATTGCTTACTTCATAAGTAAGTGATAACACATTGTGGTAGTCTCAAATGTTTGATCAATATCCAACAATCAATATGTAATTACTGAATAAACATTGACTATGAACAAAGTTTAGGAACGTATATAATGATAACCTCATCATTAAAAACTCAGTTTATAATTTTTCTTACATTTGTATTTATATTCCATGGTGTTCATCTCTAACGCTCTAGATTATTTCTTACTAATACTACAACTACTCATACCATTAAAAGTCGAACAATGCCTTCAGTATAATTGTATATCATCAATTATGATATATAAATTAACATAGATCATTTAACAATTTCTTATTTTTAAGGCATACTCTGACAATCGCTCCTTGTAATGCCGCTAGTGGAAGAGGTGTTAATTTTTGCAGGTGGGTTTTTTCAGAGAGGTAATGGGTATTATTTTGTTGTGATTGAAATTACAAAAAGAAAAAAAAAAGAATTAGACAGGTTTGTGGATTTTTAGAAGGAGAGAGTAAATATGGACCTTAAGCTTATATTTGTTGCATGTATATAGACTCTTGGCTTATGAGCCAAGCTATACACATGCAAGGAGGCATTTGTTTACATCATAATTTTTTCAGTCCATAAATAAATAACTGAGGCTTAGAAATTAGTGAAACCCAGTCTAAAAAATTAAGTCTAGCCTTTGTGAAAGTTATTGATTAGAAGATTTAATTTAAATAGTTATTTTAATTATTTTAGTTTTGTCACATAATTCTAGCAGTTATTTAAAAGGGTAGGAGAACAAGCAAACTTATTTGGAACTCCCTCCATAACAATTATTTAGAACTTTAGCTCGTAATGCTCGTGTTGATAAAGGTTATCATGTTGACAAGGATAATGACCGATTGTTGTTCAATTCAAATATTTAGTTTTTTCATTATGTACTTATGCTTTGTGGAAGTTACGGAAATGCAGAAAACATACGCCAACATCACACACAAATTTAGACATATATTTAATAAAAAAATTCTCTCAGTATTTACATTGCAATCAAGCTTTTTTGTACTTTTAAAACTTTTAAGTAATATTATTCCATTATTTTTTCATTCATATTTATAGTCATTCATAGCCTTTTTTATAGAGCATCTAAACATTTTGGTTAAAAAGCGTTTGAAAACCCATAGTTTTTCTTATTAAAAGTCAGAAGCACAAATCATTTCTCAACGGTTCGTGTACCACACACGTGACACTCCTACAACCAATTCGCAGCCCATAGTAATTAAAAAAGATCTTGTTCATCAACTCATGAACCATTGATTTTGTAATCATATTATTAGCAATACAATTTACATAACAACTGTGTCAATAATTGGAGTTCTAGTTGCTCCTCAGTATGAGGTGCGACGTATACAAATAACTTAAACAGTGGCAACCTATATGTGTGACTAGTGTTCTTCTCGCTGGTCGATGGTCATGTTCGCTTAGGCTTATGCTCGGGCTGATGGGTGAACTCAAAGTCAACATGCACAAAAGCTCGTTCGACCTGAGGAAGTTGTTCAAGCTTCTCTTGAAGAGTCTCACCTATGTTATGTGCTTGAGAAAGGGACATGTCCTCTGGCAGCACAATATCTGCTTCTACAAAGTAATGACACCCAAATGTGTATGCCCTAACTGTGTCTATATGCTTTATCTCCTCATGATGATTCCAAATTAGATATGTTAGCTTCGTTAAATACTCTGGTGGGGCTGTCCTCCCTATCAATGACCAAACGTTCTCCATGACCGTATTTGCCCAATTGGTTATTGTGTATAATGCTATCTGCATTTTTGTAGTTATAATAATTTTCATCATGTTACTATCATTAGTTTATTAAATAAATAGCTCAAGCATCAGGTGTCTATTTCCATCCTAATGGCTTATAATGAGAAATGAAGTAGAGTTAACATTGTCACACCACATGAATTTGAGTCAATTTTTAAATTATTTTTGAACCTCAATGAGTTTTGTTAATTTAATTTTAAATATTTATTTCTAATGTTAAATATCATCTAATGATATAAATGAGGTCATGACTCGCTCTTGAAGTATTATCTATTTTTTTCTCATTGTGTTACAATTATTATTTTTTATTAAAAAAATGCATAAAAGAGGTATTTTTATTAGAGATAATGTATATCTTTGTAACTGAATTGATACATATATATCTAGCTAATATTTGTTAGTTAGGTTTTATCCTTAACTGTATTTGCTTCTTCTTCTCAAACCTTTTTCAATTTTTAAACTTTATAAGATTCAAATTCTCTTGATTTTTATTCAATATAGAATATAATATCTCCAATCATGTTATAAAAATTAAATATTTAAGAGCTAAATAAGTTAACCGTTATAGTTTAAGTACTTAACCTTTTAGTTCAAGTTACACTAGATTATAGCCAATTGACTTCAATAATTTTAGAGTAATCAATAACTAATATAAATTTCAGCTTAATTCTATCATAATTCTATATATATATAAAATTAATTTACTTTAGTACATTCTTAATCCTATTAGAATTAATCAGTAATTAATTAATTTTATTCTAATTCTATTATATAATGTATTTAATTTGATATATTTCTAATCCTATAAGTAATTAATAAAGTATAATATTATACTATTTATACATTTGAGAGAGTCCAAATAGTTCAATATAAATTTTTGTAAAACTTAAAATACGGAAAAATAATGTAATATGCTTTCAAAATATTTTGTTGATATATTAATTAATATGTTGATAATAAATTAATTTTTTAATTAAAATACTTTATTAATAAGACATTGCATATTCAACCAATCTTATTTTGAGATATTCACTAATTATTATGAAGCGCATAATTATGTATTAAGATATGAAATTATTATTAGAAACATAAAAATTATTAAAACTTCATTTAATAATTTAAATTTTTGGATGAAATAATTCTTTTTAACACTTACTAATATAGCGCCAAGAGGATCAAGCCACCAGTAAAATCTGATAGTTAGAACGGCAGTGGCAAGACCAATTGAGTTGGTAATGACATCAAAAAAATGATCTTGAGCATATGCCCTGACGATTTCATTTTGGAATCTGCGACAATATACCATTAGTATGAATTTAATCAGTGTAACTGAAACCATAATCCCAATCATCCATTTTTCCTTGTTAGGATCTCTGTCCGGCTGAGCCTGCACTTATAAATGCAAAGTCATTAGTATATAAAAACTTTAATCGGTACTTGAGTGGTTCTTAGAATTGTGACGTCTCTGAGTTACAATCTACAGTTAGAATCAATTAGTATAAAAAGAAATTGATGTATACCTGAGTGATGAGTTCTCGTCCCGATTCGAACAGTATTTGTAATCCGAGAGTTGCCATTACTGATGCAAAAACAACTATTCCCTGCAAAACAATGTCTGGATTAGTGAAAGCTAAATCACATTCATAATTCAAATCTCTCTATTCTACTTGTTCGAGTTAATTATTGTTGTAACTTTAGTTTTTTTTTTTCTCATTATTCTTTTATTGTTTGATTGCCAAGAAAGTTGTCGCTCATTCGAGGTGGTTTTATAGTATTTACAAATATACCATTCTTATGATGTTGTTTGCTTATATTAAAAAATATACATTTTTTTCGAGATCATTTTCTCATACTCACAAATATTGTTTTTTCATATTTATAAATATATTCCTTTTACGGGATTGTTTTCTCATACTTACAAATATATTTCATTTACTCGGTTTTTTCTTTTATGAAATATAGTACTAAAAAAAATATTGAAGTGGTATACTCAATTAATGGCCAAAGTGAGATTATTTTAGATAATCTGTACAGAATTCAAATAGGAATTAAAATATATTGCTTTAGTGACTTTATTAAACAAAATTACTAATGTAGATCGTGTGGTCAAACATTATAGAAAATCTTTAATGGAGATAATCCACTCATAAGTCCATTCTAAAGAATTATGAATTACCTAATTTAAGGTTGATGCCTATACACATTTATTAAATGCCACAAATTTGCAGAGCAAAGTATTTGTTAGGATCGAGGAATGCATACTATTTACTACCCATACGTTACAATATACATTTATATTAAATAATTTATAATTCTACATTATATGCTATGCAACTCAACAAAATTTTAATTTCTATAAGAATGTTGTTGTCTAATTATTTTTAATTAGTCATTTATCTTAACATTGCACGACCGTTATTATTTTTTTAATTATAAAATTAAATCGATAGATTTAATAAAATTTTAATATTTAATATTAATTTATAAAATTTTAAAAAGTAATAGTAAATAAATTACTTTTAAATATTTTTAATATTTTTAAAAATTTCAAAATTCTATTAATAGAATAATATAAAATTATTTAAAATTATTTATTCATTAATTTTAATATTATATAAATTATTATATCAATATAATTGATATTATTTTTTATAATTAAAAGTTTATTATATAATTAAAAATTAATTTATTATTGAATATAATATTTAATATATAATTTAAAATATTATTTTTAGAATTCAAATTACTATCTAATTATAAAACTAATTTATTAATTAATATGCTATTGTTAGGATAAAATTAGTATCATTATCTTATTAAAAAACTATTTATTAGTTAATATAATATTAGAATATAATTAGTATATTATTTTTTAGGATTTGAGTCAGTTTCTAATTAAGAATGTAACTTATGAATCAATAAATTAATAAAAAAAATTTAAAATAAAAATTTTATTTGTCAAAAATTAAAATTATATATTATTAAATTTAAATTTCAGAAATTATATAGGTCGATTAGAAGGGGCAGGGTCAGTACAACTAAGCGTGTAACCACCAGCTCCTTTCCTGTGTTGCACTGAAAAAAGAAAGACCTAAGAGAAAACACTCTTCTCTTAGGTTTCTTCTCTTCTCTTAGGTTTCTTCCTCCCTAGCCCTCTGCCGCCCGTGTGTGTGTATATATATATAGGCAAAATATAATGATAAGTTTTAAACGTTTGATCAAAGTAATTAAATTCCTAAGCTTTAAATCTTAGCGGTGTAATTGAGGTATTTTAACTTTTTGAATGAAAGTTTAGAAATTTATTAATACCTTTTGTTTTTTAATTACTTAATATGCTATCAGATTTAATATTTTATGTATAATTTTTCAGAATATCGGGGCAATTTTAGGAACGTAATTCTCTATATGAATGCTTTATTAATAAATTCCTAAATACTTTTCAGAAAAAGAAAAAAAAAACTGAACTGTAGTTTATAAAAAACAGAAATACTGTCGCTTACTTACTGGACTAACCCAGTTTGGTTACTGTTTTGTTCCTTAATAAAACGAGAGAGAGTAAGTATATAGAATTCAACTGGGAAAATATGAGAGGAAAGGGCTACTAATTAATTACCACAGGTTGCATCCTCTGCTTGCCAATGGGATATCGGTACTGATTGGGGGACCTCATAGCATAATCAGTAAACCATAAAATAAAACCAGACAAGAGATCCAAAAGAGAGTCGACTGTTGAAGCTATTACTGCCATGGATTTGCTCTCAACTGAAGCATATACTTTTGCTATGAAAAGCACCATGTTCGCTATGTTTGATGCATAGATTGCCATTTTCTCACTCCTTGCCACTTGCTTTATTTCACTCTGAAATCCCCATGTGAGTTGCAGATACATTGGAAAATTTACTTTATTTTCAATCATAAGTATGTCAGACACAACATGCTATTTTATATTTCAAGAAGAATATTAAATTATAAATTAAATAAAACCAACTAAATTGTGACATTTTAATTTACAAATTTGAATGCTATTATTATTAGTATTAACTATTAGGCTAGACCTTAAAATAGTTTATATCGCTAACATATTTTTGAAATGTAAATTAACATATGTTGATTTTATGTTAAGAAATTTTTATCTAAATTATATGTATATATTTTCGAACGAAATAGAAAATGATATAAAATTCAGATATTTAATAAAAAAATCTCAAATAATTTCATAGACTCATTGTTTGTTGTCGCATGTAATGACAATAAATATTTATATTTATTTTAAATTACTACATGATTGATATATATTTTATTATTTAAAGTTATATCAACTTCTAATTACATTTACTTAAAATCTCAAATTATTATTAGATAAGATCTAAAAATAGTTTATCTTACTAATAAATTCTATATCAGCAATGCTCAAACCAACCTAAGACATTTTTTTTTTTTTTGTCAAAGTTAGGTACATATTTAAACATGGTCAAATTATTAAATATGACAATGGATACAGACAAAAAGTTGCAAAGGAAATAAACCTCAGACAAAGCTCCAGGCAAAGTGCCAAGCTCAGTGAAGGAGTCCACTTCACTGAACTCTTTAAGAAGTTTTTCCTGCCTTCTGTAATATTCTGCAATTTCTCTTTGTCTCTCTCCACAAGGTAAAAGGAAACATAAAGATAAAAGTTGAATAAAAGCAAAAAAAAAAAAAAAAAAAAAAGAAAGAATAATATCAGGCTAAAACAATAGCTAGAGAAAATGGAAGCTTACTCAGTGTTTTCAAGAAATAAGCAATGCTAAAATGAGATTCCTCACGTCTTTCAGGCAAGTGAATATTATCCATAGTTAGTCGCCATGACGGCACACTTGTCACCGGCGGCTCCTCTCCCGGCGGAGGTGGTGATAGAAGCTCCGTTCTGTAATCTAAAGAATTTGTTCGAGGGCTAGTCACCATTTCTTTTATTGTTCTTTTCACAACTCTTTAATTCTTGGTAGACGAAAGGTTTTTGCACTTTCACCCCTTTAAATAGAAAGAGAAAAAGAATTAAAAGGAAAAAGAAATTAAATTTTATATAATATCACTAATTTAACTGTTATAATGATCATAAAACTCCAGACCATAAGGTACAAGTTCAACTCTTTTATTTTTTAAATATTTTGGTCGTGCAAAAAGTTTATAGGTAGTGAGGTTCACTTGATTGGCTAATATTTAATTATTCCATACCTTAGTAAATGAAAAATTATTATATGAATTTGATCCACTGTGTCATCAAAAGGGTCATCCAATAAAATGATGAGTTTTCATTTTACTTTTCCATATCAATTTTATTTTTAAAAATTAAGTGTTTTGTTAATTTTTTAACTATCTTATTAATATTAGAAATAATATTAAAATATAAAAATAAAAATAAATATCATCATTTTATTAAATTAGTCTTTTGATGAATTATTGGATCATCACTCTTAATAAATAATAATGATTCACACATAAATTAAAAGGCACTTGATTGGTGGAAAGATTGAGTGGAAATCAGAGTTGGAATCCGAATGAATAAATTATGTGATGATGTTTGGCTAGGTAAAAAATATTCTAAAATCAAAATGAAATTCTTCATCAAAAGTAGATACCATTTCTTCTTTTCTTTAAGGAATAAACCTTTTATTTCCATATAATTTAATTTAAATCAACTAAATTTTTTACCCATGTATTTACATAGTTATTTTTATTATTTTGATTATATATTACATTTTAAAATAAATTTATAAAAAATATTTAATAAAATTATTGATATTTTATAATTATTTACTATATTTTTTTTTGAGCTATAAATGATGAAAGAGAAATCGAACTTGAGATCTAAATCAAGTTGAGATATACACTTACTATCAAGTTAAGTTTCCATGAGTGTAATTGCTTTTTATATTTTAGCAAAAATAATAATTTAAAGTATTTTGAAATTTAAAATATTTTAAAATTTTATTAATGTAATAAATATAAAAGTTATTTTAAAATATTTATTCATTGATTTATTAATTATATATCAAAATAATACTGCATATATAATTGATACATGTTATTTTTTAGGATTAAAAACTTATTGTATAATTAAGAAATAATTTATTAGTTAAAATAGTACTAATAATATAATTAAAATACCATTTTCAGGATTTTCATATTAATTTTTAATTTAAAATTAATTTATTAATTATAAATTATATAATAAACATAAAAATTATACATCAACTTAATATTTATGTGTTAAAAATAAATACACATAATAAATAAAATTTATATGTCAAAAAATATACGTGTTAAAGTTTCTATATCTTGATTTATCAATTATATAAAGTTAATATTAAATATATAATTATAATGACATATTTTAGAATTAAAAATTATTAAAAAATTAAAAAACTGATTTAATAGTTAATATAATATAAAAATATAATTAAGATACTATTTTTCAAGATCAAAACTGCGATTTGATTGAAAAAATAACTTATTAATTAATAAGTAAATTTTACAATAAATTTAAAGATTACATATCAACAAAATATATATATATATATATATATATATATATATATATATATATATATATATATATTAGGTTATTTGAAATTACAATTAAAATATACAATAATAATAAATGATTGAAATTTTTATTTTACTCCTTGCTCAACTAAATAGTTTATTAAAACTTTCATTCTGTTTCTGAATTCCTTCAATTTTAATTCTCATGCGGATCTTGATATCGAAATATAAACAAACGAGCCCTAAATATTTAACAATTAGGCATTGCCACTTTGGATTCAATCAATTGGAAACTTTGCTGTTTCTTGATATAATCGGGGTCTTACTTCTTAAAGTTGGTTGGTTTTAGTTTCCTATGGGGAGAAGACAGTTTAATTGGAAGCTTTTTTTTACTCTGGTCAATGATATCTAGATTTGGTGTATATATTTCTTTATATATTAATATATATTTATAAATTTTAAATAATAAAATATATATTAATTATCTAATATTAAAAGATAATTTTTTTTATTCATTGTGGTATATACACCGAGTTTAAAAACGAAATTTTGACTCTTTTATCATTTATTTATTAGAAAATTTTTATCCGGAATTGGTATTTGTCCCAACCTATTCATTAAACCAATATATGATTGTCACATCTATAGATATATATTAATTTCAGAGACCTAAATGTTTTTGATACGTGTGCTTAATTTCTGACACGTAGGATTTTTATTTTGATATGTACACTATTTTTGACACGTAGGATTCAAACTTATATGTAATTTTATAATTTTTTTATTAATTTATTAATTAATAAATTACATTTCTAATTAAACACTGACTCTAATCCTAAAAAGTAGCATGTTTATTATATTTAAATATTATATTAACTATAAATAGTTTTCCAATCAGATAATGATACTAATACTATCATATTAAATAACATATTAATTATATTTTAATATTATATTAACTAATAAATTAATTTTTTAATTAAGTGATAATTCTAATTCTAGAAAATAATTTTCATATTATTTTTAATAATAAATTAATTTTCTAATTAGATAATAATTTTTAATTCTAAAAATAATAATATCAATTATTTTATTAAGTTATATAATATTAAAATTAAAAATTTATTAAAAATTATACTTATCACTTTTATTTTATATTCAAAATATATATATACATTGTAGATGATTGACGCAAATCTTATTATTTAAATTTAAAAAATACTAGTTGTTTACTGTGCATTACAATATCGATATTATTATTATATATATAGAATCTCTCCTAAATGCAAAATAGAACGGCACCATCCATGCTTGGCTAGTAAAAACCGACTTTGGTATGAAGAGGATCGTTGTAAAAGGATTATGCAAATTGTACTTATGTATCCATCAAAGTGATTCCTTTATATATATAATATTCAGAAGGAAAATCTCTTGAAATCAAATACCTGCTTGAAATTTGAATATTAATTTTCTCAAGAGGAAAGAAAAGAAAAAGTGAAAGTTCTTGATCAATTATGAGAGAATAGTAATAAAAGAAACATAAAAAATTATTTAAATATTTAGTCACATATTTTTTTTATATAATTTAGTAAAGTAATTCAAACTTAACATTCTATTGTTTTTCTTTCAAAACGTTGGCGCCCGACTATGGATGTGTAGCTTTAATCATGCATGAATAATGCTTTCTGCTTTCCACAAAGAGGGAGCAAAGGTGACCAAACCCACTAATGAAAGTCTAGTCATGAATGCAACAACTCCACTAGCAAAGCCACCAATGCATTCCCAATCTATCTGCTCCTTTTGTATTATATAGCTAATTGGGATATATTGAAGCATTACAATGGCAATCAACTTCAAACATAAAACTTATTACTTTAGACATGGATTTCTTTTCATGCATTAACATAATTGTTGAGAGACTAAAATAAAGCTCTTATCATAAAAGAAAAATGCAAAGTGTTGGAACACGACTAGAATCTTTTCGTAATTTCTTTATCATATGTTATTTTCATATTTCACAAATATTATATTTATATTCCTATATATAACATAAAACTTAAATTAAGTGAATAGTTTATCTTTTCTAAATGTAATGACTTCTTGGTTATATTTGATTGACAATATGTCATTTCTATATTTATTAAAAAATATATATAAAAAATAGTAATAGATCAGCGGTTTAAGTTATTTATGTAATTTTATGTAAACTTTTCACACGTCGTGAAAAATAGTGATAAAAAATAACCATTGCTAACTAAACATAACATCAGTTCTAATGTGTTTTGTTCATCAATAAGTTTAGTGATGTCCTCTTTTGTCACTAAAGTACAACAAATCACATAACATGTAGTGATGTAAAATTCATATAGTGACTACACGACCTGACCATTCACTAACTCAATCAAATTGAAATTCAGACTCAATCCAAAGCACTGATTCACAACTAACCTTAATCATCAAATCCTACATTTTTAATTCGGTCTACCAGCATAATTAGGTAAGACCTAAATTTACATAAAATTACAAACTGATAAGTCTAAAATTTCTACTACGGAGAATCTAGAATTTTAAAAATTAACATACCAATGAATTTAGTTACATCTTGTTATTTTTGGCTCCTTTATCCCATATTGAAAAGCTAAGAAAAGGAAGAAGTAGTTCTAAGGCTATAAATAATGGGCCTTTTCTCCTTTTTCAAGTGCCAAGAAAAACAATGGGCCTTATATTTCTATGGGCAAAATTGTATTTCTCTTCTTTCTCTTATTATTAATATTTCGTTGTAATTCTATTAAATTAAAAAATATTATTTTGGTAGTGCCCGAGGAAGTAAGCATAATTTTTGCCGAACCTCGTTAAAGTTATGGTGTTTCTTTTCTTATTGTTTATTTAATAGCTTATTTGTCGGTGGAAACTAACTCGATTTCCATAAAAATTGGTATCAGAGCCAGGTTGCTGAGTGGTTGTAGTTTAAATTGATCTTTCATATCAGAAAAGAATCTGGGTCATTCCACATTGTATTTGAAAGCTATTAATATAGATCGAAGCAGAAATGGCTGACAAGGAAAGTACCTCTACACCAACCACAATAGTAGCACCAAATTCATCAATTTCAGTGAGAAATGAAGTGGCGAATTCCAGAATTGTGATGGAGATATTTGATGGTATCGGTCATTTCGGTATATGGCAAGATGAAGTTCTAGATGTCTTATTCCAACAAGGTCTAGATGTTGCCATTGAAGATGAGAAACCGGACTGTATGGAGGAGAAGGAGTGGAAAACAATTAATCGATTGGCATGTGGTGCAATTCGATCGTGCTTGTCAGAGAGCAGAAATATGCATTCTGTAAAGAAACTTCTGCTAGTAAATTGTGGAAAGCACTAGAGGAAAAATTTCTGAAAAAGAGCAGTTAAAATAAACTTCATATGAAGAAAAGATTGTTCAGATTCACATATGTTCCTGGTACCATAATGAATGATCACACAACAAACTTCAATTAGCCTGTTGCTGACTTGATGAATTTAGATGTGACATTTGAAGATGAAGATTTGGCCTTGATGTTATGGGATCTCTTCCAGAAGAATTTGAATTCCTTGAGACTACTTTATTCCATGGGAAGGCTGAGGTGTCTCTCAATGAGGTTTCTGCTGCTTTATACAATTATGAATTACAAAGAAAAGATAAAAAGGGTAGCTCTAGTGGTGCAGCGGAAGCTTTGGTAGTGAGAGGCCGTTCAGAGAAAAGAAGTAAAGGGAAGAAGGGAAGATTGAAGTCTAGAGTTGGCAAAGACCAATGTGCCTTTTGTCAGGAAAAAGGGCACTAGAAGAAAGACTGTCCGAAGCTGAAAGAAATAGCCAAAGAGAAAGTTGTTGCAGATACAAATGTAGCTGAATGTGATTCTGATCTTTCATTAGTAATGATGCCATCAACCAGTAATTTAGGAGCTTGGGTTCTTGATTCAGGCTATAGCCACCATATGTGTCCCAACAAGGAATGGTTTTCTGATTTCAAAGAAACAGAGGGTGGAGTTGTCTAAACAACAAATGACAACACTTGCAAAACTGCTGGAATTGGATCAGTTCGGTTATAGAATCATGATGGATTAATTAGAATTCTAACTGATGTCAGATATGTGCCAAGTTTGACAAGAAACCTTATTTCTTTAGGAGTTCTAGCAAGAAAGGGCTTCACTATTGTCATTAAAAAAATGGAACTTTGAAAGTTATCTATGGGGCACTTGTTGTGATGAAAGGTGTTCAACAAAGTAATAACTTGTATTACTATCTTGGTAATCCAGTTATTGGTACAACAACAACAATTTCTAGTTATAATCAGAACTAGAAGCAACCAGTTTGTGGCATATGCACTTAGAACATGCAGGCGAAAAATCCTTGAAACTTCTGACAAATCAAGGATTATTGCAGGGAGTGAAAGTCTGCAAATTGAATTTCTGTGAACATTGTGTTAAGGGGAAACAAATAAGAGTGAATTTTGGTACTATAATCCATGATACTAAGGGTATTCTGGATTATGCTCACTCTGATGTATGGGAATGATGAGCATAGTTTTACACATATTTGCTTGCATATTATTGCGTATGTTCTTAGCAATTATTATGCTTTTATTCCCAGATCACCCGTGTTGTATGTTCTTTTGCATTTCAGGAACATTTATAGGACCATCATCGGTGTTTAAGCAATTATAGATCAATACGTGCGGAAACGGACGAGAATTCATCAAGATCGGACAAGAGCCCGCGTTGCACACACTGAGCACGGCCTGAGTCAAGGCCGTGCTGACCATCACGGCTTGGACTCTGGCCGTGACCAACGATCAAAACTTGGTCTTCAAAACAATAGTTTGGGCACGGTTTCCGTAGCCACCACGGCCTCGACGCGGCCGTGGTGGCCAAGACGGGAGCAACACGGTCATGGTGAAACCCTAGTTGGTGAGATCCACGGTTTCGGCCGGCATGGACTCGGCCGTCGACTAGCAACCTTGACCACGGTCGTGCTGAGTTAAATATATAAGAAAAAATGAATTTTTCTGAGAGAAAGAAAAGAAGAGGGAAAGAAGTGACATTGAGCCCTAGTGGCTGGTTTGTTTTCTGCACAATACTGAGTGCGAGAGAGAGTTGCAGTGAGTAAGAATCCCGGAATCGTAAGATTCCGAGTGCAAAACAGTAATGGAGCAATTCAAGAGGCAGTTTGGGAGATTAATCAAAGTGTAGATCCAGATTTGGAGCTGTTCATCCAATTCGAGAGAAAAGGGTGTACATGTTTTATTTTCATTATTCTTTCATTGTAATTGATTTCCTAGATTGTTTTAAACATGAACATGTTTAGCTAGACTGATTTAATCCATTGGGATTTCTTTACTATGTTGGCTTGATATTATATTGTTGGATTGTTTGAGTAGGTTTTGTATTCTTCTTGTTTTCAGTATTAATAAGATTATGCATTATTCATGAGACGTTGTGAATTGTGATGTTTAGATTGCTTTATGAGATTGAGAAATCCGTTTGGCAATTGGAATTTTGAATAACAAGAACTGGTTAATAATCATTTAGAGATAAGGATAATTAACTAGCCAGATTAAGAATTAACAAAGCTTAATAGAGGCGGATTAAAGTTTAATGCTAATTTAAGAATCAATCGTTAGGAAGAGATTCCAACTTTAGGTTATTAGGTTTAGGAATTCGGTTATCTCGAGAGAGAAACCGAATTCGGTTAAGAATTCATCCACGGGTAGCATAATTAGACTCACCGATCCTTTATCTTTTGTTCGGTTGCCAACTAGTTTAGATTCCCTTTGGGTTTGTCTTCTTGTCTTGATTATTTCGTTTATCAATTACTCCTGCATCTCCCTCGGAACTTAGCTCGTAGTTAATAGTTAGTTTAGAATTTATTCATCATCCATTTTAGGTTAATATAACAAAGAACAAAGGAGTAACTCTGGGCTTTCGCTTTCCCGAGGAATACGACCTTGATACTTGCCATTAGTGCTAGACTGCATCGATAGGTACACTGCCTTAGATTGTAGCTAACACGAGTAGCACCCATCAAGTTTTTGGCGCCGTTGCCGGGGAATGTTTGAAAACTAGAGTGAAATTTGCTATTTGTTAATTTAGCCATTTTTTTTTCTTTCTTATTATTTTATGATTTTTATTTTTATTTGTTTAATTATTTTATTTTTGTACATATTTATTTAGTTTAAGTTTATGATTCATATAGTGAATGATAAGGAGGTTCAATGCTAAATTTAAACTCTTTGTATGATACATTGGAAAATGGGATCAGGAACCAAGAGAGTGCTAAAAATTGGGATGCCCGTACATCTTTAGATGCTCGAGTGGAATCGTTTTGCAGGGCTACCGATCAACTCTCTTCTCCTATCCTTTCATCTCAAGTCTTTTGTGAATTTTGTTGTGGTTTACATGTGTGTAATGATTGTCCATTGTATAGTGATGTTGCTCATTGTTCTTATAACTGTGAACAGGTGAATTATACGGGAAGTTGGCCAAATGACTCGTATGGAAGCACCTATAATCAAGAGTGGAGCACTCATTCACCCTTTGGATGGAGCTTAGATGGCCAAGAACCACTAGGATTTCAGCAACTACATCAATGACCTAATGTTGCACCTTCAACTCAAGATGAAGAGTTAGTGTCGGAGGAGGCCGATGATGAGGTTCATTACAAGTCTTGATATGATTCCAACAAACGGAGAGGATACTTGAAGATCAACAAGCCTCGATTAAGAACATAGAGCATCAAGTAGGCTTGATCTTTCGATTACTAGCGGCAGAGCAATTGAAAACTCCATCAAACGCTCACCGAATCCGAGGGAGCATTTGAGCGCCATCACTTTGCGTTCGGGGTGAGAATTTTTCCTGGTTTATCTACTATGTTTGATGATGATGCTTCCCATGCGGGACGATCTCTTGAACATGGAGATGGAACCCGAGAAAAGGAAGAGGCGAACATAATTCCTCCGAAAGACTATCAGCGGGAATGTACGATTGATGATCTTTGAGTTGCGATTAGAGGAATTGTTGGTAGATTTTCCACAAGTCCCTTCGATGATGGAAGATGAGCATGAGTTATCCAATAAAGAAGTCTTGGAGGAGCTCGAGTTTCTTCTAGCAAGAGAACCAAGCCGGGGATCAAGAAAACCATCAACACTCCCTGAAGAAATTGCCCAACCGTCGATCCTTCCAATTGTTGAAACTCTAGCTTTCAAATTGGAAGAGCCCCTGAAACATCATGACTACATGCAATTATACGAGGAGCGAGTTTTGCCCATTATCTGGCGACTTGCTTGGTATGGGAAGAGGAAGTTGACGATTATCCCTCTAAGCGGATATTTGAAGCCATTTGCTTGGAAGAAGGATGGATGGTCGTCGATCACGCCCATTTGCCTTTCACCATGAGTCCAGAGCTAAGAAGACTCATCACATAAAAAAGAAGCGCTTTTGGGAGGCACCCCAATTTTTATCTTTAATTTCTAATTTTTTTTTACCTTTTGTTTTGAAACATTTTATTAGTTTTAGTTTTCATATTTTCAGTTTTGATTTTATTTTTTTATTTTATTATTTTCGGATTCTACTGAGGAGGCACTTGAATTTCCACAACATCGGCCCTCGATGGATGATCGGGGGCGATCCCCTAGATCTTTTTATTTTCCGCATTTATTTACTTTATTTTTCATACATGTCATGCACTTGGATTGTATTGCTTTTGTTCTCTTAGTTGAGCATTCCATGTGGGGTATCCATAACATTTTACACTGAGGACAGTGTGTTCTTTAAGTGTGGGGTGCTTATGGGTAAACCCTAATCTCTCATATGGATTTTTAATTGCTATGGCTAGGTGTTGTGTATTTTTAGGAGATGTTAGGACATTGTGTTTTTTATGCACTTGAGTATGCTAATTTTGAGCTGATTGATGACTTGATTTATAGAATTGTAGTTACTTTTCTTTGTTATTCATTGTCCTTGGAAAACAATTTATGGTGTTTTACACATCAACCTTGCCGGGTTAAACCGGTGTTATTTAATTGTTTTTCGAATTGTCGAATTTTAACTTAGAATGTTGATAATATCATATGCATGTGTTTCTTAAATAATGATTCAATTAATGATGTTGCGAACCAAGCGCACCTAATACCACACCGAAAGTGAGATTTTGAGCCAGTTGAGCATTCATTATGCTTATGCTCTTTATATTTCTTGTTTGAGTGTGCATTGTACTTAACTTTGCTTCTAGAACTTGCTTTGTAATGCGTGTTGAAGTTATATGAATATTGTGAATACCATGAGATGATTTGGGCGATTTAGGATTCCCCACATTTGACCAAAAGCCTACCACCTTATGTTTCCATTAGTTAGCCAATTTTTGAGCCTTAACCTTTTCTTCATAATCTACACCTATACACTTCAATTATACCATTCTTTACATTTATCTTTCCTTTACCATTATGCTGGAATTTCTTTCTGTGATATGTTCGACTTTATGTGGGATTAAAATGCTAGTTGCTATGTTGGTAAATTCACTAAATCTTTTTGATATTTTAAATGCTCCCCTTGATCCAATTTGTATTTGTTATTCTTTATGTTTATTCGAGTTGTATGCGGCGGTCGCTAATAAGCTGCTAGTTCATTTCTTTAAAAAAAAAAAAAAAGAGAAAAAGAAAAGAAAAAGAAGAAGAAAAAAAATATAATAAACAAATCTCTTTAATTATTTATCTTTTTATTGGATTTAGAGCATTTGCGAGCGTTATTCTATGAAGTAGGGATTTTAGTAAATGATTCTTTTTGTGATCTTAGGCATTTAATCCTTTGAGCATATAATATTGTTTATCGCACGAATTCCAGCATTTTCATACTTCTGTCCAAATCTCCGTACCTTTACCCTAGCCCCATTACAACCTTGGTAAAAACCCTTTGATTTTGGTATTTACTTATTCACAGTAGCGAAGATATGATTTATAAGCAAGCTTATGGTGAGCGGGTCTTGTACATTTGCTTTGAGGGATTTGTTATTTACCTAATATACACTTTGAGCGACTTGAGTGATCCTTGTGAGGCATTGGTTCATGATGTTGGTGTTGAGTTGTCATTTAAGTTACTCATGCATTAATATTATTTCCATTCTTTGTTAATGATTTGTAATTTGATTTATGATTGAGTATCCTTTGAGATGTGTTGAATACTCTCTATTGTGGACTAGGGGCATAAACTGAAATGAATTGCTAACTGTAGTTTTGTGGGTTGAGTTGTTAATTGCTTGAGGACAAGCAATAGCTTAAGTGTGGGGTAATTTAATGAGCATAGTTTTACACATATTTGCTTGCATATTATTGCGTATGTTCTTAGCAATTATTGTGCTTTTATTCCCAGATCACCCGTGTTGTATGTTCTTTTGCATTTCAGGAACATTTATAGGACCATCATCGGTGTTTAAGCAATTATAGATCAATACATGTGGAAACGGACGAGAATTCATCAAGATCGGACAAGAGCCCGCGTTGCACACATTGAGCACGGCCTGAGTCAAGGCCGTGCTGACCATCACGGCCTGGACTCTGGCCGTGACCAACGATCAAAACTTGGTCTTCAAAACAATAGTTTGGGCACGGTTTCCATAGCCACCACGGCCTCCAGCACGGGGAGCAACACGGTCATGGTGAAACCCTAGTTGGTGAGATCCACGGTTTACCGATGCGGCCGTCTTGAGTTAAATATATAAGAAAAAATGAATTTTCCGAGAGAAAGAAAAGAAGAGGGAAAAAAGTGACATTGAGCCCTAGTGGTCGGTTCGTTTCTCGCACAATCTTGAGTCGCGAGAGAGTTGCGGTGGTAAGAATCCGGAATCGTAAGATTCCGAGTGCAAAAATGATTGGAGCAATTCAAGAGGCAGTTTGGGAGATTAATCAAAGTGTAGATCTAGATTTGGAGCTGTTCATCCAATTCGAGAGAAAAGGGTGTACATGTTTTATTTTCATTATTCTTTCATTGTAATTGATTTCCTAGATTGTTTTAAACATGAACATGTTTAGCTAGACTGATTTAATCCATTGGGATTTCTTTACTATGTTGGCTTGATATTATATTGTTGGATTGTTTGAGTAGGTTTTGTATTCTTCTTGTTTTCAGTATTAATAAGATTATGCATTATTCATGAGACATTGTGAATTGTGATGTTTAGATTGCTTTATGAGATTGAGAAATCCGTTTGGCAATTGGAATTTTGAATAACAAGAACTGGTTAATAATCACTTAGAGATAAGGATAATTAACTAGCCGGATTAAGAATTAACAAAGCTTAATAGAGGCGGATTAAAGTTTAATGCTAATTTAAGAATCAATCGTTAGGAAGAGATTCCAACTTTAGGTTATTAGGTTTAGGAATTCAGTTATCTCGAGAGAGAAACCGAATTCGGTTAAGAATTCATCCACGGGTAGCATAATTAGACTCACCGATCCTTTATCTTTTGTTCGGTTGCCAACTAGTTTAGATTCCCTTTGGGTTTGTCTTCTTGTCTTGATTATTTCGTTTATCAATTACTCCTGCATCTCCCTCGGAACTTAGCTCGTAGTTAATAGTTAGTTTAGAATTTATTCATCATCCATTTTAGGTTAATATAACAAAGAACAAAGGAGTAACTCTGGGCTTTCGCTTTCCCGAGGAATACGACCTTGATACTTGCCATTAGTGCTAGACTGCATCGATAGGTACACTGCCTTAGATTGTAGCTAACACGAGTAGCACCCATTAGGGGACCCTCCAAGACAACTTCAAGGGGAGGCAAACATTATTATGTTTCCTTCATTGATGATTTTTCCCGGAGATTGTAGGTGTACACTATGAAGAAAAAGGATGAAGTGTTAGGAGATTTTCTCACCTAGAAAAAGATGGTAGAAATTCAAACGGGCAGAAAGATCAAACGTCTCCGAACAGATAATGAAGGAGAGTATACAAGTGATCCTTTTATGAAAGTCTGCCAAGATGAAGGTATTGTGAGACACTTCACTGTCAGAAATACACCACAATAGAATGGGGTGGCAGAAAGGATGAACCAGACTCTACTGGAGAAAGTTCGGTTTATGTTGTCTAATGGTGGGTTAGGCAGATAGTTCTGGGCTGAAGTTGTAACATACGCTTATCATCTCATTAATCGTTTGCTATCAACTGCTATCAACGGTAAAACACCTTTAGAGGCATGGTATGGAAAACCTGCTACAAATTATAATTCCTTACATGTTTTTGGTTCCACTGCATATTATTATATTAAGGAATTAAAGTTAGATCAGAGGGCAAAAAAAGCAATTTTCATGGGGATATCATCAGGTGTAAAAGGATATCGCCTATGGTGTCCAGACTCAAAGAAGATAATCTTCAGCAGAGATGTTACCTTTGAAGAATCTATTATGATGAAAAAGGTAGAAAAGCAGGAGATAAATGGAGCTTCACAGCAGGTGGAGCATTCTCCCAAACAGGTGCAGTTTGATGGTAGTAGAAGTATTGAACCAACAGTAGATCAGTCTGATAAATCTACTCCTATAGAAGAAGGGGAGTTAGAAGATGAATCAGGTGATGAAGTAGAGGTTCTAGCACAAGAACCTCCACGGCAACATGAGTCAATTGCATTAAGTAAGCCAATGTGGAACACTAGAAAACCTGCTTATTTTGAAGATTTTGTAACCTTTGTATCTACAAATATTGATGTTCCAGCCACTTATATTGAAGCTGTACAGAGCTCTGAGGCAGATAAGTGGAAAATGGCTATGAAGGAAGAAATGCAATCCCTTGAGATAAAACCAGACGTCGAAGCTAGCTAGTCTATCTAAGGGAAAGAAGGCAATTGGTTGCAAATGGATATTTGCAAAGAAGGATGGATTTCCTAACAAGAATGATGTTCGCTACAAGGCAAGATTAGTAGCTAAGGGCTATGCTCAGAAGATAGGAATTGACTACAATGAAATTTTTTCTCTAGTGGTGAAGCATTCCTCCATTAGAATATTGTTGGCCTTGGTAGCACAATTGAATTTGGGACTATTTCAAATGGATGTAAAAACTGCATTCTTGCATGGTAATTTGGAAGAGGAAATCTACATGGATCAGCTTGAAGGTTTTAGGGTTGCTGGAAAAGAAAATTTGGTCTGCAAATTGAACAGATCATTGTATGGTTTGAAACAATCACCGAGGCAGTGGTATAAACGATTTGATAAGTTTATAATAAGGCAAAGTACACAAGAAGCAATCATTGTATATTCTTGAAAAGGCTACAGGATGGATCCTTTATCTATCTTCTCCTTTGTTATGTTGATGATATGCTTATTGCATCAAAGAATAGAGGAGAAATAGAATAGTTAAAGGCTCAACTAAATCAAGAGTTTGAAATGAAGGAATTAGGTGAAGCTAGAAAGATTCTTATGTTTGAGCAGGATGAGAAGTTTGGTCTGAGTGGTTGGATATTGTGATTCTGACTACACAGTTGATTTGGATAAATGTCGGTCAACTACTGGTTATGTGTTTACACTTGCAAAAGCACCAGTTAGTTGGAAGTCTACTTTGCAGTCAACGGTTGCTTTGTCTACAGCAGAGGCAGAGTATATGGCAGTTATAGAAGCTGTAAAGGAGGCAATTTGGCTTCAGGGGTTGGTGAAAGACTTGGGAATTGATTAGAAGCACCTCAAAGTGCATTGTGATAGTTAGAGTGCTATCTGTTTAGCTAAAAACCAAGTCTATCATTCAAGGACAAAGCATATTGATGTTCGTTATCACTACGTGAGAGAAATTCTTGAAGAAGGTGAGATACTTCTTCAGAAAATCCCAACTGCTGAAAATCCTGTAGATATGACTACGAAAGTAGTAACTGGTGTCCAACATTATTTGAACTTGATAAATATTTTAAAAATTTGAAAATGGACGCTTCAAGCGCATTTAGAGGCATTGCTAAATTTATGATGAGAGAAAAAAAAAGAATGTTTGATTGAGCTTAAGAAGTCGCCAAGGTGGAGATTTGTTATTCTTGACTCCTTTATCCCACATTGAAAAGCTAAGACAAGGAAGAAGTAGTCCTAAGGCTATAAATAGTGGGCCTTCTCTCCTTTTCTAAGTGTCAAGAAAAACAATGGACCTTATATTTATATGGACTAAATTGTATTTCTCTTCTCTCTTCTTATTAATATTTCTTTGTAATTCTATTGAATTAAGAAATATTATTTTGGTAGTGCCCTAGGAAGTAAGCATAATTTTTGCCGAACCTCGTTAAAGTTCTGGTGTTTCTTTTCTTATTATTTATTTAATAGCTTATTTGTTGGTGGAAACTAACCCGATTTCCATAACACATCTAACCCGAGGATGAAGGAATCAGGCTGCTAGATGAAAAAACACTACAAAAAAACTAGCCACACCTGGAAAACAGTGAAATTGAGACTGTCAATCTTGATGGTGAGTTAAAATCATATATCCCAAATAAAATATAAAACTTCAATAAAATATTTGTTTAATTAAAATAAAATATGCATGTCATGCTATGCTTCTGCAAAATAAAATAAAATAAATTTTTATTTCATACCACGGGACGAAGTACCTCGGCAGAACCCTAATTCCAACACTAACATCTCGACTCTCTCATTCTAACAGGATTGGCGCCCAGAGAGTGAAGCTCGACTAGGGTCCTTAGCTGCAGTCTGGTCACTTAATTATCACTATCAGTCTTAGCCTTTCGGCTCTCTTACTCCAGTAAGACTAGTGCCTAGAGAGCGAAGCTCGACCAAGGTCCTTAAGGCCAGTCTGGTCACTTAGGTTTCTAAATAAGCTGGCGCCCAGAGAGCAATACTTGACCAGGGACCTTTACTACGGCAAACTCACTTTACTCAGCCTAGAGAGCAATTCCCGACCAGGGTAAGCCCTAAATTTACCTTTTAAAATTTTATCATTTTTATTATCTATCTCAGATTCCTACCGGTGTGCACACGGTCCTGATGTAACTCATTAAATAGCATGTTCTACAGCTGTCCCATCCTAAGTCAACACGAAATCAATAAAATCATAATGCAGAAAATGAACCATATATAAATAGTAAATAACTAAATAATTAAAATATTAATCATTTAATAAGAGATATCACGAAAAAAATCTTAGCATGACACACGTAAGCAGATATATGACTTTAACTCACAGATCTGACGACCTCCTAGCTCTGCTCCGACGCCTCGGGTGGAGCGAGCCGAACAGACAGATTATTTAATCACGGAAAACAATTTAATCAATAACATTGAAACATTTGACAATTAACCCTATGTTTAGATTCCTAGGACTGACTGTCTAAGAATCTCGACTCGGAAGAATCCTACTGAAAATTTGACAGAACCTCCCCTAAATTACGAACATTTAGTCCCCGTATAACGGGCCAAGGACCTGCTAGAAAACACTTCAAATTTCCAACAATTTATTATTTTAAAGGGAATCGGGTCACCAAGACTTCATTATTTTTTCGACTCCGCCACACATCACAAATCATGACTAAAGGTAGATAGTCTGACAATTAATTATTTTGACTCACAATATTTTTCTAATGCTCAACACAATTCAATAAACACATAAATTTTACCAATGAATTCTAAAATCAATGGGCCAGAGAATTATCGAGACACTTGATCGCTCGATCGACTCGCCTCTAGCCGCTAGAGTCCGATCGACGATCCGAACACACCAATGGACTCAAAACAATGCACTGATGATGATCCTAGCTTCCGATCTTCCGATTCGACCCCCAATCATCTGAAGAGATTTATGGACGATCTCGGTTGTCGATTTTCAAACGGAGTCCGATCGCCACGAAACCAGTGCCATTGGAAAGCTTGAGCTGAGGGGAGTCTGGATATGCCCTCCGATCATCCATCACTCATCGAAGCTCACCGGAAAAGCCTGAGATTCCCGGCTTCCCCTAAGTAAATTTTCTTCACCGGATCACGCTTTTTCGGCAACCACAGGGGGGGATGATGGGCAAAGAAGAAAGCTCACTAGTCGCTGGTCATTTTGAGACCATAACCACCCAAAATGGCTGCCGGAGACGACCTCAATGACAGCGAGAAGCTGTTGCCCTTCTCCGCCTATTTACTACCACATGGCGCCGCCGGAGTTGTTGCCGCCTCTTCCACCAAGCTCGCCGGTCTCCGTTGTACCTCCGGCCCACTTCGTCGTGTCCTAGACAGACGCAAAATCCCCGTCTGCCATGGAAGCCGACCTGAGCTCCCTCCCCCGACTTGTTCTTCTTCTTCCTTTTTTCTTCTTTTCTTTTCTTTCTTTCTTTATCGACATTTGGTCCTTCAACTTTTCTTCTTTACCATTTAAACCCTCAACTTTTTTAATTACTAACAATTTCGCCCTGCAAAATTTTTGATTAACCCTTCAACTTTTCTTTAGCTTTTTAATTAAGCCCCTAACTATTTAATTTGGGCCAAATTACAATTATTGAAAATAGAAAATTACTTATTTACCCTTGCTTTTAAATGTAAAATACCAAAAAACCCTTGCCGACATATTTAATTACAAAAATACCAAACATACAAATTTTCATTAAAACCCCTTATTAATAAAATTATATTTTTAATCCTTATTCCAAAATAAATTTTTAATTTAATCCTAACACTTAATTAATTTAATTAATCAATTTACTAACTATTTTTTAATTAAAATCACCACCATTAGCTAATTAAAATTCATCATTCCTAAATAAATTCTTTTATAAAATATTAATTCTAAATTCTTTCATAACTCTCAAATATAGAATTTAATTCATATATTCATATCGGAAAAAAATCTGAATGACCGAAAATATAATTTATTTTCCAAGGAATTTACTTAATTACTTTTCTTGAAAATCAAACTAATTAGATATAGAAAAATAATTCTCGTATTTTTTATTTAGCATTGAAATTCTATTTTAAATCATCTCAATTAACTAATTAAAATTAAAGTAATATTAATTTAAATAAAAATTCATTTATTAATTATTACTAATATTATCATTATTAAAAGAAAAATTCTGGGTATTACAATATATTTTAGCAACAACTTTGGAGAAACTAAAACAGGCCCCCATATGTCTAATTAGCGCAGTTGTTATGCAATGGTGGCAACACGCATCATTGCCAAAGCGTCCAAATAGTTGTTAAAATAGTGATGGAGTAATAT
Source organism: Ricinus communis (assembly GCF_019578655.1). Classification (NCBI taxonomy): domain Eukaryota; kingdom Viridiplantae; phylum Streptophyta; class Magnoliopsida; order Malpighiales; family Euphorbiaceae; genus Ricinus; species Ricinus communis. The sequence continues at coordinate 8,224,688 of NC_063259.1, forward strand.
TTTAGCTTTATGTTCAGAACGAACCAAAAAAAAGCGTCCCTGAATAATTTGCGACTACTATAACGGATTTTTATTTGCCGTTATCATATCCCTAATTAGCTTTAGCGACTGAATTTGTAATGAAAAGTTGTTTGCTAGTGTTGAAGTCTTATAATGAGAAAACAACAAACTCATGCTAAACTAACTTGTTGACTCAACAAATATCTATCTATGGAATCTAAAATGATAGCTGTAGATATGTATTTGTATCCGACTTTGACATGTCACATTTCTCTTAATTACTTTTTTCTCATTGGTTTTTCTTTCATATGTCAATCTTTCATTTGCAAAGCGAATATCGAAATAAAATTAAAGTTGAATAATTGAGATGGGATAAATTAAAGTATTTAAATGATACTAAGTATAAATTCAGTTACCATTTATATCATTATCCCCTTTAATTTGAGTTGAGTATGCCTAAATCGGTAGAGTAATAAGCACTAATAATATACATTAATACTCTAGAATGAGCTCGATGTGCTTATATCAGAAGAGTGACCAACACTTGTGCTTTGTCTTAATGCTCTAGTATGAGCTTGATGTGCCTAAATCAAAAGACCGATCAACATTAATTATAGGTCTTAATGCTCTAGAATGAACTTAGTGTGTTTAGATCGGTAGAGCGATTAACATTGATAATATGCCTTAATGCTCTAGAATGAGCTCGGTATGCCTAGATCGACACAGTGATTAACATTAGTAATATGCCTTGTAAAAGGTACATTATTGATAGTAATGAGAAAAGGAAGAAATTAAAAATTACATAGCTAAATTCTAGAGTATTAATTGGTAGTACTTCTTGATTACTTGCACATTCCATGAGTGAATAAGCTCTCTTTGTGCCATATCAGTTATTCTATATGCAACCCCTTCAAGCACTTTGATGACTATGGATGGCAGTTTCGGGTGTGCACTCAACTGTCTCTAGCAACTATGGCACTGTAAGGCTTTTCAACATAATCGGGAACATACTAACTAGTCACAGTAACTAGCACGAAGAAAAGGAGTTGCCATCTAGGTAATTCTCTAGGACACTTTCACTAATTGAGTGTCATTTTCAGATTCCATAAGGAAGCTTTGCCATATCTAGAGATGGATCCGGAAGCCAATTTCCTTATTTGTGTATCCTTATTTTTAATTTTATTATTTAATGGGCTATTTCCTATAAATATAACATTTATAATTCTCTAATCAATCACTATAGAATGTGAGGTCCACTTACATCTAGCCCATTTTAATTAGGCACAATTCTAATTCGTTTTATTACTCTAGGTTAACTATTTAATTATGTTCGGGAGGCCCATCTAGTGTAGCCAAATTACCAATTATGCTTTGATTATCAAGTTTTTATCCTAATTGGACTACCAATTGCATGCCAAGACCTAGTTCAATTTCCCTATTCTAATTGGGTTCCTTATCCTAATTGCATTACTAAGTTTTTATCCTATATGGATTACCACATGGCAAAACCCACTAAATCTAAATGGGTTTTATAATCTTAGCCTAATTTACTAATATTTAACCTAATGGATTATAACTTACATGAGAGTCCAATTTTAAGCTTTTGTCTAGGTGTCCAATTTTAATTTACAATCAAACATCAATTATTTGCCATTCATTCATCAAAATAAAGAAAAAATAAAGCAGATAGTAAATAAAGCAGTAAACCTAAATTTTTACAACCCTTCCTACAACTAATAAACTTAAGAAAAATGACTAATCTGGGTAAAAATGACAATAAAGCTTGAAAATCGCGAAAGAGGACAAATTTGGAAAAACTATCGATTGATGACATCACAAAGCCGATTGGCTTAACCCACTGAGCCGATCAATTTAGCAATAAGCCGATTGGCTCTCGGCTCCTGCTCAGGCTGATTTTGCTTGGTTTAAGGTCCTCCCTTGCCCTCAAGTCGATTTACATGTACAAAACACATCAGACATGATTAATATGTGAAAAACACAAAATAAAAGACATAAAAACTGAATTAAAAAGATAGAAGATATAAAATTACTAAAAAGTAAACTTACAGAAGACAAACTTTTCATGGCAAATCCTAAAATTGATCATGCAACCCTGAAATCAGATCTAATCATACAACCATAGAATTATCATAAAGGACAAATAAATCTAACATGCTAACCTACTTAATTAATTCATCAAATTCAAAACCAATAAAGAACATGTTATTAGATTTAAAATCCAGCATGCAAAAAATATTACAAAAGCATATTAGATTATTGGAAACCATAGATTTGAACTTATAAAATGCATAAAACATCTAAAATCAATCGTAACATGTTTCTAATAACATAGAATTAAAGAAGGGAGTATAAGATGCTGATGATGCTAGATTTAGGAACTCTCAGGTTGTCAACGTGTTAAGTTGATCCTCGAGTCTCTAGTGATGATGATGAGGTGGAATCAAGTATTGGATATAAATCTAGTGCTTCTTAGGTTTTATTTCTGGTGTTTGGTTTTGTGAAAAGGATTTTGGAAAGCCTACAGTCATTCTATGAATAAGATTTTTAAAATGAAGTTCTTACTTACTGTCTCCTTTTTTTATCAATTTCTATTGACTGCTAATAAAATATTCTCACAATTACTAACAATAGCTAACTCTAAACCTAGAGCTTAGCTTTTTATTTATAGAAGTAGGATTTAGGAAATCATAGGAAATCATATAATATTAAAATTAAAATAATAATTTTTTTGATTTATTGGATGTTTAGTTTGATAAATATCAAAATATAATGTTTTTTTGGCATTTTAAATCAAATAAATGCATAAAACGATGTCAAAGACCAAAATATAAACCAATCGGCTCTAGACACATTCGATTCGGCTGTACACAAAGTTGATTGGCTCAAGGGGAAAGAAGTTATGAATTGTTTTTGCAATTTAGTCCATGTAATTTCAAAAATCACAATTTCACATCTCAAACTTAATTTTTTCTATCAACTAAGTCCAAAATGATTTCAAGAAAATAATTTTGATTCAATTACTTACAATCCTAATTAGGATTCGCCCGTCCTTAACCTCCAAACACTTGAGAAAGGTAACAAATTTCATCATCGGATTTTCTATAATTCCCTTGATATCTAAATTCTAAAAATAGTGTTGACAATAACCTTATGTGGTCCTTCCCAGTTGTAAATTTTCTACTCCAGCTCTTCCTTTGCCTATGTCAGTTCTTCTCATCACGAGCTCCCCTTTAGTGGATGATCTAGGTTTGACCTTTTGGCCATGATACTTTGCCATTTTGTGCTTGTATGCTTCGTTCCTTGTGTTGACTTTCACACATCTTTCTTCCAACAAGTCTTGACATAGCTTCATATGGCTTTCGTTCTTTTGTTTGATAAAGTATTATACTTTCAAGGTCGACATTCCTATTTCTATTAGGATTTCAGCTTCTGCTCTATACGCAAACATTGTTCTATACAATCATATAGCATTATGGAGTTCTTTAAATTTAAATTTATCTTTCAGTCCATTAGCTTAAACATGAGCAACATAGGGTAAACTTTAAATTTATCTTCATATAAGAGAAAAATCCTTTGATATCTTTATTCTTAAATCACCTTCCGTTGTCTGTTATAATGGTATGTGGGATACCATATTTGCACATGACTTCTTTCTAAAAGAAAACGATTGTTTTTTTTAGTGATGGTTGCTACTACTTTAGCTTCAACCCATTTTGTAAAGTGATCACAAGAAGGAACTTTTTTTTGCCCTAATGTAGGTGGAAAAGGTTTAAGTATGTACATGTCCCAAGTGGCAAAAGGCCATGGACTGGTGATCGGCATTACAAAGCAGTATGTAGGTGTGTGACATTTTGGTAATCTTAACACTTAATGTAGACTTGTACTAGCTTTTTTATGTCTTTATATATGGTTGATAGAAATATCCTTGCAGTTTTCCTTTTCTTGCAATCGTGCTTATAGCTTCATGAGCTCCACAAATTCTTTCATGAATTTCTTTGAAAATATAGTGTCCTTTCTCTTTTGTGACATATCGAGACCAAGTACAAGATAGATATTTTCTATATAATATTCCTTCTTGAAAGAATTACATGGTCGAATTCTTCACTATCATGCATAAGTATATTCTTGTCTTTTGAGCTTTCCTTCTTTTAGATATTGGATGATCTCTTCCACCCATATATCATATTCTTTTATGATTAAAAGTTTTTCTTATACTATGATCGACTCCTTGTGAATGTAGAACAACATATTCTTGCTTGGTTCTTCATATGAAGCTAATTTAGTCAGGCAGTCTATTTTTTATTTATTCTCATCTCTTGGTACTTGAATTATATTTCATTGTCTTCAATTTTCTTTGATTTCTTCAGCATAATACTTGCTTATTGTACATATTTTCTCAGGTCGAGGTTTTTGACTTTAAAGATGCCTATTATAGGATTAACCACTTGCAAGAGTCATTTTTTGATGCTTAGATCTTTAGCTCTGACAATTAGGGACATTCTTAATCCAACGAGTAATGCTTCATACTCGATTACATTATTTAAGGCTTTAAGATTTATCTTGATCGAGCATCTTAGATGGACATTGTTTAAGCCTTCTAGAAGTACTCCAGCTCTTGCCCCTTCAATGTTGGATGCTCCATCAACATGTAAAATCCACTTTATTAGATTTTTATCTATTTCACCATAATCTTCATGCATGCTTATCTTAGTTACAAAGTCAGCTAGTACTTGTGCTTTTATAGCCTTTCTTATCTCATATGAAACATCAAAATCTCTAACTTGGACTAACTAATGGACAAGCCTTCATGATGTTTTCGATCTCTGTAATGCTTTTCTCAATGGTTGTTTTATACTGACTATGCATGTGTATTCTTGGAAGTTTTATTATAGCTTGTTAATAGTCATGATAATTGCTAGAGCTAGCTTCTCTATTATATGGTATCCTATGGCTGCCTCTTTAATTCTCTGCTTGTATGATAAATGGCTTACTCTTTATTATCTTCTCTTATGAGTACTGACACAATAGCCTCAGTTGTATTAAATGTTAGAGTATTGCCCTATAGATAAAGAGTTGTCAATTGATTTTTTACATTATAATTGATGGCATACAATTATACTAAAGGCATTATTCGACTCTTATTGGTATGAGTAATCATGGTATTATTAAAGAATAATTGATGTTTGATCAAGAATTAGATATTGATGGCTGGATATTGATCAAATGCTCATGACTACCATAATGTGTTTTCACTTATGAAGTAAGCAATATATCTTATAAAGTTGAGGAATAAGGATTCTGAGATAAGCATATGGGTGCTTGTTATAAGAACAAGTTCATTGAACGCGATCCTATTGAATAGTCCATATGGAATTTACCCTAACTGTTTATGGACTACTCTTATGACAATCATATAAAATGTGATCCTTAGACTTGAGATAACCGTATATTATCTTGTATGAGGATTACTATACTTTGATACTATCTTATATCCTCCTAACCATGGGGTGCACAAGGGATAATCATTGGATATGGTAAGAGTCATACGAAGATAATAAGTTATCAATAAATAATTTATTGCCTAAGGTAATATGTCATGGGACCTTATCCTGATGATTCTTAATATGCTTTAATATGGAAATTCTTGGCCAAGATTATATGAATAAAGATTATGAAAAGTGTTTCATAGATCTTATTCAAAATGTTATATACAATTATCAAAAAAAATATGATTGGTTCAATTATAGAGTTGACACTTGCATCTATACTCTATGAATCAATTAGGATAAAAGTACAATAAAATGATTAAATGACATTGTAAATTGTTCACTGTAAAGGTTGATTAAAGCACTTTAATCATTCCTACTTATTTGGATGGTCATAATGCATTGCTAAATGCCAATCTTGATTTATGAATACAGATTAAGTTAATTAGAGAATTAATATTGAATTAAAGAAGTTTAATTCATAATCTATATTTATTGGGAACATGTTAGGAACCTTTTGGGTCACACACAAATAGGCTTTTAAGTGAGGATTAAAATGAGGCTTTAAGCATTGTGTTTAGGCTCATATATATTGGGCCTAATTAAGAGTTAATTAGTTAAGAGCTAATGTGCCTATAGTAGTCAACCTAGATGGATTTATTATTTATGGATTAGATCTTAATTAATCAAAGTCCAATTAGAAAAATAAAATAAAAGCCCAACTTAATGTAAGCTAGAGTTTTATGGAAATCCTAAACTTCTAAGGACTTTGATGAAAAGGCCATATAAATAGAAAGAGATGAATGGGGTGGTAAGGATGGAGGTCTTTGATGAGAAAGACATTTTTCTAGTGAAGAATACCTTAGGTGAATCAATCAATACGATTAATTGATTCATCCATATTGCTTGGAACTAGCATTCAATCTTCTATATCTATTCTCAATCTCTTAAAAGTTGTTTATGAGATCTTTACTTAGAAGCTTGTATGGATTACTAGAAGAGGCTGGTCATCTGAGTAGCTTTGAAGTGCATCAATCATCCTTGAAGAATTAAGAATCAACAAAGCAAGAAGCACTCATTGGTTGGCCGTAAACTCCTATTGTAAGCCGAGCAAGAAAAAATAACTAATCTTGTGTAATAATCATGTCGTCAAGCTTATATACTTCATTAATATTGCATAGTGGTCTCATCTCCATTATTACTATACTTTTCTCAAGGTTGGCTTCTATCACTCTCTAGAAGATCATGAACCCTGTGAATTTTTCCGATTTTAACTCCAAAGGAACACTTATCTAGATTTAACTTAAGCTGATAGTTTTATAGAATGTTGAAAAGTTATTTTAAATCTCATGCATGATCTTCTACTTTTACAAACTTGATAATGTCATCAATATAAAACTTAATATTTTTTCTATTATGATCTTAGGACATTATGTTGACTAATCTCTTATATGTTGCTCTAGCATTCTTTAAGCCAAATAGCATTAATATATAGCAAAATACACTAATATCAGTTATAAAAGATGTATCTTTTCATCTAATTTGAACATCTGAATCTACTAATATTCTTATGCTGCATATACAAAGATGTAAACCTCGCAACCACTTGTTGAATCTACTAGTTGATCTATGTTCGGGAATGGTACTAGCCATCTTCTAGTTACCATGTATAGTGATAACTCCTCCAAAAGTCAATATGTTTACCTTTAAGTAGTCGATAATAGTATCTACTATGGTTTCTGTAATACCCAGAATCTTCCTTTAATAATGATAATATTAATAATAATTGATAAATGAGTATTTATTTAAATTAATTTTACTTTATTTTTATTTGGTTTAAATTGGAATGATTTAAATGAAATTTTAATGCTAGACAAATAAGAGAGTTATTTTCTATATCCAATTAGTTTGATTTTTAAGAAATTAATTAAGTAAATTCTTTGGAAAATAAATTATATTTTTTTGGTCATTCAATTTTCTCCAAATGAATATATGAATTAAAATTCTATATTTGAGAGTTATGAAAGAATTAGTAAATAACATTTTTATAAAAGAATTATCGAAGAATGATAAATTTTAATTAGCAAATGGTGTTAATTTTAATTGAAAAATATTTAGCAAATTGATTAATTAAATTAATTGTGTGTAGAATTTAATTGGAAATTTATTTTGGACTAAGGATTCAAAATATAATTTTATTAATATGGAGTTTTAATGAAAATTTATATGTTTGGTATTTTTATAATTCAATATGTTGGCAAAGGCTTTTTGGTAATTTTATATTTAAAAGTAAGGGTAAATATGTAATTATATATTTTTAATAATTCTATTTTGGCCCAAATTAAATAGTTAGGGGCTTAATTGAAAAGCTAAAGAAAAGTTTAAGGGTTAATTAAAAATTTTGCAGGATGAAATTGTTAGTAATTAAAAAAGTTGAGGGACTAAATGGTAAAGAAGAAAAGTTCGGGGATCAAATGTCGATAGGGAGAAAAAAAAGAAAAGAAAGAGAAGAAGAAGAAGAAGAAGGGGGAGAAATTGTCGCCGAGGAAGAGAAGGAGAGGAGGAAGGAGAGTGGCTCCATTGCGTCAAGCTCGGCGGCCAAGCATGGGAGCGAGGAAGGCAGCCGTAGCTTCCTTGCCGCCGTGCGTGCATTTTCGGCGTCTGTAGCCCCTGTTCTTGGTGGCGATCGACTCCCCTCGGCCTGGCTTCATTTTGGCGGTGGTGGTGTCGCAAATGGTGGCTGGAGTTGGTAGTTGCGGTGGAGAGAGAAAGTGGGTGGCAGTCGGTGTTTTCTAGCTTTTTCGACGAGCTCTAGTGAGGGATGGATGATCGAAGGGCATATCCAGACTCTCCTCAGCTCAAGCTTTACAATGGCACCAGTTTCGTGGCGATCAGACTTCGATAAAAAATCGACGGCCGAGATCGTCCGAAAATTTCTTCGGATGATCGGGGGTCGGATTGGAAGATCGGAAGCTGGAATCGTCATCAGCGCGTCGTTTTGAGTCTGATAGTGTGTTCAGATCGTCGATCGGACTCCGGTGGCTCGAGGCGAGTCGACCGAGCGATCAAGCATTTCGGTAATTCTCTGGTCTGTTGATTTTAGAATTCATTGGTAAAATTATGTGTTTGTTGAATTAAGCATTAGAAATATTATTAGTTAAAATAAATAGTTTGTCGGACTGTCTGCCATTAGTCGTGATTTGTGATGTGTGGCGGAGTCGGGAAAAATAGTGAAGTCTTAGGACCCGACTCCCGTTAAAATAAATTATTGAATATTTGAAGTATTTTCTGGCAGGTCCTAGACCCGTTTTACGGGGGGTAAACGTCCGTGTTTACAGGTTCTGTCGAATTTTCTGTAGAATTTACCTGAGTTGAATTTTTAGACAGTCAGTCCTAGGAATCTAGACCTAGGGTTAATTGTCAAATGTTTCAATGTTATTGATTAAATTGTTTTTCGTGATTAGATAATTCGTCAGTTCGGCTCGCTCCATCCGAGGCATCAGAGCAGAGCTAAGAGGTCGTCAGATCTGTGAGTTAAAGTCATATATCTGTTCACCTATCATGCTGAGATTTTACGTGATAGTTTTGATTAAATAAGTTAATATTTTAATTATTTATTTAATCACTATTCATATATGTTTCTTTTACTGCATTGTGGTTTTGTGTTATCGTGTTGACTCAGGATGGGACGGCTGTAGAACATGCTATCGATGAGTTGCACCGGTATGAATCAGAGATAAAAAATAAAGGGGTAAAGATTTGTAAAATTTTAAAAGGTAAATTTAGGACTTACCCTGGTCGAGCATTGCTTTATGGGCTGAGTAGAGTGAGTTTGCCGGAGTAAAGTCCCTGGTCGAGCATTGCTCTCTAGGCTTACTACGGGATTTGGTGGCCTTAAGTCTACCCATTTCCTAGTGCCGGTCACGGGCCCACAGATCGAGTCGTGACAGTTTCCATCAATATGGGTCATCCAAAGATCATGTTATCTTCGAAAGGCATGTCTACCACTATAAAATAATTTAGCCACTTCTTGGTCGGCTCTTTGATTTTATCAACTTTTTCAGTTTCTTTATTGAGCTCAATTGTTAGTTCGATAATCCCTGAAGGTTGTATTAGTTGGCTGCCTAAATGAAGGAGAGGAGTTGTGCATGACTATTGCTTTTGATAAGTTTAGGTCTTACTTGTTAGAATCTAAGGTAATGGTTTTTACGAACCATGCAGCCATTAGACACCTACTTGTAAAGAATGATGCAAAACCGAGGTTGATTTGGTGGATTCTGTTTCTCCAAGAATTTTACTTAGAGATCAAGGACAAGAAGGGTTCTGAGAATGTTGTGGCGAACCACTTCTCTCGGTTGGAGCATGGGAGCGAGTTGTGTGATAAGGCCAACCCGGTCAATGATTTTTTTTCTAGATGAAAAGCTCTTAAGAGTGGAAGAGGTGAAAGCTCCATGGTTTGCTGATTTCGTAAACTTCTTGGTGTGTGGAATTATATCATTTGATTTTTTGTATCATTAGAAGAAGAAGGTTGTGCATGATTTGAAACGCTATTTTTAGGATGAGATGTTCTTGCTCAAGTCTTGTAATGATGGGATTATTAGAAGGTGCATATCAGAAGAGGAGATGAAGAGTATTCTAGGATATTATCACTCAATGGAATGGTGGTCATTTTGGTTGGTGCTAATAGAACCATAGCAGAAGTTCTTCAAATTGGGTTATTTTGCCCAACTTTGTTTGCGAATGCTCAAATTTTATGAAATTCTATGATCGGTGCCAAAGAGTAGGAAATATTTCAAGTCAGAATGAAATACCTTCAAATTCAATGTTGGAAGTAGAAGCTTTTCATGTGTTGGGGGATTGACTTTATAGGTCCTTTTCCACCATCTTTTGGTTGTCAATATACCTTGGTAGCGATGGATTACATGATAAAGTGGGTAGAAGCTAAGGCTACTACTAAAAATGAAGGCAAGGTTGTATTGAATTTTCTAAAGAGTAATATCTTCAATCAGTTTGGAACACTGAGGGCCATAATTAGTGATGGCACATTTTTGTAGCTACCACTTTGAAGCTCTTATAGCTAAATTAAGCGTGCACTATAAAGTGGTAACCCCATATACCATCCTAAACAAGTGACCCAGTTGAAATTTCCTATAGAGAGCTCAAGTGGATCCTTAAGAAGACAATTAATTCTTCTTAGAGAGGATTAGGCAACAAAGGTTGTGTGGGGGTGGTTTCGGGCGTGCACCCAAGTGTTTTTAGCGACTACGGCACTATAAGGCTTTTCAACCTAATAGGAACACGCTAACTAATCATAAAGACTAGCAGGGAGATGTGAGTCAGCACCCGAGTAATTCTCCAAAACACATTTTCTAATTAAGTGGTGTTTCTCAATTCTATAAGGAAGCTTCACTAAATCCAGAGATGAATCTGGAAGCTAACTTCCTTATTTATGTATCTTTGTCTTTAATTTTATTTTTTAATAGGCTATTCCCTATAAATGCAACAGTTATATTTGTACACATCAAGCACTACAACATGTGAGGTCTAACCAAATCTAGCCTATTTTATTTAAGCCAAATCCAAATTTAATTAACTTATTTTACTAATTAATTATGTAAGGCTTTTCTCGGTCTAGCCTAATTCACAAGTTATGCTTTAATTCCAAGCCTTTAAGTCTAGACGGACAATTGTTTTTGCAAACGCCCAATTATGTGATTTTAAACCTAACATGGCCTAATTAATTATAATTAAAGCATGGCAAAGCTCACTAGGTATTGATTTAAGATTTAGCCCAATTACCATTTGATTAGCCTAATACAATTTTTTTATGTTGGGTCCAATTATTAACCTAGAGTCTATGTGTTTAGGTTTTTAATTAAGCAATCACTTTACAGTTATTTGACATATATCAAACATAAAGCAAAAAATAAAAGTGCAAAAAATGAAATTCTAGCTATTACAACCTTTCCTATAACTAAACAACGAAGAAAAAATACCTAAATACTAAGTATAGTACATAAAATTGCCAAAAATACATCAAGAACTCAGAAATTGGACCAAAAGTGCACAGCCGAATCTACTTTGCAGAGAGCCGATCAGCTAGGAAGCTTCTATGGTCTTTTTGCGAGTTTCTTCAACTTTTCACGCCAGAAGCCGATTTTTAGATGCACAAAGGATAGAAATTTTGATTAAAACATATAAAATTGAATAAACAACGTAAAAAATGGAATCAAATAATTAAGAATCTAAAAGACATGCAAATCCTAGAAATTAATATTAACAATAAGAAATTAATGCCCTAAAGCAGATTTTTAATTTTAATCATGCAATCCTAGAAATCTAATCCAAAAAAGAATACAATAAATTAATTGTGTTTCCCTAATCATTAAACTAATTAGATTTGAAATCCAATAAAATCATATAATCAATATTCAAGACTCTACATGTTCTTATTATCAGATTTAAAATATAATGAGTCATAGCATGTTAATTCATAAGAAAAATCTATTCTAACCACATGGATTATATGAAATAATAATAATAAACCCTAAGCATGTTTCTAGATTCATAAATTAAAAAAAAAGGGTAAAAGGTGTTGATGATGTGGATGTAGGGGAACCCACAGGTTGTCACCGTTGGTTGTAATTCTGCAAGTCTTAGGAGATGAGGAGGCAGTTGAGTACAGATAGATTGAGAATCCAATGCAGCTTGAGATTTGGAAAAGACTACTATCATTCTAAAAAAGATTTTAAGAAAAAAGATTTCTGCAGGTTTTTCTCTCAAAAGCCCCGGTCTCCCAAAAATTTCTCCCGATGAAAATTGGTAAATGAATATAACTCTGGTAATTGATGAGTGTAGCTTAAAGCCACTAACACTAGACATAAGGTATACTGTATATTTATAGAGTTAGAGTTTTGAAACTTTAAAAAATTAGAACGATATGCTTTGAATATCTTCTCTTTATTGTTCAATAATATCCATTAAAAATCTTAATAATTATCATAAAGACTTTCTAGAAACTTAATTTTATATTTTTGGTCATTTAAATGCCGAAAAAACACATAAAACAGTATCGAATCGCAAAAGATAGTCAATTGGCATTGTAGACTGACTCTATGCTAAGCTGATCAGCTATACATAGAGCCGATTAGTTCTAAGGGCTAAAAACTTTGGAAAACTATAGCAAATTTGGTCCCTGAACTTGCTGAAACAACTGTTTTATACCTCAAAGTTAATTTTTCCTGAAAATTAAGTTAGAAAAGTGATTTTAATATAATTATGCTTAGTCCTAACTTGGATATACCCGTTCTCAGTCTCCCGAAACTCGAGAAAGGTAGTAACTTCTATCATAGAATTTTTTCATAATTCCCTCGATATCTTAATCCAAAAAATAGGTGCTGACAACTCCCCTTAGTTTGTCGAAATTTATAAGCATTCATGTGATTAAATAAATTGAGACAAATTGTAATATCAAGGATACAATGAAAAGGATATCATGATGAGTTGTAAAAGCCACGCCCCATAAGCTCAAGTTGAGAAAATCTGATTTGATATGGGGACACGCTCATTTAAGTTTTGAGGACTTCGCCTGTAATTTGGGAACTATGCCCATTCACTTGGAACTTCGCCCATTGATTTAGGAACCATGCCTGCTGCTTTGGGGAACTATAACCATCAATTTTACCTTAATAGAGACTTTCCTCTTGTTATTTTCCACTTCGGGATGCAATTATACTATGCCGCCTCGGGTCAATTTGGTAATTTTCACTTTTGGGTATTTTTAGTTGAAAATTCTCACTTCTGGATGCAATCTAACTCAATCGATGTCTTTTGAAAGTTATACTAGTAATTAGCCCACCCGGGGACTAAAACGTAATCTCGATATGTTAGGAACCAAAATAGTAAAATTTCAAAAATTCCCCGCCTTGGGATGTAAATTGACCTTTTAGATGTCTTCTCAAGACTTGTATTGATAATTGGCCCAAACGGGGGCTAAAGTGTAGTTTTAGTAGGTCAAGGACCAAAATGGCATTTTGCCCTCTTTAGGGCATATAAACATATTTCTATCCATTAATTATTCACTTTATCTATTTCTTTCCTAATTTTCTCTCAAATTCCTTTTCACTCTTTCTTCAATTTCTTTCTCATTTCTTAACCAAATTTGGCAAAATCAATCTTGAAATGGTGGCCTTGTCTTCTACATTCTCAGGACGCACCTAATCACACCAAACTTGGAGTTCTCACCATCGATTTTCTACTAGAATGACCTTAGGCATCGTCAAAATGGAGGAAATCCCCCTCTTAAAGAAAATGGACACTCACTGGGCATTTTCGGTGGTTGGAGATGTATTTTTCTTGCATTAAATCTTGTTTCCTGTGATTTATACACTAGATATACATGTTATTTACTCAAAATACATAAAATTTTATCAAAAAGGTTGATACAAATTGTACCTTAACCCACAAAGTTGATTCGACTATGCGTACAGTCGGTCATCTTTGTTCAGTGCCGATTCGGCTCTATGCTGAGCCAATCGGCCCTGCATAGTCTGAAACGACCATGCATAGGCCAAAAACTAGTTTTTAGGTTTTTTAACATAAAATAATAAAATATTAATGACATACTTACTTGTTTGAGATATTTATGCGTGTGCATTGTGTTTACGTGCCTGTACTTTTGCTTTTTCTAGAGTGATGTTGTATCTATCCGATTCACTAGAAATATCTATAGGGTGTGCGAGTGGTTTGATGAGCTTTTGACTCTATTCAGGCCAAGATCAGTAATAATGGCTTCCACCGATTATTTGGTATGCTTCCGCCAGTTATTGGGAGGACAGGTCATACTTCGGTATATGCCCTGCTTGAGAGGTGGATGGACACCACCCACACCTTCCATACTCTAGTGGCGTAAGTTGACTCTTTCCCCACTTTCATTCATTGCCATTACAGGGATATGCTTGTACCCTTCGATGATGCAATTCACGATCAACGCTCTGATGTCTGAGAGCATTATATTATGGACTTGCTTGGTTCTTACCAGCGTGCAAGAACACTCGGTGTATAACTTACCGGGGCATTCCATTCTACTATAGGAGCTTTGTGCCTCGAAATGCTCGGGAGGTGGGTTAGATAGCCCGGGCAATCTTGGTATATCTTTTAGAAACTATTTTGTTCAGTGATTTAGGGAATCCATTGAACTTCCATTACTTGGCCCCTTTGCGGGATTTAGACCAGGTCTTCTATTTCAATTGGGGATCTATGGCTCTTGGTTTCCTATACCACAAGATGGACATGACGGTGCGGGAAGTAAGAGGATTTATGGCTTTTAGCATGCAGTTCATGTAAGCTACATATATATTGACTTCTTTTATTTGATGCCTTCTTATACTTGCGTAGCAACTACTGACATTTATTTATAGATTTGGGCCTTGGAGCTTGGCCTTCTAATGGGCTCACAGCCCATCAGTACCTCTCGGGTTTTCCTACACTTGAGTCATTGGGCAAAGAGATTTTTTTTACTTACTTGTGTGTTTTATAGTTTCTTGTTACATACCTTTGCAATCTATAGATTCATAGTGATTGGCTGGGCGAGCGCCACCATTGGGACCCCTACATGCTATCTGACACGAACCTTGATCATAGTAGGGTGCTCTTGGTTGGCCTTCCTTATTGGGCCTAGTTTTTGGTTGAAAGAATATACAGCTGAGAGAGGGGGCCTAACAAGCATCAAGTTCCCTTGTCTCCCCCTTCTTCTATGTTTTAGACTATCAATCTTGCCGGTGAGGAGCTGACCAATAGTCAAGAGGAATTCGACGACTTCAAAGACCTCATCACTTGGCCCTAGAGGACGGACTACACCTCCTTCATTACTCAACTACTAGGGCCCGTGCCTCTTCGCAATGACATCATGGCTTATAATTGTCCTTGACTTTGCTTGACTTTTCATTTTCTTTATTTTGATTAATTAATCATTTGGTTATCATGCCACAGTTCATTTGCTACACCCCTAACTCTTGAGCTGACAAAAGGACGGTCTACTCGCTGCTGTAGACCTTCACACATTTTGGGCTCCTCTATAGTTGTTGCATTTGAGGGACCTAGCATAATGATGCTACATGTGGTGCTTGGGAGTATTGCATTTCTCTCGAATTTGATGATCTCATACTGGAGTCCTGCTAGTGCTATAGAGTATCAGCTCGCTATAGAGCATTGCTGTCAGCACCCATTTTCTAGATCTAGATATCGAGGGAATTATGGAAAATCCTATGATGAAAGTTACTACCTTCTTGGATCATGGAAGATGAAGAACGGGTGAAGCCGAGGTTAGGGTTGAGGTTAGTCTAGCCAAAATTATCTTTTAAAATCATTTTAGAGTTAATTGTCAAGAAAAATAAAGCTTGAGGTTCAAAACGATGGATTTCGTAAGTTTAAGGACTTAATTACAAATTTTTATCAAACTTCCCATGTATAGCAGAGCCGGCCGACTCTATGTAGTGTCGATTAGGGTTTTCTCCTTCGACGTCGTTTCTTCTTGATGCTTTTATGTCCAATTACAAATTCTAGAAGGTATTTGATGATAATCATAGAGTTTTAATGATATTTATTCAGATTTTAAAGAATTACTATTTAATATTTATCGATTCATTTTTTTGAAAGACTGAAGATTATCTGTTCCTTTAGGGTTTTCTTTGAAATCCCACTTCTATAAATAGAAAGAGATGTTTAGGGTTGATGGGACTGACAACAAGAGAGAATATTAACATAAGCTAATATTAATTTAAGAAAAGAGAAAAAACTTACGTCCATTACTGGGCAAAAAGGTTTTGGTCACTAAGAAAGAAGGCCATTAAAGAAAGAATTGATTTTTTGAAAACTTTTTCTTAAGTTAGCAAAAGCATTCCCAATATTACATCCAGCAATGGATTCCTAATGAATCTTCGATTGAACTACTCTTCATCTCCTGAGACTCGCAAAGCCATCAACTACGGTGATAACATGGGGGTTCCTCTAACATACATACATCAATCATCATCAATATCACTCCACATTGGTTTTCTTGCTTTCTTTATGTTTTCTTTTCCTCAGTAACGTGATTAGGGTTACCTTTCTATTTTACTTTTATGACTAATCTGATTATATTAGGATTTCCTATGAATCTGCATGTTACTAATTTATTAGGTTTTGAAATATGATAATAAGAACACTAGAGTTTTGAATCTGATAATAAGCCAGCATCAGGATTTTGAATCTGGTTAATCAGATGCATAGGATTATAGGATTAAATTTCTATTTTCATTATGACTTGTTACCAAATTAATTTATTAGGGTTATATGGTTAATCTACAATTTCTATTCATTGTGTTTTCAGTTTTTAGGGTTTTATATTAGCTTTTAGGGTTTCTAGTTCAATCGATTAATATTTATTATTCTTATTTTATTTCTTTCATATTCTAACCATTTTCTACTTTTTGTGCATGTTAAAATCGACTCTAGGACATAAGGAATATATAAAGAGTCGAAGAAACCAGTCTGGATGCCTAGAGCCAATTGGCTCTATGTCTATAGCTGATCTTCTCTACACTCCCTTGCCCTATTCTTTTGTGTTTCATGAGTTTTAATGTACTTCTGTTGATTTTGTGTATTGTAGTTAGGTTTTATGGCTATTATACGCAATTTTAGTTGTAGGCTAGGTTATAATAGTTAGATTTATCTTTCTACTCTTTATCTTTTGTTTATTCCTTGATTTAATGTATGTTAAATAATTGTAACATGACTGCCTACTTAAAAAATGGACAAATAGACTTTAGGTTAAAATTGGACTCAACATGAAAATTGAAGTAGACTTAGTGGGTTTCACCATATTTTTAGTTAGGATTAGGCTATATTGGAATTAGATTCACACAAAACAGGCCTTATCATAACAAGCAGTCCATTAGGCTTAAAGGTTGGAAGTTAAAGAATAACTTGTAATTGGGTTAGATTAAGTGGGTTATGTGAATAATTAATCAGTAGGCTAGATATACAACTCTAATATGGGTTGCGCTTAATAAAATGGGCTAGACCTAAGTAAATTACATGTGTTATTTAGTATGCCTGTTTATGAACTGCTGTGTTCAGAGAGAATGATTTGCTAAACAATAAAATTAAAAACTAATATACACAAATAAAGAAGTTGGCTTCCAGATCCACCTTTGAATTTGTGGCGTAAGCTTTCTTATAGAATTCGAGAAACACCACTTATTAGTACAAGTATCTCGATGATTACCCGAGTGGCGACTCTCATCTCTAGGCTAGTCCTAGTGACTAGTTAGCGTGTTCCTGATTAGGTTAAAAAGCCTTACAGTGCCGTAGTCGCTAAAGGCGAGATAGTAGGAGACTGAAAAGAGTGCCTGTTTCTATGAGAATTTGATTGTGTTAGAGCATTTTGAAAGACTAAGACACCAAGCTACTGAAGCTACATCTCAGATGGCCAATGAGAGAGCTAACGAGCAAGATGAGATCCTCAAGAACGTAGTCATCGATGATTTGAGGGTTGTGATTTAAGAAGAGCTCTAACAATTCTTGGTTGGAATGGTTGCAAACCAAGCCCTACCTGTCGCTCTCATTGCATTGGTTAATTCCCCTATTGTTGTTGACCCGACTATAGTTGCCCCTGAGACTGCAGCTGCTATTGCTGTCGCGACCAATGTTAATGCTAAAGACCCAACTAGAAGGGGAGTGCCCAAGAATTTTTGGGACTTCGATGAATTTATGCTAGACCAGGCTAAAAGGGAGACTGCCCTTGTCACTAATGAAGCTGTGAGTGGCCTGAGCTTCAACCTTGACAAAATGTAGGGTATGCTGTAAATCAAAGGTTTGGACCCTACTTATGATTTCAAAGAATTGGTTCTAATAGGTGAAGATAAGTTGCCTGCAAAGTTTAAGATGGCCAAGTTGAACAAGTTCAACGGGACTGGTGATCCGAAAGTTCATATGAAATAGTGTATAACAATCATGAAAACTACTTAGTTAAGTAGGACCTAAATTGTCAAGCTATTTGTGCTATCTCTTGAAGGACCTGCTATTAAATGTACCACAGTGTAGAAAAATTTGCCAAAGTTGAATGGCATGATTTGTGTAATTATTTTGTCAAGCAATATGATTATAACACTCACTTAAAAGTATCGATTAAGGATCTCAAACAAAAGCCAAATGAGTCATTCTCTGATTTCTTGACTAAATGGAGAAATAAGGCTGGACTAATGAAAAACAAGCCCTTTAAAAAGGACCAAGTTCTTATGGTGGTTCGAAATATCCTTCCGATGGGTTGAAAGGTTGTAGATGATGAACCTGAAAACCCTCATAGATATGTGCGATGATAGGCTATAGGTCAAGAAAATCGAAAACGATAAAAGAAAGACTGTGAGAACTGGTGGAAGGGCGAATTACCAAGCTGGAAGGAGCATGACCCTGGATGTGAATGCCGAGCAAAATAAAAAGTTCTCCAACTTCAAACAACCTCTCTCTAAGATCTTCACGAGATTAGTACAAAATGGCATATGCTCCAACCTACTAACCTTAAGAACCTACCAAACTCTAACCCACCCGGATATAAACCTATTGTAAATTCTACTAAGCACTCGGCCATAAATAACTGCATTCAGCTAAAGCATGAAATCCATGACCTTATTGATGCTGGAAAACTCATTGACCTTGACCAACCCAGTACTAGAAGAAACCCCTTACCAAACTCCAATAACATACCGCCTCCAAACCAAGTGTCCATGATCAACCTTGATTTTAGTGAAGAGGAGATCATGAATTCTTTTGTAGACATACCCTAACCCGAGCTAGAAGCCAAACTAGATAGCCTATAAAGAACCTTTATCGAGCTAGAGGCACCACTATCCGTGGTATTTCATCACTTAAAACGGATCGAGAAGCTTACACCCTAATCATGAAGGGACAATCCTAAGCATCACAATGGTTAGTATTGTGAGTATAGCCAAGCTTTCGGGCATGTCACAGACTAGTGCAACCTTCTCAGGCTTGAGATCTAAGACTTAATCGAGTGCGGGGAATGGGAAGTTAAGCAACTTCCTCGGTTTGTGTATGTAGACCTGCTAAGGCAATCGTCGGGCAAATTTGACTTCAAGGTCCGATATTCAAGGCATCTTTTAACCAACATTCGAATCGAGGATATTGTGCTAAGTGTTTGTAGGTCAAACGATGATCAAGCTGGTTATGAACCATGTCTCTTGGAGTTTTAGAAAAAAGGGGAAAAAAGTCAGTCATGGCTATCGACATCAGGTATAGCTCTAAGGATGAATGTGAAGTCTAAGATGCTGAGGCCAATTACATCTGGGAAAACATCAATTTTGATAAAGAAATCGAGCCATCAGGTAACGGTAAGGAAGCCAGGGTACAGGAACTGAAGCAAGATAAGCAAGCACCCGAAGACAGGAATGCCATGTTGTGAGAGCAGTGGAAGAAAGAAAAGAAAACAACCAATGTTTGGAAACTACTGATGCACTCATCGGACCACAAAAAGGCTTTGATTCAGGCCTTGTCTGGTATAAGCGTTGTCACAACAGCCACCCCCGAGGAAATTATTAAAACAATGATTTGACAAGACCGCTAAGATAATCACCTTCTCGGATAAAGCCCTACCGCTTGAGGGAAGAGACCATAATAAGGCCCTCTACATAGCAGTAGAGGTCAAAGGGAAGAGAACTCCATGTATGATGGTGGATGATGGGTCAGCCATCAACTTGTGTCCTTCTTCCATATTCTCTAAGCTGGCATGACTGTGAAAGACCTAAAACCATCAGATATGGATATAAGGGCCTATGATGACACAAATAAAGATGTGGATGGAACATTTTCAGCACTGGTGAAGATGGGTCCTATTGAATCCTGGGTGGAGTTCACTACCTTGGACATCCCAATAACTTTTGCATTGTTATTAGGAAGACCATGGTTCACTGCCCTAAGAGGAGTTCCTTCCACTGTACAGCAGAACGTAAAATTCCCCTATAAAGATGATCGTCATCATCAACGCCGAAGGTGGTAAGGTTGTCTCAGCTATCCAAGAAGCTGTCAAGGAGCTAGATGCCCTTACTAGATTCCAAGTTACTATTCTCTATTAGGACTACATGGATTCTAAAATAGCCAGCATGTTCAAGAAAATGAACTTATGCTTGGAATGGGTCTGGGAAAGAATTAACAAGATATCGTTGGAGCTGTCAAACTTCAAAGGTCAGAAGACTCGGCTCAGATTAGGTTATTCTAAAGAGGAAGACGAGGGAAAACCAAAGGGCAAGATTCTAAAAGACACGTTCGTCCAATAGTACAGGCCCTACTCTAGGGAGCCCAAACTTGTTACTGTAGCTAGGACTGAGGTGCTAGGGTTTGAGATTTTTAAGAACTTGATTATTAATAGGATGGTCGAGCTGAGTATCAAGAAAGTCTGAGAGAAAGTCACCACCAAGACAGAAAAGCTAAAGCTAGAAGAGTTCACCACCCAACTAGAGGAAATAAGTCAAGAGGAACTAGCTGCTCTTATGGAAAATAACAATGTTAATATTTTTTATAATGATGTAATAATGTTTGACATTTATGCGGACAATGTTTCTTTCCTTTCTAAGATCAATGATATGAATAGTTTTGCTTACTTGTGCGATGTTTTTCGTGATGGTAGTATGTATTTTGATAATTATGACATATTCATGTGTGGCATCAATTCCATACAAATTCATTCATTTAATTTAGGCACAATTGCAAATCCATCTAACATTTTGATGGCTCATGATATAACTCCTGAAGAGAGGAGAGAATTTGAGAGAATAATAGAAAAAAGATAAGTGGTATTTGCTTGGTCTTATGATAACATCCCAGGTCTAGATAGGAAAATAGCAGAGCACTATGTCCCGATTCATTTGCACATCAAGCCAGTTAAATAGAAGATGAGAAGACTAAGCTAGGAAAATAGAAGACCAATTTCCTTGACGTGGTTGACTACCCATAATGGTTGGCAAACATTATCCCAGTTATGAAGAAGGATGGTAAAGTCCGAATGTGTGTGGATTACCGAGACTTAAACAAGGCGTGTCCTAAGGATGACTTTCCTTTTCCTCACATAGATGTAATAGTTGATAGTGTCGCCTCCAATGCGATATACTCTTTTACGGATAGGTTCTATAGGTACAATTAGATCAAGATGGTAGTGGTGGACAAGTTGAAGATATCATTTATCACCAAGTAGGGAACTTACTGCTATAAGGTTATGCCTTTTGGATTAAAGAACACAAGGGCAACTTATTAGAGAGTGGCCACTACCTTGTTTCATGACATGATGCACAAGGAGGTAGAGGTGTGTGTGGATGACATGATGATAAAGTTTGAAACAAGAGAAAGGCACTTTCGGGCTTTTAATAAGTTCTTAGGACGTGTGGAAAGGTATAACCTGAGATTCAAGTCGAAGAAGAGTGCATTCAGAGTTACATCAGGGAAGTTTTTAGGGAACATAGTAAGCCAGTGAGGCATAGAGATCTATCCAGACAAGGTCAAGGCTATTCAAGAGATGCCAGCGCCAAAGACGGAGAAAGAAGTCAAGTTTTCTAGGACGCTTACAATATATCAACAGATTCATTTCCAAGCTCACAATTGTCTGTGATCCTATCTTTAAGCTTTTGAGGAAGCATCAGCCCGTTGTGTGGGATGAACATTATCAGAAGGCCTTCGAAAAAATCAAAGAATGTTTTATGAAGCCACCAGTACTCAAGCTGTTGATCTTATACTTAGCCTTAGAGGAGGAAGCCATAGGAGCAATGGTAGCAGTGCGGATCTAATGACGTGGAGCATTCGGTCTATTACCTCTGTAAGAAGTTGCTGTCTTATGAGTCGAAGTATAATCTCATGGAAAAGACGTTTCTAGCCATGATATAGGCTAAAAGGAACTTGAGGCACTACTTTCAGTCTTATAAAGTGCAAACAATTTTAAAAATAGATTTTTTGAAGTACCTATTTGAAGTTCCATCTCTTATAGGAAAGCTGGCTAGATGATTAGTGCTTCTAACAGAGTTTGACATTGAGTACTACACTAAAAAGTGGTCAAGGGTAGGGCTGTAGCTGAGTTTCTAGCTCAAAATATGATTGAAGGAGATGACCCTTGGAATATGGAGTTTTCTGATAAAAATCTAAGGGCAATCAAGATCTAGGAGTAGAAGATGTACTTTGATGGGGCTATAAATGCAAGAGGTGCAGGCTTAGGAGAAGTTCTGATCACGCCAAAAGTAGAAATGCTGCCAATAGCCAAGAGATTAGACTTTAGAGTGACCAATAACATGGCGGAGCATGAAGCATGTTTATTTGGATTAGAAGTGGCCGTGATAGCAAGAGCTAAGCACTTGATGGTCTATGGGGACTCCATGCTGGTAATCTAATGGGCCTTCGAGGAATGGGAAGTAAAAGAATAGAGGTTGAAACCATATGTCGACTATCTTAAGACTTCAGTATGCAACTTCTCCAAGAGTTCCTTTGTACGCTTGCCTCGAGACAAGAATCAGATGGCGAATGTATTGATTATGCTATCATCTATATGGGTCAATCCCTTGCAGCTTTCAATGAAGCCTTTGGTAATTGTGAAATCGGTTGCGCCTTGTTATTAAGGAGATCAGATAATGAAAATTCAGATGGGATCGGAATAGAAGCCATGGTTCTATGATCTAAAAAGAGGTTTATAAAAAATAGGAAATATCCAAAGGAAGTGACTACCAAGGAAAGATACACATTGCAGATTCAAGCTAGGAAGTACATCAACTAGGAGGGAGTCCAATATAAAAGGATAGTGTTGATTGTACAGCTCCGATTTGTGACTAAAATAGAAGCTCAAGTAATGATAGAAGAAATCCATAAAGGAGTATGCAAGCCACATATGGATGGCATAGTGTTAACCAGGAAGATTATGCGGCAATGTAATTACTAATTAACAATGTAGAAAGATTGTATAGCACTAGTGAGGAAATGCCGTGATTACCAGCTATACAGTGACCTAAGTCACGTACCTCTAATTGAGCTGCAAAACTTAACATCTCCTTGGCCCTTTGCAGCTTAGGGGATCGACATCATTAGTGAAATAAAACCTCCCTCGAATGGTCACAGGTTCATAGTCATAACAATTGACTACTTTTCAAAGTGGGTCGAAGCTGAGTCATTCACAACCGTGGGGGCAAGGCAGATGGCTAGATTTATAGAAAGAAACCTGATATGCATATATAGGGTCCCATATCATGTCGTGATGGATAATGGGGTACAGTCCATGGGTGAGACAGTAGACCTACTAGCAGGATGCAAGATCGAGCATCACATGTCTACTCCGTATAGACCTCAAGCGAATAGAGTGGTAGAAGTAGCCAAAAAGAACCTGAAGAAAATACTTTCGAAGATGGTGTGGAATCATAAGGACTGGTCATTTCGGTTGCCTTTGCACTTTGGAGATATTGAATAACTGAGCGAACATCGATTAGGCAAACACCGTATTTTATGGTTTATGGGACTGAAACGGTTTTGCCGGTTGAGTTAGAGTTTAAGTCCTTGAGAGTTGCATTAAAGGCTAAAATACCAGAGTACCAATAGGTCGAGCAAAGATACCAGTAATTGGCTCTAGTTGATGAAAAAAGGATGAAATCCCTATATCACATGGAGTTGTATCAGAAAAGGATAGCTAGGGCATTCAACAAAAAAATAAAGCTAGAAAAGATCAGAGCTGGTGATCTAGTTGTGAAGCATATAACACCTACTACATTCGACCTAAGAGGGAAGTTTAAGCCAAATTAGGAAGGCCCATGCTTGGTAAAGAAGATCCTACCTAAAGGTGCTGCTACAATCTCAGACCTAGAGGGGAACAAGTTTTACTAAACCAATCAACTTAGATTGTCTCAAGAAATACTATGTATAAAAATAGTACATAATAGAAAAATAGCCTACTGATCAGAAAACCTGAAAAGACTGGTCATGCAAAAATCATAGCAATAAGAGAGAAAATAATCAGCTAGAAAATCTGAAAAGAAACTGGCTGATGATAGGAGTTATATCTTGAGAAATCAAAATGTACCCATCTGGGCTTTTACTAAATGAATAAATTGTTTAGAATTGTTATAAAACATATTATATGTATGTTTACCATTCTACATACTAACTAAAAGGAAAACAAGTCCAAAAGTTCTAAGGAAAATAAATGAGATCTGAAAGAAACATATTATCTATCTTCTTCTCTTCACATCTGCATCCCTAGATAGAGCAGCTAGTTCTAGAGTCCTCTTGAATCGTGCAAAACTGGGAGAAGTGGAAATCTGAAGCTGAACCAAAGCCTTAAAGTTGACATCAGTGGTCAGATCACCCTAGAAGTCAAGGTTTCACTCTATGTCTCGATGGAGCCAGAGTCTCTCAATCTTATCCAAGAAACCCTATCTGAGCGAGAAGCCTTTGAATTCAGGCAGGAATTACAAGATTCATTGCTTCTGCCCATACTGGCAGCAAAGTCTTGAAGGTGTGTAAAAGGTGGATGCCCGTAGTCCAAGTAATGGTACACAATCACTATAAATCATAAGCATGATATGTTTGATTCTCCACCAAGGGCAAGTCCAGTGAATGAGAGTTTTTAGGACGCCTTTCATTTAAGAAATCCAGCCATCATGACCCCGTGAGGTAATAACAGATCAAGTTTGCATGTGCCTCGACTCGTACTTATCGATATTCCTCGAGATGGTCAGTATCTGAAGCTTCTCCCGCAACTAATATAAAAAAAAGGAAAGAAAAAAATAGAAGAAGAAAGAAAGCTAAGTTGAAAACCCGAAAGGGCAGCTTAGGCAAAAATAAAGCCTTCTAAGTTGAAAACTCAAAGGGGCGGCTTAGGTAAAAAAGAAAATAATATAATAAAAGAAAAGAGATTTGGTTGTGTACCTGTAAGAGAACGAGGCTGCCACCAAACTATTGGTGGGTTTTGTACATGTCTAACCTAATGATAGTCTCAGCTAAGATGACTTAAATAGAATTTGCTCCATGCTCCACTTGGTTAATAATGCCAGCAATTATGATATCTCCTTCTCCCTAAGGAGAAGTCAGCAGAAATTAGGCATAAAGGCAAAAGCCCAGCATCTGAATCCAGAAAAGGGTGCCCTTTTCCTTCTTCTCACAGCAAGAAATCAACAAAGTGAAAGTAATATATTCACCAATAGAATGGGAAAGTACCTCAGTTGGAGGCATGTCGAACAATTCCACCAATTTGCTAAGAAAAGGCTCATTGAGTTTTGCCGAGGCAATAGGATGCATAGAATCCATGGGAATGCCAAGGATAGCAGAGAATTCTTCAACCATGGGGCAGAACTTCTTGCCCATTAAATCTAAAGACATTGTCCCTTCGGCACCAAAAGTTGACAGCAGAATGGAGAAACCTATAATCAAGTTTGGTATGTTGCATGGCTTTGAAGGATGAAAAATGGAACTTCCCAAGTTTAATCAGATCATTACCTCTTAGGGGTTCAAGGAGAATTTGTAGGCTTTTGGCACTCTTTTAAGACATATTTTTGGCTTTTTGAAGTGTCAAATCGCATATGTGGAGGTAAAGGGGCTCATGGGTATATATAGGCCTTAAATTAGTGTCTGATTTAGACTCTGCAACTGCAGAGCCGATCAGCTGTGTGCATGGCCTCCTAGTGCAATTTTTGATGAATTTCAGCAGTGTTTTATGTGTCTTTTTGATTTTCATCGCATATAAGCTCATACAAATGCAATAATAAATGCAATTAGCAAAATGGAAGTAAAGCCAAAACCATGATTTTATATATCCTCAAAAAGTCCAAAGTTCTACAAGAGTTCTAAGAATCAAAGGCTCTACAAGCGGTGGTATAAAAGGTAAAATGCAAGCAAGATCAAGAGTCGGGTTCTCTCTCGAATCCCCCATCCCATTGTTTGATCCGGTGTCTATCCTCTGGCTCTACAAGGCTGATAGTTGAAGTGTCAAAGTGTCGATCCGACGTTGCTGAGCGTCAATCTGATGCTGCCGGTCATCCACTTACCTTTACAAGCCCTCATTGTTCCTCTAATGAAAAGCCGAAAGAAGATTAGTTAATGCATTTCATACATGCATACATGTCACATTACATAAGTCATTTTCTTACCCACCAGTCCTCACCGAGGACAAAGAATTGCCTCCTTATGACATCGATAATTCGATGTACGTACTCAAACTAGTCCCTCTAAACCTGTACGATTATTTGCATAATATGTCACTAACTTTTTTAGGAAGAAAAATATGAAAACACAAAAGACAAGAGTAAATTACATATGTGCAAGTGTTTGGAGTGTATTTTGGAAGGAGATAATGCTTTATGGCAAGCGAGTGCTCCTAGGAACCACATCAGATGTGGCTGTAAGAGGTGCCTTGGGGGTAGCACAACCGGAGGAGCCTATGATGTGGGAAGGCTTGGAACATTGGGCTCGAACCTTAGTCGACTCACGAGTAGTAAGAGCTGAGTTGAGGAACTGTAAACGATATAATTAGGAAAGTAGGATAATAAAATAGAGGAATTCCAAGTAAATTCAGAAAAATACCTAAGCTATGATGTCATCACCTAAAGGCATGGCCCCCAGCAGCTGAGGGATGAAGGAAATATAATATGTCCATCAAGATCGGTCGATGAGATCCTCGAGCTCGTCGTACCCCGCCAAACACTCTGTTCGCTCCTCTCCGGCAAGGTCCCCATTCAGAACATAGAAACTTGAGGAGATAAGGGAACTCGGCACTTGCTAGGGCCTCACTCCCACCTATAGATCCTCTCTCCTAATCCTCCTGTGCTTGAGGTCAGCCACATATGGCATGTAAGGGTCCTAATGGCAGCTCTCCCCTAGCCAATCACCTAAAATTTGCAAACCATAAAGGTAAGTAACTATATAAATGAAGCACGAATATGACTAATAAGTTGTGTTTACCCTATCCCAGGTTATGTTATTGATCCACATCGGTGCATATGACTCGGAGCCTACTTTGATGTGATGATCCTGCTCAAGCTCTAGCGACTCAAGTGAGGGGAAGCCCATGAGGTGTAGATGGGCTGTGAGCCCACCAAAAGACCAATTTCCAGGGCCCAAACTTGCAAAACAAGAATCAGCATTCGCTATACATATAAAAGAAACTGAGGAAGAGAAATCATAGCATAACTTACATGGATTGCATGCTAAAAACTACAGATCCTCTTATTGCCTTAGTCTATAATGTCCATTTAGTGATACAAGCATGCGAGAGCTGCAGATCCCTAGTTGTAAGAGGAGACCTGGTCCAAATCTCGCAATGGAGCTAAGTAGTGAAAGTTCAATGAATTCCATGAATAACTAAACGGAGACGTACCAAAGAGGTACACCATGAAGTCTCAGGCCATCTGGTCAACTTCCCTAGCATTTCAAGGAATAAAGCCTCGGTAATAGAAAGTATGCTTTGATAAGTAATGCAACATGATTGTTTGAATGTAGGCAAGAACCCGAGCAAATCAGTGATGAAGCACTCCTAGACATCGGAGCGCTCATCATGGATTGCATCATCAAATGGCATGGGCATGCCAGAGAAATCAATGCCTGTGATAGTGGAGAAGGAAAGAGGAGAGAGTGTCAGCTCATCAACTAGAGTATGAAAGGTATGACTAGTGTGCATCTACCTCTCAAGCAAGGCATAAACAAAAGTGTAGTTGACCCTCTCGGTGACTTGTGGGAGTGTAGCTACGAACTAATAGAAGCCGGTATCTTTGGTCCTAGCCTAGACAATGCTTGGGAGCTTATCGAACCACTCACGAACACCAAAATAATTTTCGGCGAACCGGATCGACACAGCGTCACCCTAAAAAGCCAGATGCACAGGTATTAGACATAAATCATGTGCGAAAAGTCCCTATACAAGTAAGTATGTGTCTATTAGTTGATATTTTTCATAAAAAAGCTCTAAAAGCCCTAGTCGATTCAGATTGTGTAGAGCCAATCAGCACTATACAAAGCCGATCGACTATATGCATAGTCGATCGATTGGCACTACACACAGCCGATCGGCTCTATAGTCTAGGGCATATAGATTTTTAACATTGTTTCAAATTTTTCGCATGTTTTGGATGAATAACATGTATATCTAGTACATGAATCACAAGAAGCAAAGAATAAGCTAAGAAATTACCTCTACGAGGGCCAAAAAAGCCCGGTGGGTGTTTAATTTTGCCAAAAGGGGAATTCCTCTCCCTTCACATGCCCAAGGTAATTTGGTAAGAAATTAGAGGAGAAAACTCCCAATTTGGTGCAATAGGGGTATGTCCAGCAAAACTTAAGAAAGAGCTTGCCATTTCAAGACTGATTTCATGAAACTTGGTTAAGAAATGAGTAAGAAATCACAAAAAGAGTGAAAAAAGGGTTTGAGAAAGAAAAGTGAAGAAAGACAGATGAAGTAAATGAATATGGATATAAGGATATATATATATATATCTTAGAGAGGGCAAAAATGTCATTTAGGTTCCTGGCCTATCAAAACCACGTTTAAGTCTGAAAAAATTTACGCAAGTCCTTAGAAGACACATATAAGGCTAGATGGCGTCTCGAAGTAAAAGTTTCCTGAAAATTACAAGTTTGGTACCTGATCCATCAAAACTACACTTTAGTCCCTAAGTGGGTCAAACACCAGTATAGCTTCCAAAAGGCATCAAAATGAATCAGATTGTACCCTAAGACAAGAAAATTCTAACTAGAAGTACCCTAAAGTAAGAAATTACTGAATTAACCCGAAGTGGTAAACCAATTCTTGAAATGGAAAATAGCCAGAGTCTATTTCTACAATCATGAAATCAACGGACGTGGTTCCCAAATAGCAAGCAAAGTCCTCAACTTAAGCAAATGAAGCCCTCAACTTAAGGAGGCTAAGTCCTCATCCTAAGCAGGCGAAGCCCTCAACTTAAGCAGGCATGGTCCCCACATCAATTGAAAAATCAAAGTTCGAGCTTATGAGGCGTGGCTTCTACAGCTTACAGAAATATCCTTTTGCCATATCCTTGATATCTATGATTTGTCTTAATTTATTTAGATGCATTGCATGCATAAATTTCAAAAAATTAAGGGCAACTATCAGCACCCATTTTTCAAATCTAGATATTAAGGAAATCACGAAAAATCCAATGATAAAAGTTATTGCCTTCTTGGGTCTCGAAAGACAAAGGACGGGTGAATTCGAGGTCGGTGTTAAGGTTAATCTAGTAGAAATTACCTTTTTAAAATCAATTTGGAGTTAATTGTCAAGAAAAATAAAGTTTGAGGGTTAATATGATGGATTTTGCAAGTTTAGGAACTTATTGCAAATTTTGTCAAACATCCCATATATAGAGTCAATTAGGTCTACACAGTGCTGATTAGTATTTTCTCCTTCGACATCATTTTTTCTTGATTCTTTTACGTCCAGATACAGGTTATAGAAGGCATTTGACCAGAATCATGGATTTTTAATGATATTTATTCAAATTTCAAAGAATTATTATTGGATATTTATTGCTTCATTTTTTAAAAGATTGAAGATTATCTATTCCTCTAGGGTTTGCTTTGAAACCTACCTCTATAAATAGAGAGAGATGCATAGGATTAATGGGATCGACAACAGGAGAGAATATTAACATAAGCTAATATCGATTTAAGAAAAGAGGAAAAACTTACGTTCATTACTTGGCAGAAGAGTTTTGGTCTTTAAGAAGGAAGGCCACTAAAGAAAGAATTGATTTTTTGGAAACTTTTTCTTGAAGTCGACAAAAGCTTTCCCAATATCACATCTAGCACTAGATTCCCAACCACATCTTCGGTGACAACCTAAGGGTTCCTCCAACATGCATCCATCATCATCAACATCACTCTAAACTAATTTTCTTATTTTTTATGTTTTCTTTTCCTTAGAAAAATGATTAGGGTTACCTTTCTGTTTTATTTTTATGATTAATATAATTAGATTAGGGTTTCCTATGAATCTGTATGTTACTAATTTATTACATTTTGGAATATGATAATAAGAACATTAGGGTTTTGAATTCAATAATATGCCAGCATTAGGATTTTGAATTTGATTAATCATATGCATAGGATTATATGATTAGATTTCTATTTTCATTATAATTGTGTTACCAAATTAGTTTATTAGGGTTATATGGTTAATCTGCAATTCCTATTCACCGTGTTTTCAGTTTTTAGGGTTTTGCATTAGCTTTTAGGGTGTCTAGTTCAATCAATTGATATTTATTATTTTTATTTTATTTCTTTCGTATTCTAATTGTTTTCTACCTTCTGTGCATGCCAAAATCGGTATAGGACGTAAGGAATACATAGAAAGTCAAAGAAACCAGTCTGGATGCCCTATAGCTGATTGGCTCTACACCCCCTTGCCCTATTTTTTTCAAGTTTTGATGTAGTTCTGTCGATTTTGATGTACTGTAGTTAGATTTTATGACTTTTATTTACAATTTTAATTGTAGGCTTGGTTATAATAGTTAAGATTTATTTTTTTTCTCGTTATTTTTTGTTTATTCCTTGATTTAATGTATGTTAAATAATTGTAATATGACTGCCTAATTAAAAAATTGACATAAAGACTTTAGGTTAAAATTGGACCCCATAATAAAATTGTAGTCCGTAGCGCTAACCAATATTAATTGGGGCTTAAACTCTAAAATTGAAGTAGACTCAGTGGGTTTCACCATGTTTTTAGTTAGGATTGGGCTATATTGGAATTAGGTTCATAAAAAATGGGCCTTATCATAAAAGGTAGTTTATTAGGCTTAAAGGTTGGAAGTTAAAGCATAACTTGTAATTGGGTTAGACTAAGTGGGTTATGTGCATAATTAATCAGCAGCTAGATATACAACTCTAATATGGGTTGGGCTTAATAAAATAGGCTAGACCTAAGTAAATTATAAGTGTTACTTGGTACGCCTATGTATGAACTGCTATTTTTATAGGGAATGGTTTGTTAAACAATAAAATTAAAGACTAATATACACAAATAAGGAAGTTGGCTTCTGGATCCATCTTTGGATTTGTGGCGTAAGCTTCTTTATGGAATCTGAAAAACGCCACTCGTAAGTAAAAGTGACCCGATGATTACCCGGGTGGTGGCTCTCATCTCCGCGCTAGTCTTGTGACTAGTTAGCATGTTCCCGAATAGGTTGAAAAGCTTTATAGTTCTATAGTCGCTAAAGACACTTGGGTGCATGCTTGAAACTACTCACCATAACTGCCTTCCGTAGGAGTTTACTTCGAGCACTTTCACGCATGTAAGTCATACTTGTTTTGATATCCTACATCTTTTCATTTCCTAAAATGTTTGTAACATACAAAAACAATCACACAAGTCCAAAGAGATCAGTTCGAGCACATACATCGGCTGGCCAACACTGTAAGGAGGCAATTCTTCGCCTTGGTTAGGATTGGCAGGTAAGAATGAAAATAATTTATGAAGGTAAAATGTATGCATGTATGAAATATATTAACTAATCTCCTTTTAGGTTTTTTTTTCCAAAGGACCATGAGAATATGCAGGGGCAAGTGGATGACTGATAGTGTTAGATCGAGGCCTAGTAGCGTAGGATTGATATTTTGATGCTTCAGCTATCCACTTTATGGACCTAGGGGATGGACACCGACTCTAATGAGGGGATGGGAGATTCGAGTGAGCATCGACTTTTTTTTTTTTGCTTTTTGCTGCCTTTTCCATTATTATGTACTTTTTTTTATAAAACTTGACTTTCTTGAGATATAAAATTTTGCACTTTTGACATTTAGATCCATGCATTGTCATCATTTTCCTCTTAATGACTAGGGGCTGAAAATATAACAAAAAAAACTTTTAAAATTCCACAAAACCACTTGATGAAATCACATAGCTGATTCGGTTGTGTGCACAGCTGATTTGGCTTTGCAGTTGCAAAGTCTGAATTAAACACTAATTTGAGGCCCTTAAATACGTGTGCACTCCTTACACTCCCCCATAGACGATTCACAACTCTAAAGTTGAAAAAAAGAACATGACTTAGAAAAGTGCCAAAGTCCTCTAAACTCTTCTTAAAATCCTGACTAGTGATGAATGGATCAAACTTGGAAAGTTTCATCTTTCCTTCTTCAAAGCTATGCAATATACCAAGCTTGATTATGTCTTTCTTCACTCTACCATCAAATTTTGGTGACCAAGAGACCATGTTTTCTGATTCAATGGGTATGAGTTATGTCCCATGATTCAAGAATTCCCTGGCATTCTTGGAGGCTCCATGAAATTCACTGATCTGATTGCTTTGCCAAGGCTTGATGATCCTTTTCCTAACAAATTAGTAGAGCTATTCAATATGCCCCCGCTGAGGTACTCTTCCATTCTGTTAGTGAATACAATACTCTCATTTCTTTGATTCTTACTATGAAAAGAAGGAAAGGAGTACACTTGCTTAGGTTAGGATGCTAGACTTTTGTCTCTATGCCAATTTCTGATGATTGCTCCTCACGAAGGGAGAGATATCATAATTGTTCGCATAATTCAACAAGTGGAGCGTAGAGGAAATGCAGTTCCAGTCATCTTAGTTGAAACCATCATTGGGTTAGACATGTACAAACCCATCAACAGTTTGTTGGCAGCCTTGTTCTTTTGCAAGTATGTAACTAAATCTCATTTCTCTTTTATTATTTTCTTACCTTAATTTTTTGCCTAAGCCGCTCTTTTGGGTTTCCAACTTAATAGCCACCCCTCGGGACCATGATGGTTGAATTTCTTGGATGAAAGGGATTCGGGAGACACTTATCTGCTGGACTTGTCCCTAGTGGAGAATTAAGCATGTCATACTCATGGTTTATGGCGACTGCATGACTTTTTCTGGATTGCAGGCATTCACTTTCTATACTCTTGCAAGACTTTACCGTCAATACGGGCAAAAGCAACAGATTCTAGAATTCCCTCCCAAATTCAAAGGCTTCCCACTAAGACAAGATTTCCTGGATAAGATGGAGAGACTCTAGCCCCATAGAGATTTTGAGCGCAACCTTGATTTCAAAGATGAGCTGACTATGAATGATAACTTCAAAGCTTAAGTTGAGCTTCAGATTACTACTTCTCCTAGATTTACAATGTTCAAGAGGACTTTAGAGCTACCTGCTAATTCTAAGAATGTAGATGCAAATGCAAAGAGAAGAAGAAGATGAAAATATACTTCTTTTTATATCTTATTTATTTTGCTTAGGACTTTAGCTTAGTTTTTCTTTTTAGTTATATGCGTAAAATAATAAACAAACATATGTAGTTCTTTTTAGTTAGTGCATAAAGTAAAAAATGGATGTATGTATATGTGATAAGAATTCTAAACAATTTATTCATTTAGAAAAGGCCCAAATGGGTACATTTTGATTTCTCATGATACAACTCATGTCATCAGTCGATCTTTTTAGATTTTCTAGCTGATTATTTTCTCTCATTGCCCTGATTTTATCTGCCAACCTTTTTCAGGCTTTCTGCTTAACAATCCATTTTTTCAATTATTATTATTTTTCTATTTTTATACATAGTATTTCTTGAGAAGGTCCAAGTTAATTGGCTAAGAGAATTCATTCCCTTCCAAGTTTGACATCTTAGCGGCACTTTGAAGTAGAATTTTCTTTACCAAGTACGGGCCTTTCCAATTAGGCCTGAATTTTCCTCTTGGGTGGAATATGGTAGGTCTTATGTATTTCAACACCAAGCCACCAGCTCTGATTTTTCGTGGCTTTACTTCTTATTGAATGCCTTAGCTATTCGCTTCTGGTACAACTACATGTGATAAACGACTTTCATCCTCCTTTCATCAACCAGAGCTAACAATTAATACCTCTGCTCAACCCACTAGTACTCTAGTATTTCAGCCTCTAATACAATTCTCAATGATTTCAACTCCAACTCAACTGGCAAGACTGCCTCAGTCCCATAAATGAACCTGCAGATTAGGTTCCCCTCTATGAACCTAGCCATTTGCCTTGCCCTTATAGTAGTGAACAACTCAACCTTAACCAACTTAGAGAAATAGTCAATTCCACTACTATGCATTTATGGCCATTCAAAGGAGGTTTTATCTCTTCAATGATGTCGATTCCCTAAGCCACAAAAGGCCATGACGATGTCAGATTATGAAGCTCAGTCGGAGATATATGACTCGAGTCACTGCAAAGCTGATACTCATGACATTTCCTTACCAAAGCTATAGAGTCCTTTTCCATTGTTAATCAGTAATATCCTTAATGCATAACCATTGTAGTCAGCACTATGACGTTCATATGAGGCTCGTATACCCCTTTATGCATCTCCTCCATTACAACCTGCACCTCAACCTTAGTAACACATTAAAGCTGGGCACTTAAAGTCATTCTTCTGTACAGCACTCCTTTATGGCTGAGGTAATTTCTGGCTTGTATCTGAAACACATACCTTTCCTTTATAGTTGCTTCCTTAGGATATACCTTATCTTCTATAAATCTATTCAGATCATAAAACTAAGGTGACCTCTCTCTAGTCCTATTTGGACTTGCATTATCTAGTCTTCTTAATAACAAGGCGCTCCTGACTTTATGATTATCAACGGTTTTATTAGAAGTTGTGAGGGGCTATCCCACATCGATGATAGGGTGGCTAGTGCATATGCCATATGGTTCTCATCTCCCAGCAAGTGTATGAACGAACACTTAGAAAAGTTCCAAACCAAACTCCTCAGGTAATTGACATATGGCTTCAACTTTTCCTCTAATATTTCCCAATCTTTGAGGACTTGTTAAATCACTAGCATGGAGTTTCTATAGACCATCAACTTCTTCACTCTTACTACCACGACCGCTTCTAATCCAAATAAACATGCTTCGTACTTCACCATTATATGTCACTTTAAAGTCCAATCTTTTAGCCATTAGCAGCGTCTCTCCTTTTAGCATGATTAAAACTACTTCTAATCCTACACCTCTTGCATTTACAGCTCCATCAAAGTACATCTTACATTCCTGAATCTTAATTACCCTTAGATTTTCATCAAAAAACTCCAGTTCCCAATAGTCATCCCCCTCGATTGCATTCTGAGCTAAAATTTTGCTACAGCCCTACCCTTGACTACCTTATTAATGACGTACTCAATGTCGAATTCTATTAGGAGCACTAACCATTAAACCAACTTTCCTATAAGAGATGGAGCTTCGAACAAATATTTCAACGAGTTTATTTTGAAATTTCTTGCACACTATAAGACTATAAATAGTGTCTTAACTTCCTCATAGCCTTTATCATGTCTAAACATATATTCTCCATGATATTATATTTTGACTCCTAAGGCAACAATTTTTTATTAAGATAATAGACCACATACTCCATGTCATTACGCCTATATTATGCTACCATTGCCCCCATGGCTTCCTTTTTCAAGGCTAAGTACAGAATCAACAGTTTTCCATCTTTCGGTAGCTTTAGTACTAGTGGCTTCATTAGATACTCTTTAATTCTATTGAAGGCTTTTTGACAATGCTCATCCCACACAAATAGTTGGTGTTTCCTCAAAAGCTTGAATATAGGATCACAAACTATCGTGAGCTTGGAAATGAACCTGCTAATGTATTGTAAGTGTCCTAAAAATGCTCTAACTTCTTTCTCTGTCTTCGAGGTTGGCAGCTCTTGAATAGCCTTTACCTTGTTCAAATCAATCTCTATTCCTTGCTAATTCACTGTGTGTCCTAGCAACTTCCCCGATGTTACTCAAAATACACTCTTCTTTGGATTAAGCCTCAACCTATAGCTTTCTACTCGTCTTAATAACTTATTCAAAGCCTAGAAGTGCCCTTCTCTTATCTCTGACTTTACCATCATATCATCTACATACACCTCCACTTCCTTGTGCATCAACTTATAAAATAAGATAGTGGTAGCTCTCTGATAAGTTGCTCCCGCTTTCTTTAGTCTAAAAGGCATAACCATAGAACAGTACGTACCCTATTCGGAGATGAATGACGTCTTCAGCTTGTGCACTACTGTCATCATGATCTGGTTATACTCTGACAAACCATTGGTGAAAGAGTACATCGCACTTGAAGCGGCACTTTTGATTATCATATCTATATGAGAAGGGGGAAAATCTTCCTCAGCACATGCCTTGTTTAAGTCCCAATAATCCATGCACATCCTTACTTTTCCATCTTTCTTCGGGACTGGGACGATGTTCACCAACCATTCAGGATAGTCGACTACATCAAGGAAATTGGCTTCACCTGCTTAGAGACTTCTTCTCGGATCTTCTCTGCCCATTCTGGTCTTAATCTTCTCATCTTTCGCTTAATGGGCTTGACGTGTTGATAGGTCGGATATGGTGCTCCGCTATCTTTATATCTAACCCTAGCATGTCATTATAGGACTAAGTAAATACTTCTTTTCTTTCTTCTATTTTTTTAATTCTCTCCTTTCCTCAGGAGTTATATCATAAGCTATCGAAATGTTTCTTAGATTTTCACTGGTGCTTAAATTAAATAATCAATTTATATAGAATTAATATCAAACATGCACATTTCATGATTATCAAAATGGATACTACCATCAGGAAAAACATCGCATAAGTAAGCAAAATTGGAGTTTATATCATTGATCTTAGAAATAAAAGAAACATCATCCTCACAAGGATCGATTGTGATTACATTATCATAAAATATATTAATGATATGCTCCTCTATTAAAGCAGTTAGCTCTTACTGACTCAGCTTCTCAAGTAGAGAGATGAACTCTTCCAACTTCAGCTCCTCTACCTTGGTGGTCACCTTCTCATAGACTTCTTTGATGCTTAATTCAACCATATTATTAACGATCATGTTCTTGAATATCTCAAATCCCGACACCTCAGTCCCCCCCCCTATTGTAACAAGTTCGAGCTCCCTAGAGTAGGGTTTATACTCCTAGATAAATATGCCTTTAAAAGTCTTACCTTTTAGTTTACCATCATCTTCATCCTCATGGTAACCCAGCCTGTGTTGAGTGTGCTGACCATTGAAGTCTAGCAACTCTATGATACCATGCTGGTTTTTTCCTAGCCTCATTTAAAGCATGGAATCCATTTTCTTGAACATGTAGTCTACTTTAGGATCTATGTAGTTCTCATAGATAACAACAACTTAGAATCTAGTAAGGGCTTCCAGCTCCTTGACAGCTTCTTGAATGGTTGAGACAACCTTACCATCTTCAATATTGATGGTCAATATTTCACCTTCATGAGGGAACTTGACCCGTGATGTACAGTGGAAGAGACTCCTCCTAGGGCATTAAACATGGCCTTCCTGATAATAAAGCAAAAGTTACTGGGATGTCTAGGATAGTGAATTCCACTCAAGATCCATTGGGACCCATTTTTACTAATGTTGAAAATATCCTTTCCATGTCTCTCTTCAATTTTCCATAAGCTCTTATAACCATATTTGATGGTTTTAAGTCTTTTGCAGTCCTCCCCAACTTAAGGAGTATGTAAGAGGGACACATATTGATGGTTGACTAATCATCCACCATCACACATGGAGTTCTTTCTTCCATTAACCTCTACTGCTATATAAGAGCCTTGTTGTGGTCTCTTCCCTCTAGTGGTAGGTCTTCGTCCAAGAAAGTGATCATCCTTATGGTCTTATCAATTATTATTTTGATAATCTCCTCGAGGGTAGCTGTTATACTAATACTTATACCAAATAAGCCTAGATTAAAGCCTTTCTGGTGAGTGCATCAATAATTTCTAGATGTCAACCGTCTTTTTTTCTTTCTTCAACTACTTTAACAACCTATTATCCACTCCTTCAGGTGCTTTTTCGATTTGTTTCAGCTCTTGTACCCTTGTATCTGCACCCTTAACCACTGGCTCAGCTTCTTTATCGAAGTCACTGTCTACCCAGATATCCTTCAACCTAGTGTCTTGTACTTCACACTTATCCGTAAAATTATACTAGATGTTAATGACCATAATTGACTTCTTCTTACCTTCTTTCCAAACTTCTAGAAGACAAGGCTCACAAGTTGCTTGATTATTGTCTAATGCCTAGCCACTCTGCATAATATCCTTAATCTGAATGTCAACTGAAGGAGGCCTCAAATAGCGGACCTTGAAATCAAATTTGCCTGAGGCTGCCCCGATAGGTCTTCACATTCATACTGAGGAAGTTGTTCAACTTGCCACTTTTCATAATCTATCAAGTCTTGGATCTCGTGCCTGATACGGTTGCATTAATCTGTTACATGCCCAAAAGCCTAGTGCTACTCACAATATTGGCCATAGTGAGGGGTTATACTACTTTTGGTAATGATGTTGGAACACATAATGTCCCCAGCTTGGTGAAGGTTTATTTTAGGCTTTTTCGGTCTGACTCTAGCTTGGGTTGAGTTTTATCTTGGAAAGAGTTCATGACCACCTCTTCACTGAAGTTAGTGGGTTGATTATGGACACTTGGTTTGAGGGTAGTGTGAAATTATAGTTTGGTAGGGAGTTTCTTCTAGTATTTAGCTGGTCTGGGTTTGTTAGTTTTCTGACATTAATGAGGTCTTGGATTTCGTGTTTTAGCTAGATGCAGTTACCTATATGGTGGCCAGGTGCTTGGTAGAATTTACAGTAGGTGTTGGGCTTGTTCCCGAGTGCATAAGTGTTAGGTGGGTTTTTTAAGGTAGTTGGTTGGAGTATGCCATTATGTACCAACCTCTCAAAGATCTTTGAGAAATGTTGCTTGAAGTTGGAGAATATACTTGGTTGTTGGACAACATTCACATCTAAAGTCTTGCTCCCTCCAGCTTGATAATTGAACGGGTTGTCGAAGCCCTTCAAAATAAATTACTGATTTCCTTAAACTAATTTGTAGAAAAAAGTGAAACCAAATCAAATCCCAAGGGAACTAATGTGGATAGCTTCTCAAGATAAAATAAAAATGGGGGGATTTTGAATGTTTGAATCAAAATTATAAATAAGCAGAAAAATAATGAAGGCTGAATATTAAAGTAAATAAAAATCAATCTTAACAAATTTCCAATTCAAGGGTGCTAATTCCATCCAATTGTAATCATGATCATAGGCTAAAATATCAATTCTTCTATTCAAGTACTTAGTCTACTTATTCGAAAAAGCCGCAATAAGTGTAATTCTCCTAATATAATTGACTCAAACCCAACATCCAAATCAAAACTTACCATTAGTTAACTGGGCACGATAGAATTCCATATCAACTTAATGATAGCATTAAGAATAATGAGAATGACTAAACCAACATTAATTAATTGAGATAACTGCAATTGAATTAACCTTGTTCCTTTATTTCCCTAGAGCCTATCATGCAAGCTATGTCATTCGAATAAGCCGCAATCGCACACACATAAGCCAGCTCCTTTCTACTTGTGGCAATCGTTCATGACAATTACGGATCACAAACTCAAAGTCTAGCAATAGAAAAATCAATATCAAAGTTGAGTCGTCAGTTCAATCAATATCAATAATTCATAAATAATAAGAACAAGAAATAAAGAATACTTGAATTAAAGAAGAATTCTGTTAAGCACAAAGCCTCACAAAATCACAACTGGAATTTATTCACTCTTGAATTAGAAACTAAAAACTTAGCCACTCATGGTGGAGTAAGAATTCACAACAATTGTAGAGAATAGAAGAGGAATAAGAATCTGAATGAATAAAAGTACTTCCAGCCATCCTTATATGGGGAGTAAAACCCTAAACCCTAATAAAAGAATCCTTATCAAAAAGAAAAAAGCTTCCTATATAATCTTATCCCTATAAGGAAGGATAAGATAAAGAGTAATCTAAATAAATTAAAATCCTAAATACATGGGAGAAAGTTCTCTTAATCCAACACTTCCAAAAATAAAGAAAATTAACTAAAGATGGGTCCACCATAAATTAATCTCTGAAAAATTAGAAGCTCTCTTTCGCATCTTTCAACAGCTTATAGGATGCAAGGCGTGGTCACGCCTTATCGACAGTGGTCTTCTGTATAGATTTCTGTAGAGCTTGTGATATTTATTCCCACATTTTATATGAGAACTTGTGAGGAGTAACAATTTAATTTAGTATATTTGATGAATACTTCTTCAATTCTCCTCTTCATGAAAGGAATAGATATCAACTTTCTTTTCCTCTTTTTCTTCCTTTTCTTTCCTCTTCTTTTTTTTTCTTTTTCTTTCTTTTTTTTTTTGTCTCTTCTTTTTTCGTTTCATTTGTACCATGTAACACTTTCCTTCTTGTCTTGACAAGGGTAGAAAAATAGAGGTAGCAAACGAAAGGTCTTAGGTTAAACAACATGTGTTAAAAAAAGAAAAAAAAAAGAAAATGGAAAATAGGATCAAAGTGGCTAACTAAAAGGGAAATCAACAGGGTAGGTATTTTAAGAGTCTAAGAATAGGTTAATTCTAATTGCCCTTTTCATATTAAAGCATCAATCCAATGATGTAGTCTCAATTTGCATTCAGAAGCAAGCTCTAGAATAATCATACTAGTTTGATAACACTCATAAAAAACAATCAGAGC
Source organism: Ricinus communis (assembly GCF_019578655.1). Lineage (NCBI taxonomy): Eukaryota > Viridiplantae > Streptophyta > Magnoliopsida > Malpighiales > Euphorbiaceae > Ricinus > Ricinus communis. The sequence continues at coordinate 8,265,762 of NC_063259.1, forward strand.
AAAATATAATGAACTGCTCTAAGGCTCAAAAGCTCACTTGAATATTCAAATTTGTATCAAGTCTTGAGCATTTTTCAATCAATAAACTAATGAGATACCTTCAGATAATTTTAAAGAAACACTAATCATGCTTATCCCCTTTCATGCTTTGAAATTCAAACCAAAAATGTATTTCTAACTTACATGGTATTCCAAGCTATCAAAATAAAACTCAAGGTTGCAAAAGAAAAAGTAGCACATATGAATTAAAGCATATCTAATTGTAAGCACAAAAAGATATTTTCAAAAAGAAATCATGTAATTATCCTCCCTCACACCTATACTATACATTATCCTCGATGTATCATAAAGAAAATGGCTCTCAAAATAAATGAAAAGAGATGTGATACTCTCCTGTTTTGTGAGCCACTTGGATTGAGTAGTCTATGGTGACGGTGGGCAAGGGGGTTAAACTCCCCAGTGTATCATCAAGGCGTCTAAATTTCTCTCCATCTTTAAAATTTTTCATTCTATCTTTTCCAATCGATCTTCAAAATCTGATTCAGTTGAATCCTTTGGATCACGAAGGTTACTCGTTGGGCAAGATCATTTACTAGATCTTTGAGGGTCGCCTTGGCTGTGCGGAGAAGGCTTTTGGAAAGAGTACACCCCATTATTCTCCACAAGCACGTGCATCTTCATCAAACAAGCGATGTCCAATTGTTCCATCTCACAAGCAATATGTAAGTTAGTATTATCGAGATCAAGCAATTGAAGGTGAACAGCCAAATGAGTAAGTAAAAAGCCTAAACATAAATGCTTTTTACGATTCAGCACAAATTTGAATTGTGAAGCCAACCAAAAACCCAAATTGATTGTGTTTTCATGCAACAAGGACCAAATAAAATAAAGTGCAGCTTTTGTACATACTTTTACTGTGCCTTTTCTACCAGAGAAGCTGAATGCTAAAAATCGTTGCATGTAAACCCATTCAGGTTTATTAAGATACCCACCTTTAGAGTTGCTAGGATCGTAATGCATGGGGTCAAAAGACATGGTCTTCTAGAGTTTTGCCTGATCAAAATTGTTAACAAAATCTATAGCAGAGCTCTTGTGTTGATTGGTTAGAGAAAATTCAGTGTCAATAAATCCTCGGGCCAAATTGAATTCAGTGATGGATTGCTTAAATTCATTGCCTAGGAGTCGATATCGCACAACTCCAGGACTATCAAATGCAAAATTCTCGGGTATTTCAAACTGAAAGGTTGTGTAGAATTCCCTAATCAACTCAACAAATGTGGGGTATCTAATAGTCACTAAGGTTTTTCACCACATACTAGTTATCATAGCATCAAAACCCTGTTTTATATCCAGTTTTTCTAGAGAATGAGTATCGATATACTTACCTGGGTAAATCACTCGCGTTCGTACATCGGCATACCTGTCCTTTCGAGCTTTAGTGGTGAATTTCAAAAATCCAGTCAATTCGGCTTTCGATGGTGGTAGTACAGCTTTTCCTTTCCTTAGGCGAGTTTGCCTAAATGTGGTTTTGTCGTCGTCCCAAGTGGCTGCTGTTGTTTTTTCTAGACGAACTGTTGCGTCGGTAGTGGGCGGGCTGTGGTTTCGTCGACGTCGGGCGAGAATGTTGCGTTAGAATCTTGAGGAACTGTTGTCATTTCCGAAGGGGGATATGCTTCACTAGGGTTGAGTGGAGGTACGGCTATCACGTCTGAAGGAGGGTCTGCTTCACTATGTTTGGGGTGAGGTACAACAGTCGCATTACCAGGATTGGAGGATGTCCGTTTACTTCGCCGTCGGGTGGAGGTTCTTTTTCGAGCGGTAGTCTTAAGGCGTACCATGATCCGTGGATGTTAGGTATTTGGGCAGAGGAGGCGGAAGTGAATAGTGGCTGCTGCTGCATAGAAAAACAAAGGGAAGCGATAATGATTGTTGGAAAACTTTCTCACGGTCTCTTTTTTCTTTTGAAATAAAAAATAATAAAAAAAATAAAAAAAATGGAAATGAAATGGAGAAGTTAAAATCGTCAAAATAGAAGATTGTGTGAAGTAAGGCATCACGCCTTATAAGGAGCGAGCTTCTGTAAAAAAAATGAATTTCAAAACAAAACGGAAGGTATTTTGAAACAAGGCGTGGTCACGCCTTATAAGAAGCGAGCTTCTGTAAAGAAAATGAACGTCAAAATAGAAGGTGTCTTGAAACAAGGCGTGGTCACGCCTTATAGGAAATGAGTTTCTATAATCTTGAGGTGCAGTTTTTCAAAACAAAACAGAAGATGTTTGGAAACAAGGCTTGGTCACGCCTTATAATAAACGAGCTTCTGTAAGAGTAACAGCAGATTTTTTTATTTATTATTTTTTTTAAAACAGAACAGAAGATGTTTGGGAACAAGGTGTGGTCACGCCTTATAAGAAACGAGCTTCTGTAACAAATTCTGTTAACTTGGTCATGCCTTATCCAGATTAGCCTCTTGCCAAAAAAAAAATTGAACTTCTTTATTAAAAAAAAAAAGAAAAATATTAGAGAATAAAATAAATTTAGTGAAAGAAAATAAAAGGTATGAATAAAATGAAGAAAGCATTTGGGTTGCCTCCCAAAAGCACAATTCATTTAACATTGTTTTGCTCGACGGAGTGAGGAAACGTTTCAGTCATCCAGATAAGTAGGGTAATCCAAGGGAAAACTATCGAGACATGGAACAATTTCGCCCTCTTGGAAGATTTTCAATCTATGACCATTTACTTTGAAGATTTTGTTCAAATCCAAGCTTTTAATTTCCACTACACCATAGGAGAACACATTAGTAACAACAAATGGACCGATCCATCGAGAACAAAACTTACCAGGGTTAAGCTTCAATCGAGAATTATATAACAATACTTTTTGACTAATCTTAAATTGTTTTCTAATAACAATATTGTCGTGGAGTAATTTGGACTTCTCTTTGTAAATTTTTGAATTCTCATAGGCATCTAATCACAACTCCTCTAATTCTTACAATTGCAGTAATTTTGACATTCTAGCTTTATCCATGTTCATGTTGCATTGCCGAACTGCCCAATAGACCTTATGCTCAATCTCTACCGGTAAGTGACATGCTTTTTTGAAGACTAACCGATAAGGGAACATTCCTATGGGAGTTTTATAAGTTGTGCGGTATGCCTAAAGAGCATCATCTAAACGAAGGCTCCAATCCTTTCTTCCTGGATTCACCGTTTTTTCCAAGATGGATTTAACTTCTCTATTGGAAACTTCGGCTTGTCCATTGGTTTGAGGATGATATGCGGTGACTGTTCTATGATTTACTCCATACTTCTTCATCAAAGCTGCAACCGATCTATTGCAAAAATGAGTTCCTTGGTCACTGACGATTGCTCTTGGAATCCCAAACCTGTTAAAGATGTTAGCCTTGATAAAACCCACAACAGCTTGAGAATCATCAGTTCTGGTGGCTTTAGCTTCCACCCATTTTGATACATAATCTACAACCAAAAGTATATATGAAAAACCATAAGAAGAGGGTAGAGGACCCATCAAATCGATTCCCCACACATCAAATATTTCACATATGAGAATCGGAACTTGAGGCATTTCATTCTTTCAAGTTAGTGCTCCTACTTTTTGACATCTCTCACAACTTTTGCAAAATTGATATCATCTTTAAACAAAGTTTCCCAATATAAACCACAATCTAAGATTTTCCTAGCGGTCCGTCTAGGTCCAAAATGTCCTCCATATGCATAATTATGGCTAAAGGCTAAAATAGATTGGAATTCATTTTCAGGCACACATCTCCTAATCACTTAATTGGAATAAAATTTCCATAAGAAGGGCTCATCCCAAACATAATACTTAGATTCACTCTTTATCTTTGCCTTCCTAGATTTACTAAGACAATGAGGTAGATTTCTTGTGATTAAGTAATTTACCATGTCTACGTACCAAGGAATCATACCCTTGAGTTGGAACAAATGTTCATCAGGAAAGTTGTCAGTGAAAGGTAGGTCATCTTCTTCCCTTATCAACCTACTTAAGTGGTCCGCAACAGGATTTTCCACTCCTTTTCTATCTTTGATGTTCAAGTTAAATTCTTGAAGAAGCAAAATCCACCGAATTAGCCTTAGTTTTGATTCTTTCTTTGCTAAAAGATACTTCAAAGCTGCATGATCAGAATACACAATAACTTTAGAATTAAGCACATAAGATCGAAATTTATCCAAAGCAAAGACAATTGATAAAAGCTCCTTTTCTGTCGTGGAGTAATTGCATTATGCGAAATTTAGCAACCTGGAAGCATAATAGATGACATGACTTTTCTTCTCAATTTGCTGCCCTAGAACTGCTCCCACTGCATAATTGCTTGCATCGCACATGATTTCAAAAGGTAAATCCCATCTAGGTAGTTGAATAATAGGTGCGCTTGTCAACAAATCTTTGAGTTTTACAAACACCTCTCTGCATTCTTTCCCAAACTCGAATTGAACTTCTTTTTGCAGTAAGTTTGTTAATGGCAAGGCGATCTTGGAGAAATCCTTGATAAATCTGCGATAAAATCCTGCATGTCCTAGAAAAGAGCACACTTCCCTAACATTGGTAGGGTATGGTAAGTTTGCAATTATATCTACTTTTGCCTTATCAACCTCTATACCCTTGGAGGAGACCACATGCCCTAATACAATGCCTTGGGTGACCATAAAATGACACTTCTCATAATTTAAAACCAAGTTTGTCTCTATACATCTCCTTAAAACTTTGGTTAAATTATCTAAGCATTCATCAAATGAATCCCCATACACAGTAAAGTCATTCATAAATACTTCAATGCATTTCTCAATATATTCAGAAAAAATACTCATCATGCATCTTTGAAACGTACCTGGAGCATTACAAAAGCCAAAAGGCATTCGCCTATAAGCATAGGTTCTGAAAGGACAAGTGAATGTTGTTTTTTCTTAATCTTCCTATGCAATAGGAATTTGATAGAATCTTAAAAAGCCATCAAGAAAACAAAAGAAATATTTGCCCGCCAATCGTTCTAACATTTGGTCAATGAAAGGTAGGGGAAAATGATCTTTTCTAGTTACTTTTTGATTAAGCTTCCTAAAATCTATACACATTATCCAACCATTTTGCACACGCATTGGTACAAGTTCATTGTTCAAATTCCTTACCACAGTCATTCTAGTTTTCTTGGGGACAACATGAATCGGACTTACCCATTTGCTGTCTGATATTGGGTAGATTATACCTGCATCTAACAGCTTGAGTATCTCTTTCATGACAACTTCTTTCATGGCTGGGTTCAGTCTCCTTTGTGGTTCCCTTGATGGTTTAGCATCATCCTCTAGCAAAATCCTGTGCATGCAAATTGATGGACTAATGCCTTTTATGTCAGCCAAAGTCCAACCAATTGCAACCTTGTATTCCTTCAAAGCTTTAATCAATCTTCCTTCCTGTTTCATTGTTAGTCCTTTTGAGATGATGACAGGCAATGTTTCCTTATCACCTAAATACACGTATTTTAGGTGATCCGGTAAAGCTTTCAGCTCTAGTTTTGGTGCCTGTACAATTGAAGGTAACATCTTGTTATTAGTATTAGAAATTTCAGCATCGAGATTTGTCGGTTTAAATAATGTTGCTGAAAATAATTCTTCTATACCAATCTTATAATCATTTCCTTCAAAATTAGATTTTTCATCTAATTCTTGCTCATCACCAACACTTTCTTCTGCAAACATTTCCTGCACAATTGGATCAATTACATCAATATGGCAAAGAGAATGTACATCATTAAGGTATTTAATTGCATCGAAAATATTAAATTTAACAATCTCTCCATCAAATTCTACGGAGAGAGTACCCTCATCTACATTAATCTTTGTCTTAGCAGTTTTCATTAATGGTCGTCCTAACAAAATTGAGGCTGATTTTGATGAGGAATTACCATTCATTTCCAAAATGTAAAAGTCGACAGGATATATGAGCTTATTAACCTGCACCAAAACATCTTCAACTACCCCAAGGGGATGAATGAAAGAAGCATAAGGTAATTGAATCACTACACCAGTTTTTTGCAAGTCATTTAGTTTTAAATCTTGATAAATAGAAAATGGCATGACATTAATGGAAGCTCCCAAATCTAACATGGCACGCTCAATTTTCGTATTACCAATAACACAATGTAATGAAAACATACCTAGATCTTTGCATTTTTCTGGCATATTCTTTTGCAAGATTGCTGACACATTGTTACTTACCACTACTTTCTCCTTTTCCTTTATTCTTCTTTTGTTGGTGCACAATTCCTTCAAGAAATTTGCATATTTAGGAATTTGTTTAATAGCATCCAAATGTGGGATATTTATCTCCACCTTCCTAAATGTATCGAAGATCTCCTTTTCTTGCTCATCTTCTTTTGGTTTTGCTAATCTGCTAGGAAAAGGAGGTAATGGAGTGTGAGATGAAAGAGATAAGGGAAGATCAAATTTTACCCTACGTGATGCCTTACAGGAAGCTTCTTCTTCATTTTCCTTGCTTAGTTCACTTTCCTTAAGTGGAATCGAGCCTAAAAGAATCTCTTTTCCACTTCTTAGAGAAATTGCACTAATGTTCTCTTTTGGATTTATTTATGGTTGCGAAGGTAGTTTTCCAGAATTTTGAGCCTCCAATTTACTAACAGACGTAGCCAATTGAGTTATTTGATTGCCTAAATTCTGAATGCTTGACCTTGTTTCCTGTTGAAATTGAAGATTATTGTTAGCAAGATTTTTAACAATATCTTCCAAGGACATACCTGAATCTGAAGCTTGAGGTTGTTTATTGAAATTCTGGGAAGGATACTTTTGTTGTCCTCCTTGGTTCCCATAGCTCAAATTTGGGTGATCTCTCCATCCAGGATTATAATGATTGGAAAAAGGGTCATACTTCCTTCTGAAAAATTAGAAGCTCTCTTTCGCATCTTTCAGCAGCTCATGGGATGCAAGGCGTGGTCATGCCTTGTCGACAGTGGTCTTCTATACAGATTTCCGTGGAGCTCATAGGTTATAAGGCGTGGTCACACCTTGTTGACAATGATCGTCTGTGCAGATTTTTGCATCTCCTCCAAAAGACTTGGTTTTTGACAAGTGGTGACTTAAAACATGTCTTTACGCTAATTTTGCTCCATCCTTGATATTTCATCACCTAAGTTAGAATAAACAGAATTTCCATATTTAAGTACATTATTCAACCAAATCGTAAGGAAATTAAACACAATAAGTATAACTATTTATGACCTATTAATAATTTGGCCTTCCACTAGTCCGTACAGTCTTCCTCTTCTCATTTTTTATTTCTTCAACCTGAAGTCCATTATTATATAAGTCTATGAAAGTCTTCGAGTTCGTCATCTAAAGCCTTTTGACCTATCTAGGAAGAATATTTCGGACCACCACACGAACTTGGTCCTTCTCAAAGGGCTATTTTTTCATTAATCCAACCTTATACCTCCACTTGGTCAAGAAATCGGAGATGGACTCATTTGGTTTTTGCTTAGTGGACTAAAGGTCCCTAATTGATACTTCCAACTGAGTATTCTAGTCATATTTCTTAATAAAAATTACACAAATTGTGCCACTCAGCTTTGGCGGATTTCTTCAAACCATGATACCAGTTTACAACGGATCCTTCTAACGACAATATAAAATGCTTGACGATTTGGGTCCTACTTAGTTGAGTAGTTCCCATGATAGTTACATATTGCTTTAAATGAACCTTCAGATCATCACTCCCGTTGAACTTGTTCATCTCAAGCATCCTAAAATTTGCAAGTCGCTTGTCTTCACCTGTCAACACCAATTCCTCAAAATCATAGGTCAGGTCCAACCCTTTGATTTCCAGAATGCCTTACATCTTGTCAAGCCCAACACCTAAGCACTTACAGCCTCATTAATGGAAAGGGCGGTCTCCCTTTTGGCTTGGTCCAGCACAAACTCATCCAAATTTCATAGGTTTTGGGGCACTCTCCTTCTAGCGAGATCTTCAATATTGGCATTGGTAGCGACTGCGGTAGCGACATCAGTTTTGATAGTAATTACAGTCGCATCAATAACCACAGAAGCAACTAGGGCAATCGGGACAACAGGTGAGGCTTGATTTGCAGCAATTCTAGCGAAAAGTTATTGGAGCTCTTCCTAAATCATATCCATCAAATCATTGATGAAACATTCTTGAGGATTTCAACATCCTGCTCGTTTGCTCTTTCATTGGCTATTTCAGATGTAGCTTTAGTCTCACTTATAGAAGCTTGATGTCTTTGCTTTTCGAGGAGCTCTAGTACAGTCCGAACTTTCTGTGAGATAGGTATCCTCCAGCCTTCCACTATCTTGCCTCTTCTAACCTAAAGGAGTGTCTATCTGGTTGAAAGCCAAAAGGTTAGTGTGATACATGTGATGCATGATACATATGATATGCACAAAGACAAAGGAAAGAAGGGTTAGCATACACAAAGTTATTATACAAAGCATCCTTCTAACCTTATTTCTCTTACACACAGTTCACGGTGAGTCTTTCTTCTCTAGGATTTTGGGCATGGGCTTCCTACCAACAGAGGATAGTAGGCCCAAAGTGCATGCCATAAACGCTCAAAATAGATTTAAAATAAACAAGCAATTTTCTTCAGTATAAGTATAAAACCTGCATATTTTGGGCCTAAGGCCTAATTCCACATATTCTTAGACCAAAGCTTTTCAATATGTAGGGTAAAGTACTTATAAAGAGCAACATCTTAAATAGTAAGCAATAGGGTTCCTAAGGGGGATCACTACCATGAGCTGAGTCTTGGGTAAGGATAAAAGGCTCCCACAGGTAAAAAGTGTTCTTCCTTGACTCGTCTCCCCACTCAATGGTCCATGCAACAAAGAAAATTCATTCATTACTTATGAGTGATGGTGGGCCAATGTCACAATTCCAAGGTTCAAGTGGAACCAAAGAACTGCTTATTGACACTATTGCGGCTATAGGGACCAAAGTGCATAATGTGTAATAATAGTGTAGCGATGCAAGAATCACTCATTAAATAATGAAGCTAAAGACAAACATACATTGGAATCAACTTCTCTTATCCTCAGCGGAGTCGCTATTGTGGGCGGCCGTTTTGTGCACGTACCAAAATGTCTTTAGCGATTACAAAATTACAAGGGCTTTCAACCTAATAGGAATATGCTAACTAATCACAGAGACAATCATCGCCACCCAAGTAATTTTCTGGAATACTTTTTTCTAATTAAGTGGCATTTCTCGATTCCATAAGGAAGCTTCGCCACATCTAGAGATGGATTCGGAAGCCAACTTTCTTATTTGTGTATCTTTACCTTTAATTTCATTATTTAATGGGCTATTCCCTATAAATGTAATAGTTATATTTCTACACATCAAGAACTGTGAGATCCACCTAAGTCTAGCCCATTTTATTTAAGCCTAACCCATATTTAATTAACCTATTTTACTAATTAATTATGTAAGGCTTTTTCTAGTCTAGCCCAATTCACAACTTATATAAGTTCGGCTGGATTATTTTTTATGGAAAGGCCCAATTATATGATCTTAAACCTAACATGGCCCTATTAATTAATTAAAGCATGGCAAAGTCTACTAGGTCTATATTGATTTTAGGTTTAGCCTAATTACCATCTGATTAGCCTAATGGACTACAATTTTTTATGTTGGGTCCAATTGTTAACCTAGGGTCTATATGTTCAGGTTTTTAATTGAGCAATCACTTTACAGTTATTTGGCATATATCAAATATAAAGAAAAAAATAAAAGTATAGAAAGTTGAACCTAGCTATTACAACCTTTCCTATAATTAACAAATGATGGAAAAATATTTAAATACTAAGTACAGTATGTAAAATTGCTAGAAATACATCAAAAACTCAAAAATTGGACCAAAAGTACAAACAATCGATTGGACAAGGGCATAGAGTCGATCGATTTTGGGAGAGCTTGGATGGATGGTTTTTTGTGAGTTTCTTCAACTTTTCACACCCAAAAGCTGATTTTTACATGCACAAAGGATAGAAAATTTGATTAAAATATATAAATTGAATAAAAACATTAAAAAAATGGAATCAAACAATTAAAAACTTAAAAAACATGCAAACCAAAAAATTAAAACTAATAGTAAGTGAAAATAATGCCCTAGAGAAAATTCTCAATTTTAATAATGCAATCCTAGAAATCTAATAAAAAAAATACAAAAATTGGTTATGTTTCCCTAATCATTAAACTAATAAGATTTAAAATCTAATAAAATCATATAATCAGATTTAAAACCCTATATGTTATTATTATCAGATTCAAAACAAACGAGCCATAGCATGTAAATTCATAAGAAAAAGTTATTCTAACCACATGGATCATATGAAATAACAATAGAACACCCTAAGCATGTTTTTAGATTTATAAATAAATAAATAAATAATAGGCCAGAAGGTGTTGATGATGTGGATGTAGGGGAACCCCTAGGTTGTCACCATTGGTTGTCGTTTTGCGAGTCTCAAGAGATGAGGAGGCAGTTGAATTGAAGATAAATTGAGAATCCAGTGTGGCTTGAAATTTAAAAATGACTACTGTCATTTAAAAAAAGATTTCCTAATTCTAAGGTTCTTTCTTAGTGACTTTTAAAATAAAGCTTTCTATAGGATTTTCTCTCAAAAGCTATTATCTCCCAAAAATTTCTCACGATGAAAATTGCTAAATGAATATAACTCTAATGATTGATGAGTGTAGCTTAAAGAATTCCACTAACCTTAGACATAGGATATAATGTTCTATTTATATATAGCTAGGGTTTTGAAACTCTAAAAAATCAAAATGATATGCTTTAAATATTTTCTCTTTATTGTTCAATAATATCCATTAAAAATCTTAATAATTATCATACAAACTTTATGGAAACTTATTTTTATATTTTTTGGTCGTTTAAATGCCGAAAATACATGTAAAATAGTATGAATCCTGAAAAATAGCCAATTGGAACTATAGAGTCGATTTGGCTTTATGCTAAGTCGACCGGCTCTGTGTAGAGTTGATTCGGCTGTACGCAGAGCTTATCAGTTCTAAGGGCTAAAAGTTTTAGGAAATTATGACAATTTGGTCCTTAAACTTGCTCACACTGTTGTTTTACCATTCAAAGTTAATTTTTCTGATAATTAAATCCAAATTGATTATAGAAAAGTGATTTTAATTTAATTATTCTGAGTCCTAACTTGGATTAATCCATCCTCACTCTCTTGAAACTTGAGAAAGGCAATAACTGTGATCATAGGATTTTCTATCATTCCCTCGATATCTGAATTCAAAGAATGGGTGCTGACAGCTTGATAATGTATTGCAGGCATATTGTACAACTTAGAAGACCCCTATTAGGAAGTCCCGATATAGGTTGGTCTATGGTAAGTTCTGCCATATGCTTATTGAGCTCGAACACAAGGCATTTTGGGCCATTAAATCATTAAATTTTGGTATGGGAAAGCTAGAAGAAAGCAACTCCTCCATGCAAATGAATTGGAAGAATTGAGGCATCAAGCCTATGTTGATGCTAAAATCTATAAGGAAAGTATCAAGAGGTGGCATAATAACTTGATCATTTGAAGGTCTTTTCTTGAGGGTCAATTGGTATTGCTCTTTAACTCGAGACTACAGTTGTTTTTGGAAAAGCTAAAATCATTATATTCTAGGCCTTTTATGGTGGTGCAAGTGTATCCATATGTGACAATAGGGTTGGAGAACTTTTAAGGAGAAAAATTCAAAGTCAATGGATAAAGAGCTAAGGCTTACATAGGAGGGGCATTTCAAACCATGTAGCCATTGTTGCTCTACTCGCACCTAAGTGAAGTAAAGCGGTTGAGCTAATGACCTAAAATAAGTGCTCTTAGGAGGCACCCCAAGTGTTAATTGAATAGTTACATTTTACTTTGTTGGTAGAAATAATCTAAAGCTGAATTTAATTTTGTGTTTGATGTAGATGGAAGCAATATGACATGGAATCATGAATTGTGGAGAAAAAGATGAAGAAACCATCAAACACTTGTGATATCTCAAAATTCTTTGATTCTATTTGTTTATTCATTATTTTAATTTGAGATATTATATGTCTTGATGTATATGGTTTCTGATTCATGGAAATGCTTAATCAAGTTAGTACTTGAGCAAAGTTGGAAATGGAGAAGATTAAAAGTAGAAAGTTGAATTTGGTTTGGGCAATTAGATGTGGCATGGTCCATGCGGAATTTTGTCTTAGAATGGGCATGGTCAACGCAAGGACTTAGAAGAGTTTCTATTTCATCGCATGGTCCATGCAAAAAACTTGCTTATAATCTGCATGGTCCATGTTGTTAAATAGTAGCTTTATTAAAAGGCTACAAGAACCATGTGAGATTTATAAAGAAAGTTGCATGGTCCATGCAAGATGTGTTGTGGCATGAGTATAAAAGTAACTCATTTAGAGATTTAGGCAACATCTTTTTCTCAACTCTAGACCCTAGCTGTCAACCATTTCTCTCTCCTCCAAAAACACATCTTTTCATCTATTCCACAATAAATCTTCCATTTTCCTCTTTTCAAATCCCAAATCCTTGTTTGCAAATGGAAAGTAGCTTTGAACCAAGGAGAAGATCTATGGCAAGTCACCATAAGAAGGAGAAACTAAACTTGGACATTCTATTTCCATGGCTCACCTTCTTTCAAAGAGGAAAACATATGTGATTACAAGAAAGAGGGCATAAATCTAACTGTTATTTAGGTGAGAATACCTTAAAGAAATTTGGTTATAGGAGAAAGCATGCTCATACATATCTTACTATCGACCAGATGGAGAGAACCATGGTGCTTTACCTTATGAATATCTAAAGGCGAAGTTTTTTTTTCGACTAGCAAGTTTATGTACGGAGGTCCTAAGTTTCTCATTACTCAGTGAAGTCTGATTTGAGCGCTGGTCAAACGGATCCCTCCGGCAGAGGATGGTCTTATATTAGCAATGTTTTGATTGCGCCTATCTGTCGTTGCTAATGAACTGACCATCAAGAGAAAGTCTCTCTCTTAATCTTAAAGTGAAGCGTGTTTCTATGGTGTAGGATTACTTTGTGACAATTAAACCAAAATCCTACCTCTAATTATCCCTCCTTTTCTTGAGCACCCTAAGTATAAGAGGATCAAAGCACAATTCTCAACTTTGCTTTAGGGTAAACAAGTATATGATGTTCAAGAGGTCCTTAGAAGACATTGATGACACATTTAGGTTTCCTAAGGATGCTGCCATTTTTTAATATCCTACTTTTGACAAGGAAAGGATTTTGGAAAGAAATTGCAGGGTCATGTGTAAAATATGTTTCGACAAATTCCGTTGCTTCTAGTATCAGATATCCAACATTAAGGTATATGCACCGACCGATGTCTTGCACAATCTTTGGAAGGGGTGTAGGTTTTCAGAAAGTGTATAGTTAGGAGCTTTACATTTTGTAATGCATGAAGTGGGGGGGTGAAATCAAATAGTGGATACTACCTCATTAACCACCTGACACAAATAGTGAATCACAAGTATGATCTCATGGTGGAAGGAATGATCATATAGATATTCGTCATAGTTGGGCCTTAGATATCCTAGAGTCTATATGGATGATTCACATGGTCAATGGTGAGCATGTGATCAACAAGGGTCAAGCAAGTACTGGCCGAAATCATGATGATAATGACATCAAGGAGAAGGAGGATGAGATAGATGTTGACTCAGATAATAAAGAAGAGAATTTTTCTAATGGGGCTAAGGTTTTTTAAGAGGCTAAATAAGTTGGAAAAGAATGTCAGAAAGCAAGAAAGGAGAACAAGGAAGTTAAGGCAACAATGTTAGATATACAAACAGAGGTGGGGAATAACAACATCAATATTGCAAACACTGCTGAATTCCTCAGAGTGCCATTGTGTTCTTGAATAGATATTTCATTCGATGAGGATTAGAGTTAATCCTTTCTCATCTCTAACAACTTTGCAGAGTACTAATTGATTATGCATTTAATGGGTTTGAAGCTAAATATAGTAACATGACAATCATTTTTATTCTCATTATTTTTTATGTTTAGATACATCTGTGGTTTTGTTTGTTTAATCGTGCTTTAGTTTCTTGAATTTTGGTGAATATTTATTTAGTTATGCATTTAATCACTTTTCTCTTTATTATTGTTGCCTTTGGTGTGTTATTTATGAATTATATGATGAGTGATTTGTGCCAAATGCTAGAAATTTTATCTGTAATTATGTAAAAATGTGCCTTGCATTGTCAAATTCAGTTTTGGGTAAATCTTGCACGGACCATGCACAACAAGCTGTAATTTGGAAATGTCTTATGATGTGCCACATGGTCCGTGTAGAATCAAGGCTAAACTCTACACAGTATGTGCTATAACACATAAAAATTTCAAATGTTGCACGGAGCATGTCATTTAATGCACAAATACTGCACAATCTGTACTGTAACACATTAGCTGATTTTAAGAGTTGCACGGGCTATCATTTCAAGCACAAAAACTGCACGGTCCATGTAGCTCGTTCAATATAAATATATCAGTTAAGTTCTTGGGTAGTTTATTCATTCATTCTTCAGAAAATCCTAGCCTCCATTCTCCTTTTCTCTTTATTTTTCATCTTTTCTAATCTATTTCTACAATTTACGCTCATTCTTTTCATTTCTCCTTGATTCTTCCTTATTTTCAAGAGTTCTAATCTTATTCGAAGCTTTTTCAAGTCATTTTTGTTAAAAAGGAAATTGTTTTGGTTAGTGATTATCATGGAAAAGGAAACAACTAACTAGACATGAGTTCACAAGCCACGAAGGAAGAGGAGGAGAGATATGAGTCTGTTTGTTATGGCAGGGAAGCATCAACAAGAAAAGTACGACGTGCTAAAGGGGAGAAACATCAAAAAGAGTAAGTTCTTTTCCCCTACACCCCTAAGAGAGTTTGGCATTTATGATGATGTTGTGCGCTATTTAAAAAATATAGGATGGGGAAACTTAGTAAAGGAGAAGGCTAACCTAGACCTATTTTAACCGTAGAGTTTCTTAGTTCAATTTACTTTGAGGGAACTCCTCAAGGGCAATTAGACATTGGTTTTAGGCTAAAGGGTAAACCATTTAAGGTGGGGGCTGATGTGTTCGATGATGAGCTAAAAGTGCAAAGGGGTGCTCACTATAGGGTAAACTAATTTAGGGCCCATGAGTTTTGGTTGGAGATTACTAATGGTGATCAATTTAGGCCGGGTAGATCCTCGATGACAAGCCCAGGATAGGGCATTGAGGTATCTACAAAGATTCCTAAGTTTCACATTTTTAGGAAAGGGTGAGAGTAAATAAAGACGTACAGATGTTGAGCATTACTGTTAATATTTTATGACGAAGGGTATTAAATTCAACCCGACCTACATGATAACAGAGTATTTAACAAAAGTGGCTAACAAAGCCAAATGAGATATTCAAGTGGTTTAGCTAGTGGTAGTATTATCCGACCATTATGAATTGGATGTAATTATGGACTCCAAAATCAAAGTTATTGATGCATTGATTAATCAATTAATGGGAATTACTCCTCGATAAAATAAACAAGCGAGTGAAAATGAAGAAGAGGGTAAGCAAGTAGGAGTGGATAATCAAGTTAATGTGTAACTGAACTCAAACACAACTTTGATAGCTCGCTTTGATATCTTGGAGCAAGAGGAGAGGGAAACTCGCCAAGAAGTGAGACAAGCAAGAAAGAATATTCAGGTCCTCACATTAATGATCGAGTCCTTCATGCGCTTTCAAGATTACCCACCACCGCCACCACCAGAGGAGCAGTTGGCTCCATATTCCATGAAATCACTTTCCTTTTCTACTTTTCTAGTTTTGTGAACCATTTGGTTTGAATTATTCTTGTGGTAATTAAGTAATCTTAAAGTTTCTTATGTTGTATGTGTTGATTGGATGTTTGTTAACATAGTTTTATAATTTTGTTTGAATGATTGTGATGTTCTTTATTTTGGTTGATTTTGGATTTGAAAGGGTTAAATTGAGAATTACAATGTTTATGTTTGTGATTAATTATGGTGTGAAAAGGAAATATATTGTCCTTGTGAGATGGATGTTATTGCAAGTACGTTAGCAATTGATGGTTTTGAGTCATCATTTACTCCAATTAGGGAAGTCATTGCCCAACTCTTGAGCTATTTTATTTTAGCTGTACAATATTGAGGACAATATTGAATTCATGCTTGGGGATAGGAGTTTTTGGAATTTAATATTTTATTTTCAAATCATCTTTAAATTCAAGGTAAATAAGAGCTTATAAGGGATGAAATTTGGGTTTATTTTGTGGTTAATCATTTTTTTGTTTTGTTTAGTGCATACTTATTTTGTCTTTGCCTTGAGTTTTGATTATAATGTTCTTTGGGTGGTGTATTGTTGGAAAATTAAGTGAGAACCGATGATGAGTTAGATGGTTGTTACTGAAGCTTGAGATTTATTGCAATTAGGGATTAATTAGTTTTTGTGTCAATATATTTTTATTTTTATTTTGAATTTATGAGAGGGGTCAAGACTAGTCTTTTCCTTATTAATGACTTAAGAGGAGTGGAGAAACCTTCTAAAGGCAAATGGGAGGATAAAAGTGATCATTAAACCCTAAAACTACGGTTGTCAATCTTTTGAGGCTAAATATTTAGCATTTGCAAATTTCAAAAAAATGTTGTGGGCCACCATTATTAAGCTTCTAGCCAAATGATCCTATCCTCTAGTAAATAATTGTCTCTAGTACCCGTTTTTTGCCTTAAAAAGTTTCTTTTACCCTTTTTCATGGTCACCAAACCTCAACATGAACCATATAGCCTAAACACAAACCTCACCTTAGGTTTAATGATTTGAGTAGGAATTATGGTAAGCTAGGGGAAGAAAAGGAAAAAATCATTTAAGAAATATGCAAAGCTAAGAAGGAAGAGTCTAGGTTTTCAATAAAAAATACAAACAAATAAAAAATAAAAAAGAAAAATAAGAAATAAAAAGCAAAAACCTCTTAATTGATACGAAGAAATTGGTGGGGTTGACATCCTATTACTATATTAATAATTTTTTAAGAGCACATTATCTCATTCACATAAAAAAAGAGAAATATTTCCTCTCGCATTACCATAAAACCTCTTATGTCATCACATCTTCTTAAGTTACTTCCATTTTGTTTATAACTACGTTTCCCTAGCCCAGTACAAGCCAATAAAGTCCTAATTGGTTTTAGTTTTTTATATGCTTACATCAGTGTAGATAGATTATCTTCCATAACATATGAGGTTGATGAGAGCCGGAGTCCGATCATTGTCAATAGTTCTATTTTGTTCGCTAATAGTCACTATAAGAAAGAAATATCTTTATCCTCTTAAACTAGGTTTTGGCATTAGTTTAGATGATGCCAATTTAGAATTAACCTTTTTTTATGATCATTTAGAGCAAGAGAAAGCACTTATTTCTAAGGATAATCTATAAGTTAATTCTCCATTAAGACACTCACAAGGAGCTTAATGATTGAAAACTCAGACCTAACAAATTCAATTTTTTGTTTTCTTTTGCAAGCTTTTCATTATTGTTAAAAAGTTTTGCATTTTAATTACTTGGGGTTGATTTTTCTAATCATTTTGCTTGAGGACAAACATATTTTTAAGCTTGGGGGTATTTGATATATGGTTAATTTGCCTATAACTAGGTTTATTTTATGCCCAAAGTTATTATGATTTGATGCAATTTGAGAAAATGACTAATCTTACACCCTTCATTTTCTTTGTTGTATGATCAAGCAAAGAATAGAAAACTGGAGTAAAAGAATGGACTAGCAAGAAGGGAAGAGAAAGCATCAAGAATAAGTTTTCATATGACTCAGTGTTGCGTACAGACCATACAAGATTATGCACAAAGTTTGCCCTCATCTGGGATCCCTGGGGAAGAGGATCAAGTTGGCCCTTGCGAACAGCTTGATGCACTATCTACCTTCAACCCTTTAGCAAAAACGGTCCGGCTAATCTCAAAGGGAATTTATTGCCTTACAGCACAATCTGTGCTACTCTATGAAGAAAAACTACACAGTCCGTGTTAAAATAAAGAAAAGCTTATTACCACATGGTCTATGCAAGATTATGAACAATTTAACAGTTATCTTGGGAACTCCTTTCATCAATTTAATTACTCTTTTCAAAGTAACTACTGCTGGTATTATTTTTAAAGCTAAAGATTCAAAGATTGTTTTTCCTTTTATAGAAAAACCCAAGAAGAGAAATCTCAATCTTATAAAAGCATACTCAATTTATAATTTTGAGATAAATGCTTTGATTAAAGAAAAACAAACCCAGCTTTTCCACTTGAAACAAGATATGGGTTTGAAAAGGATCCAAAGTCAAATGCAAAATGATTTTGTCCAAAGAAAAATCTCTGATTTGCAAAAGAAGATTGAAAATGAAGTTTGTTCTGATCTTCCTAATGCCTTTTGGAGACGAAAACAACATATGGTAGATTTACCATATGAAAAAGATTTTTCTAATAAACAAATTCCTACCAAAGCAAGACCCATCCAAATGAATAAAACCCTAGAAAGCCATTGTAGAATAGAAATAAAAGATTTAGAGCAAAAGGGTTTGATTACCAAATCCAGATCCCCCTAGTCATGTGCAGCTTTCTATGTCAACAAAAATAGTGAGATAGAAAGAGGAACACCTAGGTTGGTGATTAATTACAAACCTTTGAATAAAGCCCTAAAGTGGATTAGATACCCAATTCCAAACAAAAAGGATCTTCTTCAAAACCTTCATTCTGCTTTTATTTTTTCAAAGTTTGATATGAAATCAGGATTTTGGCAAATCCAGATTCATCCTAAAGACAGGTACAAAACTGCTTTTACAGTTCCATTTGGCCAGTACGAATGGAATATAATGCCCTTCGGATTAAAAAATGCTCCTTCTGAATTTCAAAAAAATCATGAATGACATCTTCAATCCTTATTCAAAGTTTTGCATTGTCTATATCGATGATGTGTTGATATTTTCAAATTCTCTAGAGCAAGATTTTAAACACTTGGAGACATTTTTCTAGGTTGTTAAGAAAAATGGTTTAGTGGTTTCAAAATCCAAGATATCTTTGTTCCAAACAAAAATTAGATTTCTTGGTCACTATATCTCCCGGGGAACTATCACCCTAATTGAAAGGTCTCTAGCCTTTACTTCAAAATTTCCAAACAAAATTTTGGAAAAAACTCAATTACAAAGATTCCTTGGTAGTTTAAATTATGTGATGGATTTTTATCCAAATTTGAACTGTCTAGCAAAGCCCCTCCATGATAGGTTAAAGAAAAATCCCCCTGCATGGACCGATGAACATACAAAGATTGTCCAAAGCATAAAAAAATAAGTTTCTGAAATATCATGTTTACACCTAGCTGATCCATCTGCATTCAAATTGTTGAAATTGATGCATCAAATCTAGGATATGGTGGGATTCTTAAGCAAGTCCAAAACAACAAAGAATTTATTGTCCGGTTTACTTCTGCACACTGGAATGATACATAAAAAAATTATTCAACTATCAAAAAAGAAATTCTTTCAATAGTTTTGTGCATTTCAAAATTCCAAAGTGACCTTTTAAACCAAAAATTTCTTTTAAGGATTGATTGTAAATCTGCTAAAGAGGTCTTACAAAAAGATGTTCAAAACGTAGCTTCAAAATAGATTTTTGCCAGATGGCAAGCCATTCTTTCTGTTTTTGATTTTGAAATCGAATATATAAGAGGAGATTTGAATTCAATTCCAGACTTTCTAACCAGAGAGTTCCTTCAAAAATAGGAGTGAAAATGCCAAGAAAATCAAAAGCAAAAGAATAAAAGTCGACAGCAAGTTCAAAGCCTGTTCAAAGTCCAAAGAAGGAGATTTTACCCTCCTCTTCAAAGCCTATCCGAACCTGGACCAAAATCATCTAGGAAGAAATTGACAAAAGCAAGGTAGATCCGGCCCAACAACAACAATTACAAATTCAGGAGTGGCTTGCACAACAAGATCCTGAATTTCTAAAAAGGGTCGAAGAATATTCAAAGCAAATGATACAACTTCACCCTGAGGTCTCTCCAAAGACATCCTCCTTTTCCAACAAGGGCAAAGGTATACTTTCTATCCCTTTTTCAAAACCTGAGATAGAAATTTTCCCTCAAAACCTATCTCAGAGCTCTCAAAGTATTTCAAAGCCCAACTCTCAAGAAATAGTTTTGTCACAAATGAAACTTTTCAAATCCAATAAGTATATAGAAAAACAAAATTTTCAAAGCATTTTAACTATTGAGGAAGGATTCTGTACAGAAAGCCCCTCAAAACTGATTTCAAAAATTTTCCCTCCAGGATGGTATTTCAAGCCCTGGAATATTTCAAAGCCTCAATCCTACTACCAGTCTATCCTTAAGGTAACTGGTTCTGCAAAGTTTAAACACTTCAAAAAGCACAAAGACCATAAAGACCCTGCATATTCCACATGCACCATACAAAGAATCCTTCACCCTTCAAATTGGGGGATGGATTTACACTCATCAAGATCTTTTTCAACTTCCCTCCAAAGAACCTACCCATCAAGCCTAAACATTTCTTTCAACTATTGGGATTACCAACAAGCTTGGTTTAATACCTTTCTGCTTCAAAACGAAGGACAAAGCCATTCCTGGCTTTTCTACTTCGATACAAGCTCAATCCAAACTTCAAAGATCCTATATTGGTTTAAACAATGGTGGAATTTTTATGGCAATGTTCCTAAGACCATAATTCCAGAAGTTCTAACTCTGTTTAACCTATTCAAAGCCCACTATAAACCAAACAAAATAGAAAGACGTTTTCCCCCTTTACTTCTATTTTGTTCAAACTTTTTCCCCCCCTGGGTATGTGTATGGTATTTCCATTTCAATCAAGCAGCAGATGGAGAAATCATCCTTGCCCGAAGATTCAAAGTCAAATGGTGGGATAAATTTAACCACCAAAAAAAATTATCTCTAAAGTTGGTACAAAGTTTCCTTTCAAAGAATAGCTTTTTGCCACCTCCGAAAGAACATACCACTTTCCTAGCACATAAGTCCTTCATTATTCCAAAGCTAGCGGCGGCTCAAATAGAAGAAGATTTCTTACAATTGATCAAACAGTTGTCTGAAACCGCCTCTTCCAAAGGAAAATCGAAAGCTTCATCTTCCTCTTCCAGTACCAGCTCAGCAGCAATAGACCTAGATGGTGACTCGAACGAAGATGACTATTTTGGGATATTCAAGCCCATCAAATGACACCTCTGTAAAGCCCTTGGATTGAAAACCAGAAATGGCAGCCCAAAATATTTATGTAATGGGCCAAATGCCCAATAAATATAAAAAAAAAGAGTCATTTAAAAAGAAAAGAAAGAAGACAAAAGACTCTTTAAAAAAGCAAAAGATTCTTTTCCAAAGAAGAAGGCAGACTGAAAAATAACAAGAGACTCTTGTATTCTTTAAGTCATACCATTAGAAATATAGTGAGAAAAGAGAGAGTGTGAGAGTGATAGTGAGAAAACCACCTTCCTCTTATATTCAATTCCTCTTGAAAGTTATATTTCTTTTGTTTAAAGCTTTCTTTTGTTCAAAGTTCTTACTCTAAAGTTTGTATATTTGTTCAAAGTTTGTATCTATCAATAAAATTTATCATCTTATCTTCCATTCTTGTTTTAAGATTTAACAAGTGTATGCTCTATGCTTGCCTCGTCTGAGGATCCTGCACATTCAGAAGGAGCATTTTTTAATCCGAAGGGCATTACATTCCATTCGTACTGGCCAAATGGAACTGTAAAAGCAGTTTTGTACCTGTCTTTAGGATGAATCTGGATTTGCCAAAATCCTGATTTCATATCAAACTTTGAAAAAATAAAAGCAGAATGAAGCTTTTGAAGAAGATCCTTTTTGTTTGGAATTGGGTATCTAATCCACTTTAGGGCTTTATTCAAAGGTTTGTAATTAATCACCAACCTAGGTATTACTCTTTCTATCTCACTATTTTTGTTGACATAGAAAGCTGCACATGACCAGGGGGATCTGGATTTGGTAATCAAACCCTTTTGCTCTAAATCTTTTATTTATATTCTACAATGGCTTTCTAGGGTTTCATTCATTTGGATGGGTCTTGCTTTGGTAGGAATTTGTTTATTAGAAAAATCTTTTTCATATGGTAAATCTACCATATGTTGTTTTCGTCTCCAAAAGGCATTAGGAAGATCATAACAAACTTCATTTTCAATCTTGTTTTGCAAATCAGAGATTTTTCTTTGGACAAAATCATTTTGCATTTGACTTTGGATCCTTTTCAAACCCATATCTTGTTTCAAGTGGAAAAGCTGGGTTTGTTTTCCTTTAATCAAAGCATTTATCTCAAAATTATAAATTGAGTGGGCTTTTATAAGATTGAGATTTCTCTTCTTGGGTTTTTCTATAAAAGGAAAAATAATCTTTGAATCTTTAGCTTTAAAAATAATACCAGCAGTACTTACTTTGAAAGGAGTAATTAAATTGATGAAAGGAGTTCCCAAGATAACTGTTTGCTGTAAATCCTTTATAAGAATAAAAACATTTTTTAAAGCAATATTATTATTTAGAATTGCGACTTCGGTTTACATAATTCTAATCTTTGAACTATTGGCTGAGGTAAGCCTTTCTTTTGTTTCTTGATGATACCTTTTAGGAACCAGCTTATAATTGATACAGTTGAGGTATGCTCCTGTATCAAATAAAGCGATAGTTTATATTTGGAAATCACCAGGGAAAATGAGTTTTATTTGGATCAAATATTTTCTTGAGGTAATTTCTTTTAAAACGTTAATGAAGTTTTCTGGAACATTTTCAGAAACCTCAAGATTTTGAAAATCATTTTCTTCTTCAGAATCAGAATCACTATTCTGTTTGAGAATCAAGCTTTGGAGCAAAATAGAATCATTTTGTTATTTTTCTTTCAAATCTTTGAGCTCTGTTTTGATGGCTTTGATTTCTTTCTAAAGTTCTTGGACGGTAGGAAGAGGGTTTTTTAGCTTTTTCCCTTTATCCAAGATCATAGTAAGATCATAAGTGTTCTTACTAGAAGAGGGGACAAGGGTTTCAGTTTTTAAGATTTCTTTCAAAACTTGTTTTTGGATTTAGGGGTCATTAATATGCTTGACGGCTTCAAGAAGAGCTTCTTATTGCCTAGTGAGCATATTAATATTCTTTGAAATATCTTCAGAATCTGATTCAGAATAATCGGATGAGGTTTTTATTTCATCAATTTGAAACTCTTCCTCACTATTCGAAAATTCTGATTCAGAGGAATCAACAAGAAGAGCTGAAATTTTGCTCAAAATTTCATCTTCTATTTGGAGCTCATGAAGTTTTTTAGAAAACTTGCAATATTTTGAAGTATGACCCTTTTTGCCACACTTATAGCAAGAAATTTTGCTAAAATCTTTTTTGGAATTTTGTTTTGGAAATTTAAAAGAGGATGGCTTTTTGTAGAAATTCTCTTTGTTTTTGGGAGTTCTCCCATTTTTGAAAAATCGTTTTTTCTTAAAAGATTTGGAAAAATCTTCTTTGCATTTTCCTTTGCAGGTAGGGGAAGGCTCTATGGAATTATATTCAAACTGGTTGCAAAAACTACCTAGTTCTTGCCTAGTCTTCTTCATTTCCCATTTGAGTTATCTTTGGAGTTTAAGGTCATGGCAAATCTTCAAACCTTCTTTCTGTGTGAGGCTAACTAATTCACCATAAGTGTAGAAATCATAAGGGATCTGGCTATTATGGGCTTCTCTTATGGTATTCCTAACTCTTTCACCTAGTATCTTAGGTAAACCAGCTAAGAATTTTTCTTTCCATAAAGGTTGGTTTGAATCTTCCCTAAGCATGACTCTGGTCAGGAAGGTATCTTTATAAGCTTGGAAATTGCTAAGCTTTTTACAGGTTAAATTGCTAAGAAGCTCAACATTCTTATCTTTTAGAAGAGAAGGGTCTCCTATGAAGTGGAGGGAAATCGTCAGGATTAAGGTTGACACAGCATCCTTAATAGGATTTCCTAACTCATCTAAGATGGGGGTCCCTTTTATTGTGGTTTGGATAGCACCTAGGATTTGGAGCTGTTATGCTTGTGTGAGATGGTAATCCCACCATCCTTTAAGCTGGCCAGAAAATCCAGCTATGAGGAGTTCAACAATGGCTCTATCAGAGGTACCACTTGGGTTTTGTAGGCATTGGCTGCCATGGTCATCTGTTGTAAGAGACCAAGAATGTTGTATTCTGACATTCCATCTATATTCCATTTATAGACGGAAGAGGCATTGAATCTGGATTGGGTTAGGATATTATTCCTATTTTCTATTCCTAGATCTGGAGCAGTATTCCTAGAAGTATCCAGGTCAATCTAGGGGCTTGCCATCCCAATCTGTTGATGTTGGAGGGTTTTTCAGTGACACTTTCAAGCTTTGAATCATTAGATTCATCGCATTGGGCTTGATCTATAGCATTGATATTCCTACTGCTTTGAGGAGTATCTAGCACTAGGTTTTTGGAAGACTCAGAAGTGGCTAATTTGCTAAGGTTTGTTCTCATCGCTCTAGCAAACTCGGTTGCTCGGAATTGATCTTGGCTAGGCTTTGAGATTTGGTAGGGTTTGAAGACTGGATTTTTGAGCTTTTCTGATTGGCTTATCTCTTTTGGATGATCAGTGTTGGGGATTGGAGAGGTGAAGACTATAGGAGGTTTTTGGATCTGGCTTTCTATCCTAACAAGCTGCTTCCCTGTTGTGTTAAGATAGGTATTCGAGAAATTGTTCTGCTGAACAATATTCTTGACATTTTTCTCAAGATCTTCTCCTATCAATTTGTAAGGTGTAGCCTCTATTTCATTCTCTCCGTAAGGAATGGTTATTTTTCTAAGGGGAGGATGTTCAGACTGGATGGTTTGGTTTTTCCCGACCTTCCACTTTGGAGTCTTGTTCCTTACAGTAACATGACTAATAAGCTTTTCTTTGAAAGGGTAAAAAATACTATTTTCTTTGTAATAAATCTGAAACCAATCAAAAAATTTGATTTGGATCTTGTTTTGAATGCAAAATTGATAGTATCTCTCTTGAATCATCTTTTCTTGTAAAAATGCTTAAAAAACCAAAGTTTTTTAGAATGGTTTTTCTTTGAATAGAAATCTTCATGTAAAAGCTTTTTATTGATTTGAAAATCTTTTGAAATCATGTTGATTTCTGCTTCTAGATTTTGTGTTATTGCAGATGGTGATGGTGAAGAGGGGGTAGAGATGGTCTCTATATCCTCATCTTCTTTCTTTGGTTCATTGTAGACGGGTCTGGGGATATTACTTTGGTAATCAACATTCTGTAATATAGTGTTTGAGCTTGGTATATCAGATGTTGAAAATCTAGATTGTGTTTGAGATATAGTTGGTTCTTTGTAAGGAGCATAAATAACAGAAGGTATTTTTGATACCCTTCCAATATCTATGGTTGATGTTGAAGAATCATCATCAGAAATCTAGAAGAGGTTGATTTCCTGTTGAATGTAAGCTTTACTTTTCCATCTGGAAATTGGGTTATATTCTTGAGATTTGTATTTGGCTCTGTTTGCTTTGGTGATTCAGGTTGGGTTGCACCTTCAAGGATCCATTCTTCTGGAAGAGTGATATCTTTCCACTGAATGGTTTTTGGAATAGTTGCATTGGATTTGGAAAGATCTGTTTGTAGGAATAAGGTTTCTCCTTTTGGGGAATGGAGTTTGTGTTTTGAACCAAAAGCAGAAATCATGGCTTTGTAATGTATTTTGAAAATCAATGCTATCGGAATAGATCCTTCAAGCATTTTGTAATTATGTGTCTTTATTTGAAGAACAATGCTCTTTAAAACATTTTTATCATTTAATGAAATTGTGATGTTTGGAAAACAATTGAAAGAAATTGTTCCTTTATTAAGGCTTGACACAACAATACCTAACAAATAATCATAAAAATTTGTAAACCTAGCATCTTTAAGGACTGCTAAGATGGAAGTATCTAAACCTTCTCTGGTAAGGGGCTTTATTCTTACCTGGACAAGGCCTATATGGATATACTTATAGTCTTTTTCTTTGTGCTTCTGGAGGGTCTTTGGATTTAAAAGATAAATTTCTTCAAAAGGCTTTGAAATTTGAATATCTCTTTCTTCATTTTTGATAGTAAAATCAGTTTTGAAGAGAGGAAACTTTGAAAACTCATAAATTTGTTTCTTTTGAACTTTGGGTATTTCCCAATCATCAATGTGCTTTGAAAAATCTTCAATAGTGATTTCCTCACTATTTACTAAACCTTTGTACCTTGAAGACTTAGAAGTAGAGGAGTTTGAGAAAGAAGAAGATCTACAGAAAAAAGGTTCTAAATCCATTTTAAAATAAATCAAGATAACTTTCTAAACAAACATGAACCAAGCCACCAGTTTTACTGCCCTTACACAAGACGGGACTTACTACTGTGCATAAATGAACAAGTTTGTTTATCAGTGATATGATGCAGTTTAGAATGATTTTAAAATCTTTTTTATGCAAATGATGTTTCTTTCCTGGAACCCAGAAGACTCTGATACCAAGATGAGAGATTTAGTCAAGATGAGAGACTTACAAGTTTCTGATGTGCAGGATTCTCAGACGAGGCAAGCACAGAGCATACGCTTGTTAAATCTTAAAACAAGAATGGAAGATAAGATGATAAATTTTATTGATAGATACAAACTTTGGAGTAAGAACTTTGAACAAAAGAAAGCTTTAAACAAAAGAAATATAACTTACAAGAGGAATTGAATATAAGAGGAAGGTGGATAAATTTTATTGATAGATACAAACTTTGAACAAATATACAAACTTTGGAGTAAGAACTTTGAACAAAGGAAAGCTTTAAACAAAAGAAATATAACTTATAAGAGGAATTGAATATAAGAGGAAGGTGGTTTTCTCACTATCACTCTTACACACTCTCTTTTCTCACTATATTTCTAATGGTGAGACTGAAGAATATATATATATATATATATATATATATATATATATATATATTATAAGATACTTTTAATATGATTCAAGTCTAATAGATTTAGAGAATGTATCCTGTATTTACTGATTATCAAAAGTATAAAATTTAGTAAAAAGTTTCACTAATGCTCTTGTATTAGAGTTATATATATTATAAGACATAGTTAATATACTACAAATATTTTTGTAGTATACTTTCTTAGTAAAAAATTTTCTGTTTAGATTCATATATCTAAAATTTAAAATAAAATTAAAAAAGTATGAAAATGATAATGAATAAATTCTATATTTCCTATAAAATCATTATTTATTAAATTTTTCTTTATTGGATTCCTACATGTCTTTCTGTTATGTCTAAGTTGTCCATATTTTCCACAGTTCTTTTGCCTTGTAGTCTTCCAGAGTGCTTTGATTCTTCTTTTCTTTGGTCTACCAGATTTAATCCTCCCTTCTAGTGGTAAAATAACTTTCTTACCACCTCTAGTACATTTCATGTGCTTTTGTTTTCAATTGGGAAAACACTTGCTTCTTATGTAGCCAATATAGTCTCTTTAATGTAGGAATGTGAACAATATTGATATGGATCCAGATTATATTTGTTTATGATAGCTGATGCACGAGGACATGGTATCTCATCAATTTGAAATATGTTGTATTTGCATGTTTTCTTTGCCATATCAACTTGAACTTTGGAGCCATTATCTATCACATCATACACTTTGTCATTTGATGGTGTTATCTGCAAATGTGTATATCTCAAAAAGCTATTAATTAGATACTATAAAGATACTATTTATCAGTATACTTTAGAATAATTTGAAATATGATTTATTCCTATTTCTCTATATTAATATATTTAAAATATACTTGTGATATACTTTTAGTATATCTTATGACAGTATATATTTTTTAATTATACCTGCACTTTCATGGATAAGATATAGTTTTCATTTAACATTACTTCTGCTCTTCTTTATAGCTTTGTGAATGTAATCCTTGCAATATTTTTGTATTTCTATGTCAAATCTTGAATTAAAGCTCATATGTACTCAAGTAGAGTTGTAATTGGTAGTTCTCTAGTAGCTCTATTTGTAGCATTCAAAGATTCAACTATGTTCAATGTCATTGTTAAGCATCTATTGTTTGAGGAGTATGCTCTTGCTTATTTCTGATACCCAACCTGCATTAGATAATGTTTGATACCTTTATATATTCTTTTTAGTTTTTCTCTGTGGTAGTTGAATTCCTCAATTGTGTATGACTTTGCTGCTGCATAAAAATAGTCCTTGATTTTTTTTGAATTTTTCTTGAATTTATTTTCTAAATTGTTCAATATATGATACATGCAAACTCCTTGAGATACTTTTGGATATGTTTTTTTTGATAGAAGTTTTAATACTTTCATGCCTATCCAAAATTATATACGTGCCGCTTCTTGAACCAAAAGTTTTTTTGGTCTAGAAAAAAATCATTCCCACGATGCATCATTTTCTGAATCCACTATGCAAAATGCAAGAGGAAAGATTCTGCCACCTCCATTTTGTGTTGTTGTTGAAAGTAGAGTACCTCCATAGACTGCCTTTATAAAGGTTCCATCTACTGCTATTATTGGCCTACAGTATTTCCATCCCTTGATCAATGGCATTTAGAGCCCTATAGATATATTAAAATCTATTGTTGTCATCTATTTGAAGATCAACTATTGAACTAGGATTTGTATTCTCCAATATGTATAAAAAATTTGGTACTAGTTGATAAGACTCTTCTGGGTTACTTGCAAATATTAGATATATTTATTAAATAAAATACTCTTAGTATATCATAAATATACTATGTAACTGGATTTTATATTACTTATTAGTTTTAATTTCTCTATTGATTTTTAGTAAGAAAATATTTAAAAGATATTTATGGTATGTGTATAAGTTAAATTAGTAACCTATA
Source organism: Ricinus communis (assembly GCF_019578655.1). Taxonomy (NCBI): domain Eukaryota; kingdom Viridiplantae; phylum Streptophyta; class Magnoliopsida; order Malpighiales; family Euphorbiaceae; genus Ricinus; species Ricinus communis. Next base: position 8,294,809 of record NC_063259.1, read on the forward strand.
AATAATAGTTAAATTTATTAAATAAGATACCGCTAGTATATCATAAGTATACCATATAACTTATCAGACATTATTTTTAAATTTAGATATCTTTTTTCATTATTATGTATGAGATATCTAAAAGATATTTAAGATATATATAAAAGATATGACATAACAGTATATATGTACAAGAAAGATTACATTAAATCATAAGAGTTCTTTTTACTGTACCTCTGATTTTCTCTAAAGCTTTTTCCTTTGATCTCCATGTTTTTCCATAGTTTATAGAAATACCATAGTCTTGCTTCATGTTCCCTATTATATCATTTCGAGTGTATATAGTTTTGATTCTAGGTACTTTGATTTGATCCACCCTCCTATAATATCTGATGTTTGATGTGCGTAAAATACACACATCTAAATGGGGTTTTTAAGATTGATTGTATGGACATTTGGATGTGAATTGGTCCTAACACTCACCCTATGCGTCTGTTTGTGTGCATTAGGTCCAAAAGAAGTCAAAGGATGATAAAGGGAAGAATTTGAGTATAATTGGATGCCGAAGCTGCTGAAACAAGCTAAGTACGAGCATGAGGAAGCTGAACATGGCTGTGTTGGTTTCAACACTGGCCGTGTTCCTAACACGGGCACAAACACGGCCGTGTTGGGTGTCATCAAACATAAAAGAAAAATAAGTTCTTAGGGACCACGGCCACAGAGAGTAACACGGCCAGGAACACAACACCGTGTTGGGAACACGGCCGTGTTGGCGGCGACAGGGGGAATTAATTAAAAGAAAAAAAGAGAAGAGAGCGGGGGAGAACGTCCCAAACCCTAATTTTTCTCTCCCTAAGGGTTTTCTGAGCTGAAACCAAGGGAAAAGGAGACTTGGATCAAGGTTTCAATCGGATTCCCTTCAAAGATTAAAGATTGGGCGAGGTTCGTTGATTGGTTTTCAAATCGAGCAAGAGGAACAAGAATCGATTCAATTCGAGCAAGAGGAATTGGGGCTGTTTACTCTCATCCAAGGGTGTAATCGGGTTTTCTCTACCTTTACTCATTGTTGTAATTGAATTCTTGTGTATTTTGATAATGAACATGATTAGCTAGATTGAATAAATCCATTGGGATTTCTTTACTATGCTGGCTTAGTATTATATTGTTGGATTGTTTGGGTTAGTTTTGTATTCTTCTTGCTTTTAATATTAATAAGATAATGCATCATTCATGAGACGTTGTGAATTGTGTGTTTAGATTGTTTTGTGTGATTGAGAAGTCCATTTGGTAATTGGAATTTTGAATAGCAAGAACTGGTTAATAATCGCTTAGAGATAAGGATAATTAACTAGCCGAATTAAGAATTAACAAAGCTTAATAGAGGCGGATTAAAGCTTAATGCTAATTTAAGAATCAATCGTTAGGAAGAGATTCCAATTTTAGGTTATTAGATTTAGGAATTCGGTTATCTCGAGAGAGAAACCGAATTCGGTTAAGAATTCATCCACTGGTAGCATAATTAGACTCACCAATCCTTTATCATTTGTTTGATTGCCAACTAGTTTAGGTTCCCTTTGGGTTTGCTTTCTTGTCTTGGTTATTTTAGTTATCAATTACTCTTGCATCTCCCTTAGAACTTAGCTTGTAGCTATTAGTTAGTTTAGAAATTATTCATCATTTATTTTAGGTTAATATAACAAAGAACAAAGGAGTAACTCTGGGCTTTCACTTTCCCGAGGAATATGACCTTAATACTCGCCATTAGTGATAGACTGCATCGATAGGTACATTGCCTTAGATTGTAGCTAACACAAGTAGCACATATCAAGTTTTTGGCGCCGTTGCCGAGGAATATTTGAAAACTAGAGTGAAATTTACTATTTGTTAATTTAGCCATTTTTTTATTTTTATTTATATTTATTTCTGTTTTGTCTGTACATATTTATTTAGTTAAGTTTATGATTCAGATAGTGGATGATAAGGAGGTTCAATGCTAAACTCTTTGTATGACACGTTGGAAAATGGGATTAGGAACCAAGAGAGTGCTAAAAATTGGGATACCCGTGCATCTTTAAAAACTCGAGTGGAATCATTTTGCAGGGCTACCGATCAACTCTCCACTCCTATCCTTTCATCTCAAGTTTTTTGTGAATTTTGTTGTGACTTACATTTGAGTAATGATTGTCCATTGTATAATAATGTTGCTCATTGTTCTTATAACTATGAACAGGTGGATTATATGGGAAGTTGGCCAAATGACTCGTATGGAAGCACCTACAATCAAGAGTGGAGCACTCATTCACCCTTTGGATGGAGCTTAGATGGCCCAAAACCACCAGAATCTCAGCAACCACATCAGCAGCCTAATCTTGCACCTTCAACTCAAGATGAAGAGTTAGTGTCGAAGGAGCTGATGATGAGGTTCATTACAAGTCTTGATGATAGATTCCAACAAACAGAGAGGGTACTTGAAAGTCAACAAGACTCAATTAAGAACATAAAGCATCAAGTAGGCTTAATCTTCAAGTTACTAGCTGAAGAGCAATTGGGAACTCCATCAAACGCTACTGAATCCGAGGAGCATTTGAGTGCCATCACTTTGCGTTCAGGTGAAAATTTTTCTGGTTTATCTACTATGTTTGACGATGATGCTTCTGTGCAGGACGATTTCTTGAACATGGAGATGGAACCAGAAAAGGAAGAGGCAAACATGATCCCTCTAAAAGACTACCAACAGGAACGTACAGGCGATGATGCTGATTGCAGTTAGAGGAATTTTTGGTAGATTTTCCACAAGTCCCTTCGATGATGGGAGATGAGCACGAGTTATCCAATGAAGAAGTCTTGGAGGAGCTCGAGTTTCTTCTAGCAAGTGAACCAAGCCAAGGACTGAAGAAAACCATCGACACTCCTGAAGAAATTGCCCAACCATCGATCCTTCCAATTGTTGAAACTCCAGCTTTCAAATTGGAAGAGCCCCTAGAGCATTATGACTACGTTCAATTATACGAGGAGCGAGTTTTGCCCATCATACTGGCAGCTTGCTTGATAGTCGGGAAGAGGAAATTGACGATTATCCCTCTAAGCGGATACTTGAAGCCATTTGCTTGGAAGAAGGATGGATGGTCGTTAATCCCTACCGTTTTCTTTTCACCATGAGTCCAGCTAAGAAGACTCATCACATAAAAAAGAAGCGCTTTTGGGAGGCACCCCAAATTCTATTTTTCAATTTTAATAATTTACCCTTTATTGTGAACTTAGTTTGATTAGATTTTACAGTTTGTTTTTGGTAAGTTTTATTCATGTTGAGTGTATGAGTTGAGGACTTATTGGTTGTGCAGGTGAGAAAGAGTGAGAAAGTGCTGAGGATCGCAAGTTTTGCATTTTCTGGAGAGCAACACGGGCGTGTTCAAGACCGTGTTCATTAACACGGACCGTGTTCTAATTAAAGAAAATCAAATTAAGATGAACACGTTCACAGTAGGCCACACGGGCATTTATGCCCGACCGTGTCCCTAACACGCCCCTGTGTTCCATAAACACGAGCGTGTTCTCAGAATTTGGTAAGTCAGCACGTTTTAATTTGCTTAACACGGCCAGATATCCAGACCGTGTGCGTTAACACGGCACCTGTTGGTGAACACGGGCGTGTTCCGTACACTGCCTATTTCGAAATGGCCAAAAATTTTGCTCCCCTTTTAGTTTTAGCAATTCTCTCCTCTCTTACTCTCTCACTTCTTATTTCTCATCTCGAAGGCTTTAGATATTGCGTTTGTCAAGTAAGTACCCTCCAACTTCATTTTCCATTATTTTATTTTGATATTAGTTCGAATTTATGTTTTTCTTTGTGTTCGAATTTGTGTTTCAATTTTTTGTTTTAGTTTATTTCCTTATTTTATTATTTGGTGCATGCATTTACATTCATGTTTGTGCTTAATTTTCTTTTATTTTCTGTAATTTAGTTTATATACCTAACTTGCTCATATTTTCCGTGTTTCTTTTCTACCATTATTCATGATTGTGATTAATTCTTTATTCTCCTCTTTATTATTATTGTTGGCAGCTAAACAATAGGCTCTGTCATTTATAGTGGACTCTGTTGTATCTGTTTTATATTAGCATGTTGGTTTGCCTTGTGATGGATTATGGCAAAATTAAACTCCATGTGGATGAATTGAAAATTTAATTTGTTAGCATTGGTTGGCAGTGTTGTGGATTAAATTTTCTTTGCAGGACATTGAGCGGTTTAATTTTATCAAGTTAAATCATTCGGTTTGTCCATTTTATGCCATTATGCTGCCAGAATTTCATTGATCCTTAGTACTAAAAATTTCTTTTTCAGGTACCATGTCCACCAGACGAGGATCAGGAGTTTACAAGAGGAGGCGGACAGATGGTTCCTCTTCCTCTCAATCGTCAGGCGCTGCACCGACTAGTTCAGCCCAAATTAGACCACCACAGCACCATCAATTCCTACTTTTCCAAGGGCAGCCCACCTTTGAGCAGAGATATCAATCAATGAGGCACAAAGATTTGGGAAAGGGGCGTAGGATAGACTAGCCAGCACTGGAAACCGTCGGACTTGCAGTGCGGTAGATATCTTGAGGCGCCCCATTTCGGCATTTCTTTGAGATAGTTGAACCAACATATATGGAGTTGACTGTGGAGTTTGCCGCACTTTCTTTCACGTAGAGCCGATTCTGGGACTTCCAACAACCGGATGCGATCAGTTTCAAACTAGCAAAGCAGACTTTCACGATGAGTGTACAGCAGTTTGGGGTACACTTGGGCTTATGGACTGAGGAGGATGCAACTGGAGAGGTTTATAGTCGATGTATACACACGCCTTGTGTGTCATATCCGCAGATGTGGGCCAAGATTTCTGATGACACTGAGGGGTACAGTGCCAGCCAGTCCAAGGCGTCTAACTTGCCTGAGGGACTGCGGTACTTGCATGCATTGCTGGCTAGGACCATCACTGGCAAGGGAGATAGTGGTGGTGTAGTTACCTAACCGGACCTATTTATACTTTACAGCATGCACCAGCACCAGTCCATTGACATGGGATACTTGTTGGCCAGACAGATTAGTGCCTTCTGCAACAACTCAAAGAAGGTATTTTTTTTATTTTGGGACTTACATTACTCGACTGGCTAGGAGCCTAGGAGTTTTAGAGGAGGCGATACCACATCTGACAGAGCTGGGGGTGATGGAGACGTTGGGACTTCCCTAATTGGTTAGTATGGGGATGGTGACTCGTAGGCGGGGTCCGCTAGGACGAGTATAGGCCCGAGGAATGCTCTCTTGGCGACTCAAAGAGGAGCGACCTGCCCCACGAGCCCATGGTACACAGGATGTCCCACCTTCTTCTGATATACCAGAGTCTTCCTCCAGACCATCTACTTGGCTCATACGGTTCTTCATCACCGTTTTAGGAGTCTTTCTAATTGAGTTAGAGAGCTACGACTTACAGTCTGAGAGGTTGGCGGAGGAGCGGTATTTCATTCGACAAGAGGCTTTTCGTGAGGACCTTTTTTGTCAGTCGAGTTTAGAAACAGGATGATGGCTCGGTTTGAGGCAGAGGGCTATGCTTGAGGCCCCGATTAAGCAGGGAGGTAGGTTAGAGGCCTCTATGGCCAATGACATGTTTGATGATATTTTTGCTACAGATTTTGCACATCCCGCAGGCCGGGTTCCGAGCGAGCCATTTTGACATCCCTCTAGCGGATGATCCGGTAGCCCTCCCTCTCCGACTGAGCACCCTTCAACACAGCAGCCTGACGAGCCTCCTATTGACGCTGCTCCTGCTGATCCACTAGCTCCTGCATGTGACACTACTTCCGATCCTCAGAGTGCAGCCACTCCTCCATATGAGACCGATGGCATACGATATACTGGCGATGCACCTCTTTTCACTCCGGAGCTATAGTCAGGGCAGTATTAGTTCTTTTTCCTTTTTCATTTCTTATATTTTGTACACTGAGGACAGTGTGTCCTTCAAGTGTGGGGTGGTGATATTTATATACACTTATTTTCGTGCTTTTATTGTTTTGTATATAAAATTCAGATCCTTTTCTAGTGTATGTATCGCATTTCATTTATCCCATCTCAGTTATTTGTTTATTCTTTGTGCAATTTTTTGTAAAATTTTGAAAATTTTTCACTTTGTTTCAATGCTCTTACTGTTGACTTGATTTTGAAATCCTGTTTATGTCCATGTGATCGGGTAAAACCGATAGTGTTGAGTTTTGCGGAAGAATGTAAAATAATTAGTTTAAGTTTTGCACTAAGTTACTTTGGTTTATTTAATTCTGTTTTGATGATTTTTGTTTGGAACCTACTCAAAAGCACACTTATGAGAAATTGAGCCTAAATTGTAAGCATACACTTTATATGCTTGTATTTATTTCTTGTTGAGAGTGCTAATTACTGTCTTTACTTTTAGAACTTGCTCGGTAATGCTTATGAGGACCACAAGAAGAGTTTAACACTTTGGTATGATAGAGGCACTAAGGTGTTTCATTCTAGCCAAATAGCCTTCATTCGTTTATTGATTCTATAGATAACCCCTTCTTTCACCATTTTTTTTATCATATTCCATTACCACTTAGTTTTATTCTGCTTTGGGTTATGATTTTGCATATGAGTTGTTTTTATTGGGAATTTTTGTCTTGGGAATAGTGTGGAATCTTATAGCAGCTTTCTTCAATCCAAAAGAAATTCACTCTATTATGTGAATGTTCTTCCCTTATGAAAAAAAAAACAAAAAAGAAAGAAAAAAATAAATAGAAGAATAAGAGGGAAAGGTGATGAAAAGAAAGAAAGTAAGTGAGCTAAACATTTTGACTTCCTATTTCCCACCTTGGACTACTGTACATTGTTTACCCTTTGTGATCATTGTGGCTTGTGTGCAGGTCATGTATTTCATTGCAGAACACCATAGGTTCAACTCTTATCAATTTTACCTACCCCTACCTAATCCCCCATTACAACCCTTATAAAGACCTCTTGACATGGTTGTTGACTCTCCATAAGTGGTAGGAGTAGGATTTAAGAGCAAGCATATAGTAAGTAAGGCAGTAGTTGATGCATTGAGCGATTAAACACTACCCTTTAAACACTTTGAGTGATTTAGAGTGAATCTGGTGAGGAGTTGGTTCTGAATAATTTTGTTGAGACAGTGTTTTGCGAATTATTGGCATCTTGGTTGTGATACTTGAATTGATTGCTTCGTTTCTTTTTGTTTGACTTACGCTTGTTAAGGATATGTGCAGGAGCTCTCTAGTTTGCCCATCAGTTTAAGTGTTGTTCCTTAGTGGTTTATTTTCCTTATTTTACTTTTGATTGCTTGAGGACAAGCAATGAGCTAAGTGTGGGGTTATTTGATGTGCGTAAAATATACACATCTAAATGAAGTTTTTAAGATTTATTTTACGGACATTTGGATGTGAATTGGTCCCAACACTCACCCTATGCGTTTGTTTGTGTGCATTAGGTCCAAAAGAAGTCAAAGGATGATAAAGGGAAGAATCAGAGCATAATTGGGCCATTTGAAACAAGTTAAGTACGAGCATGAGGAAGGCCGAACATGGCCATGTTGGTTTCAACATCGGCCGTGTTCCTGTTTCTGACCATGTTGGGTGCATCAAACATCAAAGAAAAAGTAGTTCTTAGGGAGCGCGGCCACAGAGAGTAACACGGCTAGGAACACTAAACCGTGTCCCCAACACGGCTAGTAACACGGCCGTGTTGGCGGCGATAGGGGGAATTAATTAAAAGAACGAAGAGAGGAAAGAAAAGAGAGAGCGGGGGAGAACATCCCAAACCCTAACTTTTCTCTCCCTAAGGGTTTTCTGAGCTGAAACCAAGGGAAAAGTAGACTTGAATCAAGGTTTCAATCGGACTCCCTTTAAAGATTGAAGATTGGGCGAGGTTCGTCGATTGGTTTTCAAATCGAGCAAGAGGAATTGGGGCTGTTTACTCTCATCCAAGGGTGTAATCAGGTTTTCTCTACTTCTACTCTTTGTTGTAATTGTATTCTTGTGGATTTTGATAATGAACATGATTAGCTAGATTGATTAAATCCATTGGGATTTCTTTACTATGTTGGCTTAGTATTATATTGTTGGATTATTTGGGTTAGTTTTGTATTCTTCTTGCTTTCAATATTAATAAGATAATGCATTATTCATGAGACGTTGTGAATTGTGTATTTAGATTGCTTTGTGTGATTGAGAAGTCCATTTGGCAATTGGAATTTTGAATAGCAAGAACTAGTTAATAATCACTTAGAGATAAGGATAAGAATTAACAAAGAGTAAAGCTTAATAGAGGCGGATTAAAGCTTAATGCTAATTTAAGAATCAATCGTTAGGAAGAGATTCCAACTTTAGGTTATTAGATTTAGGAATTCGGTTATCTCGAGAGAGAAACCGAATTGATTAAGAATAGATCCATGGGTAGCATAATTAGACTCACCAATCCTTTATCTTTTGTTTGATTGCCAACTAGTTTAGGTTCCCTTTGGGTTTGCTTTCTTGTCTTGGTTATTTTAGTTATCAATTACTCTTGTATCTCCCTTAGAACTTAGCTTGTAGCTATTAGTTAGTTTAGAAATTATTCATCACTCATTTTAGGTTAATATAACAAAGAACAAAGGAGTAACTCTGGGCTTTCACTTTCTCGAGGAATACGACCTTGATACTCGCCATTAGTGCTAGACTGCATCGATAGGTACACTGCCTTAGATTGTAGCTAACACAAGTAGCACACATCATGCTAATTGCGACCACATTCATAAGAGAGGAGATTGTAGGAAGAGATCCATTAATGTTTTAAGTGTGGTAGATCAGGACATATTAGAAGGGATTGTCAGAACCTTGTACAGTTTGGCCCTAATGTTGCTAGGGAGCTCAAAGTGTGGTTAGCAAAGGAGGTAGGGCTCTTGGCATTGGTAGAGGCTCAGGTAGAGGTTATGGAGCTAGTGTTAATAGAGAGAATGGTGCATCCAAATTAACACATCATGTTCAACACACACAAATAGAGAGGCCTTCGGTACAACCTAGAGTATTTGCAATGACACAACATGAAGCAACATCATCGTCTGATGTCATTTCTAGTAGATTAACAATCTTTAGTAAAAATGCCTATGTTCGAATTGATACAGGTGCAACTCATTCATTCATAGCATCATCATTTATATCTTATATCCCAAAGAGAAAGAGTGTGATGGACCAAAGTTTAGTTGTAGATATGCATGTGGGTGAATCAATGGTTTGCAAGCATGTTTATTAGGGTTGTGAGTTAGAGGTTATGAACCATAAATTAGAACTAGACTTAGTGCCATTACCACTACAAATGTTTGATGTGATTCTGGCATGGATGTCTTATCCAAAAATCAAGCAGTAATTGATTGTTACAAAAAGAAAGTAGAATTTCAATTGTCAGATACTTGTAAAATTATTTTCAAAGGAGAAATGGGTTCAGAGCATTATAACATAGTTTCAGCACTTATGGCTAAAAGGATGTTGCAAAAAGGATATGAGGCATTCTTGGCATATGCCATTGATACAGAAAAGGAAGGGCAAAAACTTGATAGTCTTCCTATGGTAAATGAGTTTGCAAATATATTTCTAGAATATCTTCCAGGGTTGCCACCAGATAGAGAGATTGAGTTTAGTATTGACTTGCAGCCATGGACCATTCCTCTTTCTCAAGCTCCATATAGAATGGCTCCAACTGAGATGAAAGAACTGAAGGTACAATTATAAGAATTACTTGATAAAGGCTACATTGACCTAGTGTATCACCTTGGGGAGCACCAGTTTTGTTTGTTAAAAAGAAGAATGACACTATGAGATTGTGTATTGATTATATATAATTGAATAAGGTGACAGTTCGCAACAAATATCCATTTCCACGTATTGACAATTTATTTGATCAATTACAAGGAGCTCAGGTATTTTTTAAGATTGATTTAAGATCCGGGTATCACCAAATGAAGATTAAGAAGCAAATGTTCCTAAGACAACATTTAGAACTCAATATGGCCATTATGAATTTTTAGTAATGCCGTTTGGGTTAACTAATGCTCTAGCTACATTCATGGACTTGATGAATAGGGTATTCAAACCTTATTTAGACAACTTTTTGATTGTATTTATAGATGACATTCTAGTGTATTCATGAATAGAGGAGCAACATGCAAAGCACTTGAGGATTGTATTACAAACATTGAGAGATAGGCAATTGTATGCCAAGTTGAGCAAGTATGAATTTTGATTGGAGAAAGTGGTATTTTTAGGGCATATCATTTCATTTAAGGGAGTATATGTTGATCCGAAGAAAATTGAAGTGATTATTAGTTGGAAATAACCTACCAATGTGCATAAGGTACGTAGTTTTTAGGATTAGCATGCTATTATAGGAGGTTTGTGCAAAACTTCTCTATTGTTGCTTCACCTTTGACAAATTTATTAAGGAAGAATGTGAAGTTTGTCTAGAATAAAGAATGCCAAGGCAGTTTTAATTAACTCAAGGCATGCTTAACTTCAACACTAGTGTTGACATTACCAATGATAAAGCATGAATATGTTGTGTGCAGTGATGCGTCCAAAAATGGTTTGGGTTGTGTTTTTATGCAAAAAGGTAAGGTTATAGCATATGCCTCTCGGAAATTAAGACCACATGAGTTGAAATATCCTACATATAACCTTGATTTAGCAGCAGTTGTCTTTGCTTTGAATATTTTGAGGCATTATTTGTATGGCGAGAAGTGCTAGATTTTCACATTCCATAAGAGTTTAAAAAATACCTATTAAGCCAAAAGGAGTTGAATTTGAGGCAAAGGAGATGGATTGAGTTATTGTTGGATTATGATTGCACCATTGAGTATCACCCAGGGAAAGCTAATGTGGTAGCAGATGCACTTAGCAGGAAGTCCTCAAGTAGCTCATCTTATATTCATACTATGAGAATTCCATTGTTACTTGAGTTGAGGGCATTAAATGTAGAGTTAGCTCAGGGCAAGAATGGAGCATTGCTAGCTACTTTAAAGGTTCAACCAATGATAATTAATAGAATCAAAGAGGCAGCGGTAAAGATGAGCAATTGGTGAAAATCAAGGAACAAGTCCAACAAGGTAATAGGGTAGAATTTATAATCTCAGAGAATGTTATTTTGCTTTATGAGGGTAGATTCTATGTACCTAATGTTGAAGTTCTTAAAAGGGGATAATGGAGGAAGCACACAATTCAGCATATGTCATGCATCCGGGGAGCACTAAAATGTACCACACCTTGAAGGATAATTATTGGTGGCCGAGGATGAAGAAGAATATTGCAGAGTTTGAATAAATGTTTGGTGTGCCAACAACTCAAAACAGCACACCAACATCTGGCAGGAACATTGCAACCTCTTCCTATTCTTAAATGGAAGTGGGAGCATATTACTATGGATTTTATGATAGGATTGCCTAGGACCTAATAGGGACATGATGCTGTTTGGGTGATTGTGGACAGATTGACCAAGTCAGATCGCTTTTTGCCTATAAAGGTGAATTAGTCATTGGATAAACTTGCTGAAACCTACATCCGAGAGGTTGTTAGATTGCATGGTGTTCCTTTTTCTATTGTATCAGAAAGGGATCCAAGGTTTCATCTAGGTCTTGGCAGAGTTTGCAGCATTTTTTGGGAACTAAGTTGAGATTTAGTACAGCCTTTCATCCTCAGACAGATGGTCAATCAGAGAGAATAATTCATATACTAAAAGATATGCTTTGAACTTGTGTGATGGAATTTCAGGGTACTTAGGCTAGATATATGCCATTAATGGAGTTTGCCTACAACAACAACTTTCATTCGAGCTTAAGGATGAGACCTTATGAATCATTATATGGTAGGAAGTGCAGGACTCCAATTTATTGGGATGAAGTTGGGGAAAGGCAGTTAATTGGTCCAGGAATTGTATAGATGAAAACTGAGAAGATTTAGTTAATCCAAGATCAACTAAAGGAAGCTCAGGATAGACAAAAGAGTTATGCAGATTTAAAAAGGGTACCAATTGAATATAATGTGGGTGACAAGGTTTTCTTTAAGATTTCACCATGGAAAGGAGTACTAGGGTTTGGTAAAAGAGGAACACTGAGCCCTAGGTACATTGGTCCATTTAAGTGATTGAAAGGGTTGGTCCAGTAGCTTATAGATTAGCTTTATCTCCATGATTATCTCAAATTCATGATGTTTTCCACATTTCTATGTTAAGAAGGTATAAGAGTGATCCTAGTCATATTTACAAGCTCAACCTTTAGAATTGAAGGATAATTTGTCTTATGAGGAAAGACCGGTTGCCATTCTACCTGAAGAAGTTAAAGAGTTAAGAAATAAGATTATTCCTTTAGTGAAAGTATTATGTAAACATCATGGAAATGAGGAAGAAACTCGGGAGTGGGAGAAGGATATGAGAAACCAATACCCTAATTTGTTTAATTTCGAGAATAAAATTTCATAAGGTGGGGAGAATTGTCACACCCATACTCTAAGTATGTATTCATCCTTTTAGCATTGCATTTTCATATAGTATCTTAATTGAATTAAGGTAGTACTTAAGTGTATTTAATAATAAATAGTAGTGGGGCTTAATTGAAATGAAAAAGAGATGGTGGATTTAATTAGGATTCAAGAATAAAAGTTATAGGGTTCATAAGTAATATGAACAATTCATTAAGGACCTAAGGGGATATTTTACAACTAAATCCTATCCTGAACTATATCTAGAATCATCCACTCTCTACTCCTAAGTCTCCATATCATATATGTTCACAAACACACACACTTAACATTTGAAAAGAAAAGAGAGGAATTGAGAGAGTTTCTTCATTAAACAACCTGGTCTAATTTTTTGCCAAGAGGAATTTCAAGGTTTAAGCACTTTTTGGCCATAATCTTCATCAACAAAGGCTTTAAAGGTTTATTTGGTAAGTATTATAAGAGTTTTGATTGATTTGACTTAGGATTGGTGAGTTGTATTCTCGAGTTGGACTTCTCCGATTTTTAGCCTTTGTATTTATTTTATATCTTGAGCTAGGAACTCCAAATTAGGCATGGCTTGACGCGTAGGAAAATTTTGACATTCCTCTTTGACTTTGTACTTTTATTTTTGTGCCAGTTCTGTCTCTACCTTTGTGGAATCGGACCCAATTTTTAATTGCTCATTCTATCAGGATAGTTTTAGCTGGTCATATTAAATTGTGTTTAACTCTTTTTATAGTTATCTAATTTACGTGAAACTTTTTCTACATATTACAGACTTGATTACATAGAAGTATACAAAATATGAGCCTTAAACAGCTCATGTGTAATTCCAATAATTTTTCAAAGTTGGCCCTAAAATCTATCCTATCATGGTTGTTGAGATAGGAATGTAAGATTGAGTTTAAAAGCATAATATGCATATCATTTGGCAGCTGCATGATAGGAGAGCATAGAGGCTTATATTTTGTTGAATTCTAATTGAAATTTATTAATTAGGTGTTGAAAAAGGAAAGGTAAATGCAAGTACAATGTAGATATTTTGTGGAACTGGTTGGGTATAACTAAAGGCCACTTTCGATGAGTAGATATCAAGCCCTTGCAAAGTTGATTTCTTTGATTTGGAAACTGAATATTAAACTTGGAAAAAAGGAAACTTAAAGTTGTTATTTTAAGCTTATTAAATTTCAAGTTGGTACTTATTTCAAAATATATTCAATTGGTTTTACAAATCTGAAGTATAGTTGTCAAAAGTAGGTTGTTTGTGTTAGATTTCACAAGTGATGATCTTACAGTTCAATAACAAGAATATTTTAGCTTTTAGTTGGCCTAATTATTCAATATATAATGTTAATTAAAGATCTTGGCTTTTCCTTGATGAGCAAAAATATTGGTAGCCTTAATTTCATTGATTACACATTATTTATATTTCACAACTACGGGGCAGTCTGATATAGTTTCATTTTAATGTTAAAAAGAGCATTCATCAAATATCTTTGAGTAAGTGAAAGTGTACTTTATTTTCAAGAAATGTCTCCTCATAGTGATGTGTTTGAAATGTGCTGAGATTGATATATATGCACATGTGATTTGTTTATGGTTGTTAATGCACATTAGATAACAGATCACTTGATTGCAGGCCGGTGAAGGGAGAAGGGCCAGACTGTGCTAATGTAGGGAAGGGTTAGCCATCAAGTGTGCATAGAGTGGGTTTTTGATATGATGGTTAATTGGTGATAATTGTTGTGAGGATGGTTAAAATCTATGACTTTTTATACCATTTAAAATATATGATGTTGATAATTAGTATTGCTATTATGTACAAGTGTTAGAGCAATTTCTATAGTGGTGTTTTCTTGCTTGACAAAAATTAATTGTCTTAAAAATTTGATTTACAATATTATATATTTTGTATAATCATGTGGTTGTCTTTTGTTTACAGTTATCTAAATTGTTTTTACTTGTATATCTATTCATTGAGTATTTTATACTCATTCTACTCTTTTCATAAATTTTATTCAAGAAACAAGGCTTGATAGTGGGTGGTTGAGCTAGTAAGTGTGATTAAAGGCGACAGTAAGGTATGCCAACATTTCTCATCTGATGAGTCATATACATACTCATTGTAACTTGTACATAAATATTCATTCTTGTTCCATACCATGGTGGTTATGTATATGTAAAGGCTATTTTGTAAAGTTAATGTTTAAAGGCAAACTTTGTATATTAACTTATTTAATAATATTTAATAAAGGCAGTTCTAGTTATAGTCATTGAATTGAAACATCAATATTAAAAAAATATTAGCTATTTTTCATAATTATGATTTCAAATACATTATTACATATATATATATATTTACACACATTAGGAATACCATAAGAGAAGCCCATAATGGTCAGATCCCTTATGATTTCTACACTTATGGTGAATGAGTTAGCCTCACCCAAAAAGAAGGTTTGAAGATTTGCCATGACCTTAAACTCCAAAGACAACTCAAGTGGGAAATGAAGAAGACTAGGCAAGAACTAGGTAGTTTTTGTAACCAGTTTGAATATAATCCCATAGAGCCTTCCCCTACCTGCAAAGGAAAATGCAAAGAAGATTTTTCCAAATCTTTTAAGAAAAAATGATTTTTCAAAAATAGAAGAACTCCCAAAAATAAGGAGAATTTCTATAAAAAGTCATCATCTTCTAAATTTCCAAAACAAAATTCCAAAAAAGATTTTAGCAAAATTACTTGCTATAAGTGTGGCAAAAAGGGTCATACTTTAAAATATTGCAAGTTTTCTAAAAAACTTCATGAGCTCCAAATAGAAGATGAAATTTTGAGCAAAATTTTAGCTCTTCTTGTTGATTCCTCTGAATCAGAATTTTCGAATAGTGAGGAAGAGTTTCAAATTGATGAAATCAAAACCTCATCCGATTATTCTGAATCAGATTCTGAAGACATTTCAAAAAATATTAATATGCTCACTAGGCAATAAGAAGCTCTTCTTGAAGCCGTCAAGCATATTAATGACCCCCAAATCCAAAAATAAGTTTTGAAAGAAATCTTAAAAATTGAAACCCTTGTCCCCTCTTCTGGTAAGAACACTTATGATCTTACTATGATCTTGGATAAAGGGAGAAGGCAAAAAAACCCTCTACCTACCGTTCAAGAACTTCAGAAAGAAATCAAAACTATCAAAATAGAGCTCAAAGATTTGAAAGAAAAACAACAAAATGATTCTTAAACAGAATAGTGATTCTGATTCTGAAGAAGAAAATGATTTTCAAAATCTTGAGGTTTCTGAAAATGTTCCAGAAAACTTCATTAACTTTTTAAAAGAAATTACTTCAAGAAAATATTTAATCCAAATAAAACTCATTTTCCCTGGTAATTTCCAAATAGAAACTATCGCTTTATTTGATACAGGAGTAGACCTCAACTGTATCAATTATGAGCTGGTTCCTAAAAGGTATCATCAAGAAACAAAAGAAAGGCTTACTTCAGCCAATAGTTCAAAGATTAGGATTGCGGGTAAAACTGAAGCTGCAATTCTAAATAAATATCAATGGTAATGATCTCATGGACTTAGGGGCTAAAAAGGGTCAGTTTACCTAGTCAAACATACAAATGGGTGATTAGAATATTCAATGTCACTTGGATAGGGAACAGCTTAACAAATTAGCCACTTCTGAGTATTCCAAAAACCTAGTGCCAGATACTCCTCAAAGCAGTAGGAATATCAGTGCTATAGATCAAGCCCAATGCGATGAATCCAATGATTCAGAGCGTGAAGGGAAAATCTTTGAAATCAGTTTTGAGGGGCTTTCTGTACAGAATCCTTCCTCAATAATCAAAATGCTTTGAAAATTTTGCTTTTCCATATACTCATTGGATTTGAAAAGTTTCATTTGTGACAAAACTATTTCTTGAGAATTGGGCTTTGAAATACTTTGAGAGCTCTGAGATAGGTTTTGAAGGAAAATTTCTATCTCAGGTTTTGAAAAAGGGATAAAAAGTATACCTTTACCCTTGTTGGAAGAGGAAGATGTCTTTGGAGAGACTTCGGGGTGAAGTTGTATCATTTGCTTTGAATATTCTTCGACCCTCTTTAGAAATTCAGGATCTTGCTGTGCAAGCCACTCTTAAATTTGTAATTGCTGTTGGGCCGGATCTACCTTGCTTTTGTCAATTTCTTCCTGGATGATTTCGGTCCAGGTTCGGATAGGCTTTGAAGAGGAGGGTAAAATCTCCTTCTTTGGACTTTGAACAGGCTTTGAACTTGCTGTCGACTTTTCTTCTTTTGCTTTTGATTTTCTTGGCATTTTCACTCCTGTTTTTGAAGGAACTCTCTGGTTAGAAAGTCTGGAATTGAATTCGAATCTCCTCTTATGTATTCGATTTCAAAATCAAAAACAGAAATAATGGCTTGCCATCTGGTAAAAATCTGTTTTGAAGCTATGTTTTGAACATCTTTTTGTAAAACCTCTTTAGCAGATTTACAATCAATTCTTAAAAGAAATTTTTGGTTTAAAAGATCGCTTTGGAATTTTGAAATGCACAAAACTATCGAAAGAATTTCTTTTTTGATAGTTGAATAATTTTTTTGTGTATCATTCTAGTGTGCAGAAGTAAACTGGACAATACATTCTTTGTTGTTTTGGACTTGCTTAAGAATCCCACCATATCCTAGATTTGAAGCATCAGTTTCAACTATTTTGAATGTAGATGGATCAGCTAGGTGTAAACATGGTATTTCAGAAACTTGCTTTTTTATGCTTTGGACAATCTTTGTATGCTCATCGGTCCATGCAGGGGGGTTTTTCTTTAACCTATCATGGAGGGGCTTTGCTAGACAATTCAAATTCGGATAAAAATCCATCACATAATTTAAACTACCAAGGAATCTATATAATTGAGTTTTTGCCAAAATATTATCTGGAAATTTTGAAGTAAAGGCTAGAGACCTTTCAATTGGGGCGATAGTTCCCCGGGAGATATAGTGACCAAGAAATCTAATTTTTGTTTGGAATAAAGATATCTTGGATTTTGAAACCATTAAACCATTTTTCTTAACAACATAGAAAAATGTCTCCAGGTGTTTGAAATGTTGCTCTAGAGAATTTGAAAATATCAACACATCATCGATATAGACAATGCAAAACTTTGAATAAGGATTGAAAATGTCATTCATAATTTTTTGAAATTCAGAAGGAGCATTTTTTAATCCGAAGGGCATTACATTCCATTCGTACTGGCCAAATGGAACAGTAAAAGCAGTTTTGTACCTGTCTTTTGGATGAATCTGGATTTGCCAACTTTGAAAAAATAAAAGCAGAATGAAGCTTTTGAAGAAGATCCTTTTTGTTTGGAATTGGGTATCTAATCCACTTTAGGGCTTTATTCAATGGTTTGTAATTAATCACCAACCTAGGTGTTCCTCTTTCTATCTCACTATTTTTGTTGACATAGAAAGTTGCACATGACTAGGGGGATCTGGATTTAGTAATCAAACACTTTTGCTCTAAATCTTTTATTTCTATTCTACAATGGCTTTCTAGGGTTTCATTCATTTGGATGGGTCTTGCTTTGGTAGGAATTTGTTTATCAGAAAAATCTTTTTCATATGGTAAATCTATCATATGTTGTTTTCGTCTCCAAAAGGCATTAAGAAGATCATAACAAACTTCATTTTCAATCTTCTTTTGCAAATCAGAGATTTTTCTTTGGACAAAATCATTTTGCATTTGACTTTGGATCCTTTTCAAACCCATATCTTGTTTCAAGTGGAAAAGCTGGGTTTGTTTTCCTTTAATCAAAGCATTTATCTCAAAATTATAAATTGAGTGGGCTTTTATAAGATTGAGATTTCTCTTCTTGGGTTTTTCTATAAAAGGAAAAACAATCTTTGAATATTTAGCTTTAAAAATAATATCAGCAGTAGTTACTTTGAAAGGAGTAATTAAATTGATGAAAGGAGTTCCCAAGATAACTGTTTGCTGTAAATCCTTTGTAAGAATAAAAATATTTTTTAAAGCAATATTATTATTTAGAATTGCAGCTTCAGTTTTACCCACAATCCTAATCTTTGAACTATTGGCTGAAGTAAGCCTTTCTTTTGTTTCTTGATGATACCTTTTAGGAACCAGCTCATAATTGATACAGTTGAAGTCTGCTTCTGTATCAAATAAAGCGATAGTTTCTATTTGGAAATTACCAGGGAAAATGAGTTTTATTTGGATCAAATATTTTCTTGAAGTAATTTCTTTTAAAACGTTAATGAAGTTTTCTGGAACATTTTCAAAACATCAAGATTTTAAAAATCATTTTCTTCTTCAGAATCAGAATCACTATTCTGTTTGAGAATCAAGCTTTAGAGTAAAACAGAGTCATTTTGTTGTTTTTCTTTCAAATGTTTGAGCTCTGTTTTGATGGTTTTGATTTCTTTCTGAAGTTCTTGAAGGGTAGGAAGAGGGCTTTTTAGCTTTTTCCCTTTATCCAAGATCATAGTAAGATCATAAGTGTTCTTACTAGAAGAGGGGACAAGGGTTTCAGTTTTTAAGATTTCTTTCAAAACTTGTTTTTGGATTTGGGGGTCATTAATATGCTTGACGGCTTCAAGAAGAGCTTCTTGTTGCCTAGTGAGCATATTAATATTTTTTAAAATGTCTTCAGAATCTGATTCAGAATAATCGGATGAGGTTTTGATTTCATCAATTTGAAACTCTTCCTCACTATTCGGAAATTCTAATTCAGAGGAATCAACAAGAAGAGCTGAAATTTTGCTCAAAATTTCTTCTATTTGGAGCTTATGAAGTTTTTTAGAAAACTTGCAATATTTTGAAGTATGATCCTTTTTGCCACACTTATAGCAAGTAATTTTGCTAAAATCTTTTTTGGAATTTTGTTCTGGAAATTTAGAAGAGGATGACTTTTTATAGAAATTCTCCTTATTTTGGGGAGTTCTTCTATTTTTGAAAAATCATTTTTTCTTAAAAGATTTGGAAAAATCTTCTTTGCATTTTCCTTTGTAGGTAGGGGAAGGCTCTATAGGATTATATTCAAACTGGTTACAAAAATACCTAGTTCTTGCCTAGTCTTCTTCATTTCCCACTTGACTTGTCTTTGGAGTTTAAGGTCATGGCAAATCTTCAAACCTTCTTTCTAGGTGAGGCTAACTAATTCACCATAAGTGTAGAAAGCATAAAGGATCTGGCCATTATGGGCTTCTCTTATGGTATTCCTAACTCTTTCACCTAGTATCTTAGGTAAACCAGCAAAGAATTTTTCTTTCCAGAAAGGTTGGTTTGAATCTTCCTTAAGCATGACTCTAGTAAGGAAGGTATCTTTGTAAGCTTGGAAATTGCTAAGCTTTTTACAGGTTAGATTGCTAAGGAGCTCAACATTCTTATCTTTTAGAAGAGAAGGGTATTCTATGAAGTGGAGGGAAATCGTCAAAATTAGGGTTGACACAGCATCCTCAATTGGATTTCCTAGTTCATCTAAGATGGGGGTCCCTTCTATTGTGGTTTGGATAGCACCTAGATTTGGAGCTGTTGTGCTTGTGTGAGATGGTAATCCCACCATCCTTTAAGCTGGCCAGAAAATCCAGCTATGAGGAGTTCAACAATAGCTCTATCAGAGGTACCACTTTGGGTTTTGTAGGCATTGGCTCCCATGGTCATATGTTGTAAGAGACCAAGAATGTTGTATTCTGACACTCCATCTATATTCCATTCATAGACAGTTGAATCTAGATTGGGTTAGGATATTATTCCTATTTTCTATTCCTAGATCTGGAGCGGTATTCCTAGAAGTATGCCAGGTCAATCTAGGGGCTTGCCATCCCAATCTGTTGATGTTGGAGGGTTTTTCAGTGACACTTTCAAGCTCTGAATCATTGGATTCATCGCATTGGGCTCGATCTATAGCACTGATATTCCTACTGCTTTGAGGAGTATCTGGCACTAGGTTTTTGGAAGACTCAGAAGTGGCTAATTTGCTAAATTTGTTGCTCTAGCAAACTCAGTTTGCTTCTGAAATTGGTCTTGGCTAGGCTTTAAGATTTGGTAGGGTTTGAAGACTGGATTTTTCAGCTTTTCTGATTGGCTTATCTCTTTTGGATGATCAGTGTTGGGAATTGGAGAGGTGAAGACTACAGGAGGTTTTTGGATCTGGCTTTCTATCCTAACAAGCTGCTTCCCTATAGTGTTAAGATAGGTATTCGAGAAATTATTCTGCTGAACAATATTCTTGACATCTGTCTCAAGATCTTCTCCTATCAATTTGTAAGGTGTAGCCTCTATTTTATTCTCTCCATAAGGAATGATTATTTTCCTAAGGGGAGGATGTTCAGACTGGATGGTTTGGTTTTTCCCAACCTTCCACTCTAGAGCCTTGTTTCTTACAGTAACAGGACTAATAAGCTTTTCTTTGAAAGGATAAAGAATACTATTTTCTTTGAATAGAAATCTTCATGTAAAAGCTTTTTATTGATTTGAAAATCTTTTGAAATCATGTTGATTTCTGCTTTTAGATTTTGTGTTATTGCAGATGGTGATGGTGAAGAGGGGGTAGAGACGGTCTCTATATCCTCATCTTCTTTCTTTGGTTCATTGTAGACAGGTCTGGGGATATTGCTTTGGTAATCAACATTCTGTAATATAGTGTTTGAGCTTGGTATATCGGATGTTGAAAATCTTGGTTGTGTTTGAGATGGAGTTGGTTCTTTGTAGGGAGCATAAATAACAGAAGGTATTTTTGATACCCTTCTAATATCTATGGTCGATGTTGAAGAATCATCAGAAAATCTAGAAGAGGTTGATTTTCTGTTGAATGTAAGCTTTACTTTTCCATCTGGAAACTAGGTTATATTCTTGAGATTTGTATTTGGCTCTGTTTGCTTTGGTGATTCAGGTTGGGTTGCACCTTTAAGGATCCATTCTTCTGGAACAGTGATATCTTTCCATTGAATGGTTTTTGGAATAGTTGCATTGGATTTGGAAAGATCTGTTCGTAGGAATAAGGTTTCTCCTTTTGGCGAATGGAGTTTGTGTTTTGAACCAAAAGCAGAAATCATGGCTTTGTAATGTATTTTGAAAATCAATGCTATCGGAATACATCCTTCAAGCATTTTGTAATTATGTATCTTTATTTGAAGAACAATGCTCTTTAAAACATTTTTATCATTTAATGAAATTGTAATGTTTGGAAAACAATTGAAAGAAATTGGTCCTTTATTAAGGCTTGACTCAATGGTACCTAACAAAGAATCATAAAAATTTATAAATCTAGCATCTCTAAGGACTGCTAAGATGGAAGTATCTAAACCTTCTCTAGTAAGGGGCTTTATTCCTACCTGGACAAGGCCTATATGGATATACTTATAGTCTTTTTCTTTGTGCTTTTGGAGGGTCTTTGGATTTAAAAGATAAATTTCTTCAAAAGGCTTTGAAATTTGAATATCTCTTTCTTCAGTTTTGATAGTAAAATCAGTTTTGAAGAGAGGAAACTTTGAAAACTCATAAATTTGTTTCTATTGAACTTTGGGTATTTCCCAATCATCAATATGCTTTGAAAAATCTTCAATAGTGATTTCCTCATTATTTACTAAACCTTTGTACCTTGAAGACTCAGAAGTAGAGGAGTTTGAGAAAGAAGAAGATCTACAGAAAAAAGGTTCTAAATTCATTTTAAAATTAACCAAGATAACTTTCTAAACAAACATGAACCAAGCCACCAATTTTACTGCCCCTACACCAGACGAGACTTACTACTGTGCATAAATGAACAAGTTTGTTTATCAGTGATATGATGCAATTCAGAATGATTTTAAAATCTTTTTTATGCAAATGATATTTCTTTTTCGGAACCCAATTGGCTCTGAAACCAACTGTGCAGATAGACTAACAAGTTTCTGGTGTGTAGGATCCTCAGACGAGGCAAGCACAGAGCATACGCTTGTTAAATCTTAAAACAAGAATGGTAGATAAGATGATAAATTTTATTGATATATACAAACTTTGAACAAATATACAAACTTTGGAGTAAGAACTTTAAACAAAAGAAATATAACTTACAAGAGGAATTGAATATAAGAGGAAGGTGGTTTTTTCACTATCACTCTCATAATCTCTCTTTTCTCACTATATTTCTAATAGTATGACTTGAAGAATACAAGAGTCTCTTGTTATTTTTCAGTCTGCCTTCTTCTTTGGAAAACTCCTCTATTTATAGAGGTCTTCAGCCTTGAAGCTTTGGATGCTCTTCATAGTGGAATGACCACGTCTTTTGTATTCTTTTGATAATGGAGTAAGATGCTCCACTACTTTTGCAGAAGTTGTCTGCCACACTTTGGAGAAGAATCTTTTGCTTTTTTAAAGAGTCTTTTGTCTTCTTTCTTTTTCTTTTTAAATGACTCTTTTTTTTTTCTATTGGGCATTTGGCCCATTACATAAATATTTTGGGCTACCTTTTCTGGTTTTCAACCCAAGGGCTTTACAGAGGTGTCATTTGATGGGCTTGAATATCCCAAAACAGTCATCTTCGTTCAAGTCACTATCTAGGTCTATTGCTGCTGAGCTAGTGCTAGAAGAGGAAGATGAAGCTTTCGATTTTCCTTTAGAAGAGGCGGTTTCCGACAACTGTTTGATCAGTTGTAAGAAATCTTCTTCTGTTTGGGCCGCCGCTAGCTTTGGAATAATGAAGGACTTCTGTGCCAGGAAAGTGGTCTGTTCTTTCGGAGGTGGCAAGAAGCTATTCTTTGAAAGAAAACTTTGTACCAACTTTAGAGATAATTTTTCTTGGTGGTTAAATTTATCCCACCATTTGACTTTGAATCTTCGGGCAAGGATGATTTCTCCATCTGCTGCTTGATTGAAATGGAAATACCATATACATACCCAAAGTTCCAATACATTTAAAGAGTACAAAAAATAGAAAGAAAAAGTACTAATAAACTCACGACTCACCAGATGGTGAATCTTACTGCAAGTCGTCTGCCGAAGGGTTGAGTAGAGGGACTGGGGACATAAATAAACTTGTTCATTTATGCACAGTAGTAAGTCCCGTCTGGTGTAAGGGTAGTAAAACTGGTGGCTTGATTCATGTTTGTTCAAAAAGTTATCTTGGTTAATTTTAAAATAAATTTAGAACCTTTTTTCTGTAGATCTTCTTCTTTGTCAAACTCCTCTACTTCTGAGTCTTCAAGGTATAAAGGTTTAGTAAATAGTGAGGAAATCACTATTGAAGATTTTCCAAAGCATATTGATGATTGGGAAATACCCAAAGTTCAAAAGAAACAAATTTATGAGTTTTCAAAGTTTCCTCTCTTCAAAACTAATTTTACTATCAAAACTGAAGAAAGAGATATTCAAATTTCAAAGCCTTTTGAAGAAATTTAGACCCTCCAGAAGCACAAAGAAAAAGACTATAAGTATATCCATATAGGCCTTGTCCAGGTAGGAATAAAGCCCCTTACCAGAGAAGGTTTACATACTTCCATCTTAGCAGTCCTTAGAGATGCTAGATTTACAAATTTTTATGATTCTTTGTTAGGTACTGTTGAGTCAAGCCTTAATAAAGGACCAATTTCTTTCAATTATTTTCCAAACATTACAATTTCATTAAATGATAAAAATGTTTTAAAGAGCATTGTTCTTTAAATAAAGACACATAATTACAAAATGCTTGAAGGATCTATTCCGATAGCATTGATTTTCAAAATACATTATAAAGCCATGATTTCTGCTTTTGGTTCAAAACACATACTCCATTCGCCAAAAAGAGAAACCTTATTCCTACAAACAGATCTTTCCAAATCCAATGCAACTATTCCAAAAACCATTCAATGGAAAGATATCACTGTTCCAGAAGAATGGATCTGATGAGCATAGTTTTACACATATTTGCTTGCATATTATTGCGTATGTTCTTAGCAATTATTGTGCTTTTATTCCCAGATCACCCGTGTTTTATGTTCTTTTGCATTTCAGGAACATTTATAGGACCATCATCGTTGTTTAAGCAATTATAGATCAATACGTGCGGAAACGGATGAGAATTCATCAAGATCGGACAAGAGCCCGCAATGCATACATTAAGCACGGCCTGGACTCTGGCCGTGCTCAACCATTGGCTTTGATTCTTGAAATTGGCACTTTCGCGCGGTTTAGTAGCCACCACGGCCTTGACGGCCCGTGGTGGCCAACATGGTAGAAACACGGCCCGTGGTGGCCAACACGGGGAGGAACACGGCCGTGGTGAAACCCTACTGGTGAGATCCACGGTTGTACGGCTGGACTTCGGCCGTCTTGAGTTAAATATATAAGAAAAAATGAGTTTTTCTTAAGTAGGAGAGGGAAAAAGAGTGACATTGAGCCCCCAGTGGGCTGGTTCGGTTTCGCACAATCTTGAGTCGAGAGAGAGTTGCGGTGAGTAAGAATCCGGAATCGTAAGATTCCGAGTGCAAAACGATGGTGGAGCAATTCAAGAGGCAGTTTGGGAGATTAATCAAAGTGTAGATCCGGATTTGGGTACATTCATCCAATTCGAGAGAAAAGGGTGTACATGTTTTATTTTCATTATTCTTTTATTGTAATTGATTTCCTAGATTGTTTTAAACATGAACATGTTTAGCTAGACTGATTTAATCCATTGGGATTTCTTTACTATGTTGGCTTGATATTATATTGTTGGATTGTTTGAGTTGGTTTTGTATTCTTCTTGTTTTCGGTATGAATAAGATTATGCATTATTCATGAGACGTTGTGAATTATGATGTTTAGATTGCTTTATGAGATTGAGAAATCCGTTTGGCAATTGGAACTTTGAATAACAAGAGCTGGTTAATAATCGCTTAGAGATAAGGATAATTAACTAGCCGGATTAAGAATTAACAAAGCTTAATAGAGGCGGATTAAAGCTTAATGCTAATTTAAGAATCAATCGTTAGGAAGAGATTCCAACTTTAGGTTATTAGGTTTAGGAATTCGGTTATCTCGAGAGAGAAACCGAATTGATTAAGTAGATCCACGGGTAGCATAATTAGACTCACCGATCCTTTATCTTTTGTTCGGATGCCAACTAGTTTAGATTCCCTTTGGGTTTGTCTTCTTGTCTTGATTATTTCACTTATCAATTACTCCTGCATCTCCCTTAGAACTTAGCTCGTAGTTAATAGTTAGTCTAGAATTTATTCATCATCCATTTTAGGTTAATATAACAAAGAACAAAGAAGTAACTCGGGCTTTCGCTTTCCGAGGAATCGACCTTGATACTCGCCATTAGTGCTAGGCGCATCGATAGGTACACTTTGCTTAGATTGTAGCTAACACGAGTAGCACACATCAAGTTTTGGCTTCTTGGGAATTGTTTGAAAACTAGAGTGAAATTTGCTATTTGTTAATTTAGCCATTTTTTTTTCTTTCTTATTATTTTATGATTTTTTTTTATTTTTTTTATTTTATTTTATTTGTACATATTTATTTAGTTTAAGTTTATGATTCATATAGTGAATGATAAGGAGGTTCAATGCTAAATTTAAACTCTTTGTATGATACATTGGAAAATGGGATCAGGAACCAAGAGAGTGCTAAAAATTGGGATGCCCGTGCATCTTTAGATGCTCGAGTGGAATTGTTTTGCAGGGCTACCGATCAACTCTCTTCTCCTATCCTTTTATCTCAAGTCTTTTGTGAATTTTGTTGTGGTTTACATGTGTAATGATTGTCCATTGTATAGTGATGTTGCTCATTGTTCTTATAGCGTGAGCGAATTGAATTATACGGAAGTTGGCCAAATGACTCGTATGGAAGCACCTACAATCAAGAGTGGAGCACTCATTCACCCTTTGGATGGAGCTTAGATGGCCAAGAACCACTAGGAATTCAGTAACTACATCAGCGACCCTAATGTTGCACCTTCAACTCAAGATGAAGAGTTAGTGTCGGAGGAGGCGATGATGAGGTTCATAACAAGTCTTGAGGAAAGATTCCAACAAACGGAGAGGATACTTGAAGATCAACAAGACTCGATTAACAACGTAGAGCATCAAGTAGGCTTAATCTTCAAGTTACTAGCGGAAGAGCAATTGAGAACTCCATCAAATGACTACTTTGAATCCGAGGAACATTTGAGCGCCATCACTTTGCGTTCGGGGTGAGAATTTTCCTGGTTTATCTATTATGTTTGACGATGATGCTTATGTGCGGGACGACTCTTTGAACATAGAGATAGAACCGGAAAGGAAGAAAACAAACATGATCCTCCGAAAGACTACCAAACTGGAATGTCGATTGATGATGCTTGAGTTGCGAGTTAGAGGAATTGTTGGTAGATTTTCCACAAGTCCCCTCGATGATGGAAGATGAGCACGAGTTGTCCAATGAAGAAGTCTTGGAGGAGCTCGAGTTTCTCCTAGCAAGAGAACCAAGCCAGGGAGTGAAGAAAACCATCGACACTCCTAAAGAGATTGCCCAACCATCGATCCTTCCAATTGTTGAAACTCCGACTTTCAAATTGGAAGAGCCCCTAGAAACATCATGACTACATCCAATTATACGAGAGCGAGTCTTGCCCATCATATTGGCGGCTTGTTTGATAGTCGGAAGAGGAAATTGACGATTATCCCTCTAAGCGGATACTTGAAGATATTTGCTTGGAAGAAGGATGGATGGTCGTCGATCACGCCCATTTGCCTTTCACCATGAGTCCAGCTAAGAAGACTCATCACATAAAAAAGAAGTGCTTTTGGGAGGCACCCCAAACTTTATCTTTAATCTTTAATATTTTAACCTTTTGTTTTGAAACATTTTATTATTTTTAGTTTTCATATTTTCAGTTTTGATTTTATTTCTTTATTTTATTATTTTCAGGATTCTACCAAGGAGGCGTTGAATTTCCACAACATCGGCCTCGATGGATGATCAGGCGATTCCCTAGATCTTTTTATTTTTCCTGTATTTATTTACTTTATTTTTCATACATGTCATGCACTTGGATTGTATTGCTTTTGTTCTCTTAGTTGAGCATTCCATGCGGGGTATCCATAACATTTTACACCGAGGACGTTGTGTTCTTTAAGTGTGGGGTGCTTATGGGTAAACCCTAATCTCTCATATGATTTTTAATTGCTATGGCTAGGTGTTGTGTATTTTTAGGAGATGTTAGGACATTGTGTTTTTATGCACTTGAGTATGCTAATTTTGGTGATTGATGACTTGATTTATAGAATTGTAGTTACTTTTCTTTGTTGTTCATTGTCCTTGGAAAACAATTTATGGTGTTTTACACATCAACCTATACGGGTTAAACCGGTGTTATTTAATTGTTTTTCGAATTGTCGAATTTTAACTTAGAACGTTGATAATATCATATGCATGTGTTTCTTAAATAATGATTCAATTAATGATGTTGCGAACCAACTGCACCTAATACCACACCTGAAAGTGAGATTTTGAGCCAGTTGAACATTCATTATGCTTATGCTCTTTATATTTCTTGTTTGAGTGTGCATTGTACTTAACTTTGCTTCTAGAACTTGCTTTGTAATGCGTGTTGAAGTTACATGAATATTGTGAATACCATGAGATGATTTGGGCGATTTAGGATTCCCCACATTTGACCAAAAGCCTACCATCTTATGTTTCCATTAGTTAGCCAATTTTTGAGCCTTAACCTTTTCTTCATAATCTACACCTATACACTTCAATTATACCATTCTTTACATTTATCTTTCCTTTACCCTTATGCTGGAATTTCTTTCTGTGATATGTTCGACTTTATGTGGGATTTCTTTAAAAAAAAAAAAAAAAAAAAAAAGAGAAGAAAAAAGAAGAAGAAGAAGAAAAAAAATATAATAAACAAATCTCTTTAATTATTTATCTTTTTATTGGATTTAGAGCATTTGCGAGCGTTATTCTATGAAGTAGGGATTTTAGTGAATGATTCTTTTGTGATCTTAGGCATTTAATCCTTTGAGCATATAATATTGTTTATCGCGAATTCCGGCATTTTCATACTTCCCATCCAAATCTCCGTACCTTTACCCTAGCCCCATTACAACCTTGGTAAAGACCCTTTGATTTTGGTATTTACTTATTCACAGTAGCGAAGATATAATTTATAAGCAAGCTTATGGTGAGCGGGTCTTGTGCATTTGCTTTGAGGGATTTGTTATTTACCTAATATACACTTTGAGCGACTTGAGTGATCCCTGTGAGGCATTGGTTCATGATGTTGGTATTGAGTTGTCATTTAAGTTACTCATGCATTAATATTATTTCCATTCTTTGTTAATGATTTGTAATTTGATTTATGATTGAGTATCCTTTTAGATGTGTTGAATACTCTCTGTTGTGGACTAGGGGCATAAACTGAAAGGAATTGCTAACTGTAGTTTTATGAGGTGAGTTGTTAATTGCTTGAGGACAAGCAATAGCTTAAGTGTGGGGTAATTTGATGGGCATAGTTTTACACATATTTGCTTGCATATTATTGCGTATGTTCTTAGCAATTATTGCGCTTTTATTCCCAAATCACCCGTGTTTTATGTTCTTTTGCATTTCAGGAACATTTATAGGACCATCATCGTTGTTTAAGCAATTATAGATCAATACGTGCGGAAACGGATGAGAATTCATCAAGATCGGACAAGAGCCCGCAATGCATACATTAAGCACGGCCTGGACTCTGGCCGTGCTCAACCATTGGCTTTGATTCTTGAAATTGGCACTTTGGGCACGGTTTCCGTAGCCACCACGGCCTTCAGCACGGCCCGTGGTGGCCAACACGGGGAGGAACACAGCCGTGGTGAAACCCTACTTGGTGAGATCCACAGTTTCAGCACGGCCTGGATGAGTTAAATATATAAGAAAAAATGAGTTTTTCTTAAGTAGGAGAGGGGAAAAAAGAGTGACATTGAGCCCTAGTGGCTGGTTCGGTTTCTGCACAATACTGAGTGCGAGAGAGAGTTGCAGTGAGTAAGAATCCCGGAATCGTAAGATTCCGAGTGCAAAACAGTAGTGGAGCAATTCAAGAGGCAGTTTGGGAGATTAATCAAAGTGTAGATCCAGTTTGGGTATTCATCCAATTCCGAGAGAAAAGGGTGTACATGTTTTATTTTCATTATTCTTTCATTGTAATTGATTTCCTAGATTGTTTTAAACATGAACATGTTTAGCTAGACTGATTTAATCCATTGGGATTTCTTTACTATGTTGGCTTGATATTATATTGTTGGATTGTTTGAGTTGGTTTTGTATTCTTCTTGTTTTCAGTATGAATAAGATTATGCATTATTCATGAGACGTTGTGAATTGTGATGTTTAGATTGCTTTATGAGATTGAGAAATCCGTTTGGCAATTGGAACTTTGAATAACAAGAACTGGTTAATAATCGCTTAGAGATAAGGATAATTAACTAGCCGGATTAAGAATTAACAAAGCTTAATAGAGGCGGATTAAAGCTTAATGCTAATTTAAGAATCAATCGTTAGGAAGAGATTCCAACTTTAGGTTATTAGGTTTAGGAATTCGGTTATCTCGAGAGAGAAACCGAATTGATTAGAATAAATCCACGGGTAGCATAATTAGACTCACTGATCCTTTATCTTTTGTTCGGATGCCAACTAGTTTAGATTCCCTTTGGGTTTGTCTTCTTGTCTTGATTATTTCACTTATCAATTACTCCTGCATCTCCCTTAGAACTTAGCTCGTAGTTAATAGTTAGTCTAGAATTTATTCATCATCCATTTTAGGTTAATATAACAAAGAACAAAGAAGTAACTCTGGGCTTTCGCTTTCCCGAGGAATACGACCTGGATACTCGCCATTAGTGCTAGACTGCATCGATAGGTACACTGCCTTAGATTGTAGCTAACACGAGTAGCACACATCAGGATCCTTGAAGGTGCAACCCAACCTGAATCACCAAAGCAAACAGAGCCAAATACAAATCTCAAGAATATAACCTAGTTTCCAGATGGAAAAGTAAAGCTTACATTCAACAGCAAATCAACCTCTTCTAGATTTTCTGATGATTCTTCAACATCGACTATAGATATTGGAAGGGTATCAAAAATACCTTATGTTATTTATGCTCCCTACAAAGAACTAACTCCATCTCAAACACAACCAAGATTTTCAACATCCGACATACCAAGCTCAAACACTATATTACAGAATGGGGTAGGTAAATTTGGTAAGAGTTGAACCTATGGTGTTCTACAATGAGATAAATGACCTGCACACAAGCCACAATAATCACAAGGGATAAACAATGAATAGTAGTCCAAGGTGGGAAATAGGAATCAAGTCAAAGCAGATAGACTAACAAGTTTCTGGTGTGCAGGATCCTCAGACGAGGCAAGCACAGAGCATACGCTTGTTAAATCTTAAAACAAGAATGGAAGATAAGATGATAAATTTTATTGATAGATACAAACTTTGAACAAATATACAAACTTTGGAGTAAGAACTTTAGACAAAAGAAAGCTTTAAACAAAAGAAATATAACTTACAAGAGGAATTAAATATAAGAGGAAGGTGGTTTTCTTACTATCACTCTCACAATCTCTCTTTTCTCACTATATTTCTAATGGTATGACTTGAAGAATACAAGAGTCTCTTGTTATTTTTCAGTCTGCCTTATTCTTTGGAAAACTCCTCTATTTATAGAGGTCTTCAGCCTTGAAGCTTTGGATGCTCTTCATAGTGGAATGAGGGGCTCCACGTGTTTTGTATTCTTTTAATAATGGAGTAAGATGCTCCACTACTTTTACAGAAGTTGTCTGCCACGCTTTGGAGAAGAATCTTTTGCTTTTTTAAAGAGTCTTTTGTCTTCTTTCTTTTTCTTTTTAAATGACTCTTTTTTTTTATTGGGCATTTGGCCCATTACATAAATATTTTGGGCTGCCTTTTCTGGTTTTCAACCCAAGGGCTTTACAGAGGTGTCATTTGATGGGCTTGAATATCCCAAAACAGTCATCTTCGTTCGAGTCACCATCTAGGTCTATTGCTGCTGAGCTAGTGCTAGAAGAGGAAGATGAAGCTTTCAATTTTCCTTTGGAAGAGGCGGTTTCCGACAACTGTTTGATCAGTTGTAAGAAATCTTTTTCTGTTTGGGCCGCCGCTAGCTTTGGAATAATGAAGGACTTCTGTGCCAGGAAAGTGGTCTGTTCTTTTGGAGGTGGCAAGAAGCTATTCTTTGAAAGAAAACTTTGTACCAACTTTAGAGATAATTTTTCTTGGTGGTTAAATTTATCTCACCATGTGACTTTGAATCTTCGGGCAAGGATGATTTCTCCATCTGCTGCTTGATTGAACTGGAAATACCATACACATACCCAGGGGAAAAGTTTGAACAAAATAGAAGTAAAGGGGGAAAACGTCTTTCTATTTTGTTTGGTTTATAGTGGGCTTTGAATAAGTTAAACAGAGGTAGAACTTCTGGAATTATGGTCTCAGGAACATTGCCATAAAAATTCCACCATTGTTTAAACCAATATGGGATCTTTGAAGTTTGGATTGAGCTTGTATCGAAGTAGAAAAGCCCATAATGGCTTTGTCCTTCGTTTTGAAGAAGAAAGGTATTAAACCAAGCTTGCTGGTAATCCCAATAGTTGAAAGAAGTGTTTAGGCTTGATGGGTAGGTTCTTTGGAGGGATGTTAGAAAAGATCTTGATGAGTGTAAATCCATCCCCCAATCTGAAGGGTGAAGGATTCTTTGTATGGTGCATGTGGAATATGCAGGGTCTTTATGGTCTTTGTGCTTTTTGAAGTGTTTGAACTTTGCAGAACCAGTTACCTTAAGGATAGACTGGTAGTAGGATTGAGGTTTTGAAATATTCCAGGGCTTAAAATACCATCCTGGAGGGAAAATCTTTGAAATCAGTTTTGAGGGGCTTTCTGTATAGAATCCTTCCTCAATAGTCAAAATACTTTGAAAATCTTGCTTTTCTATATACTCATTGGATTTGAAAAGTTTCGTTTGTGACAAAACTATTTCTTGAGAGTTGGGCTTTGAAATACTTTGAGAGCTCTGAGATAGGTTTTGAGGGAAAATTTCTATCTCAGGTTTTGAAAAAGGGATAGAAAGTATACCTTTACCCTTCTTGGAAGAGGAGGATGTCTTTGGAGAGACTTCGGGGTGAAGTTGTATCATTTGCTTTGAATATTCTTCGACCCTTTTTAGAAATTCAGGATCTTGCTGTGCAAACCACTCTTGAATTTGTAATTGCTGTTGGGCCGGATCTACCTTGCTTTTGTCAATTTCTTCCTGGATGATTTTGGTCCAGGTTCGGATAGGCTTTGAAGAGGAGGGTAAAATCTCCTTCTTTGGACTTTGAATAGGCTTTGAACTTGTTGTCGACTTTTCTTCTTTTGCTTTTGATTTTCTTGGCATTTTCACTCCTGTTTTTGAAGGAACTCTCTGGTTAGAAAGTCTGGAATTGAATTCGAATCTCCTCTTATGTATTCGATTTCAAAATTAAAAACAGAAAGAATGGCTTGCCATCTGGCAAGAATCTGTTTTGAAGCTATGTTTTGAACATCTTTTTGTAAAACCTCTTTAGCAGATTTACAATCAATTCTTAAAAGAAATTTTTAGTTTAAAAGGTCGCTTTGGAATTTTGAAATGCACAAAACTATCGAAAGAATTTCTTTTTTGATAGTTGAATAATTTTTTTGTGTATCATTCCAGTGTGCAGAAGTAAACTGGACAATACATTCTTTGTTGTTTTGGACTTGCTTAAGAATCCCACCATATCCTAGATTTGATGCATCAGTTTCAACTATTTTG
Source organism: Ricinus communis (assembly GCF_019578655.1). NCBI lineage: Eukaryota > Viridiplantae > Streptophyta > Magnoliopsida > Malpighiales > Euphorbiaceae > Ricinus > Ricinus communis. Next base: position 8,328,101 of record NC_063259.1, read on the forward strand.
AATGCAGATGGATCAGCTAGGTGTAAACATGGTATTTCAGAAACTTATTTTTTTATGCTTTGGACAATCTTTGTATGCTCATCGGTCCATGCAAGGGGGTTTTTCTTTAACCTATCATGGAGGGGCTTTGCTAGAAAATTCAAATTCTGATAAAAATCCATCACATAATTTAAACTACCAAGGAATCTTTGTAAGAGGAAGGTGGTTTTCTCACTATTACTCTTACAATCTCTCTTTTCTCACTATATTTCTAATGGTATGACTTGAAGAATACAAGAGTCTCTTGTTATTTTTCAATCTCACACCAGAAACTTGTTAGTCTATCTGCATAGTTGGTATCAGAGCCTATTGGGTTCCGGGAAAGAAACACCATTTGCAATAACACAAAATCTAGAAGCAGAAATCAACCTACTTTCAAAAGATTTTCAAATCAACAAAAAGCTTTTACATGAAGATTTCTATTCAAAGAAAAACCATTCTAAAAAACTTTGGTTTTTTAGGCATTTTTTACAAGAAAAAGACAGCATTCAAGAGAGATACTATCAATTTTGCATAGAAAACATTGGTTTTTTAGGCATTTTTTACAAGAAAAAGACAGCATTCAAGAGAGATACTATCAATTTTGCATAGAAAACAAGATTCAAATCAAATTTTTCGATTGGTTTCAGATTTATTGCAAAGAAAATATTATTCTTTATCCTTTCAAAGAAAAGCTTATTAGTCCTGTTACTGTAAGAAACAAGGCTCCAGAGTGGAAGATCGGGGAAAACCAAACCATCCAGTCTGAACATCCTCCCTTTAGGAAAATAACCATTCCTTATGGAGAGAATGAAATAGAGGCTACACCTTACAAATTAATAGGAGAAGATCTTGAGAAAAATGTCAAGAATATTGTTCAGTAGAACAATTTCTCGAATACCTATCTTAACACAATAGGGAAGCAGCTTGTTAGGATAGAAAGCTAGATCCAAAAACCTCCTGTAGTCTTCACCTCTCCAATCCCCAACACTGATCGTTGGAGACATTTTATGTTTTGTGATTGCAAAGCAAGAATCGCGACCGCAATTCACATTCTGACAAGTGCATTTAATGCACTGTCTTAAAGCAAACTTTGTAGGTTTTTGGCAACTTTTTATTTAACGGGTCTTTGAGGTTTTAAAACACCTCAAATGGCTTTTAGTGGTTGATCAACAACCTCCAAAAGCTTACTTTAGTGTGTATTTAATTTTCTTCTCCTTGCAATTAATTTCTTCAAGTGTTAGCCAAAATACTTGATTTTGGGTTTTAGAGTTAGTCTAGATAAAACTCTTGTGAAGGTTGCCTGTGAGCCATTATAACATAAAATGTAAGGTGTGGTGTGAGCTCTAAAATACTAAGTTGGGAGTGAGCTTGGAAAAACTTCATTTTGTAAAGAGTGAAAGCATAGTGAATTCCTAATCATTGATTGGGGAGTGGATGTAGGATTTGTTAACACCCAAACTACTATAATCTATGATGTTCTTCTCTCTTTACTTATTCTCTATTCATCCTTAAGCAAAAAACTCAATCACTTGTCCTTCAATTCACTAATTCAATCCCCCTTATTAGTTCATGAGGACAAACAAATGGTATCAGAACTTAGTTCTCTTCCTTAAACTTAAATGCAAGAGTCAAAGAGCAAAATAGCCAATGAAGATATCCACCACCTTAGACCATACTTTAATGGGTCCGACTATGCCCATTAGAAGTACAAGATGGAGATATATTTGAATAGTGTTAGATGTATGTCCTAAAAGCCAACTAGACTTTTGCTTTTTGGTTCATACATTGTGATATTATTATATAATGAATATCTTTTTATTTATGGTAGTTGTCTATCATTCATTTTTGTAGTAATATAATTATTGAATCAGTCCAGCTATATTTATTAAAGACTCCATTCTCAAGAGTTAAGAATATGAGTGACGGATAATCTTTAGAATAAATATTATAAAATAGTTCTTGGTCGTAGGATTAAATATTGGACATCTTTAATTCGGAAGACCAACATTATGCATTTAACCCTATGATTAGTATGAGATACTAAAATATATAGGATGGTGAATCTCATGCCATTTAGTATGAGTTACTAAGTTAATCATTATGGGTCACTTGTGAGACGAGTGGACTGAACATGACTTGAAGAAATAATAAATCACATGGATGATTTACTTAAGTCACTGATTCATTAATAAGTTATAATGGTGTAACTGATCCTCTAACCTAAGGTGACAGAGTTGTCTCATGAATATGTAATTGGAATTTGCTTATGCTTTAGGTATCCATTCATACCTAGAATGGGTACTTGCAGATAGTGGCTCCAGTTGCATATGTATGGAGGCAGGTGTTCATCAACAAGGAATCCATTGCCTTGAGTAAAGAAGGAGAATATCCTACGCGATTTAATAACATCTTGACTGAGAAATCCTTAGCCGAGGTAATTATGATTAATGGAAAAGGAGTTTTTGCATTAATCATATTTAGCCGAAATGTATCATAGATTTGGTCATAGAATCAAGTTAGTGGATTTAACTATTCCACGGTCCTCACTTGATCAGGATATTGTTCAATGGAATGATTTAATTACACGGTAATCATAAATAAAGGGTTCATGGATAATTAATGCTTTTATTATTAATTGGATAATTATAATATGTTGTTAGACGTCACTTCTAATTTATGGGAACGATTGAGAGACAATTATTTAATTGTTCTCTTAGTTGATTAAAGTGTTTTAATTAATATTAAATTCCTATTGACAATTAATAATGAACCTAGAAAGTCACACACGTTAAGATCAACTCAAGCATGGCAATGGAATTGACTTGTACCTCGAGTAGGAACACTAGCATCTTCCGAAGTTAAAGTTTGTAAATGTCCAACTAATGCTAATGTATAATATATAAGTATTATATATTAAAGGAGCTTGACACATGTCATCACAATAGAGTTTATAATGACGTGTATTTGTCCAGCAGCTTAACACGTGTCATCATAAAAGAGTTTTATGATGATACGTGTCATGAGAGTAGCTTGACACGTGTCATCATAAAAGGGTTTATGATGACATGTGTAGAAAAAGCATCTGGACACGTATTATCACCAAAAGGGTTTTATGATCACATGTGTTAAGAAAGCAGTTTGACACGTGATGTCAATGTAGCTTGACACGTGTCATCATAAGAGAGTTTTATGATGATGTGTCAATACTGCTTGACACATATCATCACAAAAGAGTTTTGTAATGACATGTGTTTGTACAACTGAGTTAAGGATTATAAATCCTTAACACTATATAAGAGAGTTTCTTACTCCTATTATTAGTAGAAGAATAGATATAATTGACATACTTACTATCATAACAAGGTTATCATAGTTGGAAACTTGAGAGTGGAGAAAGAGTTCTTCAACTCAAGGATTGAATAACTTTGCTTGAGGTTGGTTATGTGAGATGATCTAGAGGATTTGCGAATCTCTATTTGATTCTCTAACAGAAACATCATCAATAATCAACAATCGAATTATGCTCTTCAAAGGTTGTAGTATTTTTCTTTATGTTCTTCACGTTCATAAAAGAAAAGTTATTTTCTTTTCTCAATTTAAATCCTCAATTACAACTTGTAACCTTAATTTTCATAAGATGTGGAATGTTTAGAGCTTCCATTGTGTCACCGCATGTGCTTTTCCAATAGATAGTGACACAGTAGATGTATGGGATTGCATAAGAAAGGAATAGAAACCCCCAGCAAAATAAGATGATGGTATAGACATTTCGCTTGATAGAGATAAGTGAATGGATGCTCATAGAAAAGCTAATGGTAAGAGCAAAAGTGTAATGATCATCCATCCTTAGCTCACTCTTTAGAGAGGAATAGGAAAAAGTTCAACACCTTCCAACTGCCTATAAGATACGAAAGACCTTGGAGAACAACCATGAGGGCACTAAGCAAGTCAAATCCAAGAAGATCCAACTACTTATGACAGAATATGAGCTCTTCAAGATGAAGCCAAATAAAAGCATTACTGACATGACAAATCGGCTTCTCACTATCATCAACAATCTTCAAAAATTGGGTAAGCACTATGAGCTTGTTGATATTAACAACAAGATCCTCAAGGCTTTACCACTTAAGGACTATGGTTCAAGAGTGGCAAGTATGGAAGAAGTCAATGAAGACTTAGGGAAGGTATATAAGGATGCTTATTAGGAAGCTTATTATCCATGAGATGGCTCTTAGAAAGGAAGAAGAACAAGATAAGGAGAGGGAGACAAGAAGAAAACCTTTGGTTCTCAAGAGCTCTACTAAATAAGAGAGTATGAGCTCTAGTGGATCCGAGTCTAGTGAAGATGAGGATGAAGAGCTAACAATATTTTTCAAGAGGGTCAATGAGATTATAAAGAGTAGAAGAAAAGAAAAAAAAAATGCCCTTTAAGAAGTCATTCTCAAACTCTAACACCAACTCAAACTTTTAAAGAAAGTAATGAGAAGAAGAGTGATCTCACATGCTATGGATGTGGGAAGCAAGGGCACATAAAGGTCGATTGCTTCAAAAATAAAAGTAAGAAAAGTTTGAAAAGGAAAAGGAGAAAAGGAAAGCCTTTAAAGCCACAGGGGATGATTCTTCATCAAGTGAAGATGAAGATGAGGAAGTGGCCAATCTATGCTTTACAGCATAAGAGGATGAACTAAATGAGATATGCTTTATATCTCTCTTGTGATAATCATGGTTATAATAATGATTTACATGGCATGGATGATGATGATTTGCTTGAAGTCATGAGTTTAAAATGTAAAAAATATCATTTAAAATTAAAGTTTACAAAGAAAATGCTTTAGATTTAAGCAAAATTTAAATGAACTTCAAAAGTAAATTTCTTTGTTAACTCTTTCAAATGATAACCTTAAGAAATCCTTGAATGACCTCTCATCTCAAACCACCTCTTTGAAACCTTTTCTAAAAGAAAATGATTCTCTAAAGGTAGAGGTTGAAGAATTGAAAAGCTCCATCTCAAGATTTTATAAAGGAAAGGAAGCCTTGGACACCCTAATTATGCCTCAAAGGCATCCTTTGATAAAATATGGAGTAGGCTTCAATGGTCCATCATCATCTACTCTATCTCCTTCTACTTCTAAATTTATTAAGGCTTCAATACCACAAACCTCTTCAATTAAGGGTGTTGATAAAAAGGCCAAGGCACACACAAAAGCTACACCTCCCAAAAGCAGAGAAAAACCTTCACAAGTTCCAAAGGCTAAGCTTAAAGGAACCAATCATGCATACATGTATAAAAACAATAGTAAAATTCATGCATCTAAAACTTGTTCTTGTATGCATAATAATGCTAAAAATGTGAAAGGACCCAAGCCTCAAGCAAAGAGACACTTGAACAAAAGGAAGTTCAATCCAAATGTCCAATGTCACTATTGCATGAGGAATGGGCATATCAATATTTTTTTGCTATACTAGAAAGGCACATCTCCAATTAGAAGAAACCTTTAAGGCTAATCCCAAAGGACCCAAATTGATTTTGATACCTAAAGAAAAAGAAACCTAATTTCATTTTTTTAGGTATGCTTCAAATCAACATTGAAAGAAGGAGATTGCCATGTGGATAGTGGTTGCTCAACGCACATGACTGGGAATACCAACCTCTTCTTACACTTGAAAAAGATTAATGGAGGAAAGTGTTGACTCTTGGCTTTGGTAGAGAAGGCTTAGACATGCAAGGATTGAGCTCATTCATTGCCTAAAGAAGGATGAACTAGTGATTGGATTGCCCAATGTGAAGTTCACAAAGGACAAAACATGTGGATCCTACCAAATAGGAAAGCAACACAAAGCTTCTTTTAAAGCCAAAAGTGTAGTAAGTACATCTAGACCTCTTGAATTAATTCACATGAATTTATTTGGCCCTACTAGAGTTACTAGTCTAGGAGGAAACTATTATGCATATATCCTTGTTGATGATTACTCTAGATTTACTTGAGTTAGTTTCTTAGCTCAAAAGAATGATGCTTTAGAAGCTTTTAAAAGTTTTGCAAAGAGAGTTCAAAATGAAAAAGGTTTTTATTTTTCTAAACTTAGAAGCGATCATAGATAGGAAACTAAAACTATCTTTTTTGAATTGTCTTATGATGAAAATGGCATTTCTCATGATTTTTCATCTCCTAGAACACCATAACAAAATGATGTCTATTAATATATACTCGCAAGTGTACGAATCATTCCTATAGCAAGGATAAGTTCACCACGAGGTCAATCTGATAGGGAACTGTAGAGCATGTATTATAAAGACTAACTATCTCATAGAACACTGAAAATAAATCTAAATAGTACTTTAAATCAAGATTTTCGAGAAATGAAATATAAAACAAATATAATAAGTTATAAAATAAATATGCAATAACTATAATGTATTAAAACTATATGATAAAACTAATATTTAGCTTAGCCATTTACTAAGTAATTTCTTTGTTTACTTTAAGTCTAGATCTAATGAATAAGATGGTGATGTACATTTTTCCTTAGCTACTCAAACTAATGATGTAACTAAAGTCTCTTCTACTTACATAGATTGAAGTAAAGACGGTGTTTCTAATACATTCAACCTAAAGATTTCATAACAAATATTATCATTAAATTAATATAATGGTCAACTAACAACAATAATTGAAACTAAGAAAAATATGAAGGTAAAGAAATCATTCATCAAATAAATAAATAACCAGGTTCATACATAGCAAAAAGACTAAACTAAATACTTATAAAACTAGCATGAATATTTAATCCAATGGTGATTCTATTTAAATAGAAAGACATGAGAAATAAGACAAAAAGTAAAATCTTGAAAGCTCCTTAGATCTTAAAAGAGCTTGAAAGCTCCACTTAAAAGCTCCTTAGATCTTAAAAGAACAATGAAAATTAAAAACTAATTGTTTATGAAAGATGAACTATTTAGAATTTTAGAGAAGAATAATGGAAAAATGCAGACTGAATGCCTCCTTTAGATTTGATTGCTTTACCTTTGAGTGAACAAGTGAATTTAGATAGTGCAAAGAAGGCTGAATTTGTGTTGAAGTTGCATGAACTAGTGCGTGCAAACTTGGAAAGATGCAATGAACAAATCACCAAACAATGCAATAAGGGCCGCAAAAGGATGGTATTTGAAGTTGGTGATTGGGTTTGGGTGCACTTCAGGAAGGAAAGGTTTCCCAATCAAAGGAAATCAAAGTTGATGCCACGTGGTGACGGTCCATTTGAAATGATACGAACTCGAACTGGATATGTTCAAACACCAAGATGAGCAATGGTGAGAAACTCAAACTGATAAACGCTCTCCCTATTTAAGAGGAAGCACCCTTACCAATAAGTTCGAATTGTCATCCCAAAATCTAACTTGAAAGTTTGCAATTGATTATGGAACTAACAAACTTAGCAATAGAACTACTAAGCCCTTTAGTTATAAATAGATGAAGAATGTTCAAACAACCCAAGAAACTAATAAAAAGTTAATTGATTGATCAAACATGTAGATGTGAAACTAAATCAAACAAGTTAATTTAATCTCAAGAAATTCAATAAGGAGCACCTTAAGGAATAAGAGTTAACAACTCAAATTAAACTTTATTCAGAAATATATATTGATCTTATTGCTTTAGCCGAAATACATAGCTCTATTTATAGAGTTTGAAATAATTCTAAACCCTAAAAGGACTAAGAGATAAGGAATCAAAATCAAACCCTAAAAGACTCCTAATATGTGGCTAATCTTATCCCTATAAGGAAGGATAAGATAAAGAGTAATCTAACCCTAATTAAAATCCTAAATTCATGGGAGGAAGTTCTCTTTATCCAATACTTCCAAAAATAGAGGAAATTAACTAAAAACGGGTCTATTACGAATTTTTCTTGAAAAATTCGAAGCTCTTTTTGCAGGCAGCTTATAAACTATAAGGTGTGGTCACGCCTTATGGAAGATAAGCTTTTGCCCCCTTTCTGCGCAGCTCACAAGTTGTAAGGCGTGGTCACGCCTTATTGAAGATGAGCTTCTACCCCATTTCTACGCAGCTCACAGGTTGTAAGGTGTGGTCACGCCTTATTGAAGATGGGCTTCTGCCTCAATTGCTCATTAATAGCAATTAATGTCACTATCTTTAAAGCATTGTTATCATCATCAAAAACATCAAAAGCACCATCATTAGCCATCTTCAAAACATGCTCCAAGTAAGAATTTAAGGCTTGCTTGAACTTCTTACTCCTTGCTCGTGTCATTGGTCCTCCATAGGCTAGTGGATCCATGCTAGTTGACTTAGATGCATCCTTGGTTGCATCATTCCCCCCCTCTTCGAAAGGATTCGACCTCGAATCAACGCCTTCATCAAAATCAAAAGGAGACAAATCAGCAACATTAAAAGTAGCACTAACATTATACTCACCAAGTAAGTCAACTTTTGTATGCATTATCATTAATGCGCTCTATCACTTGAAATGGACCATCACCATGTGGCATCAACTTTGATTTCCTTTTATTGGGAAACCTTTCCTTCCTGAAATGCACCCAAACCCAATCACCAACTTCAAACACCACCTTTTTGTGGCCCTTTGTTTGGTGATTTGTTCATTGTGCCTTTCCAAGTTTGCACGCACTTGTCCATGCAATTTTAACACAAATTCAGCCTTCTTTGTGCCATCTAAATTCACTTGCTTGTACTTAATGACATAGGGAAATCACAAACTCCTGCAAAACACTTACAAACACACTAGGAAGAGAAGAGTTAAGATCATTAGTGTTAAATAAAGTTTCCTTGTACATAAGTACAAGTACTTGCCTATTTTCACTCAAAGCCTTTCTCATGCCTCGCTCTCTAACTAGAAAACTCACTTTTCTCTCACTTGCCTCCTCTTTTTCTTGCGCCTTACTCGTTCTTTATCTCTCATTCTTCCGCAAACCCTCACTAAACTCTCCTTTTACCACTCTTTGCTCTCGCCCCTCATTATTTTCCACACAACTCTCCTTTTACTTGTGCACCTTTTCTTTTTCATGTGCACTCTCACACTTTCTTTTTTCTTTCTCATATGCTTCCATTCGGTCCTTTACAACCTTTTGTAATTCACAAACTTCTTTAGGACTTAATGGTGCCAAAACATAGGGTTTTCCATCCATTATAAGAGAACAAGCATTGGTTCGACCATTATGAGTTATAGATCTATCATATAACCATGGTCTACCTAGCAACATATGACATGCATGCATGGGAACAACATTACATAGTACCTCATCATGATACTTCTTTATACTAAATGCAACCCGTACTTACTTAGTAAATCTAATTCCACTTTGATCATTGAGTTATTGCAAGGTGTATGGCTTAGGGTGCTTAATATAGTTGGAAGCTTAAGTTTATCAACCATCATAGCACTTGCTACATTAGTACAACTACCCCCATTAATGATTAAACTACAATTAGCATCATGGTTTTGTACTTTACATGTAGTATAGAATATGTTTTCCCTTTGAGCATCATCATCAACAGGTTGTAAATTAAGAGCTCTAAAGCTTACAAGTATATTACTAACCTCACCTAATTGCACATCATCACAATCCTCTAACTCAGGCATGTCTAAGTAATCCTCCTCACCAGGTTCGAATTCTTCATCACTCTCAAAGACCACTTTACCACCTCGAATTGTCATGGTTCGCTTGTTTGGATATTGGGAAGATATATGCCCATACCCCAAACACTTGAAGCATTGCACTTTCTTTGATTTGAGGTCACTTTGCATCGTTGGGTTAGTGTTAACATCAAATTTAGGGGCTGCCTTGATGTCCTTGGATGCCTCACGACCCTTGTTAGGGGGCTGGTTGCTCCTTTTCCATGTGTTACTCCATTTTGAGATAGGGGCAGCACTTCCGCTCTTGGTTTTAATTGCTTTTCCACCTTTACGGCCATGTGCAACATGTCCTCCATCTCTACATAATGTTGCAATTCAATTATGTTAGCAATATCACGATTCAAACCATGCAGAAGTCTTGCCGTTGTGGCTTCCCTATCCTCATCTATATTGGCTCTAATCATAGCTATCTCCATAGATTGCCAATACTCCTCAACACTCTTACTACCTTGTACTAAATTTTGTAACTTGTTGTACAAATCCCTTTAGTAGTGTGATGGCACAAACCTTTTACGCATAATGCGTTTAACCTCATCCTATGAACCAACTTTGAGTTCCCCATAACGCCTACGACCACTCACCAATTGATCCCACCAAATGGCAGCATAATCATAAAATTCAACAACAACAAGTTTAACCTTTTTAGACTCACTATAGTTATGACATTCAAAAACCCTTTCAACCTTCTTTTCCCACTCCAAATAAACTTCAGGGTCACTCTTACCATGAAAAGATGGTATTTTCATCTTAATGCTACCCAAATTAGTGTCAATTTTGGGTTGGAGATTATGTCTAGACCCTTTAGACTCACTTTCTTAGTCATTATCAGAACCATCCCCTTTAGACGTTTTAGGCATATCATTCAATAACCTAGTTAATTTGTCATCTTGTTTTTGGAATTGTTTTTGCATATGTTCTACTACATTTCTCAATGTATAAGCTAAATTTTCCAAAGTCAATGGTTATTCGGATAACATGGTTAAACCAAAAGACTAGAAAAGAAAACAAAAAAAAAGATGTGATCAAGTGTTATACTCTGGAGCCTTGTTATAGTTAAAGGCAAAACAAGAAATGATCACTCCCTCACGTGTTTCACTCATAAAGAATTGAATTCCTTATATAAATTAAATCAAATTGCTCTAGTAATCACAAGAACAAGTCTTTCACAACCTCTTAACGTTTATTAATTCTGAAGTTCAATAGAACACTCGTGAATCAATAAAATGAATTATAAGCGTGTGAACAAATCAAGCTTACAACTAATCGAACAAGACTCAATTAACCCAAAAGAAAAGCTTTTTAAGAGAAAACAAAAAAATTACCCAAATCAAAATTTCAGGAATAAAGATCAGCTCCAATCAATTAAAAAGAATTGCGGAATGAATCAATCAAGAATCAATTCTTCAAGAACTACCCAACACAAATGGTTAGGGTTAGTTTTCTGTTCCTTTCTTCTTCTTTTTTTCTTTTTTGAAATCTGCCTTGGTATGCGGGCAGCAATGAAAATAGTATACTTTTTTTTATATAATGATGCAAACAGAAATTGAGATGAAATAGAAGACAGGCCCTTAATTGAAAAGAAAGTACACCAAACTTACAAGTTTGGCTCTAATACCAAATGATACGAACTCAAACTGGATACGTTCAAACACCAAGATGAGCAATGGTGAGAAACTCAAACTGATAAACGCTCTCCCTATTTAAGAGGAAGCACCCTTACCAATAAGTTCGAATTGTCGCCCCAAAATCTAACTTGAAAGTTTGCAATTGATTATGGAACTAACAAACTTAGCAATAGAACTACTAAGCCCTTTAGTTATAAATAGATGAAGAATGTTCAAACAACCCAAGAAACTAATAAAAAGTTAATTGATTGATCAAACATGTAGATGTGAAACTAAATCAAACAAGTTAATTTAATCTCAAGAAATTCAATAAGGAGCACCTTAAGGAATAAGAGTTAACAACTCAAATAAAACTTCAATCAGAAATATATATTGATCTTATTACTTTAGCTGAAATACATAGCTCTATTTTTAGAGTTTTGAAATGATTCTAAACCCTAAAAGGACTAAGAGATAAGGAATCAAAATCAAACCCTAAAAGACTCCTAATATGTGGCTAATCTTATCCCTATAAGGAAGGATAAGATAAAGAGTAATCTAACCCTAATTAAAATTTTAAATTTATGGGAGGAAGTTCTTTTTATCCAATACTTCCAAAAATAGAGGAAATTAACTAAAAACGGGTCTATTACGAATTTTTCTTGAAAAATTTGAAGCTCTTTTTACAGGTAGCTTATAGACTGTAAGGCGTGGTCATGCCTTATGGAAGATGAGCTTCTGCCCCCTTTCTGTGCAGCTCACAGGCTGTAAGGCGTGGTCACGCCTTATTGAAGATGAGCTTCTGCCCCCTTTCTACGCAGCTCAAAGGTTGTAAGGCGTGGTCACGCCTTATTGAAGATGGGCTTCTGCCTCAATTGCTCATTACTAGCAATTAATGTCACTATCTTTAAGGCATTGTTATCATCATCAAAAACATCAAAAGCACCATCATTAGCCATCTTCAAAACATGCTCCAAGTAAGAATTTAAGGCTTGCTTGAACTTCTTACTCCTTGCTCGTGTCATTGGTCCTCCATAGGCTAGTGGATCCATGCTAGTTGACTTAGATGCATCCTTGGTTGCATCAGAATGTCTCTATTTTATAACAGATCTCCACTACTTGTAGTGGAGATTCCTTTCGCAAAGTTCTCCTCCAAGTACAAAAACTTGTAAGAGTTATCTCTACAACTCTTAACTATCCTAACTTAAGTAAATAATTGATAATGGTCTATAATTACATAAAACACTTAATTAAATCCCCTTGGCCCTTGACATATTTGGCTAGGCTTGTAAAATTAGTAGTTCCTGCATATTTAATTCTGGATATTAAGAGCAACAACTCTATTTAAGCCCATCTGTGAATATTTAGCTCATATTTTTTCTTTTCTGCTATTAATAGTTGAAATTGACTAATAAAGCTAAAATGAGGTAATAAGCACATATTTTCACATATTATGTATATAAAACATACCATTAAAGTACTAAAATAACTAAATATATACACAAAATATGAACCTATCAAATACCCCTACATTTAAACATTTACTTGTCCTCAAGTAAATAGCAACTTAAGAATTAACCTTTGTAAAAAATAAGGAAGAATATTCATACTCATCTTCAAGCTATTATTCAAAAGAACCTCACTAATGCAGTAATTATGCCTAATCTAAGAAGACTTGAATCATAAAAGTTTTCTTTAAAAAGGTGAACTCAATCATTGTTAATCAAAAGATTCAAGCATCATTATCCACACATATTTTACAACAAATAGCCTAACTCATCATGAAAAGGATACACCTATTATGCATAATCCAAACTATTATAACCTTATTCAAAAGGCAAACCTTCATTTTCAAACAAGAGATCAACAGGCATTTATATATTTTCTTTTCAAGTTCTTTTTTCTTACTTTTTGCTTATACCCCTTAGACTTTCATCTAGATACTTAGAGGTTATTTTTCTTTCTTGAGATGTCAAGTCTTCTTATGCAAATACAAACATGGGTAATGAATGCACCTAGTTACTCAACAAAACATACATCAAGATGCTTTGCTTACTTATAATTTTAATTTTCTTTCCATGAAAATTGACATTGGTCATGAAGATCCCCGGTTATTAAGCAACTAAAACAAGTGGAGTATAATTATTAAAATTAGAGCTTTAACTTTCCCATATCATATCTTATAAACTTAGGCAAGCCAATTTAATAACAAGAAGATAATAATCTAAATCATACACATCTAATTATACTTAATTCAAACTTACTAAACTACTCATCAAGCCCATATGCAAAGGATGAATATCATTTAAGTGTAAATAACTCAAGAATTCATATTTTGATATGTTAAAAATCAACACAAGAACTCAAGGATAGCTTTCCTTCATTAATTCTTTATATAGAATCATAACAAAAAGCTGAATAGAAAATTTAAAATTTTATAAAAATTAATCAAAAGTTACTAAATACATGGCATATAAAATAAAAATAAAAAAAATTATTTTAATTCGCCTCCCCCACACTTATTTTTGACATTGCCCTCAATGTCATAGTCATATATGAACGATCAAATCAAAGAGAAAAAGATAGAATACTTTTTTAATAATTTGGAGTGCAACTTGTTTGCGATAATTATTCAAGTAATCACCATCCCAAATTCTACCTCAAATAAAAACTTAAAGAACCATCATTGATTAAGATAAACTTAGTAGTTAAAATAAAAAATAAGATGCTTAAATTAAATCATAATCACAAGTCATGATTACAAAATAAAAGCATAAATAAAATCCTAAATGGCTAAAACGCATAGAAATCCTAAAGTAGCTAAAAGCAAAAATAAAAATTCCTAAAGTAGTTAGATATCTAAGTCCTAAAAATAGAAAAATAAAAGTCCTAATACAAAAAACTAAAATCAATAATGAGGTGAAGATGATGGTGGTGATGGAACATCAAAATCAACTAATTTGAAAGAGCAATATGGCTTGTATGCATGTCAGTGTTGGCTCCTCTCCACATTAGCCAAGTGAGTGTCGAATGCGTCGAGTCTTTGGTTAAGGTTGCTATTCATACTTTGCAATTGATTTAACACTTGATGCTAACCTTGACTACTCTATTCTTATCCTCTTCTTTCTTCATGATCAGATTCCTCCTCTTCTTGCTCCTCTCTACTTGACTCCCCTCTTGCTACACTACTACTTTCTCCATTAGACGCTTTATGATCTAAAAAGCAAATCAGGCCACTACGACTATGTACCAAATTTGATCTAATAAATGCGTGTATATCAAAATCTCCTAAAAAAGGAATTGCCTCATATGGTGAGCTCTCTAGATCAAATCCAAATAAAATGGATAGCTAAACCCGTCATAACATGTCCTAAAACAATACAACTCTTGGTCTAGTAAGGACTTTCAATAAACTATGCATGATAAATTAAGCCATAGAAAATTAAGTTCTTGTTTTGTTACTTTACTAGTTTCTTTTCTTCCAAAGATTCCACCACTCATAAACTTTAAAATTAGCAAGTAACAATGATCATAAAAAATAGTATTTGACATAGTATTAATATCATGTGAATCTTCTCTCATTAATTTCTTCCAAAATCTTTCTATATCAAATTTCTCATTTCTTTAATCTAAAAGCTTGTACTATAGTTGCACACGTGATGGTATAATCATGCCCAAATAATCTCACCTTTATTTTTTTATCATTGGATGAATTATATTGCAATATAGTAAAAAATTCTAAACTTAATCCACTATAGGATGGAAGAACCTTAAATGCAAAATCCGTCCAACCTAATTTAGCTAGCAAATCCATCATTCTCTCAAATATTACCCAATTACATTAAGCAAGGAATATCCAAAAATCTACATGGTATTTGTTCCCTACTAGCTAAGCTCAAAAATCTATTACCTTCTTCATGGCTTCGGATGTCGAATGGTGCTCATACATAGCGAACATATCTTTTTCTCTATTATGAAAGCTTGAAGCAACTTCTCTCCCTTTTCTTTTCTTGTTTTTTATCTTGGGACCATTTGTTTTTGTTTTGAAATACTTAAAAGAGAGATTAAAGTGATAAAGCTTCAGAGATATGGAAGAAAAAGTGAGTTTTCTGTAGAAAAAAGAAAGTGAACGAGGAGAGAGAAAGCTTGAGTGTGTGTTAATGGTGAAGAGAGGTGAGGTGGGAGAGAGAAGAGAAAAGAAAGAATATATATATATATATATATATATATGGAGAGATGGGTTAGGGTTTTGTAAAAAGGTATTTTTATTTTAACTAAAACTCAAATTTTAATTAATTATTAGTAAAGTAATTTAATCCATTTCAAGTCTTTAAATGTGCCCCAATTACCTTTTTATCAAAATTAAGAAATTAAGAATAATTAATAAATATATATAATATAAAAAAATTCTGCAGGTGTTCGATTTCAGCGCCTCCACTGGCCTTCAACGCCTCCGCGGAGTGCCTCCCTCATTAGCCAGCTCCTTCGTCTGCCCCTGCCATTGGTCCTTTCGTGGGCATGCTGAACCGCTTCCGCATTACTGTTAGACTCCCGCACTAGCACTGACTACGTCGCTGCCTCGCCCATCCATCGTCCTGCGTCTAGCTGGCTCACGAGCTACCCGGCATCCACGCTGGTGGCATCACATCAAATGGCCAGCACCCACGCTGATGTGCTCCTCCCTAGTGCTTGTGCTCCTCGCGAGCCCTTATAATACTCCAGTGACGAAGTTACGGGCTCGTGCGATTTTGCGTTGCCGCAACGTGGCTCGTCCCAAAATTAATTTTTTTCAAGTGTTTTTATATATTTCGAAATTGATTATTATTTATCTTAGGGGTCATGAATTAGTCAAATACATGTGATTAAGTATTTGTTCATATTTTAATATTAAATATACTTAATTAATTAAAAAAATAAACTTGGCAAATTTGAACTAAATTTCTAAATTTTATTAATAATTTAATAAAATAAAAATTTAGCTAATAAAAATGAAAAATCTAAAGCCTAAATAAGATAACTAAACAAAATTTGCTAATATCCTAACTAATGATAAACAATCAAACAAAAATGACTAAATTCTAAAGTAGTTATATTTCCTTGGGCATCCTCTCCCTCTCTTAGCCTTTAGTGGCGTGCCATATTCATACTTTCTTGGATGCTCACGACCCCTTTTTAGATAGATATTTGTCTCACCTTCACTTCCATATTCACTCTCACTATTCTCTTTTGAATCTTCTCCCTTCGAAGAGATTTCATTAATGAGACACCTCTCTTAATGCTTTCTTTTGGAATTTTCAATTTCTATAATTTTCTCAAGAGTGAGTGACCTTTCCATTGATCTTGGGTAAGCTCTATGATAGGCATAATAAGCAGTGATCTCTTCAGGCCTAAAGTTATATTTTATCTTAAGCCTTCTCTCTAGGCGCCAACTTTTAAGAAATTCAGGTGGAAGGAATGGTATAGGTGAGTTCCTTCTAGTTCTTTCTATATGCCTTAAAGCTCTTCTTAAACTAGATAGAATTGATGGTGAAAGGAATGGTGTGGGTGTTCTCCTTCTAATATTTTCAGATTCTCTAGAGGTGATTCTTAAGCTTAATGGCTTGGATTTTGGTGTAAAGTGATGTGGTGATGGTGAAGGTGGTGGAGAACTTGCCTCCTCCTTGATAATTTCTTAACTAGAATTTATGGTGATTAAGAACTTTGAGAAGAAGATAAAAAGTTTAATTAGCTCTTAATGAGGAGTTTAGGTGCCTATATATAGAGGTGTCATCTATCCTAGTACGATTAGGATATGATTATACCTAATCTTTTGTAATTAGAACTCCTAATTCTTTCCTAATTTATGTGTCCTAATCTTACAAGGAAACTAAAATCCTAGTTCTAAATAAATTTCTACCATTATATGCCACATAATTAATTATGATTAAGCATATAATAAAATAAGTAAAGACTTTTGTAATACACAAAAAGTAATTATCATGTTAAGCATAGTATAGTGAAATTTAGTGTTACCATATGAAGAACTTCTTTACGCTTAGAGATCCATTTAAAAGCTAGAATTCTTGAATCACTTGCAAGTTCCTAAAAATAAAAATAAAAATACTTTTAAATTTAAATAAAAACATAAATAATAAAAGTACTAAAAATTTGAATATATAAATGCTAAGTTTATTATCTATAGCAAGAGAATTGTCGAATTGAGCTCAAGTTGGTAGTGCATTAATGCACTCCATTTCATTTCCGTAGGTCATTCCTTCATAATAAGGCTTTAGACGGTGGCCATTCGCTTTGAATTTCTCATGTGCTTATTGTTGCGCAATTTCACCACAATATAGGGAAATACTGTTACTACTTCGAAAGGTCCATTCCACCTGGACTTAAGCTTTCTTGGAAAAAATTTAAAACGCGAGTTAAAAAGTAAAACTTTTATTCTAGGGACAAAATACTTACGAAGAATATTCTTGCCGTGTTGTCTCTTGGTTCTTTCTTTGTATAGTCTAGCATTTTCATATGCCTCACTATGCATTTTTTCAAGCTCATTCAAGTGCAATAGGCGCTCTTCACCTGCCTTAGTTAGATCCATATTAAGCTCTTTAATAGCCTAATAAGCTTTATGCTCTAATTCAACTGGCAAATCGCAAGCTTTGTTAAAAACTAGTCTATAAGGTGTCTTATAAGCCGTACAATATTGCCCAAAGAGTATTGTTCAACTGCAACCCAATCTTTTCTAGATGGGCGAACCGATTTTTCAAGCACTAACTTACTTTGCCTATTGCTTACTTCCACCTATCCTGATGTTTGTGGGTGATAAGGAGTTGCAACTCTATGAATTACTCCATATTTTTTAAGTAAAGCACCAAATGCCTTGTTGCAAAAATAGGTTCCCCCATCACTAATGATTGCACTAGGTGTTGTAAACCTACTAGAAATATTGTCCTTGACAAATTTGCATACTATATTAGCATCATTGATTCGGGTAGCAATCGCTTCTACCAATTTAGAAATATAATCCACAATAACAAGTATATATTCATAACTATGAGAAGGTAGAAAAGGTCCCATAAAAGTAATGCCCCACATATCACACAATTCAACCCGCAAGACTAAAAATTTGAGGCATTTCATTCCTTTTTCTAATATTTCCCCTTCTTTGGCATCTACCACATTTTACACAAAATAAATGAGCATCCTTAAATAAAAAAGGACAAAAAAACCCTGAATGAACTACTTTGTAGGTTGTCCTTTTACCACCAAAATGACCTCCACAATGCATCTCATGACAAAAAATAACAATACTTTGTTGCTCATTCTTCTAATCATTGATTAGAATAATGTTTATACAAATAAGAATAATCCAATAATACTGCCTATAAACAGATAAAAATCTTTTCTTTTCTTGCCAAGTTAATATCAAAAGCCAAATAATTAACAATATCAGCATATTAAGGCTCATTGATCTATAACAAATAATTATTCATTAGGGAAGGTTTCATTTATTATTTTTTTAGAACCAAGATTATCAAAATTAGAAATCAATCTAGAGAGGTGGTCAATAACCACATTTTCACTACCTTTTTTTATCTTTGATTTCTATATCAAATTCTTGTAATAGGAGCACCCACCTAATAAGCTATGGTGTAGCATTTGGCTTAGTCAAGAGATATCTTAAAGTTGTATGATCTGAATGCACAATAACTTTATATCCGATCAAGTAAGATATAAATTTATCTAATAAAAATACAATAGCCAAAAACTCTTTTTCTATGTTATAATAATTTATTTAGGCATCATCAAGAGTTTTACTAGCATAATGGATAACATGTAAAGCTTTATCAACTCCTTGTCCTAAAACTACTCCTATAGCATAATCAGATGTATCACACATGATTTCAAAAGAAAGAGACCAATCATGTGCCATAATAACGCGTGCACTAGTCAACTTCTCTTTTGATGTATTAAAAGCAGTAAGGCATTCATCGTCAAAAACAAAGTTCACATCTTTAGCCAGTAATTCAGTTAAAGGACGGGCAATTTTAGAAAGTTTTTTTATAAAACGACTGTGAAATCCTACATAACCAAGAAAACTTCTAATGCCCTTCATCGTAGTAGCTCGAGATAAGTTAGCAATTAGATCAATCTTTGCCTTACTAACTTCAATACCTTTACTAGAAATCATAAGTCCTAACACAATGCCATGTTTAACCATAAAGTGGCTCTTTTCCTAACTCAAAGTTAAATTACAATCCATGCATCTTTCAAGTACACAAGTTAAATTACTAAGAAATGCATCAAATGAGATCCAAAAATTGAAAAATCATCCATAGATACCTCAATATAGTCTTCTAACATATTAGAGAAAATAGAAAGCATACATCTCTAAAATGTTACAGGTGCATTGCAAAGTCCAAATGACATTCTTCTAAACGCAAAAGTACTAAAGGGATATGTGAATGTTGTCTTTTCTTGATCTTCAGGTGCAATGGGTATCTGATAATAACTTGAAAGTCCATCAAGAAAATAATAAAATCCATGTCCTGTTAAATGCTCTAAAATTTCTATTAATAAAAGGAAGAGGAAAATGATCCTTCTTTGTTGCATAATTTAGCTTTCTATAATCAATACACATTCTCCACCATGTAGTCATTCATGTGGGAACTAACTCTCCCTTTTCATTCTTAACGACTGTAATACCTGACTTTTTAGACACTGCATGTATAGGCTTACCCAATTACTATCAGTTATTGGATATATTATTCCTTCATCTAATAGCTTTTGAATTTCCTTTTTCACCATCTTTTTCATATTAGAATTAATCCTTCTTTGGGTATCTCTAATAGCTTTTGCGTTGTCCTCTAAGATAATTTTATGCATAGATAGTTGGACTAATATCCTTAATATAATTCCCCATCTAATGGCTTTCTTAAGTCTCCTTAACTCTCTCATAGTTGCTTATTCTTCTGAAGGGGAAAGATCATATGCTACAATTACTAGATACGTGTTTCCCTCTTCTAAGAAGACATATTTAAGAGTTGTAAGCAACTTCTTAAGTTCAAATTTAGGTGGTTCATTAGCAATCTTTGTTTCATTTTCGATGGAAAAATCTAAAGGTTCAATGATGTTTTCATCAAGTGATATTGGAATAGCTTCATCTAATTTATCATGAAAGCCTAAGGCTTCCTCATCTAGGTTATCTTCTACTTTTTCCAATGATAATGCAACCTCTAACTTATCATCTCTATCTTGTAAGTATGTTTTATACACAAAATAATCTACGCAATCAATAAATGAACATTCATCAATTGAAGAACTAGGAGATAGAGTTAGAGAATCAAACACTTTAAATCTACAATCTCTCCCAAGACTGTCATAGTTAATTTCCCATTATGCACATCAATAATTATTTTGGTAGTTGCCATGAAAGGTCTACCAAGGAGTATTGTTTGCTCTTTTATCCCTTGCTGGTGTATTTTCCATGTCAAGAAGCACAAAGTCAGCATGGATTATCAGTTTACCAATCTTAATCAGCAAATCCTCCATTGTGCTTCTTGGTTACTTGATTGACCTATCAACAAGTTGTAAGACACTATGGTTGGCTTTAATTCTCCCAAGCCAAGTTGTGCATAGATTTAGTAAGGCATCAAATTGATGCTTGCTCCTAAATCTAGCATGGCTTTATTAAATTTTTTTATCCCCCATTGTAATACCAATAGTGAAACTCAGGATCTTTTATCTTAGGGGGTAGTTGATGTTGAAGAATAGCACTTGTTGTTTCGAAGACCAAAACTTTTTATTATTCTCATATCTCCTCTTGTTGGAATTAAGCTCCTTGAAGAATTTGGCATAAGCTGGCATACTTCTAATGACATCTAACAAAGATAAATTAATGTTAACTTTAGAAAGCATATCAAGACTTTAAAAAATTATTTATCATATTTGTTTTCTTTTAATCTGTTAGGAAATGGAATAGGAGGCTTGTAAGGCTTAGCTGCCTTATGAAATTCAGGTTTTGAAAATGCCTCCTTCTCTTTCTTCTTTTGCTCAAGATTAGGCTCTACTTTTTCTTCCTTTTGTACATCTACTTCAATTATATCCACATCAACTAATCCATTTTCTTTTGGTGTACCTGCATAGAAAGAATATTTTTTCAATTAAAGTTTCAATATTATTATCAAATAACTCACTAACCTTTAGAATGGTGATGGCTTTAGCTTGCTCAAGTTGACTTGGCAATTTTTCTTTCTTATTTTCTTTTACAGCTTCAGCAATTTGCTCAATTTGAGTTTCCAATCGCTTTATTGAAGCTTTAATAGAATTAGTTTTCTTTTCATTCCTCTTCATCCTATCATGGGTAGTTGTCATAAAAGATTGAAGTGTTTCCTTCAAGCTTGGTTTTCTTTAAGGAGCTTGCCCTTGATTTTAGAATGGAGGGTTTTGATTTCTTGGGTATTGAGGCTCTTGGTTTTGATACTAAGGCTGATTTTGGTTCCTCAATAATTATGATGAGTTTTGATTATTATTTCTCGAGGAAAAACTTGGATGGTTTCTCCAACTTGAATTATAGGTTATTTCTAGGTTGCCTTGGCTGATAAGATTCCATCAAATTAACCTGTTCATAATCATTTCCTGCATAATTCTCATAAGATGAACAAACGTTAGCACCATGACCATAAACACCACATATACCACAAACCTCATTGCTTGGTTCATTCTTAGTTGAAGCAAGTATTTTAACTTGTTTAGTTAATTCAGCTATTTGCATAGCAATCTCAGACACAACTTCATTCACTCTTACTCTTTTTTTCTCACTCTTTTATTGTGAATTGGCTCCTAACATCTCAAAGATATCATAAACCTCATCAGCAGTTTTTTCTAATATTACACCCCCAGTTGCATTATCAACAATTCATTGATATTGTTGTGTTAAACCATCATAAAATGATTGATTTGTTAGAGTATATGGTTATCTATGGTGTGGGCATTGCAATAAAAGTGATTTGAACTGATTCAATACTTCATCAAATGACTCAGTATCCTTTTGATAAAAGTTGAAAATTTCAGCCCTTAACTCTTTGGTCTTTTGATGTGAGTAAAAGTTACTCATGGATTTTTTATAAACTTCATCCCAAGTTCTCAAAAAATTAAGAGGCGAGGTCATTAACCAAGCCTTTGCTTTTTCCTTTCATGAGTAAGAAAAACATCTCATTCTTAATTGATCCCTATTTAGCTCAGATAATAGGAATGTATGAACTATAGCATAAAACTCCCTAATAAATGTCAATGTATCTTCACTAGGCATACTATAGAATGAAGGAAACATATTAAAATATCTCATTCTTAATTGATCCTCATTTAGCTCAAATAATAAGAATGTATGAACTATAGCATAAAACTCCTTAATAAATGTCAATGTATCTTTACTAGGCATACTATAGAATGAAGGAAACATATTAAAATGAATGTTCTTAAGTTCATAAATCCTAGATGCATCATCTAGTACTATGCATGAAGTAGTTTTACCAATTATAGGCCGAGCATAATTCTACATAGCCATTTGTCTTTCAGCTACTACTTGTCTTTGTTCGTTAGCCATTATTTCAACCTCTTCTTCAAATTCTTCTTCTAACTTTTTTTCAAATTTTTCTTCTTCTTATAGCTTTAGAGGTACAAACTCATACTCTACTTCTTAGTCTTCTTCTGCCTTTTTAACAGTTGATCTCAAATTGTAGGAATTTTGAGTTGATGAATCACCTGATCTAGTTTTTCAACTAGGCATACAAATCATATTCAAATTTAAAAACTTAAAAACACATAAATAAATAATACAAAAAATAAACTTGACAATTATTTAATATAATATTGACACAATTCCCGGCAACAGTGCCAAAAACTTGATGTCTATTAATATGTAGGTGCAAGTGTATGAATCGTTCCTATACCAAGGATAAGTTCACCATGAGGTTAATCTCACAAGAAACTATAGAGCATGTATTATAAAGGCTAACTATCATATAAAAATATTGTAAATAAATCTAAACAGTACTCTAAATTAATATTTTCGAGAAATGAAATATAAAATAAATATAATAAACTATAAAAAAATGCAATAATTATGATATACTAAAACTATATGATAAAACTAATATTTAGCTTAGCCATTTACTAAGTAATTCTTTTATTTACTTTAAGCCTAAATCTAATGAATGAGATGGTGATGTGCCTTTTCCTTTAGTCACTTAAACTAATGATGCCACTAAAGTTTCTTCTACTTACATAGATTGAAGTAAACAAGGTGTTTCTAATACCCTCTAAAGATTTTCATAATAAATATTATTATTAAATTGATATGATAGTCAACTAACAATAATAATTAAAACTAATAAAGATATGAAGGTAAAAAAATCATTCATCAAATAAATAATTAACAAGATTCATCCATAGCAAAAAGACTAAACTAAATACTTATAAAACTAGCCTGATATATTTAATCCAATGGTTATTGTAATTAATAAAACTACATGAAAAACAAGACAAAAAGTAAAAGCTTCCATTAAATCAAGAATCCTTCAAGTACGGAGATGATTGGTCATCACTCTCCACTTGTTAAAAAGCTCATTAGATCTTAAAAAAACAATGAAAAATAAAAACTAAATTGTTTATGGAAGATGAACTGTAAAGAATTTCAGAGAGAGGAACAATGGACAGATGCAAACTGAATGTCTCTATTGTGTAACAATTCTCCACTTCTTGCAGATATTCCTTTCATAGAGTCTTCCTCCAAGTACAAAACTTTTAAGAGTTATCTCTTCAACTCTTAACGATCTTAAATTAAGTAAATAACTTATAATAGTCCATAATTATATAAAACACTTAATTAATTCTACTTTGGGCCTTGGCGTATTTGGCTAGGCCTATAAAATTAGTAGTCTATGCGTCTTTAATTCTGGATCTTAGCAGAAATAACTCTATTTAAGCCTATGTGTGAATATTTAGCTCATATTTTCTCTTTTTGGTTATTAACACCTGAAATCGAAAAATAAAGCTAAATTAAAGTAATAAGCACATATTTCTACATATTATGTATATAAAATATACTATTAAAGTACTAAAATCTCCTAAATATATATACATAATATAAACCTATTAGTACTATTCATTAATTCCATCCTAAATAAAAGAAGTGAATAATGATTACGACGTAAGAACCTAAACTTGTTATATGATTCTATTAGAAATTGGGCTGAAACTCAATCACCTCTGAGTATTATAGTAAATAGTGGGTTGATAAATATAGAACTGATTGCAAAAATAATCATAACCTTTAATGTTTTTTTGTAAATTTAACATAACTTTTTAATTTTAACAATTTTAGACACGAAATTTATAATTTTTATAATTCAAAGCACCAGTTAGAAAATCCAGTGTAATCTTATTAATGTAGCACTAGAATTGGGTAAACTACTCTATCTATACGTCATGTCGAGAATCTTACTTTTTCTTGATTGAAAATAAAATCACAAACTCTTTTTTATAATTTTGTCACAATTTTTAAATTTTGACAAATTGATATATGTAAATAATAAATTTAATTACAATAAAAGCAATATTAATCTTTAGTAATTGAATATACTGTTCAATTGCAATAAACAAGTTATACATTTAATTAAGATAAAAATATAATAAATAATAAAATAAAAGAGAAAATGGTGATTTTTAATTTTCAAATTACTAAAATTATTTAAAAAATTATAAATGTGATTTTAATATTAATACTAATATTAAAAATAAAATTATAAAGCATGTTATAAAATAAATTTTTATAATTCATAATCAATGATTTTATAATTAATTAATATTTATATAAAAGTTGTGCATGAATGATACTTAGTGGTGGTCGAGGGACCAAGAGTTGCCGTTGCCCCCTAACTTAGCTATTTAAAAAATATAATTTTTTTTATTGTTTATTTAAATATATTAGAGTTGGATTTTTCTAAAATAGAACTCGACTATTTTGATTTGACCAAATAGACTCTAATTTTAACTTGACTTATTTATTATAAAATTAAATAAATTTTAAAAAAATATTCATTTTAAATCTTACTGCTATTATGACATTCTATTATTATATGTCTATTTTTTATTATGGATAATCGATCGATAATATTTTAAATAATTTATTAATTTTAAAACTATATAGATAAATCTTGTAGTTATTGAATATCATTGATTAAGATATAAAAATAGATAAAATAATTTAATAAATTAAAATAATATATTTAATTGATCAATAATTAAATAATGTATAATTATTAATCTAGTATTTAATTATATTAATAAGTTACTAAAATTAATATAATATCAACTTTTATAAATTTATATAGTACTATAGAACCATGGTACATTGAATGACACTTTACAATTTAATTTTGTTATAATATTTTGGTTCATTTAAATTTATTTATGGCTCCACCACTGCTAATATTTAATTGCTTAACATAATTTAAAGTTCTTTTTTGCTTTTATAAGATATGAATAAATATTTTTTTATAATTTTATTCTAATTATTTTAAAAATATCGGATTATTGTATGTTAGTTATTAGTGTTAGTAGGATAAGAAATTTGTTTTAGATTAGTTACTATTGTGCCTCACATTTTATCTAGTTACTTTATAATAAATAATCATTATAGTAGGTAGAGAAAAGTCTTAAAATTGAGACTTCTAGCTCTAAAAATAATTTTTTTATTTATTTTAATTAAATACATAATTTTTTACGACAATTAAATTTTATATTAATTACTAAATATTTTAATTGCTATTTTTTCTTTATTGTGTTTAATTTATTACATACTTGTTTAAAATTTATTATTTACTTATTCTAAATGAATTATATTTTAAACAATAAAATATTTAAAATTGCGTTTGAATTTGTCAAAATTAAAAAATTGTAAAGTTGGTATCTAAAATTTTTTAACTAGGGTTTTAAATTATAAAATTAAAAAATTTATATTTAAAATTTATTAAAATTAAATATTTGTATTAAATTCATAAAAAATATTAAAAGTCATGATTATTTTTACGAGTAGCTCATAAATATAACCTTTTTATACAGTACCCGGACTATTGGTTTATGATTCCCAAACCATTTGTTGTTGTATGAACCAACTTTCAAGATTTCTAGTACATAGGTTAAATTGTTAACCGATTCTTTTTTTTTTTTTTTTTAATTATGACATTTTTAAAATTATTATTTTTACCAAACCTAATTTTATTGCTAAATAATTAATAGAAAAAACTTCATAAATATAAAGTTACTCAGAACAGTACTAGATTATCTCATTTCACGATTGCATTCTATAATTCTCATTTAACTTATAGATTTTTTTCTGTATTAAATGATGTAAATTATGTAATATAATGTTAAAATTATAAAATTAAAATAAAGTTACATATTAAAACTTTTTAGATAATCCTAAAACTAATCCTTATAATCTTTCATCAAAATATGCAACTTTTCCATAGATTGTAAAAAATATCGATTATTACACATCTTTTGATGTAAATTACTTAATATAATAAATTTGTACAATTAAAATAGAACTTATATACTAAGACTTTATTATTTAGATTTAACTAATTTAATTTTCATTATACTATGAAATTTTTTCCATTAATCTTTTCAGAATTTTTATCATTGCATATCATATGGTATAAATTATTTAATATAATAAAGATTATTTAATTAACATAAAGATTACATACTTAAACTTTTTAGGTAAATCTAATCAATTTTTAAAAGGTTTAATAAGATTTTGTAAATTTTTCTATTGATTTGTCAAAACTTTTTCTATTGCATATCTATATATATATATATATATAAATAATGTTTTTTTACATATATTTTTTCTTTTCTAGGTGTCACCCTGTTTGATTTTTTTAGTCATTTCTCTCAGACAGATCTATTTAAAATCTTATAGAAACCTTCTCCTCATGAAAAGAAAAAAAAAAAACAAAAAGAAAAAAAAAACTTCTCTCTTCTATTAAATGTTTCGTACTTTATTAGCTGCTTTGGATTAAAGTGTCAATTTGCCCTTGAACTTGCAAGCCAAGTCTAATTTACCTTAAATTGATTTTCTTAGCCATTTTGCCCAGCACATTTGCAAAATTGGTCAATTACACGTTGCATCAATGTCCATAACAAATTAAAATTTTGAACTAATAACATAAATTTCCATGCTCCGCAAATCGTCAAATGGCTTCCATCTTCTAGTAGCAACTCAACATGTGCATCACAAACTCGCACAATTCTGTTACCCTAAACTCATTTAACTCAGTCTTCATGGAAAGTCTCTGTTCATGGCTATGGTTGCTGCACAATTACAGTGGCGAGGCCAAATCTGCTGCACCATGACGATTGTGAGGTCACGACTGTTAGGCATTGGCGATGGCGAGGCCACAGCTGCTACGCTATAGCGACGGTGAGGTCAGGGCTGCTCCTTTGCCTCCACCACCACCACCACCCTACCAACAGCAACAACAACATCTATTTAATAATGCTTGCTTCCCTTTTAATAACACTAGATCGCACCCTGATGCTCTTAATTTCCCCCAATCACCACCATCGTCTCGATTACTTTCCAATTTTATCGAAGGAGATTTCTAATCTAGGGTACAACCAAGGTCATACCATCAGCATACTCTTGATCCAGATTCTTATTATTGTTATTATTATCATCCTATTTCTCCTATTAATCCTACATTTATTAAGGAACATAAACAACATCAAAGAGGAGATCCTTCATTTGGTTCCAATTCTAACTGAATCAGTTACATCTTTTCATTTATTATGTGTCCGGATGATTATTCCCATTGTAGTTAATGCAATCATTATTTAATCTGACAGTATTTGATGGGTTGTGATCGTTTTTACTGTTCTAAAAGGACTGTTCTCATTCATTCACCATGCTGTCCCATTCTTGATATGAAATCGTTGGGAATGTTGTCATAGATCTAAAACATAAATAGAGTTATTTCCTTTTCTGTTTGCCGTTGTAGTTTGCTTTAATATGGTTTTTCTTTTGCATTGAAATTCAATTCGTAGTTAAGAAAAGAAAAGAAAATGTTGGCAACTATTTCTAGTACTTGGAGGAAGCCTAAAAGAAAGAAGTTGCTTTAACTAATGGGCATGGATGTGCGGCTAATGATGGAAGTTGTAAAAGGTTATGCCTTTGATATCTTTATTTCTCTGGTTTTATATTTATTTGCAGGCTTAATTTCTCTGGTTTTCAGTGTGCATTGATATCTAATATTGGTTGTCAATCAGTTGGAAATTTTACTCTTTCGAAATATAACATAGCATATTGTGTATGTCTTCATTAGGTCAACTATTGAGTGAATGAATTTTATGAATTGAAACTATTTTATTTTAAACGGCTACTTTACAAATCCTCCAGATAATATTCTTATACATTAAGATCTAAAGCTAGAGGTTTGCCTGATTATTATTCTTGTAATATTCGCATTTGAATTGGTAATACTATAGCAAAAATTTTGCTTCCTGGATATTATAATCTCTATTTGATTGATCTGGTTAATCATAATATGCAAATTAAAGCTTGAATGTAGGAAATAGTACTGTGTAATTAAGTTTTTGTTTATAAGATTATAAGGCTAACAATGGCTTGTGAAGGGGAAAAAAATAATTTTGGTATTTATTACTAAGAAGATGGAATGGGATGTTATTTAGTGTCTATTAATCGTGTCCAAGTTGACTGGGTTTGTATCTGGTGTATCCCACATGTGATTTATACTGGTTTTTGAAACATAATCTATTCCTTTCCGCCAACGGCAGCAACGCAATTCTGAAAATTGCTGATTTTCGAATTGCTAGGTAATTATTGACATTAGACATCATTATACTGTCCCTTTTTTTAAAAAAAAAAATTATCATAAATCTTACTTCTAATAAGCGATTCTTGTGAATTGAGATAGCTCGCTGCTCTTCCCATCTTGTATTTGTGTGTGTTGCATGTTGTCCCACACAATTAGGCTACCAATATTAGGTTCCTCTCTTTCTCACTACAATTAGATGAGTCATGAGTGCATCTCAATAATTTTTGGTTACAGACCTTTTGTATACAAAATGAATTCTTTTAGTCACCAATTAAAGTTCTTAAAATCTTTATGTGCATACTAAATTTACCTTTAAATCTTTAAGTAATGTTAATTACAGCTGTTATCTCAGGAAATGATTCACTTGAGGTGAAAATTATTTAGAGGTAATACCATAGTTTTAATTCAAAACACTTATAGGGTTGTATATAGAGCAATAATCGAACCAAGTCAAGCCAAACATCAATGAGTTTGGATTTGGTTTGTTTAATTCTAGCAGAGGATCAAGCTCGATTTGAGCTTTTATAATAGAGATCGATTTTGGTTCGTTTAAAAATAATTAGGCTCGCGAGTAGCTTGATCTCGCTTTGCAACTAGCTCGGTTCGATGAATAGTTCGAGTGGTTGCATAATAAGAAAAGCTCGAGCTCGGGCTCGTTAAGCATTTTTAAATTATTAAGTTAATTTATAGCAATATTTAAAAGTATAGTAAAGAATGATGAAAGTATCAAATGAATAAAAAAATTCAAATTTTGCAACAAAAATTATCAACATCAGTGTCTAAAAAATATAGTAAAACATGCAGAAAAATATATTACTAAAACAATAGGAATAATAAAAGTAAAGACCAATAATATATAAAAATTGTAAGAAGGCTATACTAAACATATCATAAGTATGTATTAACTCAAAAGAGCATATAAATTAGCACAAGAATTTTATTTTTTAGCAGCACTCGCCTTTTAATAAATAATATTTATAACATTTAAAATAAATTTTAAAATATAAAATAGTCAAAGTTTGATATAATAAAGTAGCTAAAAGTCTTTTATAATAATATATTTATATAATAGTCTTGATTTATTTTAGCTTAGTTTTCAATTTAATTACTATTTATAAATATAAATATAAATTCAATTCAAGATTTTAACTAAATTAAGATTTTCTCAAAGACATCGTATTACCCAACACCGACATTCCACTTTATTGACTCCAAGATTCGAGTTAGATAAATATGAGATATCTAAGAATTGAACAACATGAGATTGAGAAAGAAAATACTTTGTGTTAAGGTTTTGCAATAACGGCAATACTACTGACTATATTTATTTAGATAGAATGATTAATATTTTCTTTCTACGCTAGTGCCTGGTTAGTCATGACTTATTATATACTAATTAAAGTTTGTGAGCCATTAAATGAGCAGGTTTGCAAGTTAACGAACCAAACTTTGTCAAGCTCAAGCTTGGCTCGATAAAATTATCAAGCTTGAAATTGAGCTCGTTTAAATTAGTGAACAATCTCAAATAAGATTTTTATTGATCCAAGCTCCAAATAGCTTGCGACATGTTTGATTCATTTATAGCGTTATATATAGTCAGGCAGATCTCTAAAGTGTTGGTGCCATTTTATTTTAGCTTGTAATTGGAAAAACACTATTCACTAGAAACAATTAAATACAAGTTTCACTAAAAAAGACACCGTTCACTAAAAACAGTCAAATACAGATTTCACTTTCTGTATATACATAACTAATTTGCTTTTATAGACGGCGCTGTACTACGGACTTCTGGCTGATTTGCAATTTCCTTTTGATAATAAGAATTTGAGTGTTGAATGCAAAGATTTGTGCTAGAAATTGCTCGGTCGTGATCCGGTATTGTATGAAATATAACTTGTATTTAAAAATATATATATTCACAATGTTAAAAATTACAAGGAACTGATTTAAAAACTATATATATATATATATATATATATTTATATATATATATTTGTGCCCATAGATTTATATGGTCTGTTTTGTATTTCTTATAAGTTAATTGTATAAACATATCGAATTATACGACTAGCAAATTGCTAAATGTCTTATGCATAGGTTTTATCTATCTACAACTGGAAGAAAGGGAAAAATGCATTTCATTACTTGATTTAAAGAGGGGTACCTTTTTTTTTTTCTAAATTCTTTTTCTGGAGATGCTTGGAAGGTTATTTTCAATATTTGATCTAGATTTTTTATGGATATGTTGTGCATCTGGTAGTCTTTTCGTTGCCTTAAAGTTTTGGACTTGATGGGTTAATTTTGATTGGTTGTTGAAACTTTTTTGAGATTTCTGGCTCCTGGGTTTGCTTTGAATTCTTATTTCATTTATTTTGATCTATTTATTGGTGCCATATTTATTTGGATTTATTAATACAACCCTGTAAACTTTAGCATATTCCATTTCTTAACGCTTCAATTGTAGCTCATAAGTTATTGACTATACATTCATGTATCACTGTTACCTATAAGTCCATTATTTCATGGTGTAATAAGAAATTATCAATATTGAATTTTCTTATGGAATCACCATTGTAGGCTAGAGTAACCGATTTCCCTCCTTTTTCTGTATTTCTTCTTTCTTCCATTTCCAGTTTTTCTCTTATTGATGTATTATTTTCTTCTCTTTTATTAGAAGAAAGATATTTTATTTTTAAAGTAAAGGTGCAAAAATGCCTTTGAATTTATTCGAAAAGTCCAATTAAGTTTTTTCTTTTTTCTAGCTCAACTGAACCCATTAACTTTTATAAAAGAACTAATTAATATTTTTATTTTTTTTGACTCAATTAAATCTATTAACTTTTTTATAAAAGGTCTAATTAACTTCTAGTACTAACAACGTTTAAAATGTTGTTAAGTGTAATGGTTCTATTATTTTGAGAGTGCAAATAATAATTGCTTTAAATATTTTAAAATCACGTCTGTATCAATGTGAGGAGGAAAGAGTCACTTTTTCTTTATTTAATTTATATCATAGCTTCTACAACCATAGAACTTCTTTCTAGGATCGGTCTCATTCTATAAAGTGTAATATTTTTGTGGTTTTATTATAAAAATAAATTGGAATTGGTGGAATGTAACCTAACTCAAGAACTTGCATTTGCCCTTTACCTAAAAATGAGTGTGACGAAAAAAACGAACATATTGCTGTCATTTCAGGTGAGAAAAGAAATCACTACTATTCTTTGTGAATTAAGGCTTGTAGGTACTAATTGTATAAAAATAAAGAAAAGGAAATGGCTTTCTTTCTTATGTGACATAGGTGTGATTTTAAAATTCCAAAGCGGTTATTATTCGCGCTTTTAAAATAATGAAACTTTTACATATGATGGTATTTTGAACTATTACTATGGGAATTAATTGGACCTATTATAAAAGTTAATGGTTTTAGTTGAGAAAAATAAAAGGATAGAAGTTTAATTGGATTTTTTATAGAAGTTAACGGGTTTAATTGAACTAGAAAAGGATGAGAATTTAATTGGACTTTTTTAATAAGTTTAAAGATATTTTTGTATCCTTTACCTATTCTTAATAAAGTATTTGGGTTTGAATTTTTTTTTTTATGCTATAGTTTTTCTTTTGGATTAAAAGGAAATTTGCTTCTCACACATATTTTTAATAAATGGCCAATTTTGACATGAACTTACCCATTTTTAGAGTTGAAAGAGGCGCGTGACACGCAAAGCAAAATTCTTCCAGGAAAGTGAATACTTTTAATATTTGTTAAATGAAAAAAGACACGAAATGGAGAGAAAAGAGGAAAGGGCTACGAGAAGATTTTTAGTATTTCTAATATCTCGGCTGCTCCACAATTTATAATAAATACTTTTTTTTTTCTTGATTTTGTGGGTCAAAATATTATTTACCTATGTAGTTTGGTATATATATGAGTCGATCTCTAACCTTTTAATTATATTAAAATCTTTTTAAGTTTTTTTTAATTAATTATTAATTCCTTCCGTATTAGTCGAATGATTAAATTGGTAATTTAAGAGTATAATTTAATTTTTAATTTATTATCTAATATTAAATTTGTCTAAAATTAATCTTATTATCAAATTAAAGTAAAATCTTATTTTTAATAGTAAGTAGCTTTAAATGTAATTAAAATAATAAATTTAATATCTCTTTGTTCTAATTTTTTATTTTTAGTACAATTTAATTTAAATAAATTTAAACATTTTAAAATTACTTATATTTATAGTAATATTATTAAATTACTATATAATTTAATTTTAGTTACTAATATTAAAATAAATATTTCTAGTTAAAAAATATCATTTTATTATTACTTTTATTATATATTATAGTCAAATTATATAAAAAGTAAAATTAAATTAAACAATCAAGTTTTAATCTAATGAAATAATATAGACACTAAATTGACAAATCAATTATCAATGAAGATCAATATAATAATTTTGTATGTTAAAAATCAATAAAGAAAATTTTCATGTTTATATTGTATGTTAAAAATAAAATTCTTTATCAACCATTCAAATGTGATTAATACGAGTAATTAGTATCTAATAGAAATAATAATTTTTAACTATTCATTTCAGATTATTATTCAATCAAATAATGATGCTCAAAATATATTAATAAAATGTTAGATTAATAATAATATAGTATGTTCTACTTATTTATCAAAAAATTTAAGAGAAACATTAAATGAAAAATATGCAAACAAATAGTAAAGGGTATATGTTTTATATTTTGTGATAAAATTTAAAATGTATTGAATTTATTTTTATTCTGAGTTCTAATTATGTTATCATAGGAGCAATGAATACAATACCAGTATTTATTCAACATAAGAAAAAATGAGATGAAACTATGAATTATATTAATTTTGAAGTAAAGGATATCCTTATTCCAAGTAATTGTGGTTATGATGATTTATTGAATATATTGTCAAAACAATTGAAAATCAATAGAGAGGAAATAAAAATGGAGATACAATATTAAGTGAAAAGTGGTTATCCACCATTAAAAATAGAAAACGATGAAAGTCTTTTATTTTACTTGGAGTTGAAAAAGAAAAAAATTAGATTTTATAAGATATCATTTGGCATAAATAAGGATATAAAATTACAGAATACATTTTTCAGATCACGCTTAAGGACAAATCTATAAGTGGCAAGAATTGAATATACTCCAACATCTTCAAATATGGTATATGAACAAAATTCAATAAATATATACAAAACAAATATCATTCAAGATTTCGTGCAATATGCAAATATGATAAGTAAATGAATAATAGAAGAAAACAAAAGATCTGAAGAAAATGAAGTTGATAATGAGAGTATGGAATCAAGCATCATCAGCAACATAAGACAAACACAAATTGAAGAATGATATATCTATAAAGACAGAAACCTTCAAAGCAGTTTTGAGTTTTTATGTAATCAACAACCATTTGCAATTTAAGATAAAAAGACATGTGATATGGAATATATTGTTAAATGTATAGATGGAAATTGTAAGTGGTAATTAAGGGCATCAAGAAGAAGAGATACATATATTTATAATTTAAATATTCAATAACACCCACACATATGCCAATTGGAATTAAGATTAAATGATCATTTGGCAAGAAATTACAAGTGTAATTGTTGATTGTATAAAATCAAAGTATCTCAGTATAAAAATAGTATACACACCATCTGTTATTATTAGAGACATGAAGGAGGATTACAAGGTCTCCCTAAGCTATATAAGAACATGAGGATCAAAGGAAAAAACAATGCAAAATATGAGAGGTAAACCATATGAGTTTATGCAATGATTCTAAATTTTTTTTTTATATATATATGTTAAAGACTACAAATCCAAGATTTGTTGTTGAGCTTGAAACATAAAAGGATAATGCATTCCTCTACTATTTTATGGCTCTTGATGCATCAATAAAATGATGAAAATATTACAGATTTGTCATGATTGTGGATAAAACTTTTCTAAAAGCAATATATGACGGTATACTACTAACAGGTACAACACAAGATGTAGCGGATAAGATTTTTCCTTTAGCATTCTCTATAGTAGATTCAGAAAACGATTCATCTTGGGAATGATTCTGCATAAGAATTAGAAAATTATTTGGATATAGAGAAGGAATATATATAATACTAGACAGACATGAAAATATTGAAATAACCATAAAGAAAGTATATCTTGAAGTTAGCCATGGAGTCTGTATATTTCATTTGTTGAATAATCTAAGACTAACTTCAAAAAAAATACAAAAAATATCAAGGATTCATTTTTTGCAGCTGCAAAAGCATATACAATTCAACAATTTGAATATCATATGAAGGAGTTGGACAAAGTAGATAAACGATTTCAACCATATTTGAATAACATTGAATATCTTAGATGGGTTAGAGCTTTCGCTATCAACAATAAATACGCAAGTATAAAATTAAATATTGTAGAATTAATGAATGCAATGATGCGTGCTTTAGTTCAAGAATGGAGTTGCATAGAACATTGCAAAATCAACATTCATAAAGCTAGCAAAGAAAATAAAGCTCTGCTCATTGAGAACTACATTCGAGCTTTCAAACTAAAAGTAAACCTCAAATGTGTATATTATTTCGTATATTAAAACTGCATGTTCGTCTATTTATAGTATAATTTAATATATTTGCCAATACCATAAACTATATATAGTTATAAAAATTATATAGTTTTATAAATTTCTGAAATCTATAAACAAGTGAAACCGTTAAATGATGAATTATTTAATGTATATGAAAATGAGAAAACATATATTATGAACATGAAAGGAAAGTCATGCATATGCAATCGGTTTCAAGTTATGAGATTCCATGTCCACATATTTTAGCAATACTGAAGGAGATCAATCAAGTTCTTAAGACTATTGCTTAGAATTCTTTACTAAAAAAGACAATGATTGCTATATATCAAGCAATAATATATCCAGTTAGCAATCAAAGTAACTGAAATATACTAACTGAGAGAAAAGAAATGCTTATGCTACCACTACAAAAAAAGATAAATGCATGAAGACCCAAAAAAGAAAGAATTAAGGGAGGATGAGAGAATAAAAGAAAAGATAAGTGTGAAAGATGTGGATAAGTCGGACATGAGAAAAAAATATACAGAAATCTACCAAAGAAAAATTGATTTGATACTCATTTATTTTCAAGTATAAAATATTTATTTTATTTCAATGTATACAATTAAAGCGATTGATCTGTTTAAACCTTTAAGACATAAAATTTATTATTATTATTATGAACTTTTTCTCTGTTATTATTACATATGTTATTATAAGCTATTAAATTATTGAATGAAGTGTATAATTAAAACATATTATATTCATAATAAAATAACAGTAAACAGTATATATATTTTTTACATATTTTGGTATATATTACTTATATATTAGGTAAAAAGTACTATTTACTATAACATAGACTTGTTTTCTTTTCTTTTTTCTCAATTGTTAGTTTTGTATGTAAAATGTACTAAAGAATTATTAATTTTGCAAGAAAACCACAAGGAATAATAATAAATTTCATGATAAGATACTTTAGTTACTATTCTTTTACTATAAAATTAAATTAAAAAATTTTAAAACATAAATATTAAAAAAATAAAATACTATAATGTCTTTATAAAAAAAACAATTAGATATGATTTCTTTAAATAACTTTTACAATAATTATAATCAATTGAATGATTTAAACTTAATATTATAAATTAAAAATAATATTATTTTTAAATTTATACAACATATAAAATAAAATATAAATCAACAAATAATATAAATTATGCATAACTTAGTATATATTCTAAAAAATAATTATATGTTTAGTGTATTAATAATATATATTAAATATATGTACAAAATAAGTGTAATATATGTAAAAGAAAATATGAATTCTAATTAAAGAATTTATTAAAAGATCTCATAACAAGAATATAAAGTATAAAAAATATATCAACTATACAAACTAGTCAACTATAAAGTCTCCTTTTGCTTATCCCTGTTTTTCTTTTTCTTCTTCAACTTGTTCATTTTTCTTTTTCTTCTTCAACTTGTTTATTTAATTAGCTATACCAATATTTTTTTGATTCACTAACAGTACCATTCACTTTTTTTAAGTTTGGCATATGTATACAACAAAATAGCAAGCCTACTCCTATGCACATCAACATCAAAATCACAATTTAGAATTTCTTTGCCGAGTATAAAATACTCAACAAAAGAAGCTATAAAGACACCATAATAACTGTAAAAAAGCATCAACAACTAAAAAAATAAAAAAATTAGAAAAAGTAACTTTAAAAAATAACTTTAGAAATTACTTGTCTTCTTAAGTTGGCAAACCATCAACCATATATATACCAAATTGATTACTCAAATTTTTTTGCATATAACCTTCATAATTTAAATTAACACACTTGTTACCATTAAATATACCAAGCATAGACAAAAAATGAGATAATATGATTCAATTGTTTTCGTTGCCAGTTTGTCATTCTTACCTGATCTCAAGGAATTATAAACATAAATGCACATATCTTTAAATGACAAACAACTAAGAATCCAATGCTCTTCATTCTTCATATGAATACAAAACAAAACATGGTCAACCTTCACCCAAGATGTGTTGCTACATATGTAAATCATATGTTCAACAACCAAATGATTAGGACTAACAATAGACAAATTTTTTCTTCTTAAAAAATAATTCATATAAGAACTGAATACGTTAATAAAATAAATTGTCAGTTGTAGTATACTTCACTTTGATGCTACTGGAATATATCACCTTCTTCCTCAAGTAATAGAACAAACTATCAATATTGTTGTAAAAAGAAAATATACTTATAAGCAACTCAATATATAAACAACATAGAACAAGATTAAAAAGAACTTACAAATGGAAAAAGGAATTATCCACCATCTTATAGAAAATAAAACCATGTCTTCTTCGAAATAAGTTTAACACTAAGATCAAAAGGAGGATGTTGAGAAATAAGGCTAATAATCATAAGAATATGAACAAACAATCAAGAAAAATAGGAACACAAGGATTTAACGAGGTTCGGCAATGTGCCTACGTCCTCGGGAACGATGAGTGACTGTATTATATTATTGATATACTAAGTAGGGTTCGCTCATTGCGCTGCGCTCCACTCGCTCACTCTGCTTCGCTCCAGCATCTATCCCTTAAACTGGTATATGAGCCATACCTAACAAATCTCCACCTTGGCGAATATCAAGCCCCTTAGGAGATGAAACCATGGAGTTTCTCACACACTAAAGTGGGTTGAGCTACCATGCTTGTCTAGCAACTATAAACGTTCAACAAGTCCAAGCAATGCATGAACTTGTTGGTAGTAACCAGCTTAGTTAACATATCAGTTGCATTCTCACTAGTATGAACCTTCTGCAATAATATCTCACCAGATGCAATCAACTCTCTAATCTTGTTATACCTCACGTCAATATGCTCAGTTCTAGCATGGTACACCTGGTTCTTAGCCAAATGAATAGCACTTTGACTATCACAATGCAACTGAACTCTACCTTGCTGAACACCCAGTTCCTTTACTAGCCTAGTAAGTCATAAAGCTTCTTTAGTAGCTTCAGCTACTACCATGTACTCAGCTTCAGTTGTAGATAATGCCACAATGGACTGAACTGTTGATTTCCAACATATAGGCCCTCCACTAAGAGTAAAAACATATCCAATTGTAGACCTTCTATCATCCAAATCACCAGCATAGTCTGAATCCACTTACCCTACAACTAAAGGATCATCCTGCTGACTACCGAAAATAATTCCATGCCCTATAGTACCCTTCAGATACCTAAAAATCCACTTCACTGCTTCCCAATGTCGCCTACCTGGTTTAGACATGTATCTACAAACTTGACTAACAGCAGGAGCCAAGTCAGGGCGAGTACATACCATTGCATACATCAAGCAGCCAATTGCACTGGCATATGGAACCTTTGCCATGTCTTCAATTTCCCTATCTGTCTTAGGACACTATTCTGAAGAAAGCTTAAAATGATTTGCCAATGGAGTGCTCACTAGTTTTGCTTTGTTTATCCCAAACCTCTCTAACACTTTCTCAACATAGCCTTACTGAGATAACCACAGTTTTCTTGAGCCTCTATCTCTGTGAATCTCCATTCCAAGAATTTTCTTTGCAGCACCCAAGTCTTTCATATCAAATTCCTGTCTCAACAGAGCTTTCAGACCAAGGACATCATGCATATTCTTTGCAGTAATCAATATATCATAACATACAATAACAAAAAAATAAAAGAACCATCATCAAGGCTCTTAACATAGACACAACAGTCATACTCACATCGCCTGTAGCCAATCTGAATCATGTAGGAGTCGAACCGCTTGTACCATTGTCTTGGAGACTGTTTCAACCCATACAACGATTTCTGTAACCTGCAACCAGATGCT
Source organism: Ricinus communis (assembly GCF_019578655.1). Classification (NCBI taxonomy): domain Eukaryota; kingdom Viridiplantae; phylum Streptophyta; class Magnoliopsida; order Malpighiales; family Euphorbiaceae; genus Ricinus; species Ricinus communis. Next base: position 8,367,794 of record NC_063259.1, read on the forward strand.
CATGTCCAGGTTGAGTGAACCCCTTCTGGCTGCTGCATGTAAATCTGCTCCTCTAGATCACCATGCAAAAAAGCAGTTTTAACATCCACCTGCTCTAAATGCAAATCCTAACTAGCTGCTAATGCAAGTACTGCCCTGATCGAAGTATGCCTAACTATAGGAGAAAAAATTTCATCATAATCTATCCCCTTATGCTGTGAAAAACCCTTTGCTACCAATCGAGCCTTGAACTTTTCCCATTCTTTTTCTGATACTACTGATTTCCGTTTGTACACCCACTTGCACCCAATAGCCTTTTTTCCCTCAGGAAGCCGAACTAACTCCCATGTATGATTTTTCTACAAAGACTCCTTCTCCTCAACCATTGCACCTATCCATTTCTCTTTCTCCTGGCTAGTGATAGCTCCTTGGAAGGTAGCTGGATCATCACTATTAATGAGAAGTGCAAAGGAGACCATGTCTTCAAAACCCAATCTACTTGGAGGCTTTACATTGGTGCATCTCTCTCTATCTCTGGCTAGATTATAATTTTGTAGATCAACTATATTAGAACCACCAGATGTTAGAGCTAAACTTTCAACTCTCTCAGCTACTACTGGATGCTGTTCTAAATCCATATGCAATGTATCTGAACTGGAACTATTTTTTGGCACCTTGTCTTGGTGTTGCTGCAACATGAACTGTTCATCAAAGACTGCATCTCTACTGATCACCACTTTCTTTGCATTTGGATCCCAAAACTTGTATCCTTTGACACCTTTCTTGTAGCCTAGAAAGATGCACTTCTTGGACTTTGGATCAAGTTTTGATCTTTCATTACCAGGTACATGCACATAAGCATGACAACCAAAAATTCGTAAGTGATCAAAATCAACTGCATTACCTGTCCATACTTCTTCTGCAACCTTGCCACCTAATGATGCCCGTGGTGATCTATTGATAAGGTAGCACGCCATACTTACAGCCTCTGCCCAGAAGCTTTTAGGAAGCCCTGCATTTAGTCTCAAGCATCTTGCCCTTTCAATTAAGGACATGTTTAGCCTTTCCGTAACACCATTCTGCTGTGGTGTCTTGCGCACTGAAAAATGCCTCTGAATCCCATGCTCCTCACAAAATTTTTGAAGCTGTGAATCTGTGTACTCAGTGCCATTATCAGACCTCAAATACTTGATCTTTCTACCAGTTTGGTTCTCCACCTCAGCTTTCCAAAGCTTGAATTTGGCAAAAACTTCAGATTTCTGTTTCAAGAAAGACACCCAAACTTTCTTAGAAAAATCGTCAGTAAAAGTAACATAATATAGAGATCCACCCAATGACAATTCCCTAGTAGGGCCCCACACATCAGAATGGACATAATCAAGAATCCCTTCAGTTTTATGCTTTCCAGTCGTGAAACTAACTCTAGTCTGTTTTACAAGAATACAAAACTTACAAAAATCGAGCTTGCAGCTTTTAACACTTGCAACAAATTTCTTTTATGCAATTCAATCATTCCATGTTCACTAAGATGACCAAGTCGCATGTGCCATAGTTTTGTATTATCATCACATGACTCAACAGAATGAACTCCACCTACAAATGTACTGCCTAACAGTTTATAGATATTCCCTGCAGTTATCTTTCCTTTCATCATAGTCAATGCACCCTTAACAACTTTAATGGTTTCCCTATCCTCATATGCTTTAGGAATAAAACCATTCTTATGCAAAGTGCCCAAGGAAATTAGATTCTTTTTTAAATCTGGTATATGCCTAACATCACATAATGTTCTAACAGTACCATCATACATCTTAATTCTGACTTCACCAATACCAACAATATTACAACATCTATCATCACCCAAATACGCAGAACTAGAATTAGCTGACCTGTATGACGTGAACCACTCCCTGTTAGGCGTTATATGATAAGAGCATCCAGAATCAAAAATCCATGCATCCATGAATTGAGTTGTTGAAACTGAAAGCATGTCACCATCATTGCAATCTGAATTTTCACTCTACACCACATTCACAGACTTGGATGATTCATCACATTTCTCATCAGTCTGCTTTTTCAATTTTGGATAGTCTCTCTTCATATGTCCCTGCTCCTTGCACTTGTAGCAATGAATCGTCTTTTTGCCCTTAGACTTTGATCTGAAATTTCGTTTTCCAGAACCCTCCTTCTCTAACTTCCTTCCACGGTCCTGATTACCCTTAACATACAAACTGTCACCATGAGAGCTTTCCCCTGCATTCTTCTTCCGCTGGTTGTGAGCCAACAAGGTTGCAGTAATCTCTTCAACTTTGATTGTTTCTTTCCCATATGTAAGAGTACTCACCAGATGTTCATAAGAGGAAGGTAGTGAACATAACAGAATCATTGCTCTATCTTCATTCTCACAGCTCACATCAAGTCAAGCTAAATCTGTGATTATTTAATTGAAGACATTCACGTGCTGCTCCAAATCAGAACCTTCCTGCATCTTCAGCCCGTACAACCTTTGCTTCAGATATAGTTTATTCGTTAGGGATTTGGACATAAACTGACTTTCCAATTTCTTCCATATTTCTCCTGGAGATGTCAGATTCATTACGTGATACATAATCTCATCTGCCAGACATAACTGTATGGTTCCTGCCGCTTGCTGCTGCAATTCTTTCCAATCTTCATCTTCTATAGTTTTTGGTTTCTCTAGTCGCAAAGCCTTCAGAATCCCTTGCTGCGCCAACAGATCTTTTACCCTTGTTTGCCACAATCCAAAGTTACCATGTCCATCAAACTTCACCATTTTGAATTTTGCACCTCACATAGCCATCTTAACCAGGCTCTGATACCACTTGTTGAGAAACAAGGCTAATTCTCACAGGAATATGAACAAACAATCAAGAAAAATAAGAAAATAAGGATTTAATGAGGTTCGGCAATGTGCCTACGTCCTCGGGAGTGATAAGCGGCTGTATTATATTATTAACATACTAACTAGGTTATAAATACAAAAGATATATATAACCCTAGGCACAATTACAAAAATACCCTGCAGCGTACCGTACCGCGGGGCCGTTGCCCCCGCACCCCCAACCCACTTATAACCCTCCGTTCCGTTCACTCGTTGCACTACGCTCCACTCCAGCAGCTGTCCCTTAAATTGGTATATAAGCCATACTTAACAGAGGAGATATCACATTATCCTTTTTTTGAATATAATATCTTCTTATTTAATCATGAACAAATAAAATTAAGTACAATATAAAAAATATATAAACAACATAAAGAAAAGATTAAAAAGAAATTACAGATAGGAAAAGAAGCTATCCACCATATTGCAGAGAATGAAACCATGTCTTTTCTGAAATAAGATTAATACCAAGATCAAAAGGAGAAGATATCACATTATCCTTTTTTGAATATAATATCTTCATATTTAATCACGAACTAATAAATTTAATTACAATATAAAAAAGAATAAAATAAAAAAATAATTTTTTCTTATTACTTGTTTTTTTTCTTCATCCCCTAATCCAACCACAAATTAAAAATCTGTTGATTCTCAAACTTTGGCAATATACCAATATTGTCATCTAAACCTGATATAGAAGTAACATCTTTAATTTCCTTTAGTATATTTTCCATAGACTCAAATTCATTCATTAAAAAAGATTTCAAACACAACCAGGTTTAATCTTTTATTTTTGAACATTAAGGGTCACAAAATCTACAATGTCTTATTATACAACAATTGCTTTCGATTCATTTTCCAAAGACTGAAAAACAAATAAATCAAAATATAGAAGACATATACTAAACATATATTAAAAATATAAAATGAATAAAAATACAACATACCTCAATTGGATCAAATTTAGTAGCTATTTTAACAACACTCTCAATCTCAGAAATCAAATTTGGATCCAAATTGTTAAAAAAAATGATAAAGAAGTAGCTTGACCTACTACTTCATCCTTATTGAACTTTCTAAAAACAACAATATTATCATCTTTCTAAAAAGAATATAAAATAAATAACTATAATATCAATGTATGATTGATAATGCAGTTGGGGGTGCTATGTTAGAAAACACAGTTGATGAGGTTTTGATATCTTTGAGATGTTAGGAGCTAACTCACAGCAAAAGAGTGTGAGGACAAAAAGAGTAGGAGTGAATAAAGTTGTAACTAGTAGTGAGATGGCCATGCATATAGCTGAATTAACTAAGTAAGTTGAGATACTTGCCTCAACTAGAAATGCACAAAGCAATGAGATATGTGGTATTTATGGTTATAGTGCTAATGTTTACTCATTTTTCAAGAATTATATAGAAAACAATTATGAGCAAGTTAATTTGATGGAATCTTATCTATTTAGGTACTTAGAAATAATCCCTATTCCAACACCTATAATTTGGGTTGAAGAAACCATCCAAACTATTCTTAGAGAAATAATGACCAAGCCCACTGCAAATTTTGAGGAACCCAAATCAACCCCAATATTATAACCAAGAATTAAAAATCCTAAGAAATTCAAATCATTCTTTGCATAATGAAGGACAAGACTCTTAAGGAAACAAAGCTTGGAGGATACACTCTAATCTTTTATGATGGCTACCCATGATAGGATGGAGGAATAAAAATTAATGAAGCATTTGAAAATTCAAATTAGGCAAATTGCTAAAAAGCGATGCATGGAAACAAAAAAGAAAAATTGCTAAGTTAACTTGAGCAAGCCAAAGCCATCACTATTCTTTAGGATGGTGAGTTGTTTGATAATAAGGTTGAAACACCAAATGAGAAATATTCTTCTCATATAGGTACATTAAAGGATGATGGATTAGTAAAGATAGAAATTACTGATGGAAGTATACAAAAAGAAGGGAGAATGGCCTAATCTTGGTGAAAAGAAGAAAGGAAAGAAGGCATTTTCAAGACTTGAATTCTATAAGGCAGCTGAGTCTTACAAGCCTCCTATTTCATTTCTTAATAGATTGAAAGAAAGTAAACAAGTTAAGTAGTTTTCTGATATTTTTGATATAATTTCTAAAATCAATATTAATGTCTTTGTTGGATGCTATTAGCTTCAAAATCAACTTCTCCCTAAGATGAAAGATCCTGAGTGCTTTACTATTGATATTACAATGAGGGACAAGAAAGTTGCAAAAGCTATGTTGGATTTGGAAGCAGGCGTCAACTTGATGCTATATTCAATCTATGCATGGCTTAGGAGCTGCAGCCAACCAATATGTTTCTACAACTTGTTGATAGATAAAATAAGTACCCAAGAGGCATAATGAAGGACTTACTAATTCAAGTAGGGAAACTGCTAATCCTTGCTGATTTTATGGTGCTTACATGGAAAATACACATTGGTAGACCTTTCTTGGGAACTACCAAAATAGTTATTGATGTGCACAATGGGAAGTTGACCATGATAGTCTTGGGAGAGATTGTGGAATTTAAAGTATTTGATCCACTAACTTTATCTCCTAGTACTTTATTGATGAATGTTCATATATTGATCATTTAGAATCTCTTGTATAGAACTTATTTACAGGAAATAGATGATAAGTTAGAGGTTGCTTTAATATTGGAAAAGATAGATAAGAACTTAGATGATGAAGTCTTAGACTTTCACAATAAGTTAGATGAGACTATTCTAATGCCATTTGATAAGAGCATTAGTGAACCTTTGGATTTTCTATTAAAAGTGAAATAGAAATTATCCATAAACCATCTAAACTAGAGTTGAAAGAATTGTCTTCAACACTTATGTCTTTCTAGAAGAGGGAAACACATATCTAGTAATTGTAACATCTTATATTTCTCCTTTTGAAAAAGAAGCAACTATTAGAGAGTTGAGTTGGCTTAAGAAAGCCATTGGGTTGGGAAATTCTAATATTAAGGTATTAATCTAACTATGTGTATGCATAAAACTATTTTAGAGGATAATGCCAAAGCTATTTGAGACACTGAAAGAAGGCTTAATCTTAATATGAAACAGGTGGTGAAAAAAAAGTACATAAATTATTAGATGAAGGTATTACATATCCAATAGCTTATAGTAATTAGGCAAACCTTATACATGTAGTGCCTAAAAGTTAGGTATTAAAGTTGTCAAGAATGAAAAGGGAGAGGTAGTTTCTACTAGGATGACTACAATGTAGAGAATGTGTATTGATTATATGAAGCTAAATGCAGCAATAAAGAATGATCATTTTCTCCTTCCTTTTATTAATAAGATTTTAGAGCGTTTAGTTGGACATAGAATCTATTATTTTCTTGATGGTCTTTTAGGTATCAAGTGCCCATCGCACAAGAAAATCAAGAAAAGAAAATATTCACATGTCTTTTTAGAACTTTTGCATTAGAAGGACGCCATTTGGGCTTTGCAATGCACCTGTAATATTTTAGAGATGCATGCTTTCTATTTTCTTTGATATATTAGCAGACTGCATTTAGGTATTTGACTCGTGTGCTTAAGAGGTATACTAAATGTAATTTAACTTTGAGTTTGAAAGAGAGTCATTTTATGGTAAAGTATGGTATTGTGTTAGGACAGGTGGTTTCTAATAAAAGTATTGAAGTTGATAAGGCAAAAGTTGAATTGATTGCTAAGTTGCCACCACCTACTTCGATAAAGGGCATTAGAAGTTTTCTTGGTCGTCCAGGTTTCTATAAGTAATATATAAAAGATTTTTCTAAAATTGCTCGTCCTTTAATTGAACTGCTGGTTAAGGATGTGAACTTTGTTCTTAATGATTAAAGAGAAGTTGACTGCTGCACCTATTATTATAGCACTAAATTAGTCTCTTTCCTTTGTAATCATGTTTGATGCATTTAATTATGCAATAGGAGCTGTTTTAGAACAAAAAATTGACAAGGCTTTGCATGTTATATATTATGCTAGTAAAACTATTGATAATACCCAAATGAATTACTCCACCAGAAAAAGAATTTCTCATTATTATATTTTCATTAAATAACTTTAGGTCTTATTTGTTTGGATCTAAAGTTATTGTGCACTTATATCATGCATCTTTGAGATATCTTTTAATTAAGTCAAATGATAAACCACAACTTATTAGGTGGTTGCTTCTTTTATAAGAATTCAATCTAGAATTCAAAGATAAAAAAGGTAGTGAAAATGTGGTTGCTAACCATCTTTCTAGGTTGGTTTTTGCTTTTAATAGTCTTGGTTCTAAGAAAGTAATTAATGAAACTTTTCTTGATGAACAATTATTTATTGTGAATCATGAGCCTTAGTATGCTGATATTGTGAATTATTTGGCTTGTGGTATTATGAGGTCTGACTTGACTTGGCAAGAAAAAATAATTTTTTTATTTGTATGTTATTAGGATGACTCCTATTTGTTAAAACATTATTTATATCGAGTGATTTGAAGGTGTGTTCCTGAAAATGAGCAACAAAGTATTCTTACTTTTTGCCATGAATTGCATTGTTGAGGTCATTTTGGTGGTAAGAAGACAGCCTAGAAGACCCTCTAATCAGATTTCTTTTGGTCCTCTTTATTTAAAGATGCTGATATATTTTTTGCTAAATATGATACATGCCATAAAAGTATAAATATTGTTAAAAGGAATGAAATGCCTCAAACTTTTAATTTTTGTAGTTGAATTGTTTAATGTGTGAGGCACTAATTTTATGAGACATTTTTCACCTTCTCATGGTTATGAACATATTCTTGTTGTTGTTGATTATGTGTCTAAATGGTAGAAGCATTTGCTACCCAAACTAATGATGCTAACGTAGTTTGTAAATTTATGAAGGATAATGTTTTTAGCAGGTTTGGAACACTTACATCAATCATTGGTGATGGGGGAATCCATTTTTGCAATAAGGCATTTGCTGCTTTACTGAAAAGATATGGAGTAACTCATAGAGTGGCAACTCCCTATCATCCATAAACATTAAGACAAATGGAAGTAAGTAATACGAAAATCAAGTCGGTGCTAGAGAAGTTAGTTCGCTCATCCATAAAAGCTTGGCAATACACTTAAACAATGCTCTTTGGACACATTGAATGGCTTATAACACACTAATCAGAATGAGTTCGTATAGGCTAGTATATGTCAAAGCTTGACATTTGCCTGTGGAGTTGGAACACAAAGCTTATTAGGTTATTAAGGAATTAAATATGGACTTGAGTAAAACATGTGAAGAGTGCCTATTGCACTTGAATGAACTTGAGGAGATGTGTAGTAAGACATATGAGAATGCCAAACTATACAAAGAAAGAATCAAGAGACAACATGACAAGCTTAAGTGAAGATGGAATGAAAGAACCAAGAGACAACATGACAAGCTTAAGTCAAGATGGAATGGAAGAACCAATAGAGAACATGACAAGCTTAAGTCTTTTGTTTATGAAATGAAAGTTTCATTACTTAACTCACGTTTCAAACTTTTTTCAGGAAAGCTAAAGTCAAGATAGAATGGACCTTTCAAAGTAATGATGGTATTTCCCCATGGTGGAGTAGAATTATAAAATACAAAAATGCAAAAGCAATTCCAATTGAATGGTCATCGCTTGAAGCCATACTTGAAAGGAATGGCTTATGGCCATAATATGCATTTGTGCACTACCTGTTTGAGCTCATTTTAGCAATGTCTAATTAGAAATAATAAACTTAGCACATGTATTTTTAATTTTTAGTACTTTTTATCATTTATTTTTTATTTTTTATTTAATTAATTAGTGTTTCTATTTTTTTGTAGGTCCCTGCAAGAGATTCTTATCCTATAATCTATGTGGATTCTTAAGAACAAATGGCTCTACATGCGTAACACTAAATTTTATTATTAATATTGACCTTCAGTGGTTAATAATTTTTGTTATAGTATGAGTGTTTATTTATTATATTATATGTCAAATAATTATTAATTATAGGCATATAATCATAGATAATTATTTAGATGTAGGATATCTTTTTTCTTGTAGGATTAGGGTAGGCAATTCAAAGAGAACGCAGAGTTCTAGATAAATGGGATCTTTATTTCACATATTCCTATATTGATTAAGATTTTCAAAATCTCTATATATAGGCGCATAAACCACCCACCCCGCCCCCCTCTCCCCCCACTTAAAGAGCCATCATTAGAAAAAGTTTCTATTCTCTATCTCTTTTAGACATTATGAATTCTAGACAAACAAGTGTTAAGCAAAAAGTTAGTTCTTCCCAACCCTATCACCACCACCTCATCCTAAAGCACTACCTATACTATATAGCTCTAGAAAATCTTCCAAGAGGGCAACTAAGTTAGAAAAGAGCACCCACAACCTTCCCACCATTGTTTCCTAAACGTTGGCACCCAAGAAGGAGGCTTAGAACGAAAGAAGATTATAGACCTGAAGAACTTATTGCTTTCTATGCCTATCGAAGAGCCTATACTCTTGAAAAGATTATGGTGTTGGAGCACTTTAAATGAGAATATCAAGATAGGTACCTTATTGATGATTCCTCTTAGGAAGAAAAAGAAGTTTCTCATAAAAGTAATGAGAGTGATGATGATGAAGAGCAAGAGATATGTATTTATGCAAGTATGGGTCGTGGGTGTCTAAAAAAGTACGAGTATATCATTCTTACAACAACCACGTCTAAGAGAGGTCATGGACACCAAAGAAAGGATGTTACACTTGTAATACCCAAGAGGGGGAGAGGACACTTAAGGAAGTATAATAATTAAATTTGGATTTAGTAATCATTATAGTTTGCTTGTTATTAGTTCGGAATTAGCTAACTATTTTTTCAGTTGATAGTAATTATTTTTAATTTAGAGATTTTCTTAGTTTTAAATTTTTGTTTTGTTTAGAAATATAAACTTAGCACATGTATTTTTAATTTTTAGTACTTTTTATCATTTATTTTTTATTTTTTATTTTAATTAATTAGTGTTTCTATTTTTTTTGTAGGTCCCTGCAAGAGATTCTTATCCTATCATCTATGTGGATTCTTAAGAACAAATGGCTCTACATGCGTAACACTAAATTTTATTATTAATATTGACCTTCAGTGGTTAATAATTTTTGTTATAGTATGAGTGTTTATTTATTATATTATATGTCAAATAATTATTAATTATAGGCATATAATCATAGATAATTATTTAGATTAGGATATCTTTTTTCTTGTAGGATTAGGGTATGCAATTCAAAGAGAACGCAGAGTTCTAGATAAATAGGATCTTTATTTCACATATTCCTATATTGATTAAGATTTTCAAAATTCTCTATATATAGAAGCATAAACCACCCACCCCGCCCCCCCGCCCCCCCCGCCCCCCCTCTCCCCCACTTAAAGAGCCATCATTAGAAAATGTTTCTATTCTCTATCTCTTTTAGACATTATGAATTCTAGACAAACAAGTGTTAAGCAAAAAGTTAGTTCTTCCCACCCTATCACCACCACCTCATCCTAAAGCACTACCTATACTATATAACTCTAGAAAATCTTCCAAGAGGGCAACTAAGTTAGAAAAGAGCACCCACAACCTTCCCACCATTGTTTCCTAAACGTTGGCACCCAAGAAGGAGGCTTAGAACGAAAGAAGATTATAGACTTGAAGAACTTATTGCTTTCTATGCCTATCGAAGAGCCTATACTCTTGAAAAGATTATGGTGTTGGAGCACTTTAAATGAGAATATCAAGATAGGTACCTTATTGATGATTCCTCTTAGGAAGAAAAAGAAGTTTCTCATAAAAGTAATGAGAGTGATGATGATGAAGAGCAAGAGATATGTATTTATGCAAGTATGGGTCGTGGGTGTCTAAAAAAGTACGAGTATATCATTCTTACAACAACCACGTCTAAGAGAGGTCATGGACACCAAAGAAAGGATGTTACACTTGTAATACCCAAGAGGGGGAGAGGACACTTAAGGAAGTATAATAATTAAATTTGAATTTAGTAATCATTATAGTTTGCTTGTTATTAGTTCGGAATTAGCTAATTATTTTTTCAGTTGATAGTAATTATTTTTAATTTAGAGATTTTCTTAGTTTTAAATTTTTGTTTTGTTTGAATTATTAATAAAATTATATATTTAGTTTAAATTGTCAATTTCTTTAACTTTTAGTTATTGAAGTATTTTTATTTTTTATTTTTCGTTCAATTTTATGTTTTTAACTAATTATTTTGCCCACAGACTGTATTAAAATTAATTACAAGTGTTCAAAAAAGTTTTTGAAAAAAATTATTTTCTTGCCAGCCAAGTTGCATAGTGTCATCATCGCACGGGCCCATAGCACTAAGGAGCATAGTAATCACACGGGCTCATAGCAGCGACAATGCACGAATCCATAGGCTAGTAGCAAGATGCCAACCGCGGGGCGTGCAACAGTCTACGAGCGAGGTAGATGTAGCAATTAGGCGTAGGGCACGAGGAGGATGATTTTTCGACAATTTTTGGTAATTTTTTATTTAAATTTTAATTACTTAAAGACAAATAAAATTAGAGGAATTAATTAGAGAAAAAAAAAGACACTAACTAAAATAAAACATTATTCTAAAAACCCTAACCCCCCTCCCTATATAACCATCTGATGTGTGCTACTCGTGTTAGCTACAATCTAAGGCAGTGTACCTATCGATGCAGTCTAGCACTAATGGCGAGTATCAAGGTCGTATTCCTCGGGAAAGCGAAAGCCTAGAGTTACTCCTTTGTTCTTTGTTATATTAACCTAAAATGGATGATGAATAAATTCTAAACTAACTATAACTACAAGCTAAGTTCTAAGGGAGATGCAGGAGTAATTGATAAGTGAAATAATCAAGACAAGAAGACAAACCCAAAGAGAATCTAAACTAGTTGGCAATCAAACAAAAGATAAAGGATCGGTGAGTCTAATTATGCTACCCGTGGATTTAATTCTTAATCAATTCGGTTTCTCTCTCGAGATAACCGAATTCCTAAACCTAATAACCTAAAGTTGGAATCTCTTCCTAACGATTGATTCTTAAATTAGCATTAAGCTTTAATCCGCCTCTATTAAGCTTTGTTAATTCTTAATTCGGCTAGTTAATTATCCTTATCTCTAAGCGATTATTAACCAGTTCTTGTTATTCAAAGTTCCAATTGCCAAACGGATTTCTCAATCTCATAAAGCAATCTAAACATCATAATTCACAACGTCTCATGAATAATGCATAATCTTATTAACACTGAAAACAAGAAGAATACAAAACCAACTCAAACAATCCAACAATATAATATCAAACCAACATAGCAAAGAAATCCCAATGGATTTAATCAATTTAGCTAAACATGTTCATGTTTAAAACAATCTAGGAAATCAATTACAATGAAAGAATAATGAAAATAAAACATGTACACCCTTTTCTCTCGAATTGGATGAACAGCTCCAAATCTAGATCTACACTTTGATTAATCTCCCAAACTGCCTCTTGAATTGCTCCACTACTGTTTTGCACTCGGAATCTTACGATTCCGGGATTCTTACTCACTGCAACTCTCTCTCGCATTCAGTATTGTGAAGAAACCGAACCAGCCACTAGGGCTCAATGTCACTCTTTTTTCCCTCTCTCTCTTAAGAAAAACTCATTTTTTCTTATATATTTAACTCAGCACGACCGTGTTCAAGGCCGTGCTGGTCAGCACGGCCAAAGTCCAGGCCGTGTTGAAACTGTGGATCTCACCAAGTAGGGTTTCACCACGGCCGTGTTTCTCCCCGTGTTGTCCACCACGGGCCGTGTTTCTCCCTGTGTTGGCCACCACGGGCTGTGCTAAAGGCCGTGGTGGCTACGGAAACCGTGCCCAAAGTGCCAATTTCAAGAATCAAAGCCAATGGTTGAGCACGGCCAGAGTCCAGGCCGTGCTCAATGTATGCATTGCGGGCTCTTGTCCGGTCTTGATGAATTCTTGTCCGTTTCCGCACGTATTGATCTATAATTGCTTAAACAACGATGATGGTCCTATAAATGTTCCTGAAATGCAAAAGAACACAAAACACGGGTGATCTGGGAATAAAAGCACAATAATTGCTAAGAACATATGCAATAATATGCAAGCAAATATGTGTAAAACTATGCTTATCACCATCTCTTTCTCTTTATTTCTCTCTATTAACAACACCTCAAGCTTTCTCTCTCCTCATCACTTTTTCTCTCTCTAGAAACACCCAACTATTTCTTTTATATTTTTGAAGCTTTACACTTTCAATCTTCCCTACACCCATTCTATGACTTAAAATGGCACCAAGAACGGGAAAGAAAGGGGGAAGGCTGTTGCCTCATTAAATTAAGAAGAAATCAGCATGATGCATATGTATGGAGCTTCTTTTGATATCAAAACCCATAAAGAAGGTAATAGATTTTTGAGTCTAGCTTGTGAGGAGCAAATAACATGTAAATTTCTTAGATGTTCCTTATCTAACGAAATTAGGAATTTTGAGAGGATATAATTCTTTTGGATTAGGTTAGGTTGGAAATATTTTGCTTTTAAAGTTCTTCCTTCTTATAATGAGTTGAACTTAGAATTCTTTACTACTTTGCAATATCCCTCGGGGTAGTCAATATCTGAAGTTTCTCATGTAGCTAGATCTGCAAAAAGAGATAGAAAAACAGAAAATATAGAAAAGTATAAAAAGAAAATAAGCCAAGTTGAGAACCCAAAAGGGCAGCATAGGCAAAAAGTTTAGAAACCTGAAAGGGTGGCTTAGGCAAAAGTTAAGACCAAAGCTTGCTAAGTTGAAAACTCAAAAAAGGAGGCTTAGACAAAAATTAAGGCAAAAAAATAATAAATAGTAAAAGAGAAGAGATATTGGCTGCATACTTGTAAGAGAACGAGGCTGCCACAAAATCCTTGATGGGTTTTGTACATGTCTAACCCAATAATCATTTCAACTAAGATAACTGGAATTAGATCTGCTTCATTCTCTACCTGATCAATAATGCCAAAAATTCTAATATCTCCTATTCTTTGAGGAGAAATCAATAGAAATTAGGAATAAAGATTGATGTGCATTGTTTTACACATGTTTCTATGCCCAATTACTTATGTTTTTTAGCATATTTATCTTGTTTTATGCCAGAATCACCTGTGTTTTAATTCCTATCATATTTCAGGTGATCATTGATAAACATTATCAGTGTTTAAGGGTGATATGTGCGAAAACAGACTGGAATTCATCAAAATTGGACAAAGGCTCACATTTCAAGGTTGAGCACGGCCTAGGTTAAGGCAGTGCTAAACCATTAGACTTTGATCTTCAAATTTGGCTTTTTGGCACGATTTTCGAGGCCACCATGGCCTGCGGTGGCTCAACATCAGCGAGGGCACGGTTAAGAAGAGAGGGGTTGATTTTGGACTCGGAGGCTCAGCACGGGCCGGTTAGGTTTTTTTTCGCTTTCTCGCTTTCTTGGGAGGGTTCCGCATTCCTAACCTTGGAACTCATATATGCACGCGAGCCATCTCTTTCCAGACTTCGACGCTTGAATTTAGGAGACCATTTCACGCATTGAAGGACATATTTTAGTGGTTCAAGCATCACATTGAAGATCAAGAGTGGATTTTGAGGCATCCAAGAGGAAATTCGAGGTTCATTATTCAGACTTGAAGATTGAAGACTGTTCATCTAATTTGATGAAGAAGGGTGTACATGTTTCCAATTTTCTCTTCTGTATATGTTCTTTATTTTATTTTATTCATTAGCATGAGTAGCTAGAGCTGTTAAACCCATTGGGGTTCCTTCATTTGTTAGATTGTACTTCATGTTTATGAGATTTTATGAATTGTGTTCTTTAGATTGCTTTCTGTAATTAAGAAATTCATTAAGTAATTAGAATTTTGAATAGCAAGAACTGGTAAAAAATCACTTAGAGATAAGGGTAATTAACTAGCCAGATTAAGAATTAACAACTTTTAATAGCAGTAGATTAATCTTAAGGCTACCTAAAATCAATCGTTAGAAAGAGATCCCATTGTTTAGGTTCTTAGGGTTAGCAATTCGGTGTTCTCGAGAGGGAACTCGAATTCAGTTTAGAATCTGCTCATGCGTAATCATAATTGGTAATCAATCTAATTTCTACCTTTGTTAAAATCCAGCTAGCTTAGGTCCCTTTTGGGTTTGCTTTCTTTCCTTGATTGTTTCATTAAACCTTTGTAGATTGCTTGGCATTTACTTAATCATTTAGCTTGCACCTAGTCATAGATTAGTAACTTCTTTACTATCAGTTTAAGGTTAGATAACATAAGATGTTGGAGTAGTTCTAGGCTCACCCTTTCCCGAGAATACGACCTTGATACTCGTCATTAGTGCTAGTCTGCATCGATAGGTTCACTACCTTAGATTGTAGCTGCATCATTAGCTCATGAAGTTTTTGGCGCTGTTACCAGGGAACTCTTTGTGTGAACTAGAGTGAATTTGTATTTGTGTTACTCTAGCCATTTTGTTTTTCTGTCTTTTGATTCTTTTTATTCCTTATTCTTTTATTCATTTTTATGTTCTTTGGTTGTTGCCTCTTAATTTAAGGTAGTTTATGACTAGAAGCTCTAATCCTACTCTTGTAGACCCTCTTGCTAAACTAGAGTGATCCCTCCGTCTTTTGAGGAAGTGCTTGCAAGAAGAAGAGGAGGCGTGGATAGAGATTGAAGCCCTTATAAATAAACCAGCAGAGATAGGAGACAACAATAACAACCAGGCTACGGATGAAAACGAGACAATCTACGAGTTTGCTAGACCTTCTCTTAAGGGGACACAGACGAGTATATTGTGACCACCTGTAGGAGCCAATAACTTCGAGATAAAGTCGAACGTGATACAAATGGTCCAAAATAGTGTACAATTTGGGGGACTGCTGAGCGAGGACCCAAACGCTCACATAGCTAATTTTTTGGAGATCTGTGACACCTTCAAGATAAATGGAACAACTAATGATGCCATTTGGTTGAGGCTGTTTCCATTTTGTTTGAGGGACCGAGCAAAGACATGGTTGTAGGCATTCCCAGCCAACACTATTACGACATGGAGTTCTTTGGCTGAGAAGTTCTTATATAAGTACTTTCCTCCTGCTAAAACTGCTAGATTGAGAAATGACATATCTTTTTTTGTGCAGTTCGATGACGAGAGGATGTATGATGCCTGGGAGAGGTACAAGGACTTGCTTCGATGTTGCCTGCACCACGGATTACCAGTATGGATGCAGGTTCAGACTTTCTATAGCGGTTTGAGCCTTACTACTAGGCAGATGGTAGATGCTGCAGCAAGTGAGGCCCTAAACAGTAAGACACCGAAGCAGATGCAAAATCTAATAGAGGATATGGCCATGAACAACTACCAGTGGCAATCCTCTAGGAGTCGGCCAGTTAAGTAGAGAGTGGTCAACTAGTTAGATTTTACAGCAGCCTTGGCAGCTCAGGTGGAGCTCTTGGCCAAGAAAATAGACCAGCTACAGATGCCGATTCATACAGCACAAATTAGCTGCGAGTTTTGTGGTGGCTCGCACTACAGTGCAAATTGAAATGCGGGCGGTATGTTTGCTTCACCTTCCATTTCTTCTCCTTTTCCATCTTCTATTGTTTCTGCTAACCTTGAACAGGTAGACTATTTGGGTAATGCACCTAGATAGCAGAACAATCCCTACAGCAACACATACAATCTAGGTTGGTGCAATCATCCTAACTTCGGTTGGAGGAACAATAACGCCTAGGTACCA
This sequence comes from Ricinus communis, assembly GCF_019578655.1. Lineage (NCBI taxonomy): Eukaryota > Viridiplantae > Streptophyta > Magnoliopsida > Malpighiales > Euphorbiaceae > Ricinus > Ricinus communis. The sequence continues at coordinate 8,384,463 of NC_063259.1, forward strand.
CCAGGTTTTTAGAGATTGCATCAACAACAGCCCAAGTAGCAGGTTGGTCCATCCCAACTACCTCCACCTCAGGAGAAGAAACCTAGTCTTGAGGAGTGTGGTGATGAAGTTTGTGTCCTCTACTGACAATAAGTTCCAGCAGACGGATAGTGCACTTAGGAATTAGCAAGCCTCCATTTAGAATTTGGAGAACTAGATAGGCCAAATTTCTAAGATGTTGGCTGAGAAGCAGAAAGGAACGCTCACCAGCACTATAGAGTCTAACTTGAGGGAGCACTGCAAGGCTATCACCTTGAGATCAGGTAAGCAGTTATCTAGTTCCTTACTTGTGGCTAATGATGATGATGTTGTTGTGAAGAATGAGCCTGCCAGGAAAGAATCAGAGTCTGTGAGAGCTAAGGACAAGAAGAAGAGTCCTGTAAGGGAGTACCAGCCACCTATCCCATACCCTGCTCGACTGAAGCAGGAAAAGGTTGACTAACAGTTTGGTAAGTTTCTAGACCTTTTTAAACAACTGTGCATTAACCTTCCTTTTTTTGAGGCTATTTCGCAGATGTCAAAGTATGCGAAATTCTTGAAGGAGATATTGAGCAACAAGAAGAAGTTAGAGGACTTGGGATTGGTGACCCTGAACGAGGAGTGCTCCTCTATTCTGCAAAACAAGCTACCTGTTAAGAGGCGTGATCCAGGGAGTTTCACTGTACCCTGTATTATTGGTGAATTACCTATTAGTGGTGCTTTAGCTGACTTAGGAGCTAGTATTAACTTGATGCCTACTAGCTTGTTCGATAGACTTGGTTTGAGTGAGACTAAACCCACTAGGATGAACATTCAGTTAGCAGATAGGACTATTAAGATTCCTAAGGTTATAGTTAAGGATGTACTTATTAAGGTAGACAAGTTTATATTTCCTGTTGATTTCTGTGTCATGGATATGAAGGGTGAGTGTATTGTGTCACTGATCTTAGGTAGGCCTTTCCTTGCTACATTTAGGGCTGTTATAGATGTTTGTGATGGGAAGCTCCAACTTAGGGTAGATGATGAAACTATCACCTTTGACTTAGCGACTTCCATGAGACATTCTTTAGACCATGATGATGCTGTATTTTCTGTGGATGTCTTGGATGATGTTGTTGAGTCTCATATGTAGGAGATTTTACTTGATGATCCTTTACAGGTTGCATTGCAGGGAGATGAGAATGAGTTGTCCAACGAGCAAGTGCTGGAGCAACTCACTTGTTTGCTGGCAAGTGAGCCCAACCGTTCTACCGACCCATTTATTTCTCTTAATATGCCAGAGGTGCAGAAGGTGAGACCTTCTATTGAGGACCCCCCAGTCCTAGAGTAGAATTGCCCAAGCACCTGAGTTATGCCTACTTGGATGAGGCAGAGAGGCTGCCAGTTTTGTTGCAGCAGACTTGACTCTTGAGGAGAGGGAGATGACTTTATCCTCTCTCAGGAAGTACCCTACGACCTTTGGATATAAGATTGCTGACATTCCTGGAATAAACCCCAGTTTTTGTTCACACAAGATCCTAATGGAGGATAGTTTCAAGCTAGTGGTGCAGCCATAGAGACGACTTAACCCGAATATGAAGGAGGTGGTGAAAAAAGAGGTAATTAAACTTCTTAATTTAGGTTTGATTTATCTCATATATGATAGCTCTTGGGTGAGTCTTGTGCAAGTTATGCCAAAGAAAGGAGAGATGATTGTATGACTAGGACGGTAACCGGCTTTGGGGTTTGCATCGATTATAGGAGGCTCAATGATGCAACCCGGAAGGACCACTTTCCCCTTCCATTCATTGATCAGATGCTTGGGCGTCTAGCGAGCCATATGTTTTATTGTTTTCTTGATGGCTTTTTAGGTTATTTCCACATATGAATTACACTTGAGGACCAAGAGAAGACAACCTCTACTTACCCCTATGGGACGTTCACATACAGGAGGAGGCCATTTGGTTATGCAATGCATCTGCTACTTTTCAGAGGTGTATGATGGCGATCTTCCACGATATGATTGAGGAGTCTATGGAGGTTTTCATGGACGACTTCTTAGTGTTTGGTAACTCTTTCTCCCATTGTTTGTCTAATTTAGAGCGTATGCTTGCACGTTATATTGAGGCAAACTTGGTTCTTAATTGGGAAAAATGCCATTTTATGGTGAGAGAAGGTATTGTGTTAGGGCATAATATTTCGCATGCGAGGATGGAGGTAGATAGAGCTAAGGCAGAGACCATATCTAAGTTGCCACCCCATAGTTCTGTGAAGGCTGTTAGGAGCTTTCTTGAGTATGCTGGCTTTTATAAGAGATTCATTAGGGATTTCTCTAAGATAGCTAGGGCTCTTACTCAATTGCTTGTTAAGGATGTGCCTTTTATGTTTGATGCTGATTGCCTATAGGCCTTTGAGTTATTGAAAAAGCTACTAACAACAGCTCCTATCATGGTTTCACCTGATTGGGGGCTACCCTTTGAACTTATGTGTGATGCTAGTGATTTTTTAGTTGCAGCTGTTCTTGGACAGTAGTTTGAGAAGAAGTTCCAGCCTATCTATTATGCTAGCAAGATGTTGACGGATGCGTAGGAGCATTATACCACCATTGATAAGGAGTTGTTAGCTGTGGTTTATGCCTTCGACAAGTTCCGCTTATACTTTATGCTACCAAAGACCATTGTCTATACGGACCTTTCGGCATTAAGGTACTTGTTCGAAAAGCATGATGCTAAACCGAGACTGATGGATTCTACTCTTGTAGGAGTTTGATATAGAGATTAAGGATAAAAAGGGCGCTGAAAACTTGGCAGCGAATCACTTATTAAGATTGGAGAACCCGAGTTTGGCGGCACTTGATGAGAGAGCCATTGATGATAGTTTCTCTTATGAGCATTTATGTTCATTGCAAGTATACACTGATTTTCCTTAGTTTTCTGATTATGCGAATTATTTGGTTGCAAAGGTCCTACCAAAGGGTATGACATATCAGCAAAAGAAGAAATTTTTTGTTGACTTAAAATACTACATTTGGGAAGACCCCTTTCTGTTTCGTGTTTATGCAGATAGAGTGATTAAGCAATGTGTATATGGTAAGGAAACTCTCCAAATCCTTAAGCATTGCCATGAGGGACTAACTAGAGGCCATCAGGCGGCCAATGATACCGCTAGGAAGGTGCTAGATGTAGGATTCTACGAGCCTACGATCTTTCAAGATGCAAGAGCCTTTGTCCAAGTTTGTGATGCATGTCAGCGGTCAGGTAACATCTGTTCCCGAGATGAGATGCCCTAGACTAGTATACAGGTTGTTGAGATTTTTGATGTTTGGGGCATAAACTTCATAGGACCCTTTCCTTCTTCTTATGGAAATAAGTACATACTTGTGGTTGTTGAGTACTTTTCTAAGTGGCCAGAGGCACAAGCTTTTCCCGTTGATGATGCTAGGGTTGTTGCTAGGTTCCTTAAGAAATTACTTACTAGGTTTGGTACACCTAAAGGTTTGATTAGTGATAGGGGAATCCATTTCCGTAATACCCAATTAGAGAAAGTACTTAAACGCTATGGGGTCACACATCGGTTCTCTGCACCCTATCATCCATAAACTAACGGGTAAGTAGAGGTAACTAATAGGGGTTTGAAATGCATTCTAAAGAAAAGCATAGGTACTAGTAGGAAGGATTGGGCTGCCAAGTTAGATGATGCATTGTGGGCTTTTAGAACAGCCTATAGGACTTCTATTAGTTTTACACCATATAGGCTAGTTTATGGTAAGACATGTCATTTGCCTATTGAATTGGAACATAGAGCCCTTTGGGCTTTGAAATCATGCAACTTTAGTGTTGATTCTACAGGTAAAGAAAGACAATGGCAGCTGAATGAGTTAGAGGAATGGCGTCAGCAAGCTTATGACAACTCCCTAATTTACAAGGCTATGATGGAGAAGTGGCATGATCAACGACTGAGAGGCTCGAAAGAGTTTAAAGTTGGAGACAGGGTTCTTTTATATAACTCACGTCTTCATTTGTTTCCAGGTAAGCTGAAGAGCCAATGGTCAGGACCGTTCGTAGTCAAGCAAGTCTTTCCATATTGCACAGTGGAGCTGCATCATCCAGAGAAGGGAGACTTCAAGGTTAATGGGCATTGGTTGAAGCATTATTATGAGAACTTGTTAGAAGTTGAGGAGCAAGTGAACATGGTGCTTTTCTAGCAAAAGTAGTCCGGTGTTGAGTCCAGCTAAAAGACTCAACCAAAAAGAAGCACTTTTGGGAGGCATTCCCATATTTAGTTTTACATTTTTATTAGTTACTTGCATGTTTGGTTGTAGTTAGAGCACTTGCTTAATTATTGAACTTAATTATTTAAGTTGAAGTTTTTAATACCTTAAGTTGGATTTTTGGTTATTGGTGAAAATTAGCTTCACTTTTTGATACATTTTTACTTGACTTATAGACTGAATGTGTATGTATGTCTATTAAATACAGGTAGGAAGTTGAATAGTTTGAATTATCGAACTCAGAGGTTGGAGGCCGGAGTCAAGATTTGTCTTTGGCCGGGTCAAGACCGGCCGAGTCAAGCTTTGAAGAAGGACATAGAAAGGCTCGAAAATGGCTTATTCATCAGTACGGCCGGAGTCCAACCCGTGCTAAAAATGCAAATAAATGTTCTTTGAGGTTCAGCATGGCCTGAGTCAAGGCCGTGCTGATTAGCACAGCCTTGATCACGGTCGTGCTCACCTATATATATGCTCCATTTTCCAACTTTTGAACTTTTTCGCTCACTAAATTCTAAGGTGTTCTTCTTTATTTTCTCTCATTTTCTTATCTTTCATGGCCAGCTCAAGTAAGTTTCTTCAACTGTTGCAATTTAATTTGGTCAAGTTTAAGTTGTTTATGCATTTTTAATTTAGGACATTTTGATGATGATCAAGTATTTTTAATTCTTTTTCCCCTTCTCCATTTATTTTCTATTCTTATATGCGTCAATTCTTAATAAAACCAAATTGCTGTTCATTTATTCTTTGCATTATTTCCTTTTATTTGTTAATGTTTTGTTCATTATTCATTACTTCTCTTGGTTTATTTTTTTAATTCACGTTGTTCGAGTTTAATCTAGATCATAATTGTATAGTATGCTCATAAATTTGCTCAGCTTAGTTGCTGCATTTATGTAATTGTGATAATGTACATGCTAAGTGTGGGGTTCAGAATTTGTAAAATTAATTTATGATAGTTTATGTTGATCAATTCATGGCATAAATTCTCTTTACTTGGTAATTGATTCATGTGCCTATTTTGTATGATCTAGCTATTACCAAATTTCTCTTTTGTGCTAGAATGCCATTGGGCATTAGTTTTTATGCAGGAATTTGAGGCTTTGGGCTTAGTGTCAAGCCTAAAGTTTTATGTTAATTAATTTCTAGTCGTTATGCTGCTGAATTTTCAGTGGAATTTTTTTGACTTGATTACTTGGTCGATTACTAATGATTGATTGTATTAGGTAATATAAGGAAACGAGAACAAGATCATCGCCAGCAACCGCAATGCTCCGCTACTAGCAAGTGCTCGCGTAGCGATGGACCCTCTTCTTCTGCTTCACTTTCACCTAGGCAACCACCAGCACCAGCAGCCCCACCACAACAGCAGCCAGTCCGAGCAAGAAGAGTAGCAGCTGCACATCCACCCGCACTTACTCGACATTGCCTATGGATATTCCAAAATGTTGATCATAAGAGCCGCTTCCAAGTCATGCAATGGAAGCAAGTAATGGTCGAGCGGTGCATTGATTTTGTATTCTTGGAGAGAGTTGCATTAGCTCAGGATGTTCATGCACTATTTGACATATTGCCCTACGCACACTTCTTCGACATCATTGAGCCTACCTACCGTGAGCTAACCTTTGAGTTTCGAAGCACCTTATTCCTACAGCAGCGGATCACAAACTGGCATCAGCCTGATGCAGTTTACCTTAGACATGGAGGAAGGGAGTTCTCGATGTCAGTTCCGCAGTTTGGGATGCATTTGGTTTTATGGACTGAGTAGGAAATCTCAGGTGAGGAATATCAGGGATGCATATACATTCACCCCATCTCTTACGACGCCTTATATAGATGATTCTATGCATGTTTATTGACCGTTTATCAATCTTTTATTCGTGTATTTGAGTCATATTTATTCCTGTTTGATCGCACTTTGGTATGTTTATGAGTATTTCAGATTTCGGACTCCTTGATGAGAAATTGATTGATTTCCGATTAGAAACCAAGCTATTTGGATGATTTACGCATATTAGATGTTTGTCAGATTCGATTCCTTGTTGGTATGCATTTGGGCCTTTTATCCGAAGACGTTGACCTGGCCCTATGTTACTTGCAGACGTAGGCTGTGCCTCCCATGAAAATTTTAGAGATTGGCTTTTTTTGGATGTTGGTGCCCGTTGCACGGGTTGTTGCATGGGCTATGGCACTTCTGCCCATAAGTAGGCTTACGCAAAACGAGATAGGTTTTCACTTCTCTACGTGCGCGACCCCCCTACTTCTACACCTTTATTCTTGACATTTTGGGAGACCAATATCATTTCAAAGGATTGATTTAGGAGATTCAAGCAAAGATTGAAGGTTCTAGACGATTGATCGAGACATCCGAGATCCATACTTGAGGCTGGTTTCAGAGTTAGTGCTTGCAACATTTCCACTCCAATTCGAGAGAAGAGGGGTTACATGTTCCATTTCCTTTTCTGTTGTTTATTTCCTTTTGTATTTTTTTCTTTCATTATGAGTAGCTAGGGCTACCGAACCCATTGGGGTTCACCTGTGTTAATGGATTGTGCTTAGCTATTAGATTTTTATTTGCCATTCTTGTAATCTCCTTGCTATTTAGTAATAAAGTTTGATTCAGTTAATTTGAGACGTTGAATTAATTGTCTTTTGGGTTATTTCTTGACAATGAGAAATGCTTGTTACAACTGGAATTTGAATAGTAAGAACTGGTAGTTAACACTTAGAGATAAAGTTAATTTACTCGCTGGATTAAGAAGTAACAACTTTAATAGTTCTAAATCATGCTGAATGCTAATCTGTAATAATCTGATAGGAAGAGATTCCATTAGGTTAGTGCAGGTTTAGGAACTCGGTGAGCTAGAGAGAGGAACCGAGTTCGATTCAGGATTTAGGCACGGGTAAGCAAGATTGGTAATTCATAAAATAAACCTTAGAATTCCATCACTTAGGTCCCCCTTGGGTTTATTTCTCTTATTACGGTTGTCTTTCGATTGTTAGTTGCTGTTCATTTATCTATTTGCATTCATAGTCATTAGTTAGTTAATTTAGACTTCTCACACCCTATTTCAGACTAGATAACATAGCAAACAATAGTAACTCTAGGTTCACCCAATCTCCAGGGATACAACCTTGATACTCACTAGTGCTAGGCCATATCGATAGGTTCACTGCCTTAGGTGTAGGTTGCATCAGTAGCCCATCAAGTTTTTGGCGCCGTTGCCGGGGATCCCGTAACGGTGAACTAGAATGAGTTGTTTTCATGTTACTTTAGTCATCATTTGTTTATTTATTTATTCTTTATTCTTTATTTTATTTCTTTTACTGATTGGTGGTTGTTTGGATTGTCGATTTTAGGTAGTTTATGACCAGGAGCTCTAACCCTGATCCCATAGAACTTTTATTTGACCCGGAGCGTTCTCTTAGATTATTGCAACGACGTTTGCAGGCAGTTGAGGACGAGGTCGGAGTTACAGTTTAGGTTCATAGAGCTAACGTGGTAAAGAACCACAACCCGCAGGCCGATGACGATCAGAGGACGATGTACGAGTTTGCTCGACCATCTTTGGATGGGACGAAAACTAGTATGGTCAGACCTCCTCTAGCAGCCAACAATTTTTGAGATAAAGGCCAATGTTATCCAGATGATCCAGTAGAGCGTGCAGTTCGGAGGATTGCCCAGCGAGGATCCCAATGCACATATCGCTAACTTTGTGGAGATTTGTGACACATTCAAAATAAAGGGAACAACCGATGACGCCATTCAGCTGAGATTGTTTTCATTTTCCTTGAGGGACAGAGCAAAGAGATGGTTGCAATCTCTTCCATAGCAGATGATTACTACTTGGAAGGCGTTGGCTGAAAAATTTCTCTATAAGTATTTTCCTTCCGCTAAAATTGCTAAACTTAAAAATGACATATCTTCTTTTGTGCAGTTTGATGATGAAAACATGTACGATGCATGGGAGAGATTTAAGGATCTTTTGAGATGCTTCCCATATCACGGATTGCCAGTGTGGATGCAGGTTCAGACCTTCTACAGTGGGTTGAACCTTACGACTAGGCAGATGATGGATCTTTGCGATGGGTGGAAGTAACGCTAAGCGATTAAGGCGCTGACGGGCTCGAGACTTGATAGTGGAAATGGCCATGAACAATTATCGGTGGCAATCCTCTGAGGCCGAGCCGGGGAGAGGTGGTCAACCAAGTGGATTCTCGGCGAGCCTTGGTAGCTCGGGTGGAGCTTCTAGCCAAGAATATTGACCAACTCAGGATGCCGGTTCATGCAGTGAGCGTTGGGCTGCGAGTTTTGTGGTGGCCCTTTTCGGTCGAACTATCTGCAGGGAGGTATGTTTGCTTCATCTTCTTCTACTTTTCCATCTGTTTGTATTGTGTCTTCTGATGTTGAGCAGGTTGATTATATGGGGAATGCCCAAAGGCAACAGAACAACCCTTACAGCAACACATACAACCCTGGGTGGCACAATCATCCCAACTTCGGTTGGAGGAACAATAATGCCTAGGGTCCACTAGGTTTTTAGAGACTTCATCAGCAGCCATATCAACAGCCAGCTGGGCCTGCACAAGCTCCTCCTCCACCAGAAAAGAAGTCAAATTTAGAGGAGCTTATGATGAAGTTTGTGACATTTGCGGAGATGAGATTCCAGCAGACTGATAGTGCACTTGGGAATCAGCAGGCCTCGATTCAGAACTTGGAGACTCAGATTGGCCAGATTTCTAAGATGCTTTTAGAGAGACCCTCAGGATCGCTCCCCAGTACTACAGAGTCAAACCCGAGGGAGCATTGCAAGGCTATCACCTTACGATCAGGTAAGCAATTGTTTGGCTCTTTACCTTTAGCTGATAAGGATGATATGATTGTGCAGGACGAGCCAGTTAAGGAAGGACTAGAGCCTGAGGTGGTGGAGATCGAGAGGAAGAAAGAAGACAGGCAAAAGAGCCTTGTGCGGGAGTATCAGCCCCCGATTCCATATCCTGTGAGGTTGAGGCAGGATAAGGTGGACAAGCAATACAATAAGTTTCTTGACTTGTTTAAGCAGCTGAAAGTTAACTTACCTTTTGTTGAGGTAATTTCACATATGTTGAAGTACACCAAGTTCTTAAAGGAGATTTTGAGCAACAAGAGGAAGTTGGAGGATCTTGGTCAAGTAGTACTTAATGAGGAGTGTCCAACTATTCTCCAGAATAAGCTGCCACTCAAGTGATGAGATCTAGGGAGTTTTACTGTCCCTTGTGTGATTGGCGATTTGCCAATTAGTGGTGCATTGGCCGATTTAGGAGCTAGTATTAATTTGATGCCCACTAGTTTGTTTGCTAAGTTAGAGTTGCATGAACCTAAGCCTACTAGGATGAGCATTCAGTTAGCTGATAGGACAGTTAAGATTCCTAGAGGTATTGTTGAGGATGTACTTGTGAAGATGGATAAATTTATCTTTCCTGTGGACTTTATGGTGATGGATATGGAGGGTGAGAGCACTGTGCCTTTTATCTTGGGTAGGCCTTTCTTAGCTACATCGAGGGTTGTTATCGATGTAAGCAATGGGAAGCTTAAGCTTAGAGTTGATGATGAGACCATTACCTTTGACCTAGCCACTTCTATGAGACAGTCACTGGACCATGATAATGTTGTGTATTCTGTTGATGTGATTGATGATGTGGTTGAGTCCCATTTGTAGGAAATGTTATGTTCTGACCCTTTGCAGGTAGCATTAGCTGAGGATAAGGAGGAGTTGTCCAACGAGCAAGTGTTGGAGCAACTCGCAGTTTTATTGGCTTATCAGCCAAGCTTGTCAACTGATTCTTATCTTTTTCTTGACAGGTGTGGAGTGTAGAAGGTAAAGACTTCATTCAAGGACCCACCAGTCTTAGAATTGAAGGAGTTACTGAGCCACTTGATTTATGCCTTCTTGGATGAATAGAAGCGCTTACCAGTGATCATAGCAGCTGATCTGACTCCTGAAGAACAAGCCATGCTTTTAGAAGTTCTAAGGAAGTACAAGAAGGCCTTTGCCTTCAAGATAGCTAACATCCTAGGCATAAATCTAAGTTTTTGCTCTCATAAGATCTTGTTGGAGGACAGTTTCAGGCCGGTTGTTTAGCCTCAGAGACGGCTCAACCCGAACATGAAAGAAGTGGTGAAGAATGAGGTAATTATACTTCTTGATGTAGGTTTGATCTATCCCATTTCTGACAGTTCGTGGCTGAGTCCTATGCAGGTTGTGCCCAAGAAAGGAAGCATGACGGTGGTAAGGAATGAGAAGGATGAGTTGATCCCAACTCGGACGGTAACAGGCTTCTGAGTTTGCATTGATTATAGGAGGCTTAATGATGTAACTCGGAAGGATCATTTCCCTCTTCTTTTCATTGATCAGATGATTGAGCGTTTGGCAGGTCACATGTTTTATTGTTTTCTTGATGGTTTTTCAAGTTGTTTCGATTCTGTACTGAGGACCAAGAAGACTACTTTCACCCGCCCCTATGGGACGTTAAACTACGGATGAATGCCATTCGGACTGCAATGCACCGGCCTACATTCGTGATTGCATGATGGCTATCTTCGAGGACATGATCGAGGAGTCTATGGAGGTATTTATGGATGACTTCTCTATTTTTGGTGATTCTTTCTCTCTTTGTTTGGCAAATCTTGAGCGCATGTTAGCTAGGTGTATTGAGGCTAACTTGGTATTGAACTGGAAACAATGCCATTTCATGGTGAGAGAGGGGATTGTGTTAGGGCATAAGATCTCTCAGGCTGGGATGGAGGTGGACAGAGCTAAGATAGAGGTTATATCTAAGCTACCTCCTTCTAGTTCTGTTAAGGCAGTTAGGAGTTTTCTAGGCCATACAGGATTTTATAGGAGATTTATTAGAGATTTCTCTAAGATTGCTAGGCCTCTTACTCAGTTGTTAGTTAATGATGTACCTTTTGTTTTTAATGATGCATGCTTGGCTGCTTTTGAGTTACTTAAGAAACTTCTAACTACAGCCCCGATCATGGTTTCGCCTGATTGGGGGCTGCCTTTTGAGTTGATGTGCGATGCTAGTGATTATGCAGTTGGAGCTGTGCTTGGATAGAGGATTAAAAAGAAGTTCCAACCCATTTATTATGCTAGCAAGACTTTGACAAGAGCCCAAGAGCACTACACCACCATAGAGAAGGAGTTGTTGGCTGTTGTTTATGCCTTCGACAAGTTTAGATCGTACATTATTCTCTACAAGACCATTGTCTTCACGGACCACTCGGCATTGAGGTACTTATTCCTGAAAAATGATGCGAAACCAAGATTAATTCGGTGGATTCTTTTGTTGTAGGAATTTGATGTCGAGATCAAGGATAAGAAGGGCACAGAGAATATGGCAGCGGACCATTTATCGAGATTGGAGAATCCTCACTTGGATGCACTTGATGAGACGACCATAGACGATATATTTTCAGAGGAGCAATTATATGTCACTCAGGTATTCACTGACACTCCCTGGTTTTCAGATTATGCTAATTATTTGGTTGCTAGGGTTCTACCAAAGGGTATGACTTATTAGCAAAAGAAGAAATTCTTTACTAATTTGAAATACTACATTTGGGAAGATCCCTTTCTATTTAGAGTGTGTGCAGATCAGGTGATTCGCCATTGTGTGTATGGCGAAGAGACTCTCCAAATATTTAGGCACTGCCCTGAGGGACCCACTGGAGGTCATCAAGCGGCAAACCATACAGCAAGGAAGGTGCTAGAGGCAGGATTCTATTGGCCTATGCTCTTCCAAGATGCACATAAATTCGTTCAGGTTTATGATGCTTGTCAGCGCGCAGGTAATATCTCTTCTCGTGATGAGATGCCCCAAACTAGTGTGCAAGTTGTTGAGATTTTTGATGTTTAGGGCATCGACTTCATAGGACCCTTTCCCTCTTCATATGGTAATAAGTATATTCCGATTGCTGTTGAGTACTTTTCTAAGTGGCCTAAAGCTCAGGCTGTGACCACTGGTGATGCCAAGGTTATTTGCAGGTTCCTTAAGCGATTGTTTGCTAGGTTTGGCACACCTAGGGCGCTTATTAGTGATAGAGGAACACATTTCTGCAATGCCCAATTAGATAAGGTACTTAAGCGGTACAGGGTTACTCAGCGGGTTCTCTACTCCCTATCACCCCTAAACTAGTGGGCAGGTTGAGGTAACTAATAGGGGTATTAAGCATATTTTAGAGAGAACCGTTAGTACCAATAGGAAGGATTAGGCTCTTAAGTTGGATGATGCATTGTGGGCGTTTAGGACTACTTTTAGGACATCTATAGGTTTTACGCCCTATCGTCTTGTTTATGGAAAGTCATGTCATTTGCCCTCGCCAAAGTTGTAGAGCACGGGCACTTGGGCCCTTAGGACTTGTAACTTTGATATTGATTCTGCAGGTAAGGAGCGACAGTGGCAACTGAGTGAGTTAGATGAGTAGCGCTAGCAGGCGTATGAAAACTCGTTAACTTACAAAGCAAGGACGAAGAAATGGCATGATTAAAGGATTTATGGGCCTAAGGAGTTTCGTGCCTGGATCGAAAGTGTCGCTTACACCTCCGCCTCATGTGTTTCCGAAGTCGCAGTCGCTGTTTGGACCATTTCAGTCGATGTCTTTTTCGTATGGGAGTGGTAGAGTCAGATCATCCCAGAAGCTTAGATTTCTGCTGAAAGTGGCCATCTATTGAAGCTTTACCACAGTAACTCATCGATGGCATGTTCGAGTCAATTCCGGCTTTGCATACAGAGGGTCGATCCTGACGAGGTCAAGTTTAGACTCCTGAAAAATAAGCACTTTGTACATTCGACTTTGGTTATGCTTTCACGTTTTTTTTAGTTTTTATTATTTCGTTATTTTATTTTGACTTTATTCATTTTGGTTTGCTTGATTGTTTATATGTTTAGTGTTACTCTTTTAACTTGTTTTGATTCCTCTGTTTCGAAGTTTTTGAGGATATTTGGTGTCGGGGAAGAATATTGTTATGTGTTACAGGTGATTTGGATTGCATTCTGGCAATTTTAGTCTGCTTCATGGTTCGGACCTGGAATGTCCTGCTGCATCACCCAGTATATTTAAATGAACCCTATTTAAACGAGGTTTTTCACATCTTTTCACTCTTTTAGCCGATTTTCTCTTCTTCCTAACTCTTTCTCTACTCTTCTACTTCTTGTCAGAGACAATCCAAGTAAGTAATTTCATGTTTTTCACTTAATTTTGCTTGTTTTTTGTTCCGTTCTTGCATAATTTTCATTAATTTCATGTTTTTCACTTAATTTTGCTTGTTTTTGTTCCGTTCTTGCATAATTTTCATTCAGTTCTTCTTATACTTTTGTTAATTTTTGCATTATTTCTCTCCTGTTGTAGCTTACTTTCCTACAAACTACATTTTCTTTTGATTCTTCACCTCATGTATGTCATCTCATTCCACTTTATTTATTTTCTATTGCAATATTTGACTTTAGTACCTATTCTATTGTTTATTTTGGTTCATTTGCTTTATTTCGATTATGTTTTGCTTGTCTTTACTTCTCTGTTTTTGTATGTTCAATTTTTATTTCGTTTTTGTATCCTTGTTTCATTTTCGTATTTTGAGTTTATTCCGTTTCTTTTTTCAATTGTGTTCCTTTTTATTAAGTCTATCCTCATTCTGTTTTTATTGTGCTTTTTCTATTTTCTGTTAATTATTTCAATTATGTTTTTTCACTTCTTTTTCTACTCTTTTTCTTTCACTAGTTTTTATGTGTTTTTTTATTGTTCTCCATTTCTGTTATTTTATTTTTACATTCTCCGTTGTTGGCTGTGTCATTGGACATAGAATCTTGGATGTGCTGGCTGTACCATTGGGTACATTATGATGTTATGCGCTGAAATGCCATTGTGCATTATATCTGTTATTATCTGTTTTCTCTTCTCCCCCTCCACTCTAAATTTTCAACCTTGTAGGATTTCAGCGGTTAGGGTACCTTACCCTTAGCTTCCTGGGTTAACAACCAACCCGTTATACTACCGAATTTCTGTCAAATTTTATGTAAATTGAACATGCATGATTGATTATAATGTTTTGCTACTTATTTTGTTATCTGACATTGCATTTTATCAGGTAGTATGACCGACGATCAGAGAGCCGCTGGGAAGCGAGCTAGAGTTGACGATGGTTCTTCTAGTCCCCGCACTGTGCCGACCTCATCGCCTCCAAGACCTCCGACAACAAGTTTACCCTCAGCACGGGATCGCCCAAGAACCTGAGCTCGACCTGTCCCCACACCTGCAACTAGCAGGCATCCTTACTTGATCTTCACCAACCAGGCGCATATTGATAGATTTCGAGTGGTGAGGACGAAGACGCTTCTGACTGGGAGGTGCATCGATTGGCAGGCCCTGATGGATGTTGGGCTTTTTGAGGAGATTTCTAGTTTGTTGGAGACAGTACCATGGAATAGGTTCTTTATTCACTTATAGAGAGCTAACTTTGGAGTTCTTCAAAGACTTTTGGCTTCACCATTGTTAGGATTTTACTTCACCAAACATGGTTTCCTTTAGGGTGACTAGCAGGACTTACAGGATGTCCCTAGCTGAGTTTGGTATAGCTTTAGGGATATGGACTAGAGCGGAGGTGGATCCCAATTTGTTTGATCAGGCATTTAGACATTTGGGGACGAATATAGACTTGTATTGGGAGGATATTAGGGTGGTCCGACGCTCTTTCTCTTCGAGCCTGACCAAGGCTTCATGTATTTCAGACAGTTTGAGATACCTCCACAATATATTGGCGCACACATTGGCTGGTAGGGGTGAGAGTTGGGGAGCTCTCAACAAGGTTGATGTTCCTTTACTTTGGCATATTCGGCAGAGGACCTATTTGGATTTAGGGTTTCTGATAGCTACACAGATGGATAGGATTCAGAAATCGGCTAGGAAGGCAGTTATTAGTTTTAGACCCTGTGTGACTAGGCTAGCTAGGAATATGGGGGTATTGACTCCAACCGCTGTTCAGAGTATGACAGAATTAGGTTTTATGCCAGCTGTTGGGACACAGCAGATGTACAACATGCAAATGGTTATTGGATCGAGTCTACCTCTAGCGGTTTCGAGTACCACTTGACAGGGTCCAATTCAGCTAGCCAGATGGGTGGCGACGGTGCTGATGAGGGTGATGATGATGATGTTGACATCACCGAGGAGCAGCTTGTACCTCCACCACGTCCCTCACTAAGGCCCACAGATGTTCCTGACCCATCTATGTTCTTTAGTCCATCAGCAGCTGGTGCCTCTTCTTCTTTTTCACCAAGCACATCAGTAGCATCTAGATTGGATAGGATGGAGGCCCGGATGACCCAGCAGTGGGATCTTACACAAACCTTCCGTACCAAGGCTAGGGATTCAATGAGAGCCTTGCGCGAGATGCTCTGCATAATACACGCACCCACCTTCTGGATGACCTGTGGCCTCAGGCACCGAGATGAAAGAAGACCATAATATTTTTTATTTTTCTTTACAAGATATCTCTCAACAGTTAGCTGGGATGCGAGTATCCAGTTCTCATATGCCACCACATGTGCCTACGCCTCCACCACCGTCTGTGCCGATATCACCCTTTGACCTTAAGGGTTTCTTTGATAGTTTTGGTGACCCCTACTTGTCCATTACTTCTCCTCCACCGCCACCTGCTCCAGCCCTAGTCCCGAGTACTTCTACCAGTGCTGATGCCCCGATGTCTCCTCAGCTGGATGATCCTTTGTTTACTCCGGATTTCACCCAGCAGGACTAGGGTAGTCTAGTTGATCGTGTTGAGGATTGAGGATCCTCTTCCATTATTGGATGTTTGTTTTCTTTATTTAGTTCTTTATATTGTTGGACAATTTATTTTCTTTCTATTTTTGTTATGGATGCTATTAATTTTGTTTTAGTCTTAGTTATTGAATGTTATTTTGGATCATGTGGGGTACTATACCTGTTTCACACTGAGGACAGTGTTTTTCTCAAGTGTAGGGTAGGTACCTTAGTTTTGTGCAGGTACCAATTTTGTTATCTCGAACCTCTATAAGGATGGTATGCTGCTGTTTTAATTTTGTTTTCATTTTCCTTATTGATTGAGCATGTTCATTCTTACTGTCCTTATCTTGAGTTTTGTTTTAATCGAGTAGTTGATGACTTTTCTCTTTTGAATGGATACCCTTATAGCTTTTATCGAACCTTGTTGGAAGAAGGCAAGGAACAAATCTCTTAATTTGAATCAAGCCAGGTAAAACTGGTGTTTTTCCTTAATTTTTCCATTTTACTTTATCTTGGATATAGAACACTATTAATATTGATGCTTATTATTATGATTGATTGTTTAAACTTTGGTTTGAGAACTCATGCAATTTTAAGCCACTCAAATGGAGAGGTTTTTATGCTCCTTTTGTTTTTGATTAGTGAGCATTGTACAGAATTTTTATTTCTAGAACTTGCTTTGTGATGACTTTTGAGATTACATGAATTTTTGATAGTCATGAGATGATTTGGGCACTTAGGATTTACACAATTTTTGGCCAAAAGCCTAACCCTGTTTTTCCCTTAGTGAACCAATTTTGAGCCTTGGCCTTTTCTTTCATTGTAATTCACCTTTGACACTCATTTTATCACTTCTATTCATTCTACCATTCTTTCTACCATTGTTGCTGGAAATTATGTAAGTTTATACTGCATTTCATTTTGGATCAATTTGCATTCTTTTTGTATATATTCACTAAGTTGCTAGATTTTTCGTAGATGCTCCCTTCAATCCAAATGGTACATATCGTTTTACTACTTTTGATTGAGCATTGTATTACTTCATTCTGTGTTATCTGTTGTTGCAGGAGTAGTTAAAAAAATAATAATAATAAAAAATAAAATTTCTTTTAGTTCATTTCGAGCATCATCTTATTATTGGAGCAACTTAGTGTTCATTTTTGGTACAACATTTGATCCTTAGCTATTATCTTGCATTACCTGCATAATTTTCCAGCAACTTTTAACCTACTTTTCATATTTCTCCATACCCTACCTTAACCCCATTACAACCTGGCTCAAGACCCTTCAATCATGATTATTGATTATTTCACAGTAGTGGATATTAGATCTATAAGCAAGCTTATGGTAAGCATCTTTTTCTGTATTTTTGCGTTGAGAGCTTGGCGATCTTCTTTCACCTATATACACTTGTGTGTTTTGAGTGACATCTTGTAAGGCATGGTTCTCAAATTCTCAGTTTGGATGGTTTATCATTTTAATTTTAACAGCTTTATTAACTTTGTTCTATTTCTCAAGGATTTAGTGATTTGGGAATTTTGAGGAAATTCGTTACGGAGTTTTGAGATTTGTTTTGAGCTAACCTCCTGCAATGTATTTGATTGAGTTATTTGGTATCTGTTTGAGGAGTGAGTTGTTGATTGCTTGAGGACAAGCAAATGCTTAAGTGTGGGGTAGTTTGATATAGATGATTCTATGCATGTTTATTGACTGTTTATCAGTTGTTTATTCATGTATTTGAGTCATATTTATTCCTGTTTGATCGCACTTTGGTATGTTTATGAGTTTTTCAGGTTTTCGGACTCCTTGATGGGAAATTGATTGAGTTCCGGGCAGAAACCAAGCTATTTGGATGATTTACGCATATTAGATGTTTGTCGGATTTGATTCCTTATTGGCGCGCATTTCGAGGCTTTTGTACGGGCCGTTGCATGGCCCATGTATATTTGCACGGGTCGTGGCACAGCCTCCCTTGGACAATTTTGAAGATTGGCATTGATTTGGGAGATTCAAGCAAAGATTAAAGGTTCTAGACGATTGATCGAGACATCTGAGATCCATACTTGAGGCTGGTTTCAGAGTTGGTGCTTGCAACATTTCCACTCCGATTCAAGAGAAGAGGGGTTACATGTTCCATTTCTTTTTGTGTTGTTTATTTCCTTTTGTATTTGTTTCTTTCATTATGAGTGGCTAGGGTTACCGAACCCATTGGGGTTCACATGTGTTGATGGATTATGCTTAGCTATTAGATTTTTATTTGCCATTCTTGTAATCTCGTTGCTATTTAGTAATAAATTTTGATTCATTTAATTTGAGACGTTGAATTAATTGTCTTTTGGGTTGTTTCTTGACATTGAGAAATACTTGTTACAACTAGAATTTGAATAGTAAGAACTGGTAGTTAACACTTAGAGATAAGGTTAATTTACTCGCCGGATTAAGAATTAACAACTCTTAATAGTTCTAAATCACGCTTAATGCTAATCTGTAATAATCTAATAGGAAGATATTCCATTAGGTTAGTGCAGGTTTAGGAACTCGATGAGCTCGAGAGAGGAACCGAGTTTGATTCAGGATTTAGGCACGGGTAAGCAAGATTAGTAATTTATAAAATCAACCTTAGAATTCCATCACTTAGGTCCCCCTTGGGTTTATTTCTCTTGTTGCGGTTGTCTTTCGATTATTAGTTGCTGTTCATTTATCTATTTGCATTCATAGTCATTAGTTAGTTAATTTATACTTCTCATACCTACTTCAGACTAGATAACATAGCGAACAGTAGTAACTCTAGGTTCACCCGATCTCCAGGGATATGACCTTAATACTCACTAGTGCTAGGCCATATCGATAGGTTCACTGCTTTAGGTGTAGGTTGCATCAGTAGCCCATCAACGCCATGTGGGATTCAATCGTACTCAAGCTAGAACCGTACTATCCCAGTAGGTCTAAGGCATCTAGCCTTCCAGATCATCTTCGCTATCTTCATGCACTTCTAGCTTACACCATTACGGGCTAAGGAGATAGCTTTGGAGCAGTCACATAGGCCGATGTGTTTATTCTCTGGGCTATGCAACATCGTAAGAAGCTTGACATGGGGTATTTGGTTGCTCGTCAAGTACGATCCTTTTTAGTCGATGCCTAGAAGAAAATGCATTATTGCTTTGGCCGATATGTGACTAGATTGGCCAAGAGATTGGGTGTACTAAATGACTGTCTAGCCGAGCTTTCTTAGATGGTGACATGACACCATTAGGGATTAGATAGATGATCAATATGCAGAACATTATGGCCACCCAACATCCATAGAGACTTGAGTATAGGCTCGTTAGTGCAATAGTTAAAGAGGCTAGAGTGGCAGCAGCTAGAGGAGCTCAAGACCCTACTATCAAGATTCCAGATGTTAGGATTTCTAACCTAGCTAGAGTATTCATGCCTACACCTGGAGCTTCTTCTTCTAACTCTACAGGGTCATCGAGTGCTCAGATTGGTGCTTTGGTTGACCGATTAGATCGAGTGTGTGATTTATAGCAGCAACACTATAATGAGTTTGTATAGTACAAGAAGGAGTTTGGGCAGTTTCGGGATGATACTAGGGCACAGCTCCAGGGGTTAACTGATATGCTCCAGCAGCTTATGCATGGATTGGATAGGCAAGCCACCGAGACGGACCTCATGGCGGAGCAGATACAAAAGATGGCAGATTCAGGCGCACAATCTCAGTGGTTCTTTGATGACACGGAGTTTGATTTAGGAGGTTGTTTCACGGATCCTGTGCCACCACCATTGCCCCCTCCCTTAGCACCTTTCCTTCCTCCTCACTGTCCAGCCGATCCAGCTAGTGAGGATGTGCCTCCAGCAGACTACCAGTAATGAAATCTTGTGTTCTATTTCTTTTCCTTTTCCTTTTTATTTTCTTTCTTTAATTTTCTTTTATTTTTGTTTCTTTTGCATTTTTTATTTTATTTTATTTTTCTTTCATATTATGTTCTTTTATTTGAACACTTTGCCTTGTCCTTATGATATGTATATTTGATATGATCTTCACTCCTATTATGTATTATCTATGTTATATACCCACTTCTTCCAACACTTAGGACAGTGTTCAATTCAAGTGTGGGGTGGGAACCTGTGGTTTTATTATCCCTTGATTGTGTTTATTCGCATGTGTTTAGGTAATGATAATGGAATATTTTTAGGATGTTAGAACCTATATTCTTCATGTCGCTTAAGCTTAGTTTGTTCTTTTATAATTAATGATTTAATTCACATACTTGTAATTGATTATCCCTCTCAATCTTTGTTCTTGGAAAGTAATTTCACTTTGTTCAATATGTCACCTTGGCCGGATTAAACCGGTGTTGCTTGAGTTCTTTGCAAATTTCTAGCCTTTATCTTTGAACTTTGATTATGTCAATTTCTTATACCATTTATGTGATGATTCAATTGATAAGTTTGGGAACCAATTGCAAATTTTAGCTACTTCAAACATGAGTTTTTGAACCAAAATTTGAGCATCCATTGCAATTATGCTTATTATTTTTCTTGTTTGAGTGTGTGCTATACTTAATTTTGTTTCTAGAACTTGCTCTGTAATGCTTGTTGAGGTTACTTGAATTTTTGAATACCATTAAATGATTTGGGCAACTTAGGATTCACTACATTTGGCTAAAAGCCTACCCTTTGTTTCCAGTAATCAGCCAGTTTTGAGCCTTGACCTTTTCTTCATGATTTACACCTATACACTACATTTATACCATTCTTTACATTTATCTTTTCTTTCACCCTGTATGCTGGATAATTATGTGACATGCTTTTTCTTTTATGGAATTATAGTGCCTAATTTTGTTATAAATTCACTTAGTACTTTTTAATCATTCTTTGATGCTCCCTTCAATCCAAATTATATAATCATTCTCTTTTTTTGTTTCATTAACCATGCAGCCCCTGTGTAAGCTGCTGTGGCATTTGAAAAAATAATAATAAAATTAATTAAGTGTTTATTGTGCTTCTTTCTTAGTTCTTGTCTCTTTTTTGGATTCAATTCTTTGAGCATCCTTTACTTCAAATAAGACTGAGTGAGTACTTTTATTGATTTGGCATTCAGTTCCTTGAGCATTCATTCTAAATAATTATATGATTTTGCAGTATACTTTACACTTCTATCCAAATGTTCTTACCTTTACCTTAGCCACATTACAACCCTTGTAAAGACCCTTTGATTTCGGTGTTCATTTATTCACAATAGTGAAGATAGGATTTATGAGCAAGCTTATGGTAAACAGTTTTTTTGCAGCTACATTGAGGGAATCGCTTTGTTTTACCTGTAACACTTTGAGTGATTTGAGAGATCCCTGTGCGGCAATGGTTCTTAGTCTTTATTGTTAAGTTGTTATATAAGTTGTACTTTGAGATGGTATTATCACTGTTCTTCTTTGAAGGTGTATGATTTGTTTAGCTACTTGAGTTTCATTCTTGATATGTTGAAAAAGGTTAAATTGTGAACCTTAGCATCGGTTTTGAGGGTTGACTATTGCTTGTATATGTATTGAGTTATTGATTGCTTGAGGACAAGCAAAAGTTTAAGTGTGGGTGATTTGATATGCATTGTTTTACACATGTTTCTACGCCCAATTACTTGCGTTTTTTTTTTTGCATATTTATCTTGTTTTATGCCAGAATCACCTGTGTTTTAGTTCCTTTCATGTTTCAGGTGATCATTGATGAACATTATCAGTGTTTGAGAGTGATACGTGCGAAAACAGACTAGAATTCATCAAAATTGGACAAAGGCTCACATTTCAAGGTTGAGCATGGCCTAGGTCAAGGCAGTGCTAATCAACACGGCTTGGACTCTGCCCGTGCTGAACCATTGGCTTTGATATTCAAATTTGGCTTTTTAGCATAATTTCTGAGGCCACCACGGCCTCTAGCACGGCTCGTGGTGGCTCAGCACCGGCGAGAGCACAGTTAGAGAGCGAGGGGTTGATTTTGGACTCAGAGGCTCAGCACGGCCTAAGCATGGGCTTAACCACACCATGCTGAATTAATTATATAGGTTTTTTTCACTTTGTTTTGAGGGTTCCGCATTCCTGACCTTGGAACTCGTATACGCACGCGAGCCATCTCTTTCCAAACTTCGACGCTTGACTTTGGGAGATCATTTCGCGTTGAAGATCGAGAGTGGATTTTGAGGCATTCAAGAGGCAATTTGAGGTTCATTATTCAGACTTGGAGATTGAAGACTGTTCATTTGATTTGAAGAAGAAGGGTGCACATGTTCCCAATTTTCTCTTCTGTATCTGTTCTTTATTTTATTTTATTCATTAGCATGAGTAGCTAGAGCTGCTGAACCCATTGGGGTTCCTTTGTTTATTGGATTGTACTTCATGTTTATGAGATGTTGATTATCAATTCTTGTATTCTTTTTGCCTTCAGTATTAATAAGATATCGCATTATTCATGAGACATTGTGAATTGTGTTCTTTAGGTTGCTTTTTGTAATTGAGAAATTCATTAAGTAATTAGAATTTTGAATAGTAAGAACTGGTTAATAATCAGTTAGAGATAAGAGTAATTAACTAGCCGGATTAAGAATTAACAACTCTTAATAGCAGTGGATTAATCTTAAGGCTAATCTAAAATCAATCGTTAGGAAGAGATTCTGTCGTTTAGGTTCTTAGGCTTAGGAATTCGGTGTTCTCGAGAGGGAACTTGAATTCAATTTAGAATCTGCTCACGGATAATCATAATTGGTAATCAATCTAATTTATACCTTTATTAAAATCCAACTATCTTAGGTCCCCCTTGGGTTTGCTTTCTTTTCCTTGATTGTTTAATTAAACCTTTGCAGATTGCTTGGCATTTAGTTAATCATTTAGCTTGCACCTAGTCATAGATTAGTAACTTCTTTACTATCAGTTTAAGGTTAGATAACATAAGACGCTGAAGTAGTTCTAGGCTCACCCTTTCCCGAGAATATGACATTGATACTCGCCATTAGTGCTAGTCGGCATCAATAGGTTCACTGCCTTAGATTGTAGCTACATTATTAGCTCATTAAAGATAAAATCCCAGCATCTGAATCCAAGCAGGTGTGCCCTTTTCCTTCTTCTCATAACAGGAGATTAAAGATGAAAGGGTGATGTACTCGCTAACAGAATAAGAAAGTACCTCAGCTGGGCGCATGTCGAATAACTCCATTAGTTTGCCAGGAAAAAGCTCATCAAGTTTTGGTAAGGCAACGAAATGAGTAGAATCCATGGGGCCTCTAAGAATGGTGAAAAATTCTTCAATTATGGGGCACAACTCTTGCCCACTGAATTTAAAGACATGGTCCCTTAAGCACCAAAAGTTAACAGTAGAATGAAGAAACCTATAATCAAGCCTGATGTGTTGCATGGCTTTGCATGACAGTAGAATGAAGAAACCATCACCAGTTAGAATTTTGAGAAGGGTTTGTAGGCTTTTTGCACTTTTGAGGCATATTCCTTGACTTTTAGAAGAGGCAATCGCGTATGAGGAAGTGTGTGGGTGCATGTGTACTTATAGACTTAAAATCGGAGCTAAATTCAGACTACGCAACCATAAAACTGAATCAGTTGAGTGCATAATTAATCGACTATATGATGTCATCATGTGCATTTTTGGCTTCTTTAGGGCTTCTTCAAGCATTTTCCCATCCTCATTTGTGCGTAAATCCAAAATGCATGATATAAAGAAGGAATTAAGTGCAACACCAAGAAGCATAAAATTTTTCATATCTTTTAAAAAAAGATCTAAAGCTTATAAAAGAATGGAAGTACAAGTAATAATAGAAATATCAAAAGCTGGTGTTCTCTTTCGAATCCCCCATCCCATCATTCGAGTCGATGTCCATCACTTAGGTCTGAAGGTTGATAATTGAAGTGTTGGACTGTCAATCCAATGTTGTTGAGAGTCAATCTAACACTGCTGGTCATCCACTTGCCCTTGCAAGCTCTCGTGATTCCTCTGATGAAAATCTAAAAGGAAATTAGTTAGTGTATTTTATATATACATACATGTATACATTTTATATTGTATAAATCATTTTCTTACTAGCCAGTCCTCGCGGAGCTGACCAATAGATGGACGTACTCAAACTAGTCTCTCTAAACTTGCATGGTTATTTGCATTATATGTTAATAACTTTTTAGGAAAGGAGACGTGAAAACACAAAGGAGAATGTTACTTACTTATGTGCAAGTGCTCGGAGTGAACTCTGGAGGAAGACAATGCTCTATGGCGAGCCGATGCCCCATCGCACCATAGGGGCTCTAGTATGAGACCATCAGATCTAGAGGGAATGTGACGCTCCATAGAACGACATCAAATATGGTTATAAGAGGTGCCTCAAAGGCAACACCGGTAGAGGAGCCCGAAACATGGGAAGGCCTAGAACGTCGGGCAGATTGCCCCTCGGTCGACTCACAAGTAGTGGGAGCACATTGGATGAACTCCAAATAAAATAGTTAGAAAAGCAAAATATAAAAGATGAAGAATTCAAAATAGACAAGAAGAGGTACTTGAGCCATGATATCATCATCAAAAGGCATAGTCCCCAACAACTAAGGAATAAAAGAAGTGTAGTCTGTCCTTCGAGACTGGACAGTGAGATCCTCGGGCTCGTCGTACCTTGCTAAACATTTCGCTAGTTCCTCCACAACGAGGTCCACTGTCCAAAACATAGAGAGAGGTGGAGGCAAGGGAACTCGTGTCTGCTAGGGCCTCGCTCACACTCATAGATCCTCTCGCTTAGGTACCACACCTGATAGGCAACTCTAGCCAGCAGAATCTTTCTTTTCTCAAGGTCAACTGCAGAAAGCATGTAGGCGTCCTAATGACGGTGCTCCCCCAGCCAATGACCCCGAATATGTAAACCGAAAAGGTAAGTAACTATATATGTAAATCATGAGTATGACTAACAGATTTTGTTTCCTTGTCCCAGGTTAGGGAGTTGGTCCACATGCAGCACACATGGACCTATGCCTACTCTAGAGGGACACTCCTGCTCGAGCCCTAGCGACTTAAGCGAGGGAAAGCCCATAAGGTGAAAATTGGTTGTGAGCCCACCAGAAGGTTGATCTTCATGGCCCAAACCTGCAAAATAAGAATCCGCATTCACAATACCAATAAAAAAAATTAGAAAAGTGAAGTCAGAGCATAACTTACATGGATTTTATGCTAAAAGCCGCAGATCTCTTACTGCATGTCCATCTAGTGATACAAGTATGCAAGAGCTGTGGATCCCTAGTTATAGGAGGAGACTGACCAAATCCCACAGAGGGGCCAAATAGTGGACATTCAGTGAATTCCCCGAGTCACTGAACAAAGTCATACTAAAGAGGTACACTAGAAAGGCTCGGGATCTGATCCACTTCCCAAGCATTCCGATGCACAAAGCCCCGGTATTGGAAAGATTTGTTGGTAAGCGATGCAGCAAGTGTTCTTCCATGCTGGCAAGAATCTAGGTAAATCAGTAATGAAGGGCTATAAGAAATAAAATGGCATGGGCATGCCAGTGAAATCAATGCACATGATGGCAGTAAACGAGAGAGGAGAGAGAGTTAGCTCACCAACCGAAGTGTGAAAGGTGTGAGTAGTATCCATCCATCTTTCGAGAAGAGCGTATACGGAGGTATGATCTATCCTTCCAAACTGATGGAAGCCGATATCACCAATCCTAGCCTAGACAAAGCTAGGGAGCTCATCAAACCACTAATGGGCCCCATAAAAGTTTTTGGTGAACCAGATCGATACAATGTCACTCTAAAAAGCCAAACACATAAGTACTAAACACAATTTACAAATAAAAGACTCTAAATAGGTAAGTATACATTTTTTTATTGATATTGTGTAAAAATGCCCTGAAAATCCTATTTCGACATGTGCACGGTCAATTCGGACTGTGTAGAGTCGATCGGCTCTATGGGTTAGGGCACGTGATTTTTTTGATATTTTTCATGAATTTTGAGCAAATAACGCGTGTATCTAGTATATAACTAACAGGAAATAAAGTCTAAAGCCAGAAAAATACCTCGTCGATGCCTAAAAACGCCCGGTGAGTATTCAATTTCGCCTTTCATAAGCCCTAAGTCATTTTGGCGAGAAATCGGTGGTAAGAACACCTAGTTGGGTGCGATTGGAGTACGCTTGGAGAATCTAAAGGAGGCCATCATTCTAAGACTGGTTTTATGAAATTTGTTTAAGAAAAGAGTGAGAAATCAGAGAAACAACAAAAAGGGATTTCAGAGAAAATAAGAGGGAAAGTGAGATACGGTCTTTTATGAATGCATGTGAAGGCTTATATAGGGCCTAAAGAGGGCAAAAGTGTTGTTTAGGTTCCCAACCTAACAAAATCACATTCTAGTCCAAAAATTGATCCAAGTCTCTAGAAGATACATGGAAGGCTGGTTTGCATCCTGAGATGGAGATCTTTAAGAAATTACAAAATGGGTCCTTGACCCATCAAAATTACATTTTAGTCCGTTAGTGGACTAGTTATCAACATATCTTTCAGAAGACATCGAACGAATCAGATCGTACCCTGAGGCGGTAAATTCTAATCAAAAGTATGCAAAAGTGAAAAATTACCAAATCGACTTGAAGTGGTGAAATAGCGAGAGAGAAGTCTCTACAAATATTAAATTAGTGGGCGTGGTCCCTATGGTCCCTGTATCAATGTACATGGTTCTGAAATCATTGGACATGATTCCTAAATAGCAAGTGAAGTCCTCAATCTAAGCAGGTGAAGTCCTCAAAAAAATTCAAGCGGGCATGGTCCCCACATCAAATTAACAATCAAAGTTCGAGCTTACGAGGCGTAGCTTCTACAACTCACAAAGATATGCTTTTACTGTATCCTTAATATTATGATTTATCTCAATTTATTTAAACGCATTGCATGCTTATAAAACTCGACAAACTGGGGACAGTTGTCAACATCCATTTTTCAAATCTAGATATCGAGAAGATTACGAAAAACCCTAATGATGCTTGTCCTCAAGCA
This sequence comes from Ricinus communis, assembly GCF_019578655.1. Classification (NCBI taxonomy): domain Eukaryota; kingdom Viridiplantae; phylum Streptophyta; class Magnoliopsida; order Malpighiales; family Euphorbiaceae; genus Ricinus; species Ricinus communis. The sequence goes on from NC_063259.1 coordinate 8,411,553, forward strand.
ATCAAAAGTAAAATAAGGAACATAAACCACTAAGGAACAATACTTAAACTGACAGACAAGCTAGAGAACTCCTGCACATATCCTTAACAAGCGTAAGTCAAACAAAAAGAAAAAGAAGCAATCAATTCAAGTATCACAACCAAGATGCTAATAATTCACACAATACTGTCTTAACGAGATTATTCAGAACCAACTCCTCACCAGATTCACTCTAAATCACTTAAAGTGTTTAAAGGGTAGTGTTTAATTGCTCAATGCATCAACTACTGCCTTACTTACTATATGCTTGCTCTTAAATCCTACTCCTACCACTTATAGAGAGTCAACAACCATGTCAAGAGGTCTTTATAAAGGTTGTAATGGGGATTAGGTAAGGGTAAGTAAATTTGGTCAGAGTTGAACCTATGGTGTTCTGCAATGAAATACATGACACGCACATAAGTCACAATAATCACAAGGGGTAAACAATGGATAGTAGTCCAAGGTGGGAAATAGGAATCAAGTCAAAATGTTTAGCTCACTTACTTTCTTTCTTTTCATCACCTTTCCTTCTTATTCTTCTTTTTATATATTTTTCTTCTTTCTTTTTTTTTTCTTTTTTTCATAAGGGAAAAACATTCACATAATAGAGTGAATTTCGTTTTGGATTGAAGTAAGCTACTACAAGATTCCAAAGCTATTCCCAAGATAAAAATCCCCAATAAAAACAACTCATGTGCAAAATCATAACCCAAAGTAGAATAAAACTAAGTGGTAATGGAATATGATAAAAAATGGTGAAAGAAAGGGTTATCTACAGAATCAATAAACGAATGAAGGCTATTTGGCTAGAATAAAAAACCTAAGTGCCTCTATTATACCAAAGTGTTAAACTCTCCCTGTGGCCCTCATAAGCATTACCGAGCAAGTTCTTAAAGTAAAAACAGTAATTGGCACTCTCAACAAGAAATAAATAAAAGCATATAACGTGTATGCTTACAATTTAGGCTCAATTTCTCACAAGTGTGCTTTTTGAGTAGGTTCCAAACAAAAATCATCAAAACAGAATTAAATAAACTAAAGCAACTTAGTGCAAAACTCAAACTAATTATCTTACATTCTTCCGTAAGACTCAACACTATCAGTTTTACCCGATCACATGGACATAAACAGGATTTCAAAATCAAGTCAACAGTAAGAGCATTGAAACAAAGTGAAAAATTTTCAAAATTTTACAAAACATTGCACAAAGAATAAACAAATAACTGAGATGGGATAACTATCACCCACCCCACACTTGAAGGACACACTGTCCCCAGTGTACAAAATATAAGAAATGAAAAGGAAAAAGAACTAATACTGCCCTGACTATAGCTCCAGAGTGAAAAGAGGTGCATCAGCAGGTATATCAGGGCGTTGGCTGGTCTGTGGTGGAGGAGTGGCTGCAAATAACAAAATAAAGACTTAAAATTGAAACTAAAACAAAAATTAAATAAAATATGACAACTAAAAATAATAAAATGTTTCAAAACAAAATGTTAAAATATTAGAGATTAAAGATAAAAATTGGGGTGCCTCCCAAAAGCGCTTCTTTTTTATGTGATGAGTCTTCTTAGCTGGACTTATGGTGAAAAGCAAACGGGCGTGATCGACGACCATCCATCATTCTTCCAAGTAAATGGCTTCAAGTATCCGCTTAGAGGGATAATCGTCAATTTTCTCTTCCCGACTATCAAGCAAGCTGCCAGTATGATGGGCAAAACTCGCTCCTCGTATAATTGCACGTAGTCATGATGCTCTAGGGGCTATTCCAATTTGAAAGCTAAAGTTTCACTAATTGGAAGGATCAACGGTTGGGCAATTTCTTCAGGAACGTCAATGGTTTTCTCTAGTCCTTGTCTTGGTTCACTTGCTATAAGAAACTCGAGCTCCTCCAAGACTTCTTCATTAGATAACTCGTGCTCATCTTCCATCATCGAAGGGACTTGTGGAAAATCTACCAACAATTCCTCTAACTGCAACTCAGCATCATCAACTGTACATTCCTGTTGATAGTCTTTCAAAGGAATTATGTTCGCCTCTTCCTTTTCTGGTTCCATCTCCATGTTCAAGAAATCGTCTTGCACAGAAGCATCATCGTCAAACATAGTAGATAAACCAGAAAAATTCTCACCTGAACGCAAAGTGATGGCGCTCAAATGCTCCTTAGATTCAGTAGCGTTTGATGGAGTTCCCAATTGCTCTTTAGCTAGTAACTTGAAGATTAAGCCTACTTGATGCTCTATGGTGTTAATCAAGGCTTGTTGATCTTCAAGTATCCTCTCAGTTTGTTGGAATCTATCCTCAAGACTTACAATAAACCTCATCATCAGCTCCTCTAACACTAACTCTTCACCTTGAGTTGATGGTGCAAGATTAAAGTACGCTGAAATTCGGTGGTTCTTGGCCATCTAAGCTCCATCCAAAGGGTGAATGAGTGCTCCATTCTTGATTATAGGTGCTTCCATACGAGTCATTTGGCCAACTTCCCGTATAATTCACCTGTTCATAGTTATAAGAACAATGAGCAACATCACTATACAATGGACAATCATTACTCAAATGTAAACCACAACAAAATTCACAAAAAACTTGAGATGAAAGGATAGGAGTGGAGAGTTGATCGGTAGCCCTGCAAAACGATTCCACTCGAGCTTCTAAAGATGCAAGGGTATCCCAATTTTTAGCACTCTCTCGGTTCCTAATCCTATTTTCCAATGCGTCATACAAAGAGTTTGAGTTTAGCATTGAACCTCCTTATCATTCACTATCTGAATCATAAACTTAAACTAAATAAATATGTAGAAATAAAATAAAATAAATAAACAAATAAAAATAAAAATCATAAAATAATAAGAAAAAAAATTGGCTAAATTAACAAATAGCAAATTTCACTCTAGTTTTCAAATAATTCCCCGCAACGGCGCCAAAAACTTGATGTGTGCTACTCGTGTTAGCTACAATCTAAGGCAGTGTACCTATCGATGCAGTCTAGCACTAATGGTGAGTATCAAGGTCGTATTCCTCGGGAAAGTGAAAGCCCAGAGTTACTCCTTTGTTCTTTATTATATTAACCTAAAATTAGCGATGAATAATTTCTAAAGAGAGTGCTAAAAAATGTATGACACGTTGGAAAATGGAATCAGGAACAAAGAGAGTGCTAAAAATTGGGATACCCGCGCATCTTTAGAAGCTCGAGTGGAATCGTTTTGCAGGGCTACCGATCAATTCTCCACTCCTATCCTTTCATCTCAAGTTTTTTGTGAATTTTATTGTGGTTAACATTTGAGTAATGATTGTCCATTATATAGTGATGTTACTCATTGTTCTTATAACTATGAACAGGTGAATTATACGGGAAGTTGGCCAAATGACTCGTATGGAAGCACCTACAATCAAGAGTTGAGCACTCATTCACCCTTTGGATGGAGCTTAGATGACCAAGAACCACCAGAATTTCAACAGCCTAATCTTGCACCATCAACTCAAGGTGAAGAGTTAGTGTCAGAGGAGCTGATGATGAGGTTTATTGCAAGTCTTGAGGATAGATTCCAATAAACAGAGAGGATACTTGAATATCAACAAGTCTCGATTAAGAACATGGAGCATCAAGTAGGCTTAATCTTCAAGTTACTAGCTGAAGAGCAATTGGGAACTCTATCAAATGCTATTGAATCCGAGGAACACTTGAGCGCCGTCACTTTGCGTTCAGGTGAGAATTGTTTTAGGTTATCTATTATGTTCGATGATGATGCTTCTGTGCAGGACTACTCTTTGAAAATGGAGATAGAACCAGAAAAGGAAGAGGCAAACATGATCCCTCTGAAAGACTACCAACAGGAATGTACAGTTGATGATGCTGAGTTGTAGTTAGAGGAATTTTTGGTGGATTTTCCACAAGTCCCTTCGGTAATGGAAGATAAGCACGAGTTATCCAATGAAGAAGTCTTGGAGGAGCTCGAGTTTCTTCTAGCAAGTGAACCAAGCCAAGGACTAGAGAAAACCATCGATGTTCCTGAAGAAATTGCCCAACCGTCGATCCTTCCAATTGGTGAAACTTCAGCTTTCAAATTGGAAGAGCCCCTAGAGCATCATGACTACGTGCAATTATACGAGGAGCGAGTTTTGCCCATCATACTGGCAGCTTGCTTGATAGTCGGGAAGAGGAAATTGACGATTATCCCTCTAAGCGGATACTTGAAGACATTTCATTGGAAGAAGGATGGATGGTCGTCGATCACGCCCGTTTGCTTTTCATCATGAGTCCAGCTAAGAAGACTCATCATATAAAAAAGAAGCACTTTTGGGAGGCACCCCAATTTTTATCTTTAATCTCTAATATTTTAACCTTTTGTTTTGAAACATTTTATTAGTTTTAGTTTTCATATTTTATTTAATTTTTGTTTCAGTTTCGATTTTAATTCTTTATTTTATTATTTGCAGCCACTCCTCTACCACAGACTAGCCAACGCCCTGATATCCCTTATGATGCACCTCTGTTCACTCCGGAGCCATAGTCAAGGCAGTATTAGCTCTTTTTCCTTTTTCATTTCTTATATTCTGTACACTAGGGACAGTGTGTCCTTTAAGTGTAGGGTGGGTGATATTTATCCCATCTCAGTTATTTGTTTATTCTTTGTGCAATTTCTTGTAAAATTTTGAAAATTTTTCACTTTGTTTCGATGCTCTTACTGTTGACTTGATTTAGAAATCCTGTTTATGTCCATGTGATCGGGTAAAACTGATAGTGTTGAGTCTTGCAGAAGAATGTAAGATAATTAGTTGAGTTTTGCACTAAGTTGCTTTGGTTTATTTAATTCTGTTTTGATGATTTTTGTTTGGAACCTACTCAAAAGCACACTTGTGAGAAATTGAGCCTAAATTGTAAGCATACACTTTATATGCTTGTATTTATTTTTTGTTGAGAGTGCCAATTACTGTCTTTACTTTTAGAACCTCCTCGGTAATGCTCATGAGGGCCACAAGGAGAGTTAACACTTTGGTATGATAGAGGCACTTAGGTTTTTCATTCTAGCCAAATAGCCTTCATTCGTTTATTGATTCTGTAGATAACCCCTTCTTTCACCAATTTTTTTATCATATTCCATTACCACTTAGTCTTATTCTGCTTTGGGTTATGATTTTGCATATGAGTTGTTTTTATTGGGAATTTTTATCTTGGGAATAGTGTGGAATCTTGTAGCAGCTTTCTTCAATCCAAAAGAAATTCACTCTATTATGTGAATGTTCTTCCCTTATGAAAAAAAAGAGAAAAAAAAAAGAGAAAAAATAATAATAAGAAGAATAAGAGGGAAGGGTGATGAAAAGAAAGGAAGTAAGTGAGCTAATTGTTTAATTGCTTTTCGAAGTTTACATTTTGACTTAATTCCTATTTCCCACCTTAGACTACTATCCATTGTTTACCCCTTGTGATTATTGTGACTTGTGTGCAGGTCATGTATTTCATTGCAGAACACCATAGGTTCAACTCTGACCAAATTTACCTACCCTTGCCTAATCCCCATTACAACCCTTGTAAAGACCTCTTGAAATGGTTGTTGACTCTCAATAAGTGGTAAGAGTAGGATTTAAGAGCAAGCATATAGTAAGTAAGGCAGTAGTTGATGCATTGAGCGATTAAACACTACCCTTTAAACACTTTGAGTGATTTAGAGTGAATCTGGTGAGGAGTTGGTTCTGAATAATTTTGTTGAGATAGTATTTTGCGAATTATTGGCATCTTGGTTGTGATACTTGAATTGATTGCTTCATTTCTTTTTGTTTGACTTACGCTTGTTAAGGATATGTATAGGAGCTCTCTAGCTTGTCTGTCAGTTTAAGTGTTGTTCCTTAGTGATTTATTTTCCTTATTTTACTTTTGATTGCTTGAGGACAAGCAATGAGCTAAGTGTGGGATTATTTGATGTGCGTAAAATACACACATCTAAATGAGGTTCTTAAGATTGATTTTATGGACATTTGGATGTGAATTGGTCCCAACACTCACCTTATGCGTCTGTTTTTATGCATTAGGTCCAAAAGAAGTCAAAGAATGATAAAGGGAAGAATTGGAGCATAATTGGACGTCGAAGCTGCCGAAACAAGCTAAGTATGCGCATGAGGAAGCTGAACACGGCCGTGTTGGTTTCAACACTGGCCGTGTTCCTAACACGGGCACCAACACGGCCGTGTTGGATGCATCAAACATCAAAGAAAAAGAACTTTTTAGGGAGCACGGCCACAGAGAGTAACACGGGCATAAACACCAGCCCATGTTGGGAACACGGGCATCAACACGGTCATGTTGGCGGCGACAGGGGGAATTAATTAAAAGAAAGAAGAGAGGAAAGAAAGAGAAAAGTGGGGGGAGAACGTCCCAAACCCTAATATTTCTCTCTCTAAGGCTTTTCTGAGCTGGAACCAAAGGAAAAGGAGACTTGGATCAAGGTTTCAATCGGATTCCCTTCAAAGATTAAAGATTGGGCGAGGTTCGTTGATTGGTTTTCAAATTGAGCAAGAGGAATTGGGGCTATTTACTCTCATCCAAGGGTGTAATCGGGTTTCTTTACCTTTACTCATTGTTGTAATTGAATTCTTATGGATTTTGATAATGAACATCATTAGCTAGATTGATTAAATCCATTGGGATTTCTTTACTATGTTGGCTTAGTATTATATTGTTGGATTGTTTAGGTTAGTTTTGTATTCTTCTTGCTTTCAGTATTAATAAGATAATGCATTATTCATGAGACGTTGTGAATTGTGTGTTTAGATTGCTTTGTGTGATTGAGAAGTCCATTTAGCAATTGGAATTTTGAATAGTAAGAATTGGTTAATAATTGCTTAGAGATAAGGATAATTAACTAGTCGGATTAAGAATAACAAAGCTTAATAGAGGCGGATTAAAGCTTAATGCTAATTTAAGAATCAATCGTTAGGAAGAGATTCCAACTTTAGGTTATTAGGTTTAGGAATTCAGTTATGGAGAGAGAGAAACCAAATTCGGTTAAGAATTTGTCCACGGGGAGCATAATTAAACTCACCAATCCTTTATCTTTTGTTTGATTGCCAACTAGTTTAGGTTCCCTTTGGGTTTGCTTTCTTGTCTTGGTTATTTTATTTATTAATTACTCCTGCATCTCCCTTGGAACTTAGCTTGTAGCTATTAGTTAGTTTAGAAATTATTCATCACTAATTTGAGGTTAATATAATAAAGAACAAAGGAGTAACTCTGGGCTTTCACTTTCCCGAGGAATACAACTTTGATACTCGTCATTAGTGCTAGACTGCATCGACAGGTGCACTGCCTTAGATTGTAGCTAATACAAGTAGCACACATCAGTCCCCTTGGGTTTGCTTTTTCCCTTGATTGTTTCACGAAATCCTTTTAGACTGTTTGACATTTAGTTAATCACTTAGCTTGCATCTAATCATATAATAGTAACTTCATCGATTTTGTTAAGGTTAGATTTCATAAGGCGCTGTAGTAGTTCTAGGATCATCCTTTCCCGAGAACACGACCTTGATACTCGCCATTAGTGCTAGTTTGCATCGATAGTTTCACTACCTTAGATTGTAGCTACATAAATAGCCTATCAACTGTAGTCCACCAGGCTAATTAATGGTAATTAGACTTAAAATCTAAATCGATGTGGACCTAGTGGGTTCTTGCCATGCTTTAGGTTAGGACAATTGGGCCATATTAGATTTAGAATCACATAATTAGGCCTTATCATAATATGTAGTCCATTAGGCTTTAAAGATCAGAATCTAAGAAATAATTGGTAATTAGGCTAGACTAGGCCTTGTATATCATCGATTCAGTAATCTAGATAAACAACTTAAACGTGGTTTAGGCTTAACAAATAGACTAGACTTAGGAGAGCTTTATGTGTTGTATGGTATGCTTGTATATAAACTGTTGTATTTATAAGGAATAATTTGTTAAACAATAAAACTAAAGATTAAGATACATAAATAAGGAAGTTGGCTTCCAAATCCATCTCTGAATTTGTAGCGTAAGCTTTCTTATAGAATCTAAGAAATGTCACTCATTAGTAAAAGTGTTCTAGTGAATTACCCAGGTGGCGACTCCCATCTCTGCCCTAGTCTTAGAAACTAGTTAGCTTGTTCCCAATTACTTGAAAAGCCTTGTAGTGTTGCAGTCACTAAAGACACTTGGGTGCGCAACTGAACCTGCCGCCTACAATTAGGATTTTAAATGTTTGTTGATGATAATTGTTTGAAATTAAAAATAAAATTCCTTCTTATTTGATACTAATCTACTAAAGGAAGGGATAATTGAGTCCATTTATCTTAATTATTCAATAATTATCAACATCCCCTAGGGTTTTCTAACCCTACTCCTATAAATAGAACAATATGACCTAGGTTTAGAGCTAGCTATACTAATTAATTATAAGCAAAAGACATCAAGCAATAAAGCTAAGCAATTACATTCGATACATACAAAGAGAAAACCCTATGCAACCCACTAAGAAAGAACTCCCAAATTAGGGAACTCATTGAAGAACGATAGAAACTTTTCTTAAACCCGAAAAAGGTAGAATTGGATTCCCATCCCCTTTTTGATTCAACAGCTTCCTCATCTCTTAGGACTCACAGAATAACGAATAACGATGACACTTGAGGGTTCCCCTGCATCAGCATCATCAACATCTTTTCTTTCTTTGCTTCTAATTTTTATCTTTTTTATTTATGAAAACATATTAGGAATGTATTAAAATGATTATTCTATATATTCCACATGATTAGATTAGGATTATCTTTTTTATTGAACATGCTGATTTTATTGGATTTTGAATCTAATAATAAGAACACTTAGGATTTTGAAACTGATTTGATTAGATTTTGAATTTGATCAGGTAATTAGGTTATATTTTCTTTCTTGTCAATTATACATATTCTAACCTAAGTTTTTCCCTTTGTGCATGTAAAAAATCTGTTTTTGGCGCGAAGATCGAGTTAAGGCCGTAAGAAGCCTTTCCAAGGCTCTAAAGCCGATCAATTCTTCACCCTGAGCCAATCGGCTTTATATATAATTAGGCAGATTTTTGGGTTTTTTGATATATTTTGGCAGTTTCTAGCACTGTAGCTTAGTTTTAGGATTTTCTTTTCATTTCTTTTAGTTGTAGATAGGTTGTAATAGCTACATTAATTTCTTGTACTTTATTTTTTTTATCTGTGATGGATGTCCAAATATATACTATATGATTGCCTAATTAAAATATGATGGATAGACTTAGGCATTAAAATTGGACCTGCCATGAAAACTGTAGTTTATTAGCTTAATTAAAATGGTAATTGGGCTTTAATTAAAATCTATATAGATTTAATAGTTTTTTCGATGCATGGTTAAATTAAATTGGGCTACATTAGATTTAGGGTCACTATGTTAGGTCTCTCTATAAAGAATAGTCAATTAGGCTTAAAAGGCTTGGTAATTAAAGCATAATTTGTAATAGGGCTAGAATAGGCTGGTCTTATACATAATTGATTAGTAAATTAGGTTAATAACTTCAAACATGGGCTGGGCTTAATAAAATGGGATAAACTTAAGTGGACCTCACATGTTGTAGTGTTTGATATGTAGAAATATATTATGCTGCATTCATAAGGAATAGCCTATTAAATACTAAAATTAAAGATAAAGTATATACAAATAAGGAAGTTGCCTTTCGGATCCATCTCTAGATTTGTGGTGTAAGCTTCCTTATAGAATCGAGAAACGTCACTCATTAGTAAAAGTATCCTGGTTAATAGGGTGGCGACTCCCATCTCCGTGCTAGTCTCTATGACTAATTACATGTTCCCGATTAGGTTGAAAAGCCTTGCAGTACCATAGTCGTTAAAGACACTTGGGTGCGCGCCTGAAACTGCCACCCACACTCACTATGAGGTGCCATCAACTATTGATAGCTAACCTTGTTTACTCATCCTCGTGTGCATAACAAAATCAATCTAAGTTCATAAAGAGTCAATGATATATGTTTGATTACTATTGAGGATACCAATTGGTTGTGGCATAGATGTCTAGGACATATCAACATGCATTTGATTTCAAAGTTGGGTCAAAAGGATCTTATTAGAGGTCTACGTAAGCTGAAGAATGAGAAAGATCACATATAAGATGCTTGCCAAAAAGGGACACAAACAAGATCCACTATTAAATCAAAATCCATTGTATCCACATCTGAGCCATTGGAATTATTGCATTGTGACTTATTTGGTCTATCACTCCTCAAAGTCTAAATGGTAGTAAATATGCTTTTGTGATAGTAGATGGCTACTCATGATTTGCATAGGTTCTATTCATTACATCAAAAGTAGACATCTACTCTACATTCATCTATTTCTGTAAAAGAGTCTAAAATGAGAAAGGGCATTCTATCACCTCCATTAGAAGTGACCATAGGAGGGAGTTTGAGAATAAGTTATTTGATTCATACTACAAAGAACATAAGATATCTCACAATTTCTCAAACCTAAGAACCCCTTAACAAAATGGAGTAGTAAAGTGAAAAAATAGTACCCTAGCATAAATGGACAAAACTGTATTACATCAGAGAAGCCTACCAAAATATTTCTAGGCGAAAGCCACAAATACAGCCAACTACATACTAAATAGCGTCATAATCATGAGTAAAACACCTACTTATATGCATTTAGATGTAAGTGTTTCATATTGAATAATAAGAAGGATTACCTTAGAAAAATTTATTCAAAATCATATGAGGGTGTATTTTTTATTATCTAATGTCTAGTAAACCATATAAAGTGTTCAATAATCATACTCTAATTCTATGCATGTAATCTTCTATGAATCTAACCATGCTCAAGAAATAAATATTAAGAATGTTGATTCAAATAAGGAAGAAATAAAAGGTGATGAAAAGGATGCAAATGTCTAGGAAGAAAAGAAAGAAGAGGAAGTAGACGTCTACAACAATAAGGAGACATCTAACGATAAGGTTGAGACATCTAATCCTACACTAGTAGACATCTCTTAATCAACAGACATCAAATCTACTTAAAGATTGGAAATATCATCGAAACTATCCAAGAGACAATATCCTGGATAGTCCATCACAAGGAAGGCGGACTAGAGTTGCTTACAAACGCTTACATGAAAAAATTGCCTTTTTTATAAGCAAATTGAAAGAAATCAAGTATGAAAGCTCAAACTAATGAAAATTGGATATCTTCTCTGTAGGAAGAGCTAAATCAGTTTGAAAGAAATCAAGTAAGAAAGTTGGTACCCAGCTAAAGAAGTAATTTGTCATAAGAACAAAATAGGTATATAGATACACTGGATAAGCAAGTTGATGTTATCAAAATGCTAGATTAGTCACCCAAGGCTACTGTAAAACCCGAACCTGCATGAATTACTGACCTAATAACTAAAGGCAGGGTTGGGTAGCTCATATAGGCCAAAAGTAAACCCCTAGGTGTTAGTAGTAATTCATTTAACTTTTATAAGCACATCGAACCCACAATCACTTACTAAGATAGGATGGGGTGTTATAATCTTTCCCATTCAGACTTCTAACATCCTCTTAAGAGTTAGGCCATGGCCCAATAGTCTAGAATCGTAGTCCACTAAGCGGGTCATGGATTCTAATGGTGGCTCGTACAGATTCTAGAGATTTATAAAGACCCAGCTTTTATGAATTATTGATCTAACAGCTAGAGGCGGAGTTGGGCCTGTCCATGTGGCCCAAAAGTCAACCCTTAGGTGTTAGTAGTAACTCATTTAGACTCTTGTAATCATATCAAACCCAGAATTACTTTCCAGTGTGGGATAAGGTGTTACAATCTCTCCCTAAATCAAATCTTTAACATCCTCATTAGAGCCAGGCCATAGCCTAATAGCCTGAAATCATAGCCCACCAAGTGAGTCATGGATTCTAGAGGTGGCTCGCATGGCTTCTGAAGGTGGCTCCCACTGACTTCCTAGGATATAGCACTTAGATCTATATAACACTTAGTTCTATACTCGAACTGGCTAGCAAGTTGCTCTGATACTATTTGGTCCCGAGCCTACATGAATTACTGATCCAACAACTAGAGGTGGTGTTGTGATATGAATACTGCTAACTTCTGCCAAACTTGTATTCAATGTTGATGCCTTTACCAAGGTTCATTGACCTAATTAAGAAAAGAAACTCTAACTCCGAATAAGACCTTTAAATAACTTGTACTTAAGAACCTTAATTATAAGGAATTAAAGGTCGTTTAACATAAATAAAAGTTTAGATTAAACTAAGTTTATAAAGTACCAAGCTTTCACTTGATAATTTCACTAAGTTCATAAAGAATAAAAGAAGAGAATTAGCTCAAATAATCAATATTCAACAACTTAAAAATATAAAAAATTCACTCTAGGCTTATACAAGCCTTAGAAAACTCTAATTCTAATCTAATAAGGAATTATATCTTAAATAGAATAAAGGCAACCTTTCTAACTAAAAAATATAAGTAAAATAAAATCCTAATAAAATTAAAATACATGTGTGACCTATCTTCATCCCATTTAGAGAGGAATTTAACTTAATTAAATTACAAATAACTTCCTAAATTCGTCCAACCTTAGCCCACAAACCAAATATAACATTTGGGCTTAAACATATAATAAGCGGCTCATTATTGAGTATTGGACTCCAAACAACTTGATTTGATAGTTTTGGGCCTATATTGACTTGATCATGCCTCTATATATCGAATTAAGTTGATAAGAATATTTTGAGGCCCATTATCTTGACTAAGCCCAATTTCACTTGGACTTTGAATCTTCAACCCAAGCTTCAATTGTTACTTCACAAATGTTCCTAAAGTATCCTTGAATTTCTTCATGCGGGCTCTAGTCATTAGTCCATCATATTTAAGTGACTTATGCACAATCCTAGTTGGAGTATGACTCCTAATTGGAGTAGAATTCCTAAATGGAATAGGACTCCTAGTTGGAGGAGGACTCCTAGTTGGATTAGGACTCTTAATAGGAGTAGGATTCCTAATTGGAGTAGGACTCCCAGTTCGAGTAGGATTACTTGTGCTTGTAGGATTCGCATCATTCACTCCTTCCTCATGAGGACTCATCCTCGAATCATCAACCTCATCAGAATTGAAAGAAGATAAATCAGCAATATTAAAAGTAGGACTAACACCATAATCACCGGGCAAGTCTAACTTATAAGTATTATCATTAATCCTTTCTAAAACTTGGAAAGGACCATCACCTCTAGTACTTAATTAAGACTTCCAAATACTAGGAAATCTTTCTTTTTTAAAGTGAACCCAAACCCAATCACTAGGTTCAAAGGCCACTTTCACACGCCCCTTATTAGCTCTTTGGGCAACTTTCTCATTCCTTTTCTCAATGTTCAAGCACACCATTTCTTGTAATGCTCCAACAAAATCAGCTTTCTTTTGACCATTAAAATCATCTCTCATATGCAAAGGCAAAGTAGATAAAACTATTGGACTCAAAGGAATAAAACTATAAATAATCTCAAAAGGATAATAATAAGTAGATGAATGCACACTACAATTATAAGTAAACTCAATATATGGCAAACAATCTTCCAAAGATTTCAAATTCTTCTTAATCAATGTCCATAATAATTGACCCAAAGTGTGATTTACTACCTCAGTTTGACAATCAATTTGGGGGTGACATGTAGTAGAAATGATAACGTAGTCTCCAATTTATCCCACAAGTTCTTCCAAAAATAACTAAGGGTTTTGTATCCTTATCACTAACAATAGTTATAGTCATATCATGTAAATGTAAAATCTTTCTAAAGAACAAATGAGCAATATGTAGTGCATCGCTAGTCTTATGATAAGCAATAAAATGTGCCATCTTAGAAAAAATAATCTAGAACCATAAAAATAGAATCATGCCCATGTTTTGACTTAGGTAAACCCTAAAAAAATCCATACAAATATCAATCCAAGGCATACTAGGTATAGGTAGTGGTATATATAATCCATGAGGCTTAGATTTAGACTTAGCTTGTATATACACAATGCACTTATCGCAAATTCTTTGCACATCTATGTGCAAGTTAGGCCAATAAAAGTGATCATGCAAAACATCCAAAGTGTTAGCAACTCCAAAATTCCCAATAAGTCCAACCTCGTTTGCTTCCCTTACCAAAGTTCGCAAAAGTTACTCTTAGGCAGACACAATTTATTATCCTTACATAAGAATCCATTATGCCTATAGTACTTTTCAAATGCAACCTTTTCACATGCATGACAAAACTTGCTAAAATAATGGTCATCAATATATAAATTTTTAATATACTCAAACCAAGTAATTTAGCATCAAAAGCGTTAAGAAGCACATACCTTCGAGACAACGCATCACCAACTATGTTGTCCTTACCTTGTTTATACCTTATAATATATGAAAAGGATTTGTTAAACTCACTCTAAGTTGCATGACGCTTGTTAAGCTTTTGTTGACCCTTCAAATACTTCAAGGATTCATGATCAGTGTGAATCATAAACTCTTTAGGCCAAAGATAATGTTGCCACATTTGCAAAGCCCTCATTAATGCATACATCTCCGTGTCATAAATTGAATACTTCAAGGCTGCCCCACTTACCTTTTTACTAAGCAATTGGCTTTTCTTCTTGCATAAAGAATGGCTCTAAATTCTAAACCTGAAGCATCACATCCAATTTTAAAAGTATTAGAAAAGTTGGACAAATAAAGTAAAGGGGTAGAAATCAACTTATCCTTAAATGTGTTAAACACTTTCTCTTAAGCATCTCTCCACTTGAATCCCACACTCTTCTTGATTACTTCAGTCAATGGAGCGAGAATAGTACTAAAATCACGAGCAGATCTTCTATAAAAGCTTACCAAACCATGGAACGAGTGAACATCTCCAATAGACTTAGGTCTAGGCCACTCTTTGATTGTATTAACCTTCTCTTCATCTACTTCAGTGCCTTGCATGCACACCACAAACCTAAGAAACACAAGATTGCTCATGCAAAAAGAACATTTCTTAAGATTAGCAAACAATAATGTAAAACATGGTTCATTAATCTCATGAAAGTACTAGGCGCATTAGTTAATCCAAAAGGCATAACGAACCACTCATATAAGCCACATTTTATTTTAAAAGCAGTTTTTCACTCATTACCCCCTTTCAGCCTAATTTGGTATGAACCACTCTTAATGCGTCATGCAACTAATCAAGCATGTCATCTAAACAAGGAATATGATGTGCATATTTTGCCGTTATTTTGTTCACGGCTCTACAATCAATGCACATCCTCCAAGTTCTATCCTTCTTGGGTATTAACATAATGGGCATGGCACATGGACTCATGCTCTCACAAATCAAGTCTTTATCTATTAACTCCTCCCCTTTTCATTATAACTCCTTTGTCTCCTCGGGATTACTTTGATAAGGTGGTCTATTTGGAATTTGTGAACTTGGAATGAGGTCAATTTGGTGTTCTATCGCTCTTAAAGGTGGTAAACCTTTTAGAACTTTCTTGAGAAATAGATCTTCATATTCCTTCAAAAGAGAAACAAATACACTAGGTAAAGAGTTGTTAAGATCGTTAGTAGTAACACATGCCTCTTTGTATAATCATAGGCATGCAAGAAAAGTAGGCTCTCTTAACATCACTTCTTTTACATAAAAGCTTATTTGTTTCTTTTTTATCAATCTCTTCTTTCACATGCGCCTCTCCTCTTTTTTGTGCATCCACTCTTTGCCCTTATTTTTCTACTCTTTGCTCATACCTCTCATTATTTTTCACACAGCTCCCATTTTGCTGCGCATTCTTTTCCTTTTCTCTCATATATATTCATTCTCTCTCTTAAAATTCTTTAATCATGATACACTTCTTTTGGTTATAAAGGTGAAAGTACAATATCTTTTCACTCATTATAAAAAATACCTATTAGACTATCCATCATACTTTACCCTCCTATCGGATTTCCATGAACACTCCAGAAGTACATGACCAACTTACATGGGTACAACATCACAATGTACTTCAACTACATATTTATCCAGAAAGAAAGAAATTAGATATTGTTTGGTAACTTTAACTTCCACACAATCATATAACCATTGCAGATTATATGGCCTAAGGCAAGTTAAGTTTTTCCACCAAATAAGTGCTACAAGCATTGGTAGAACACCCACTATCAATGATCAAACAATATACCCTATCTTGAATTTGACATCTTTGATGATAGATATTATCATATCTTTCTCTTCTTCCTTTGCTTGCACACTTAAAGAATGCCTCGCAACTAGAAACTCTTTTTCATTAACTTTGCTTAAGTCATCTTCTATTTCGCTTGCGGCTTCAAGAGGTGACATCTCATCCTCCTTATCTTCACTATAAAACTCTCCATTAACAAGAATTATGGTCTTCTTATTTAGACAAGCTCATTGCATATGCCCTTTTCCCTTGCACTTGAAACACTCAATGTTCCTAATCTTGGGTTAGAGGCGTCTCAAGTTGCTTTGCACTCCCTCCTTCATTGCCTCCTTTATTATTATCAAATTTAGAATTGGAGGTGTTTTTGTCTCCACTTTTCCAATTTTACTTCCAATTGGATTTTGTAATAGATAAACTAGGCTTGAAAGTTCTTCTTTCCATTGCCTTTCCACTTTGAGTGCCATATGGTACATGTCTTCTAACACCACATATGGATGCAATTCCATAAAAATAGTAATTTCTTTATTTAGCCCGCTTAAGAAACGAGCCATGGTTCACTCATGGTCTTCCTCAATCTTGTCACGGATTAAAGTCACCTCCATCTCTTAAAAGTACTCATCAACACTTCATGAACTTTGTGTAAGCCTACGAAGTTGGTTATGCAAATCTCCATATTAGTGATTCGGCAAAAGCCTCCTTCGCATGCCATTCTTCATCTTTTGCCATGTAGAGATAGGTTCCTCTTTATTTCGCCTCCTTGATACTTTAGTTGGTCCCACCACACCAATGCATAGTCCGTAAACTCAACAATAGCAAGCTTCACTTTCTTATCCTTGGAGTAGTTATGACAATCGAACATAAAATCCACCTTATTTTCCCATGCTAGATAAGCTTCGAGATCACTTTTGCCAAGAAAAGCAAGAATCTTCATCTTCATACTCCCAAGATTATTATTTTGCATTCAATGCCCTTGTACATTATCATCAATAGACTCATCTTTTTCATCATACCATCTCCTTTTATGACCTGGTCTAATACGTGTTGGTTTTATATTATTGGTGTTGTAATTGGTGGCATTTTGATATGTATCCACTATGTACACTCGATCACCAAATTCTTACACTTGTCTCTCTAAATGCTCCATGACTTGTGCTATGGTTGGCTTCGGTGGATCAACCATGATAACCTATAATAAGAACTCAAAAGAAACAAATAAACCTCACAAGTAACACTTTTCACGTGTTTACACTCAAAGAATTCCACTCACATTTGTGTTTCACTAAATTAGACTTTTATCCTCTAATGAGCTCACCACTTGCCTCTTACCCCTTGAATTATTTTCTTATAGTTCTTATGGAACTTAAGCTACTAATTATCAAATTAAACTTAATGCAATCCAACAAAGCAAAAAAATTTACTTAAAGTTAACTATAAGAATTAAGAAAATGTAACAAACAAAGACAAGAATCAATCAAGATAACAATAATAAAACTTGGAATAGGTGTTTAAAATCCCCCCAAACGAGAAGCTCTAAGAAACATCACAATTGAAATATGACAAAGGAATTGAATTTGAACTCAAGCAATGACTCTATGTGTTTTAGACCGAATTGAATTCAACAAACTCAACTTTACCACAAATCATAGTTCTTTCATTTGGTGTCTTTTCTTTCTTTTCTTTTGCTTTCTTTTTTTTTTCTATATGTGCTACGCTAACTTATAGCCAAATAATAATTTGTGTTAAATTGCTGCAAGTTTACAATGACAAGACACTAAGACTTGCAAACAAATGAATAAAGTAAAGATATACTGAAAGATGATAAATTTGCTAGGATAAAGAAAAAGAATAGATTTACTTTTATATGTTAAAGAACGAATTTGGCATTTAAATAAAACAAATATAAATGAATTGGACTATAAAAAGAACAAGGAAAATGATGTGCTAAATCGTGTTAGCTACAATCTAAGGCAGTGTACCTATCGATGCAGTCTAGCACTAATGGCGAGTATCAAGGTCGTATTCCTCGGGAAAGTGAAAGCCCAGAGTTACTCCTTTGTTCTTTGTTATATTAACCTACAATTAGCGATAAATAATTCCTAAACTAACTAATAGCTACAAGCTAAGTTCTAAGGGAGATGCATGAGTAATTGATAAATGAGATAATCAAGGCAAGAAGACAAACCCAAAGGGAATCTAAACTAGTTGGCAACCAAACAAAAGATAAAGGATCGGTGAGTCTAACTATGCTACCCATGGACGAATTCTTAACCGAATTCGGTTTCTCTCTCTCGATAACTGAATTCCTAAACCTAATAACCTAAAGTTGGAATCTCTTCCTAGCGATTGATTCTTAAATTAGCATTAAGCTTTAATCCGCCTCTATTAAGCTTTGTTAATTCTTAATCCAGCTAGTTAATTATCCTTATCTCTAAGCGATTATTAACCAGTTCTTGCTATTCAAAATTCCAATTGCCAAACGGATTTCTCAATCTTATAAAGCAATCTAAACATCACAATTCACAACGTCTCATGAATAATGCATTATCTTATTAATACTGAAAGCAAGAAGAATACAAAATTATCCCAAATAATCCAACAATATAATATCAAGCCAACATAGTAAAGAAATCCCAATGGATTAAATCAATCTAGCTAATCATGTTCATTATCAAAATCCACAAGAATTCAATGACAACAATGAGTAAAAAGGTAGAGAAAACCGATTACACCCTTGGATGAGAGTAAACAGCCCCAATTTCTCTTGTTCGAATTGAATAGATTCTTATTCCTCTTGCTCGATTTGAAAACCAATCAATGAACCTCGCCCAATCTTCGATCTTTGAAGGGTATCCGATTGAAACCTTGATCCAAGTCTCCTTTTCCCTTGGTTTCGGCTCAGAAAACCCTTTGAGAAAGAAAAATTAGGGTTTTGGGACGTTCTCCCTCACTCCTTTTTTTCTTTCCTCTCTTCTTTCTTTTAACTAATTCCCCCTATCGTCGCCAACACGGCCGTGTTGGTGGCCGTGTTCCCAACACGGGCTGGTGTTTATGCCCGTGTTACTCTCTGTGGCCGTGCTCCCTAAGAACTTCCTTTTCTTTGATGTTTGATGTATCCAACACGGCCGTGTTGGTGACCGTGTTGGGAACACGGCCAGTGTTGAAATCAACACGGCCATGTTCAGCTTCCTCATGCTCGTACTTAGCTTGTTTCGGCAACTTCGGCGTCCAATTATGCTCCAATTCTTCCCTTTATCATCCTTTGACTTCTTTTGGACCTAATGCACACAAACAAACGCATAGGGTAAGTGTTGGGACTAATTCACATCCAAATGTCTATAAAATCAATCTTAAAAACCCCATTTAGATGTGTGTATTTTACGCACATCAGAAAACGAATTGAATAAGAAAAATACTCTAGACAAGAAAATGAATAACAAGGAAGAAAATAACGAATTGAGATTTTTTTAAAAAAATTTATACTAACGAAAATGAATTAACAAAAAAATTAGAGGATAATAATTAATCATTAGCTAAAGCTCTGATACCAAATGATACGAATGTGGGTAACTTGTGCCAAACCCGTATTCAATTTTGATGCATTTGTCAGGGATTGTTCACCTAATCAAGCAAACAAACTCTAACTTCCAACAGACCCTTAAATAACTTGTACTTAAGAACCTTAATTATAAATATTTAATATAAATAAAAGTTTAGATTAAACTAAGCTTGCAAAATACCAAGCCTTCACATAATAATTTCACTAAGTTCATAAAGAACAAAAGAAGAGAATTAACTCAAATAATCAATATCAACGACTTAAGAACATAGAAAATTCTTTTTATGCTTTTATAGGCCTTAGAAAACCCTAATTCTAAACTAATAAGGCATTATATCTCGAATAGAATAAAGGTAACCTTCCCAACTAAAAGATATAAGTAAAACAAACTTCTAATAAAATTAAAATACATTTGTGGCCTATCCTCATCCCATTTAGAGAGAAATTTGACTAAATTAAAAGATAAATAACCTCCTAAATTTGTCCAATCCTAGCGCACAAACTAAACATGACATTTGGGCTTAAGTAATATGTAATAGACAACCCATTCTTGAGTATTGGACTCCAAACAATTTAATTTGGTAATTTTGGGCCTATCTTGACTTGATCATATTGAATTAAGTTGACAAGAGTATCTTGAGGCCCATTATCTTGATTAAGCGCAATTTCATTTAGATTTTGGATCTCCAACCCAAGCTTCAACTCTTGCTTCAAGAGCACTCCTAAGGCATCCTTAAAATTCTTCATGCGAGATCTAGTCATTGGTCCATCATATTTGAGTGGCTCGTGTCTAATTGTAGTTGGATTAGAATTCCTAGTTAGAGTAGGATTTCTTGTGCTTATAGGATTTGCATTAAGTTAGGCCTACCGATATGGCCTAAAAGTTAACCCCTTATGTGTTAGTAGTAACTCATTTAAACTCTTATAATCACATCAAACCCATAATTATTTTCCAATATGGAATGGGATGTTACAACTACAACCAAGGAGAAGGTATTGATTTTGATGAAACTTTTACTCCTACAACTAGACTTGAAATTATTAGACTTCAATGTGTTTTGCATGTCTCAAGATTTTTAAACTTTATTAAATGTATGTAAAAAAAACATCGTTAAATGGATATCTAAATAAAGAAGTCTATGTTAAGCAACCACTTGATTTTATATTCTTAAACTCACTAAATCTCTTTATAGTTCAAAAGAAGCCCAAGGGCTTAGTATGAAAGACTAAGCAAATTTCTTTTAAATAAAAAAAGGACTTTCAATAGGAAAAATTGATACCACCCTTTTTATAAAATGAAAGTCAAAAGATTTGTTAATAGTTCAAATTTATATGTATTCGGGTCTACTAATAATTCTTTATATGAGCAATTCTCTAATAACATCTAGGATGAATTTGAGATGAGTCTCATGGGTAAGCTTAACATAGACCATCATATGACCAGTGGTTTGTGATCCTATCTTTAAGCTTTTGAGGAAGCAGCAGCTTGTTGTGTGGGATGAACATTATCAAAAGGCCTTTGACATAATCAAAGAATATCTGATGAAGCCATTGGTACTCAAGCCGCCAAAGGATGGCAAGTCGCTAATCTTATATTTAGCCTTGGAGGAAGAAGCCATATGAGTAATGGTAGCGCTTTGCGGATCCAATGATGTGTAGCATGCAGTCTATTATCTCAGTAAGAAGTTGTTGCCTTATGAGTCGAAGTATAACCTCGTGGAAAAAAGACGTGCCTAGCCATGATATGGAATACAAAAAAGTTGAGGCACTACTTTCAATCTTACAAGGTGCAGGCAATTTAAAAAATAGACCCTTTGAATTACCTATTTGAAGCTCCATCTTTTATAGGGAAGCTATCAGGTATTTTCTAGATTTACTTGGAATTCTTCATTTTACATCCTGCTCTCCTAATCATTTATTTAAAGAGCCTCAACCAGGCTCTTGCTGCTTGTGAGCTAACTGAGGGGTGATCTGCTCAGCATTCCAAGCCTTCTCACATCACAGGCTCTTTCATTTAGTGCTACTTTTGAGGCACCTCCTATAGCCATGTCTAATGTAGTTTTGGGCAGCATTTTATTCCCTCCAGATCCAATGGTCTCGTATTGGAGTCCTTACGGTGTAATAGAGCATCGGCTCGCCATGGAGCATTGCCTCCTCGTAGAGTTCACTTCGAGCACTTGCACACATGTAAGTTACTCTTCTCTTTTGAATTTTCACATCTTCTTTTCTTAAAAGGTTAGTGACATATTATGCAATTACAGGTTCAGAGAGATCAATTCAAGTACGTACATCATTTGGTTGGTGCCGCGAGGAGGCAATTCTTTGTCATTGGCAAAGACTAGCGATAAGAAAATGATTTATGCAATGTCATATGTATGCATGTATGAAATGCACTAACTAATCTCCTTTCAATTTTTCCTTAGAGCGACCATGAGGGGTTCTAGGGGCAAGTGGACGATTGGCAGTGTCAGATTGATGCTCAACAGCGTTGGATTGACACTCTGACACTTCAACTATCGGCCTTGCGGACCTAGGAGATGGACACCGACTCGGACAATTGGATGGAGGATTTGGGAGAGAAGCCCAGCTTCTGATCTTCTTTGTACTTTCCTTCTTTACTTGTAGAACTGGCTTTTAAAACTCTTGTAGACTTTTGACTTTTCAAAGATATAAAATTGTGATTTTGGCCTTTTAAAATTATGTCTATTGTGCTTATTTCCCTTTTGTTATTGTATTTATATGAGCTTATATGCAATGAAAACCAACAAAGCACCCGAAAGACTATTGGAATTCACCAAAAATCACATCGGAAGACCACACAGCCCATCAGTTGTGTGCTTAGCCAATTCGGCTCTACATTTGCAGAGTTCAAATCGGATACTAATTTGAGGCCTATATATATCTATGAGCACCCTCACTTCCTAACATTGATTTTATACTTCAAAATGCTAAAATATGTCTCAAAATACTGCCAAAAGCCTACAAACTCTCCTCAGAATCCTAATAGGTGAAGATTGGATTAAACTTGGAAATTTTTTCTTTCATTGGATTAAACTTGGAAATTTTTTCTTTCATTGGATTAAACTTGGAAATTCCATCTTTCACCTCTCAAGGCCATGCAACATGCCAAACATGATTATGGGTTCCTCCATTCTGCTGTCAAATTTTTGTTCCCAAGGGATCATGTCTTTAGATTCAATGGATAAGAGTTGTGCCCCATGATCGAAGAATTCTCTGTTATTCTTGGCATTCCCATGGATTCTACGTATCCCATTGCCTTGCCAAAACTGAGTGAGCCTTTTCCTGGCAAACTAGTGGAGTTGTTCGACATGCCCCCGGTTGAGGTACTTCCCTATTCTGTTGGTGAGTACATTATCCTTACTTCATTGATCTCTTATTGTGAGAATAAGGAAATGGGCACACCTTCTTAGGATTCGGATGTTGGGCTTTTGCCTTCATGCCCAATTTCTACCGATTTCTCCTTAAGGAGAGGGAGATATCAGAATTACTGGTATCATCGACCAGGTGGAGCATGGAGCAGATCCAATCATCTTGGCCGAAACCATCATTGGGTTGGACATGTCGAAACCCATCAACAGTTTGGTGGCAGCCTCGTTCTCTTATAGGTACACAACTAAGTCTTTTTTCTTTTACTAATTTCCTTTTTGCCTTAATTTTTGCCTAAGCTGCCCTTTTGGATTTTCAACTTAACAGGCTTTTGTCTTAACTTTTGCCTAAGCCGCCCTTTCAAGTTTTTAACTTAGTAGATTTTATTTTTGCCTAAGCCGTCCTTTCGAATTTTCAGCTTAGCTTCTTCTTTTTTCCTCTTTCTCCTTTTCCTTTTTCCTTCTTATTTTCTCTTTTTGCGAATTTGGTTGTGGGAGAAGTTTCAAATACTGACCATCCTAAGAAATATTGATAAGTACGAGCCGAAGCACATGTAGACTCAATCTACTGTTACCCCACGGAGTCATGATGGCTAGATTTCTTATATGAAAGGCATTCTAGACACTCATTTATTGGACTTGCCCTTCATGGAGAATCAAGCATGTCATACTCATGGTGTATGGTGAGTTCGTACCCTTACTTGGACTATGAGCATCCACTTTCTATACACCTTCTAGATTTTGGCGCTAGTATGGGCAAAACAATGAATCTTAGAATTCCCGCCTAAATTCGAAGGCTTCCCACTCAGACAAGATTTCCTGGGTAAGATCAGGAGACTTTAGCCCTGCTGAGACATAGAGCAAAGCCTTGACTTCAAGGACGATCTGACCACATATGACAATTTCAAGGCTTGGGTTTAGCTCCAAATTTCCACTTCGCTTTGCTTGATTCAAGAGGACTCGAGAACTAGATGTTCTATATTAGGATGCAGATGTGAAGAGAAGAAAAATATAGAAGTTATGCTTCTTTTTAGATTTCATTTATTTTGCTTAGAACTTTTAGCTTTATTTTTTTTCTTTCAGTTAGTGTGTAGAATAGTAAACAAACATATGTAGGTTTGATAAAAATTCTAAACAATTTATTCATTTAGTAAAACCCCAAGTGGATAAATTTTGATTCTCAAGATATAGCTCATGTTATCAGCTAGTCTTTTCAGATCTTCTAGCTGATTAATTTGCCCTTGACTTTTTCCTGACCAGCCTTTTCAGGTTTTTTTATCAAGAAGCTATTTTTTCTATTTTTTATTTTTTGTACATAGTATTTCTTGAGACAGTCTAAGTTGATTGGTTCGATGAATTCATTCTCCTCCAAGTTTGAGATCTTAGCAGCAACTTTAGGCAGGATCTTCTTTACTAAGTACGGGCCTTCCCAATTGGGCCTAAACTCCCCTCTTGGGTCAAATGCAGTAGGTCTTATATGCTTCAATACTAGATTACCAGCTCTGATCTTTCCCGGCTTTACTTTTTTGTTGAATGTCTAGCTATCCTTTTATGATACAACTGCATGTGGTATAGGACTTTCATCCTTTTCTTATAAACCAAAGCCAATTGCTGGTATCTTTGCTCGACCCATTGATACTCTGGTATTTCAGCCTCTAATACAACTCTCAAAAACTTCAACTCTAACTCAACTGGCAACATTACTTCAGTCCCGTAAACCACAAAGTATGGTGTTTGCCTAGTCATGTTCACTCGATTGTCTAATATCTCTAAAGTGCAAAGGGTAACCGAAACGACTAGTCCTTATAATTCCATATCATCTTCGAAAGTATTCTCTTCAGGTTCTTATTGGCTACCTCTACCGCTCCATTCACCTGAGGTTTATACAGAGAAGATCTGTGATGCTCGATCTTGTATTCCGCTAGCAGGTCCACTGTCTCACCCATGAACTGTACCCTATTATCCATCACAACATGATGTGGACCCTATATCTGCAGATCAAGTTCCTTTCTATAAATCTAGCAATTTGCGTTACTTCGATGGTGGTGAATGACTCGACTTCGACCCATTTTAAGAAGTATTCGATTGTTACGACTATGAAGTTATGACTATTCAAAGGAGGTTTTATTTCACCGATAATGTCGATTCCTTATGCTGCAAAGGGCTAAGGAGATGTTAAGTTATGCACCTTAGTCGGAGGTACATGACTCAGATCACTGTACAACTGGCATTCACAACATTTTCTCACCGGTGCTATACAATTCTTCTCTATTACCAACTAATAATAACCTCGTCGCATGATCTTTCTGGTTAACACTATGTCGTTCATATATGGCCACATACTCCTTTATGCATTTCCTCTATCACTACTTGGGCTTTCGCTTTAGTCACACATCAGAGCTATACACCCGAACACCGTCCCTTTATACAGGATTCCCTAATGGCTGATGTAATTCCTAGCTTGAACCCACAATGAGTATCTTTCCCTGGCAGTTGCTTCTTCTGGATATTCCCTACTCTCTATGAACCTCTTCAGATTGTAGAACCATGGCTTCTCTTCTAATCCCATATGAACTTGCATTATTTGATCCCTTTGATAACAAGGTGCAGCCGATTTCACAATCACCAAAGGTTTCATCGGAAGTTGTAAGGGATCGACCCACATAGATGATAGGGTAGCCAATGCATCTGCCATCTGATTCTCGTCTCGAGGCAAGTGCATAAAGGAACACTTGGAGAAATTGCACATTAAAGTCTTGAGATAGTTGACATATAGCTTCAGCCTCTCTTCTTTCACTTTTCATTCCTTGAGAGCTTGTTGGATTACTAGCATGGAGGTAACAATTAGAAAACTGTGGCCTAATCTATAAGCATATACTTATTCGTTATGACAACACCAGTGCCATCAACTTATCTAAAATCATGTTCAGCACTCTAGGACCAAGCACGTTGAAGTAAGATATCACTCCATCAGAGATCATGTTCAGAAAGGAGACATCCAATTAGACTTTGTTTCATCATATGAGCAACTAACATACATCTAAATAAAGCTTCTTAAAGAAGATAAATTTTGCAAAATCAAAAGATCTCTTGGCATCATCTCATAATTCTTACTTTGTCATAATTATTTATTTTTAATTATCATCATGATCCCCCTCATGTATTTTAAAATTAAATCATTTTTATTTCTTTCTACTATGTGATTATTTTAATTGCTTTGGAAAATTTATTTTTAATTTTAAGTGTCTTTCCTATATATGTCAAAATGTATTTTGAGATTTGAATATCATAAGTACAAAAAGAAAAAGATTCTTGCGTATAAAAAGGGAAAAAGAAGAAAGAGAAACTGGAAAAGGAAATGGCTTGACTTGACTAAGGAAAAAGAATGAAAAAAGAAAGTGGAGAAAGTGGGTGCATGTATTTAGGAAAACTGGTTATCAAGAAAATTTTAAAAAAAGAAGTGCATCAAGGGTTTTATCTAAAGGATATTAAGAGATACACCATATCTTTATTTTTATTCTCATCAGATCTTTTTAATTTTTCTTTCCCATTTAAAACTGTCTCTTTATTTCCTTATTCTCTCATTCATATCAAAACTTTAAAAGATCAAAACCATTCATCTTTTCTCCTCTCTTCCACACTGAAACCCTAAAGACTAAAACAATCTCTCTTTTATTTCTCACTCATTAAAACCTATATTCCCTCTCCTATGGCGTCAAAAAGAAAAGCGAAGGAGCTTAGTACCTCTACCACCTCCACCTCAACACATCAAACCAACCACCTAAAATTTCCATCCTAAATGATAAATATAAAATGGTTCAACCTAGGGTTTTTTATTAGAAATTTTTTTGTGACGAGTCCATAAAGTTCAAAGTATGGTTTGAGTTCCAAGGTTGGGTTCCATTTATTCAAAGGATAGAGAAATTCTATTTTCGAGTTCTACCTTTCCATTCTCAAAGTGATAGATGAGCTTGTTTAGGTAAGCATCAATGGTGAGGTGAAGGAGAGCACCCCTATGCTACTAGGGAAGGTATTGGGTTTACTGATTAAAGGAACCAGGATAATCGAGCACACAAGTGACAAGGAGATCTCCAGTTATAACAAGAAGCGATTCATTTAAAAGTTGAGAGTTAATCAACCCACACCTGGTAATAATTATTTACCAACTATGCTTTACATTAGTAAAATGCTCCATAAGTTTCTTACTCAATATTTTGCGCTAGGATGGGTAGTTTGGATTACATAACCGAATTTGACTTGAAGATCATAAGGCATATTGCCAAAAAGCAAAAACTTTATTTATACTATATTTTGCTAAATGTGATGACCAACCGTAATCATGCTAGTGGCATGCCCTGTAATATGTACTTGACATAATTATTCAAGCATTTTAATGCTCCACCTAAGGATGGAACGGATTTAGAATCAAGTGATGTATCTAGGAACTTCACTATTAAGAATAGCAAGTATAAAAAGAATGGTGAATTAGAGTTGCTTGAAACAAAGTGTGAGTCGTTAGAGGATGTTGGTGAAGTAAGGAAAAAAAAGGTATAAGATTAAAATGGATTTAAACTTGATTGATGAGGAATTTGATGCAAACAGTAAGTCAGATAAGAATGAGATGTCTAAGAAGGTTGAGAAGCCTAAGGCATCAAATAAGACATATGATAGAGATGAAATGTCTGTCAAAGAGAAGAAAGAAAGGTTGTTGAACCTAAATACGGCCTTTTTGCTCGAGTTTGACCTATATGGAAAAAAATGCTTAAGAAAGCCAAGAAAGCTTACATTAAAGTACCATTAGAAGCCCAAGAAGAATGATTTGAGGAGACTGAGAGTCAGACATCTAATAAGGGTAAGGAGTCTAATATTAAGGAGGATGAATCAGAAGCCTCAGAAATGAGCCCAAAATCTAACTGAGAAAAAAAATGAGAGGAAGAGCAAAGCTGAGGCAAATGTCTGGTCCTTAGTTAGAAGAGATGATCAACAACTTCTAAGTGAGATGGTTAGTCGACTCACTACAGCTCTCAATAGTTGCCTAACTGCTTTATCAAATTAGGAACTGTTTATAGATCTTGAGCCGAGTGTAGGAGTCTTCAAGCAGATGAAGAAGATCTAGGAAAAGCAGGGTGAGATTGAAAAGATGTTCCTTTCCCTATAGAAGAGCATTAAGGATGAGTTCCCATATTTTAAGTCAATGGTGGTTAAGGGTTTCAAATGAGCATGGATAGTCAGGCATATATGTGGAAACATATGACTTTTGGATACTTAAAGGCCTTAGGCGCATCTTTCCTAATGTAGAAGGGACATTTGTAGGAGAGGTTGCTACTGCAGGAAAGGGATGGCATCCGAGAATGAGAATACTGACAACTCCACTGAAGACGAGAAGGGAAGAAAGCATAAGAAGGTCAATCTAGAGCTAGTGGAGCTTATTGAGGCGAAGATAGAAAAGAAGGGCACCAACAGTGCTAAGGCATCCAAGCCACCAAAGAAAGAGAAAAATGTTTAAATCAGTTCCTTTACAACCTAGCCTCAAAATCTTTCTTTCTAACTCCTCCATATCTATATGGTTTTCAAGCAATTTTTTAGCGTGAGCAGTTTATGTATTCATGATAAGTATCTCATCTTTTTGTTGATGACAAGGAGGGGAAATCTATGTTGATATTATGAATGGCTCAGGAGGAGCTATTATGTTTTCAAGATAATTAGGCATATCCTTAGGAGGAGCAATGCTTAATAGAATTTTGAGTAATTTTGATCTCTTTATTTCTTCTAATTTATATGAATATATTTAATCCATTGCTAGTGTAGTGCTAGCTAATCTTTCTTTATATAATTTATGGATTATTTTTCTAGCCTTGTGAATCTTCTGAAACTGTGTTTGATTAGACATTTATTTGTTTTAACCATATAAGTTACAAGTACAAACATCTTATGACATAGTTAGTCATCTACATGGAGTTAAATATATATATATGAATATATTTATAGTGTCTGAGTTTTTTTATGATTGTTTTTCATCATAAAAAAGGGGGAGATTGTTAGCCTCAAGAAGTTAATATTCTAAGTTTTGATGATAATTAAACATTGTGTGGATTGATATTATATATGCAGATAATTAACAATGCAGGTATAAGAATGTCCTAGTGAGAAGACTGTGCGTGGATACCATCATCAGGCATCTACCATATTTGAAGCGAATGACAAATCCAAAGGATAGATGTCTAAGTCAGCTATCTCCAAATAGATTAAAGATTCTCTTAGATATATTGTATATGGATCAATTTTTCAATAAAACTATTTTCATGCATATTGAAAAATCTTAAATTTTGATTTTAGTGCACACAGTAAACATCATTGTTATTACTTAACTCTTGCTCTTCCGTTATATATGCTGGAGGATGATACTAGGACAAGCCTAATAGAGTGAGCTTTGATATAGTGAGGAAAAAGACTCTCAAAGACACCAAAGGATGCTCAAAAACTTTGGAATGAACTGATAAAATCCCGAAACCCTAAAACTTGAAAATTGAAACTGAAAACCTAAAATCAAAACCTTGAAATAGAATTCTATAACTTTACAAAGCCTAAACCAAGAGCTTAAAACTCTAAAAACTCCAAATTGAGGCATATAGGACTTGAAACCTTAAAAGAACCACCTTAAACCACGTGGGTAAGGCCTAGACCACATGGGCTAAGCCTTAAGCTAAGCCCACGTGGGCTAGGCGATCACCCCATATGGGACGCGTGTCCTAATTCATACCTTTCTTAAAACACTAAAAATTAATCTTTTACCTTCCATTGCTCAAACCAATTAAAAAACAACAACTAAGTGCTCCCAATACCCTAAAATATCCATATAAAAAATCCTTTTCTCTCCCATAAGCCCTAGCCATAAAATTTTGGATTTTCAATCACACTCACCACTACCACTTGAGAAGAGAAACCCAAAAGTTCCAATAAGCTTGGAGCTCCATACACACACTAGAAAAACCTTAAAAGCTACACTTTTTTCTTCCTAAAGCACACAAATTCTTACAACCTTCAATACCCCTACCCCATACCTAAAAATAGGGACTTTACACATCCCAAATCACTAAAACACCATTCCTAAATCTCCCCAGCAATAAAAGCCTTAAAGCAACACTTAAAATGTTCATCTTTAGCTTCTAAGAGATACACATATCTTATTCCCTCTCCTCTTTTCAAAACCAAACCCCAAGTCCCTCAACCTTCACACTACTCACGTTCTCCTTTTTTATAGGTTCATTCCATCCATTCTAGGAGCCTTTAGAAATCCTGTTAGTATCCCAAAAGCTTAAGAAGATCCTCACATCATCAAAGCTCATCTTTTGCCTTCATCTACCAAAGGTAGTACCCTGAGGGCTGCAAACTCTGGGATAATCTTGCTTTCATACTTATTTATTCATATTTTATCATTTTTGATGATTTGAACCAAATTGTAAGGTGAATATTGTGTGAAAACCTTAAAAACCTAAAGCTTAAAGCTTATGTATGCTTACCCCACATGGGCTTTTGCTTAGCCCATGTCGGTTAAGGCTTACCCTACGCAGGGTAAGCAGATAGGAGCCTCAAACTTCCTTTTTTATGAGGTTTTTAGTATTTCTAGGGCTAAATATGTGTTTATATGTTTTAGATACCGACTATTATGCATGATTAGCTTTTGTCTAGCAGTTTTTTAGAGTATATTTAATATTATTTGATATATTTAGGTTGCTTTTAGAATTGGCATATGCTTTTGAGTTTAAATGAGTTTTAGTAGGTTAATATACATGATTACTTTGATGTTTAAGATTAAATATGTATATTTAATTTCTGGTTTAGTTGCTGCATGCTAGGGTTTCAAGTTATAAATATAAAGTTTACCTTTTTAAGGCTTAAAATGACTAATTTGGTATCTTAAGTCTTTAATATCTAATTTGCATTTTAGGTAAGTTAAGAATGTAATTAAGGGCATGTCTAGGGTTCATTAGGTGGAATTTTTCTATTTTATTCTAATAATAAGCTAGGTTTAAGTCTTATATGATTAGTTTCTAATTTTGGCGTGTTATAAATTACTTGCATGATTAATATGTTTAATTGCATTTTATTATCTTGATTGGATTTATGAGCATGAAATTAACTTCATCCTTTCATATCATAGGTTGGGACTCCTTATGCTTGATCTAATTCTCTAATAAGGATTATACTGGATTTAGGATAAATGTGGATTTGATTGCTTACATGTTATTCATTTATGTATGAGTTTTAGAACTATCTAAAGTGTTAGTTAATTTTTCTTTTTATTGTTAATTTATGTTGTAGTCCATTAATTCTTCTATTCTCTTCTTTATGATTGAATTTGATTATTGTTTAGTATGCTTAGATTTCACCTCACATGCTAATGGATAAACCAAATTAGGTTGATTGATCACTTCACATGTTAGCTAAAATAAATCAACTTACCAATGCGAGTCCCCTGCCTTTCCTATTTCAGTCACCTAATCAATCCAAGATAAAATGAACCTGACACCCATATGCTTAATAAAACCAGTTTCTATTTGGCCACCTTGGCATGTTGGATAAAAATTAAGGTACCAATGTACCTCCTCTAGGATTAGTAGCACTAACGGGCCTTCCCTATTTTGAGTAGATGTATGTTAGGCTAGTCTTTTCTTTCCCTCACTTTTGCATGCTTAAATAAGATAACAAAATGTCATCATAATAAAATTAGTAGCAACCAAGCTAGGATTAGTACGATTAGGGAAATTAAAAACTTTAGAGTCTAGTGGAGGCCGGACTCTGTGTCCGAGCGTGTTGGGGTACCTAACCCCTTCCCAACACATACCTAGCTGTCTGAACCCAAATCTCTGATTCAGAGAGGCGGAATATGTTAGCATCTCCATGAGGAATCTGAGCCACCATCCTTCGCCCCTTTCTATTTGTCCTAGTTATTTTACTAGGTGGTGACCCCTAGTCTTCTTTGATAATTCACAATCACCGTGATTGTCGTGATCCTTTGAGACCTCTTCCCTGATGACTCACTTTTGATTGAAGCTTAGTACAAATGAGGAAACCTCTAACACAGTGACATAGATGCAATCACTTGGAGGCACCCTTGAAAAACCCGCGCTTATAATCATATTTTTTTCTTAAAAGTGGATCTTATGCATAAAAGCAAAATTCTTAAAATTCCTTCTCTTTGAGAAAACTGTCTTTCATCAGATATCTACTTATTACTTGTGACACATCTAACTGCTTTATATCATGTCATATCTTTTTCTCACACACTTGCACATTTTTCACACATGCGCCCTAACAACTAGTTTTTCTTGAACGAAGAAAAAGCAGCTTTGCACATTGTCAAATTGGGTGTCTATCAAGTCACAGGTTTTCTTTAGTAGCTTTTTATAGATTGTCAAACAGAAAGATATAACTTTGCAGAAGCCTATCTTATTAGCTGTCAGAATTTTTAAGATACAATCTTTAACTGTTTACATCTTTGACAACTAGTTTCTGATTGCTTATACAAGCCTCTGATGGGCTCTATATGCAACCTACACCTAAGGTAGTGAACCTATCGATGCAACGTAGCACTAGTGAGTATCAAGGTCGTATCCCTGGAGATCGGGGGAACCTAGAGTTATTACCGTTTACTATGTTATCTAGTCTGAAATAGGGTGTGAAAGTTCTAACGTACCAGCTAATGGTTATGAGTGCAAATAAGTAAATGAAGGACAACGAACAATCAAAAGACAATTCCAAGGAGAAAAACAAACCCAAAAGGGAGCCTAAGTGATGGAATTCTAAAGATGGATTTTATGGATTGCCGATCTTGCTTACCCGTGCCTAAATCCTGAATTGAATTCCGGTTCCTCTCTCGAGCTTACCGAATTCCTAAACCTGCACTAATCTAATGGAATCTCTTCCTATCGGATTACTACAGATCAGCATTAAGTATGATTTAAAACTATTAAGAGTTATTAATTCTTAATCCGGCGAGTAAATTAACCTTATCTCTAAGTGTTAACTACTAGTCCTTACTATTCAATGTCCAATTATAACAAGCATTTCTCAATGTCAAGAAACAACCTAATAAACAATTAATTCAACGTCTCAAATTAACTGAATCAAACTTTTATTACTAAATAGCAAGAAGATTGCAAGAATGACAATTATAAAACTAACAATTAAGCATAATCCATCAACAAAGGTGAACCCCAATGGGTTCAAAAGATCTAGCTACTCATGTTTATGGTTAAAGCAATTGGGGAACAAAATAAGGAAAAGAAAATTAAAGGCATGTACACCCTTCTCTTTCAAGCTGAATGAAAAAACCCTAAATTTGCAAATTCGAAATCTCAAACCCTAGTTGCCTCTTGCTCGATTTAAGAACTAATCAGCGAACCTCGCCCAATCTTCAATCTATGAAGGGAATCCGATTCAAACCTTGATCCAAGTCTCCTTTCTTCTTGGTTCAGCTCAGAAAATCCTTAGAGAGAGAAAAATTAGGGTTTTTGACATTCTAACCCTAGCCTCCTCTTTTTCTTTCCTCTCTTCGTTCTTTTAATTATTCCCCCTGTTGCCGCCAACACGACTGTGTTCTTGGCCGTGTTGGGGACACGGGCTGGTGTTCCTGGCCGTGTTACTCTCTGGGCCCATGCTCCCTAAGAACTTCCTTTTCTTTGATGTTTTGATGCACACAACACGGCCGTGTTGATGCCCGTGTTAGGAACACGGCCAGTGTTGAAACCAACACAGCCATGTTAAGCTTCCTGATGCTCGTACTTAGCTCGTTTCGGCAGCTTTGACGTCCAATTATGCTCCAATTCTTTCCTTTTTTCATTCTTTGACTTCTTTTGGACCTAATGCACACAAACAGATACATAGGGTGAGTGTTGATACTAATTCACATCCAAATATCCATAAAATCGATCTTAAAAACCCCATTTAGATGTGTGTATTTTACGCACATCAAATAACCCCACACTTAGCTCATTGCTTGTCCTCAAGCAATCAAAAGTAAAGTAAGGAAAATAAACCACTAAAGAACAATACCTAAACTGACAGACAAGCTAGAGAGCTCCTGCACATATCCTTAACGAGCGTAAGTCAAAGAAAAAGAAAAGAAGCAATCAATTTCAAGTATCACAACCAAGATGCCAATAGTTCACACAATACTGTCTCAACGAATTTATTCAGAACCAACTCCTCACCAAATTCACTCTAAATCACTCAAAGTGTTTAAAGGGTAGTGTTTAATCGCTCAATGCATCAACTACTGCCTTACTTACTATATGCTTGCTCTTAAATCCTACTCCTACCACTTATGGAGAGTCAACAACCATGTTAAGAGGTCTTTATAAAGGTTGTAATGGGGATTAGGTAAGGGTAGGTAAATTTGGTCAGAGTTGAACCTATGGTGTTCTGCAATAAAATACATGACCTGCACATAAGTCATGATGATCACAAGGGGTAAACAATGGGCCGATGGTCCAAGGTGGGAAATAGGAATCAAGTCAAAATGTTTAGCTCACTTACTTTCTTTCTTTTCATCACCTTTCCCTCTTATTCTTCTATCTTTTTTTTTAATAAGGGAAGAACATTCACATAATAGAGTGAATTTCTTTTTGGATTGAAGTAAGCTGCTACAAGATTCCAACGCTATTCCAAAGATAAAATTCCCAATAAAAACAACTCATATGCAAAATCATAACCCAAAGCAGAACAAAACTAAGTGGTAATGGAATATGATACAGGAAATGGTGAAAGAAGGGGTTATCTACAGAATCAATAAACGAATGAAGGCTATTTAGCTAGAATCAAAAACCTAAGTGCCTCTATCATACCAAAGTATTAAACTCTCCTTGTGGCCCTCATAAGCATTACCGAGCAAGTTCTAAAAGTAAAGACAGTAATCGGCACTCTCAACAAGAAATAAATACAAGCATATAAAGTGTACGCTTACAATTTAGGCTCAATTTCTCACAAGTGTGCCTTTGAGTAGGTTCCAAACAAAAATCATCAAAACAGAATTAAATAAACCAAAGCAACTTATTGCACAACTCAAACTAATTATCTTACATTCTTCCGCAAGACTCAACACTATCGGTTTTACCCGATCACATGGATATAAACAGGATTTCAAAAGCAAGTCAACAGTAAGAGCATCGAAACAAAGTGAAAAATTTTCAAAATTTTACAAAAAATTGCACAAAGAATAAGCAAATTACTAAGACGGGATAAATATCACCCACCCCACACTTGAAGGACACACCGTCCCCAGTGTACAAAATATAAGAAATCAAAAAGGAAAAAGAACTAATACTGCCCTGACTATGGCTCCAGAGTGAAAGGAGGTGCATCAGCAGGTATATCAGGGGGTTGGCTAGTCTGTGGTAGAGGAATGGCTGGCTGGATTGTAATTAAGAGATTCGTTCATTGCCTTCTTCCAACAAGGTTCGATAAAAGCTGCACAAATCTACGGTACCTACCCCACACTTGTGAAAAACACTGTCCTCAGTGTGAATAAGGTAGGCAGGAATAAAATATGTAAAATGAAGCAGATTATGGGAGTCCATAAAAGAAATTGGAAAACTAAGAGAAAAATAAAACGACATAAAGAGATAAAAACTAGAAAGTCTACTAGATACTGCCCTTGATGTGTACTTTAACACTTCAAAATATGTTAGTCCTCAAAATTAGGTACGAGCATCAAGTAGGCTAACTCCTGCAAAACTCAAGAATAAACACATTCCAAGCAACATCTAGTAAAAGGTTCAATAAGATAGTATCTCCTCAAAATCAAACTTACTAAAAATAGACTGAAATATCTAACTACCAATGACTACATAAAATAAATAAAAATGTCCAAAAATTCAGAAGGCAAAAAAAATAGATTCGGGAATGCCTCCCGACGGTGCTTCTTTTTGTTCGAGTCATCTAGCTGGACTC
Organism: Ricinus communis; assembly: GCF_019578655.1. Taxonomy (NCBI): domain Eukaryota; kingdom Viridiplantae; phylum Streptophyta; class Magnoliopsida; order Malpighiales; family Euphorbiaceae; genus Ricinus; species Ricinus communis. The sequence goes on from NC_063259.1 coordinate 8,447,685, forward strand.
TACAATAGCATTCCTGCATCGCAGGCAAATTAAGAAGGTAGGCTCAATGTAAGTTGGGGCTCGAGTCATATAAGCACAACAAGAAGGTCTGATGTGTGCGGTAGATGACCAAGGAGGTGCTCTCTAGACTGATTTGGGATGTCCATTCATCCACTCCGCATTCCGGCTAGGTGACCTGTCAAAAACAAACTTGCAACTACCCTTCTCGGGTCTATCATAGCACAAAGTCTCATATTGATACAAGTTATTTTTTTCAGATGAATAACACATACTAATAGGGGAAGAAACATGTATAGCATCATCCATTTGTACATCTTGTGGTTGTGTATTACAAGCAAGATCAATTCCATCAATACAATAAATGGCATGAACATAGTCGATGGAAGAACAATCAAATGAAGGTAAACTAAAAGTGACACAGTCATCCCCTACATGAAGTTCTAACTTCCCCTCAAACACGTCTATTTTAGCTCTAGCTGTGGCAAGGAAAGGTCTCCCAAAATTAATGGTACACCATGCTTATTGTCCATATCCAAAACCACAAAGTCCACAGAAAATATGAACTTATCTACCTTAACTAGCACATTTTCCACAATTCCCCTAGGAAACTTAACAGAACGGTCAGCTAATTGAATGCACATCCTAGTGGATTTTGCCTCCCCCAAACCTAGCTTATTGAACAAATTAGTGGGCATGACATTTATGCTAGCCCCCAAAGCAGCTAATGCATCATCCATACACAAATTACCTAAAGTGCAGGGAATAGTGAAACTCCCTGGATCGTGACGTTTCTCTGGCAACTTGCTCTGAAACACCGCTGAGCACTCCTTATTGAGCTGAACATAGGCGACCTCCTCCAACTTCCTTTTTCTGCTAAGTATGTCCTTTAAGAACTTAGCATACTTCGGCATATATTCCAATGCATCAATAAAAGGCAAGTTAATATGCAGTTGTCTAAACATTTCTAAAAACTTACTAAACTGCTCTTTCGCCTCTGCTTGTTTAGTTCTAGCAGAATAAGGAATCTTAGGTTGATATTCTCATCCGGAATTGATTTCACCTTTTGTCCTCGGGTCCCTAACCTTACCTTTCGCCTCGGCACGCACATTGATAGTGGCGTCATCAAAAATAGGCTTAGAAGGAGCTGAAACTAACTTACGAGCGTAAAGTGATGGCATTCACGTGCTCCCTCGGATTAGACTCAGTGGTGCTCGGGAGAGCTCCTTGCCGCCTCTCGGACAACATCTTAGAGATTTGGCCAATCTGGTCTCCAAGTTCGAATCGAGGCCTGCTGGTTCCTAAGTGCACTATCGGTTCTTTGGAACCTCATCTCCGTAGAGCGTCACAAACTTCATCATAAGCTCCTCTAAATTTGACTTCTTTTCCGGTAGAGGGAGGAGCTTGTGCGAGCCAGTGAATGTTCTGCATTGTGATGAAGTCTCTGAGAATCAGGTGGACCCTGAGCATTATTGTTCCTCCAACTGAAGTTGGGATGATTGCGCCACCCAGAGTTGTATGTATTACTGTAAGGATCGTTATGCTGCCTTGGGGCATTCCCCATATAGTCAACCTACTCAACATCAGAAGACATAACAGAATTAGATGGAAAAGTAGTAGAGGATGAAGCAAACATACCTCCTGCGGTATAGTTCGCACTGTAATGTGGGCCACCATAAAACTCGCAGCCAACGTTCGCTGCATGAACCGGCATCTGGAGTTGGTCGATCTTCTTGGCTAGAAGCTCCACTTGAGCTACCAAGGCTGCTGTAGAGTCCACTTGGTTGACCACTCCCTGTCTTCCTGGTCGGCTCCTAGAGGATTGCCACTGATAGTTGTTCATGGCCATTTCCTCTATCAGGTTCTGAGCCTGCTCGGGCGTCTTACTATTTAGTACCACACCTGCTGCAGCATCCACCATCTGCCTCGTTGCAAGGTTCAACCCGCTGTAGAAGGTCTGAACCTGCATCCACACTGGCAATCCGTGATGTGGGCAGCATCTCAAAAGATCCTTAAACCTCTCCCATACATCGTACATGCTTTCATCATCAAACTGCATAAAAGAAGATATGTCATTTCTAAGTTTTGCAGTTTTAGCGGGAGGAAAATACTTGTATAGAAATTTTTGACTAGCGCCTTCCGGTAGTGATAAATACATTATGGAAGAGATTGCAGCCATCTCTTTGCTCTGTCCCTCAAGGAAAATGGAAACAATCTCAGCCGGATGGCATCATCGGTTGTTCCATTTATCTTGAATGTGTCACAAATCTCTAAAAAGTTGGAGATATGTGCATTGGGATCCTCGCTAGGTAATCCTCCAAACTGCATGCTTTGCTGGATCATCTGGATAACATTGGCCTTTATCTCAAAATTGTTAGCCGCTACAGCAGGTCTGACTATACTCGTTTTCGTCCCATCTAAAGAGGGTCGAGCAAACTCGTACATGGTCCTTTGATCATCATCGGCCTAGGGGTTGAGGTTCTCCATTGCGTCAACTCCTTGAACCTGAACTGTAACTCTATCCTCCTTCTCAACTGCCTGCAAACGTCGTCTCAATAATCTGAGAAAGCGCTCCGGGTTAGATAATGGTGCTATAAGATCAGGGTTAGAGCTCCTGGTCATATACTACCTGAAACCGACAACCAAACAACCACCAATCAATTAAAAATAATATAACAATAAATAAAGAAAAATAAAGAATAAATGAATAAACAAACAATGACTAAATTAACATAAAAACAATACACTCTAGTTCACCGTTACGGTTTCCCCGGCAACAGCACCAAAAACTTGATGGGCTCTTTATGCAACCTACACCTAAGGCAATGAACCTACCGATGCAACCTAGCACTAGTGAGTATCAAGGTCGTATCCCTAGAGATCGGGTGAACCTAGAGTTACTACCGTTTACTATGTTATCTAGTCTGAAATAGGGTGTGAAAGTTCTAACGTACCAGCTAATATTATGAGTGCAAATAAGTAAATGAAGGACAACGAACAATCAAAAGACAATTGCAAGGAGAAAAACAAACCCAAAAGGGAGCCTAAGTGATGGAATTCTAAAGATGGATTTTATGGATTGCCGATCTTGCTTACCCGTGCCTAAATCCTGAATTGAATTCCGGTTCCTCTCTCGAGCTTACCGAATTCCTAAACCTGCACTAACCTAATGGAATCTCTTCCTATCGAATTACTATAGATCAGCATTAAGTATGATTTAAAACTATTAAGAGTTATTAATTCTTAATCCGGTGAGTAAATCAACCTTATCTCTAAGTGTTAACTACTAGTCCTTACTATTCAATGTCCAGTTGTAACAAGCATTTCTTAATGTCAAGAAACAACCTAATAAACAATTAATTCAACGTCTCAAATTAACTGAATCAAACTTTTATTACTGAATAGCAAGAAGATTGCAAGAACGATAATTATAAAACTAACAATTAAGCATAATCCATCAACAAAGGTGAACCCCAATGGGTTCAAAAGATCTAGCTACTCATGTTCATGGTTAAAGCAATTGGGGAACAAAATAAGGAAAAGAAAATTAAAGGCATGTACACCCTTCTCTTTCAAGCTGAATGAAAAAACCCTAAATTTGCAAATTCGAAATCTCAAACCCTAGTTGCCTCTTGCTCGATTTGAGAACTAATCAGCGAACCTCGCTCAATCTTCAATCTATGAAGGGAATCTGATTCAAACCTTGATCCAAGTCTCCTTTTTTCTTGGTTTCAGCTCAGAAAATCCTTAGAAAGAGAAAAATTAGGGTTTTTGACGTTCTAACCCTAGCCTCCTCTTTTTCTTTCCTCTTTTTGTTCTTTTAATTATTCCCCCTGTCGCCGCCAACACGGCCGTGTTGGGGACACGGGCTGGTGTTCCTGGCCGTGTTACTCTCTGGGCCCATGCTCCCTAAGAACTTCCTTTTCTTTGATGTTTTGATGCACACAACACGGCCGTGTTGATGCCCGTGTTAGGAACACGGCCAGTGTTGAAACCAACACAGCCATGTTAAGCTTCCTGATGCTCGTACTTAGCTCGTTTCGGCAGCTTTGACGTCCAATTATGCTCCAATTCTTTCCTTTTTTCATTCTTTGACTTCTTTTGGACCTAATGCACACAAACAGATACATAGGGTGAGTGTTGATACTAATTCACATCCAAATATCCATAAAATTGATCTTAAAAACCCCATTTAGATGTGTGTATTTTATGCACGTCAGCCTCAATCTACAAAATTAATAAGGATATAATAGCATTTAAACTCCAAAACTCTCAAGATCGAAAATAAACATTTATCACCCTTCATCTTCTTATTTTATTCTTAAGTAGTTATATTTATTGCTTCCCAAATCAGTTTTCCTTGCATTTAATTTGTCTAGGAATTATGTGGTAGTGCTTTTACTATTTTAAAGTCAAAATTTCTTGTAAGGTCTCCAAGCACCTAACATAAAGCTTATTGTCTTATATGGGGGACATAGCCTTCTATTGAAAAGTTTGTAAAAAGTACATTTACACCTATTAAAGCAAGTGAGAGGTTGATAGAAGCCTAACAATATATTTGGGATAGTTAAAGTAGGGATAACTCAAACTGGGTAAGTTGTCTAAGTATTAGAACCTTGTGAGGCTTGATCTCTAGTCATTAATAGAGTCAACTAGTGGAGAAAATCGTAAAGTGTGATCCTTAAAGACTAGATTTAGGTCTTAGTATCGAACTAATTAAAATCATTGTGTTTGTTTTTACTCATGCTTTCAATTAAATATATGACATAGTCATCTCATCCATTAGATATCTATTGTGAAAAATAAGAAAAAATATGTTAAATAGACATCTGATTGTTTTCAAACCTTCATAAGATATTTAAAGCTTTGTTCTCTTTTACTTATCTTATTGAAAAACAATTGCTTGAAAAATGTTCTAATTCATAGCAGTTGAGGTATCTATTACAATAGTTTCCTTACTATTGTATGTATCTAATAGAGTGCTTTCTAGTATAGTTAGATATATGTACAGTCTGCTTTAGTCATCTAATAGTTAATACGTAATTGCTTTAAGAGTAATTAATTTTGATCATTCCACTATCAGTGGAATAATAATCTAAATATTATCGACTAATCATATCATTTGATTTCATACTTAAGAATTCTAATTAAATGTAATAGATATCCAACCTAAAATTTTTGAAAAGTCCAATTCACCCCGACCTCTTGGACATCTATTCTGCATTTTCATTCTTAATATTCATCATATCTGAGTTATGTCTAATTAGATCTTAACTCCAATATGACAAATCCCATAAGATACTCTTTTTCTTCCAACTATGGTCCTTGCAAATATGACCATTAATCTCTTTCTTCATATACACATAAACTAGACATACCCGTATATATACCCATTTTCTAAAATCAGAACCTACTCGCCCTTTCTCTCTTCTTCTTCAACATCTAAAAATCCTAGAAACACCATAAAACCCTTTACCTCCCTATACTTCTTAAATATCTTAAGTAGCATTTCTAAGGTTTTATACATTTTCTTTTCTTATAAAAGTATTTTCTTTCATCTTCTACATTAATGCCCACTATTTGAGGGCCAAATCGAATTTTACTTGATAATTGGTGCTTATTTCGTGTGTTTAAAATTCTATTCTTTATTTTCTTTTGAAAATTTTCGATTTTTTGTGATTTGGGTGAGAAACACATTTGTTTTGCTCTTTATGAGTTGAACTTGTATGAGTTCACCACTATACTCGCGCGAGTTCAACCCTAGACCCATCGAATTAGACCATTGGCATAAACGTGGTAATTTTATGATTTTGGAATTTTGGAAGCTTGAACTTGCACAGGCTTAATTTTATTAATCAGTATTTTTGCCATTTCATGGGTAAACATTATCGTTTAAAGGTTCTTAGGGTTTTGAAGACTGACCTTGCACAAGCTTAGCCTGTAGTTGCACAATTTTAGTCTGGTAGACCCTCATTTTTTATCGTTTTTATGATTTTGGCCTTTGTTTTGCAATTTTAGAGTTTCTACTCTAGTGGAGGCTAGATAGATAGGGGTGCTTCTTAAGCCTTTCCTACCCATATCTAACTTTTTGAACCTAGAATCTCGGATTTTAGAGATGAGGAATCTTATGCTCTCCATAAGGGATACAAGACCATCTACTTGTCCCGATCTTTCGAGTGGTGACTCCACTTTTTTAATAGTCTTAAAATCATTGTGATGTCTTAGGGCCCTCGACCAAATAGCTCATTTTAAAATGGACCTAGTACGAAGAATAGTTCCTTAACATGATGATGAAGTCCCAAGAACGGTTCTTTAAATTAACTAAATGCAAAAAAAAAATTGCCACTTACTTTAACAATCATTAATTTACTTAATTAAATTAACGAAATTAAAAAAATTAATTTTCTACCTAATTTAACAAACATAAACTTACATAAGTAAATTAACGAAATTAAAAAATAAATTTACCACCTACTATAACAATAATCAATTTACTTAATTAAAATATTTAAATTAAAAAAATTAATTTACTACCTAATTTAACAATCATAAGTTTACTTAATTAAATTAAGTAAATGTAAAAAAATAAATTTACATATATTTAATTAAACAAAACAGAAAAAAATTAAAAATAAAAATACTAAAAATTAAATTAAACTGATTTACATGTATGAAAACTAAATTCTACAAAACATAAAAAGAAATAAGAAAACATAAGAAAATAAAAAAATAAAAAAATAGGATTTGTACTTATTTGGAGGACAATGGCATTGGCAAGCAGTAGAGGGGGAGACTAGCACTGGGAACGATAAGGGAGTGGCACCCTCGATTGTTAAGAAGAAGAAAAAAAAAAGATTAAACCTAAGCATAAAGAAAAAAATAAGAAAAGGGAGAGAGAGAGACACTAACAAGCAATCATTAACGAGAAAGAAGGGGGAGTGAGATGTTAGAGTATACTCTAAAGACAAGGAGTTACTTGATAATTGTGTTAATTTATACATTACATTGATGACATGCAATTACACTAAAGGCATTGTTCAACTCTTAATGGTATAGATTTATCGTGGTAAAATCAAGGTCTAATTAAGACTATTAGAGATGAACTCTATGGAATGTAAACTCAAAATAAGAAAAATTGTAAAGCAAGTTTATAACGATGAGGTTCTCATTACATACATTCCTAAATTATGTTTACAGTCGATATTTGATCAAAAATTAGATGTTGATTGTGGGATATTAATTAAACGCTCAGGACTACCAAATTGTGTTATCACTTACTTAAAAAGTAAGCAATATATCTTATAAGATTGAGGTATAAGGATACCAAGATAAGCATATAGGTACTTGTTACAAGAATAAGTTCATTAAACATGAACCTATGTAGTAGTTCATATGGAATTTATCCTAAGTGTCTATGGACAATCATGTAATATATGATCCTTAGACTTGAAACAACAGTATATTTATCTTATATAAGGATTGATATATTTTGATACTATATTATGTCCTTCTAACTATGGAGTATTCAAGGGATAGTCATTGGGTATACTAAGAGTCATACGAAAATAATGAGTTATCAATAAAGAATTCATTGCCCGGGATAATATGTCATTGGAACCTTATCCTAATGTTTCTTTATATGCTTTAACATGGAATCCTTGGCCAATGTTGTATGAATAAAGTTTATCAAAAGTGTTTTATAGATCTTATTCAAAGTATTATATGCAATCATCAACAAAAAATATGATTGGTTCAGTTATAGAATTTACAATATGAGGAGTTAAGGTTGGGGGGAGGAAGAGTAAGGTTTTCTTTTTTCCTTTCGAATGGTTGCTACTGTTACATTTGAGTAGTTAGGGCTCCTAACTCCTAAAATGTAAATTACGATGTTGTCATTTTATTTAAGTGATTTATAGATAGATTAGCGATGAATATTTTCATCGGTAAAATTTGCCTCAAATATGCAATATTTTACCTAATTAAATTACTGACAAAATAAACTGTCAATAAACATCACCAAATTTATGTCTGACGTTTGATTTTGTAAAATTAATTAATACAACCATATAGGTAATTAGTTCAATAACTTTTTTGAGTTTTTGATGTTCATGAAGTAGTTAAATCAATTAGATTCTTACAGATCAAAATAAAACTATATGCACGAGATGAAGACTAAGGTTTGGGTTTTCGAGTAATGTTTGTGGGTTGGATTTATTTTAATTTTATACAACAAATAATGTAATTTATAAGATTATTAATTAACATTTAAGTTTCTAAGAGTTTCGAAGATAAATTTTTAAAATAATCATGTATGCAAGCAATACAAAATCTAGAGTTGATTTTATGAGTTATGTGCATATTATGGGTCTTTTTGTAGAATTTGGCCTTTTTGATTATGATATAATGATAAGTCTTTTAAGATAGTACATCATATCTAAATCATATAGATGATAAGTTCTTTAAACAATCTTGAAGGTTGATTTGGGTCTTACCTGTGTTTCTTGCATAAATGTTGTGTTTCTTGATTATTGCTTTTAAAATCTTGTTGTTCTTGATTTGTTTTATAGAAAATATGATTCTTTCTTAATATGAATTTCATGAAATTAATTAATTTGATTAATTAGCCTTATTAGATCTTTAATTTTAGGTCAAATTCATATTTCTGCCTTGAACCTCATTTAGTTAGTTTAACACTCTAACTTTCTATTTAACTTAATAAACACATGAACTTACTTTTATTTATGATGTTTTAATACTATTTGACATGTGTCTTCATTCAATACGTCTGCACGTATTTTATAAAGATGTTTAAATATTACTAAAGAATAAAGTTCAAGTGTATGTTACGTTAAATTGAAATTAAAGGTGTTTAAATATTTAGAAAAAGTAAAATTCATGTATCTGTTAAGTTAAATTGAAACTTAGAATGTTAAATTGACTAATCAATATAAGTTTAGGGAATATATATGTATTTAGCATTAATCTTGAACAAACAAGTTGTTTCCTTATTTGCAAGGATTTTAGATAAGGATAAGACTAAAGTTATTACATGAAAACTAATTAGTCAAATCCTAGTTGACTAAGGATTAACCTTGTCCTAACATGATTAGGAAGTCTGATAGGCATCATATAATACATATTTACGTGCCCAATTGTTTACATTCTTGTGCATAATTATCTCGTTTTATGCTAGAATCACCTGTCTTTTGGTTCCTTTCACGTTTCAGATTATCAACAATCAAGGGAAAATACGCACAATTACGGACCAGAATCCATCAAATTGAGCAAGGACTTGCATTCCAAGGTTGAGCAGGCCTAGACTCCGGCCGTGCTGAATTGTCAAGTAGCTGCCCTCAAGAAGTACCATTTTGGCACAGTTTCCGTAGCCACTATGGCCTCCACCACGACCCGTGGTGGTCAGCACCGGCTAGGGCACGACCTGGAAGAGGTCAACAAAACTGAATGTGTAGGTTCAGCACGGCCTAGACTCCGCCCGTACTGATCAGCACAGGCTTGACCACGGCCATGCTGAAGGGACTATATAGGTAAAAACGTTTTGGTGAATTAGGGTTCGATTTTCTGACTTGATTTCCATTATACGAACTTAAATCATTTGTTTCCAGTTCTCAATTGTCGACTTTGGGAGATCAATTTTCATCAATTGAAGGAAGGATTACACTTGTTTCAACATCAATTTGAAGATCAAGGCAAGAGTTGGGAGCATTCAAGAGGCAAATTAGGGTTTGCTATTCTGAATTGGAAAATTAGGGTTTCTCATCCAACTTATTGAAGAAGGGTGTACATGCCTTTAATTTACTTTTATGATTTTATTCCTTATTTTGTGATGCTTATTAGTATGAGTAGCTAAATTGTGAACCCAATTGAGGTTCCTCTGTTGTTGGATTGATCTTAATGTTATGAGATTTTGATTGTCAATTATTGATTCTTCTTGCTTTTATTATTAATGAGAAGTCACTTTATTCATGAGACGTTGTGAATTGTGGAATTTAGATTGCTTTATATAATTGAGAGACTCATTTAGTAATCAGAAAATTGAATAGCAAGAACTGGTTAATAATCACTTAGAGATAAGGGTAATTGACTAGTCGGATTAAGAACTAACAAAGCTTAATAGAGGCGAGTTAAACCTTAATGCTAATCGGATAATCAATCGTTAGGAAGAGATTCCAACTTTAGGTTATTAGGGTTAGGAATTCGATTATCTCGAGAGGGAGACTAAATTCAGTTAAGACTTCATCCACGAGTAATTGCAATTAATAATCAATTTAATCTCTATCTTCACTAAAATCCAATTAACTTAGGTCCCCTAGGGTTTGCTTTTCCTTCAAGAGTTTTCCTAAATCCTTTCAGATAATTTGACATTTAATTTTTTGTTTGTTCATAATTAATGACAGCATAACACTTCATTGATTTATTTAGGTTAGATAAAATAAGACACTACAGTAGGTCTAGGTTCACCCTTTCCCGAGAATACGACCTTGATACTCACCATTTGTGCTAGTCTACATCGATAGGTTCATTGCCTTAGATTGTAACTACGTAAATAGCCTATCAAGTTTTTGGCGTCATTGCCGGGGAACACTTTTTGTGTGAACTAGAACAAACTTGTGTTTTTGTTAATTTAGCCATATTTATTTTTCTGTCTTTATTTTGCTTTATTTTATTCTTTCATTGTTTTAACTATTTTTGTTCTTCGGTCGCTACATTCCATTTGTAGGTAGTTTATGATCAGGAGCTCAAACTCTAATCTTATAGAGTCTCTATCTGATCCAGAAAGATCCCTCAAACTTTTAAGGAAGCGTTTGCAATTAGAAGAGGAGGAGATTGAGGTTGAGGTACCTATTGATAAACCAGAAGGGATGGAGAATCACAATGGAGATGCCGCGGCGGATGCCAATAGAACGATGTACGAGTTTGCTAGACCATCATTGGATGGGACACAAACGAGTATACTCAGACCGACGGTGGCAACTAACAATTTTGAGATAAAGCCAAATGTGATCCAGATGGTATAGCAGAGTGTACAGTTTGGGGGGCTGCCAAGCGAGGATCCCAATGCCCATATAGCCAACTTTTTGGAGATATGCGACACTTTCAAGATAAATGGAACTACCGATGATGCCATCCGGCTGAGATTATTTCCATTTTCTTTAAGGGATAGAGCAAAGAGATGGCTACAGTCCTTTCCACCGCACACTATTACAACCTGAAAATCTTTGGCCGAAAAATTTCTTTACAAGTATTTTCCTCTAGCTAAAACTGCTAAATTAAGAAATGACATTTCTTCTTTTGTGCAGATGGACGACGAGAGCATGTACGACGCCTCAGAGAGGTATAAGGACTTGTTGAGATGTTGTCCACACCACGGTCTACCAGTATGGATGCAGGTTCAGACCTTTTATAGTGATTTGAACCTTGCTACGAGGCAAATGGTGGATGCTATAGCATGTGGAGCTCAGCAAGACGCCGGAGCAGGCACAGAACCTGATAGAGGAGATGGCCATGAACAACTACCAGTGGCAATCCTCTAGGAGTCGGCCGATCAAACAAGGAACGGTCAACCAGTTAGACTCCACAGTAGCCTTGGCAACTCAAGTGGAGCTTCTGACTAAGAAGTTAGACCAGCTTCAAATGCCTGTTCATGCAGCCCAAATAAGCTGTGAATTTTGTGATGGCCCGCACTACAGTGCAAACTATAATGCGGGAGGTATGTTTGCTTCTAGTAATAATTCTTCCTCTATTATTTCTATTGACATGGAACAGGTAGACTACATGGGTAATGCCGCTAGATAGCAGAACAACCCATACAACAGCACATACAACCCCGGCTGGCGTAACCATCCAAATTTTGGGTGGAGAAATAATAACGCCTAGGGTCCACCAGGCTCTTAGAGACTGCATCAGTAGCCACCACAACTGCAGCAATAGGCTATACCATCACAGCCCCCTCCACCAGCCAAAAAGAAATATAATTTGGAGGAGCTGATGATGAAGTTTGTCACGTCGACAGAGACGAGATTCCAGCCGACAGACAGTGCCCTTAGAAATCAGCAGGCATCCATCCAGAATTTAAAGAGTCAAATTGGGCAGATTTCTAAGATGCTGTCTGAAAGGCCACAAGGATCTCCCTAGCACAACAGAGTCAAACCCTAGGGAGCATTGCAAGGCTGTCACCTTGTGGTCAAGTAAGCAATTGTCTAGCTCTCTACCTTTAGCTGATGATGAGGATGTTTGTATGTAGGATAAGCAAGCTAGGCAGGATCCAGAGCCTAAAACAATAGAAGGAGAAAAGGTGGAAGACAGGTAGAAGAGCCCTGTGAGAGAGTACCAGCCACCAGTTCCCTACCCTACTCGACTTAAGCAGGATAAGGCTGATAAGCAGTTTGGTAAGTTTCTTGACTTGTTTAAACAACTGCAGATTAACCTGCCTTTTGTTGATGCTATTTTGCAGATGCCGAAGTATGCAAAGTTCTTAAAGAAAATTTTGAGTAACAAAAGGAAGTTGGAGGATTTGGGACTCGTGACTCTGAATGAGGAGTGTTCGGCTATTCTTCAGAACAAGCTGCAACTCAAAAGAAGAGATCCAGGGAGTTTTACTGTTCCTTGTGTCATTGGCAATTTGCCTATTAGTGGTGCATTAGCTGATTTAGATTTGGGACTCGTGACTCTGAATGAGGAGTGTTCGGCTATTCTTCAGAACAAGCTACAACTCAAAAGAAGAGATCCAGGGAGTTTTACTGTTCCTTGTGTCATTGGCAATTTGCCTATTAGTGGTGCATTAGCTGATTTAGGAGCTAGTATAAATTTAATGCCCACTAGTCTGTTTAATAAATTAGGTTTGAATGAACCTAAGCCCACTAGGATGAGCATTCAGTTAGCTGATAGAACTGTAAAGATTCCTAGGGGTATTGTTGAATATGTGCTTTTTAAGGTAGACAAGTTTATTTTTCCTGTAGATTTTGTAGTTATGGATATGGAAAGTGAGAGTATTGTACCTTTAGTCCTAGATAGACCCTTTCTTGCAACATCTAGGGTTGTAATAGATGTTTGTGATGGAAAGCTTAAACTTAGGGTAGACGATGAGACCATCACCTTCGACCTAGCGACTATTATGAGACACTCTTTAGACCATGAAGATGTTGTATTTTCTATCGATATTGTGGATAATTTGGTTGAGTCTCACTTACAGGAAATGTTACTTGATGATCCTTTGCAAGTAGCCTTAGAAGGAGAGGAGGAGGAGTTGTCCAATGGCCAAGTGTTGGAGCAACTCGCTAGTTTATTGGCTACTGAGCCTAGCTGTTCTACTGATCCTTTTCTTTCTCTTGACAGGTCAGAAGTGCGGAAAGTGAAGTCTTCTTTTGAGGACCCCTAGGCCTTAGAATTGAAGGAGCTTCCTAAGCACTTAAGCTATGGATTCTTGGATGAGGAAGAAAAGTTACCGGTGATTATTGCAGCAGATTTAACACTTAAGGAGCGAGCAAAAACTCTAGATGTGCTCAAGAGGTATAAGAAGGCCTTCGCCTACAAGATTGCTAATATTCCCGGGATCATCCCTAATTTATATTCTCACAAGATTCTTATGGAGGATAGCTATAGAGCAATAGTTCAGCCACAGAGGCGGCTTAATCCTAACATGAAGGAAGTAGTCAAAAAGGAGGTAATTAAGCTCCTAGATGAAGGATTAATTTACCCCTTTTTGTGACAGTTCTTGAGTGAGCCTTGTGCAGGTTGTGCCGAAGAAAGGAGGCATGATAGTAATTCGAAATGAGCAAGATGAGCTGATACCTACACAGATGGTAACAGGATTCCGAGTGTGCATCGATTATAGGAGGCTTAATGATGCAACTCGGAAGGATCACTTCCCTCTTCCTTTCATTGATCAGATGTTAGAAAGATTGGCAAGACATATGTTTTACTGTTTCCTTGATGGTTTTTCAGGATATTTTCGTATCCCAATTGCACCTGAAGACCAAGAGAAGACAACTTTCACCTGCCCCTATAGGACATTCGCTTATAGACGGATGCCTTTTGGCTTATACAATGTGTCGATTACATTTCAGCAGTGTATGATGGTCATTTTCTATGATATGATTGAAGAGTCGATTGAGGTATTTATGGATGACTTCTCTATTTTTGGTAACTCATTCTCTCACTGTTTGGCAAATCTAGAACGCATGTTAGCTAGGTGCATTGAGGCTAACTTGGTGCTAAATTGGGAAAAGTGTCATTTTATGGTGAGATAGAGAATCGTTCTAAGGCATAAGATTTCACATGTAGGGATAGAAGTCGATAGAGCTAAAATAGAAACAATATCTAAGCTACCACCCCCTAGTTCTGTTAGGGCTGTTAGGAGATTCTTAGGCCATGCTAGATTTTGTAGAAGATTTATTAGAAATTTCTCTAGGATTGCAATGCCTCTTACTCAATTGCTAGTTAAGGATGCATCTTTCATTTTTTATGATGCATGTGTATCTTCTTTTGAGTTATTAAAGAAACTTTTGACCACAACCCCTATCATGGCTTCGCCTGATTGGGGGCTACCCTCTGAACTAATGTGCGATGCTAGTGACTATGCAGTTGGAGCTGTGCTTGGACAGAGGTTTGATAGAAAGCTCCAACCCATTTACTATGCTAGCAAGACATTAACAGGAGCCTAGGAACATTACACTACTACAGAGAAGGAGTTGTTGGCTGTCGTTTACACCTTCAACAAATTTCGATCATACCTCGTCTTATCAAAGACCATCGTCTTCACTGACCATTCAGCTTTGAGGTATTTGTTTAATAAGCATGATGCTAAGCCAAGATTGATCAGATGGATTTTATTGTTGCAAGAGTTCGACATTGAGATTTGAGATTAGAGATAAGAAAGGTGCAGAAAATTTAGCAGCAGATCACGTATCCAGACTGGAGAATCCGAGCTTGGATGCACTTGATGAGAGCACAACAGATGATTGATTTCTAGAGGAGCACTTATATTCATTAAAGGTATATTCTGATTCTCCTTGGTTTTCTGATTATGCTAACTACCATGTGGCTAGGGTCTTACCAAAGGGTATGACTTATCAACAAAAAAAAAGAAATTCTTTGCCGATTTGAAGTACTACATTTGCGAAGACTCCTTCCTATATTGAGTGTGTACAGACCAGGTCATCCGCCGATGTGTTTATGGCAAAGAGAGTCTTCAGATTCTTGAGGCATTGTCATGAAGGACCTGCAGGAGGCCATCAAGCGGCGAACCATACTGCTAGGAAGGTGTTGGATGCAGGCTTTTATTAACCAACTATCTTCCAGGATGCTAGAACCTTTGTTCAGGTTTGCGATGCTTGTCAGTGCTCAGGTAATATCTCTGCCCATGATGAGATGCCCTAAAACAGTATGCAGACAGTTGTGATATTTGAAATTTGGGGTATTGACTTCATGGGAACCTTCCCTTCCTCAAATGGTAATAAGTATATCCTAGTGGCTGTTGAATATTTCTCCAAATGGCCGGAGGCACAAGCCTTACCTACTGACGATGCTAGAGTTGTTTGCAGGTTCCTTAAAAAGTTATTTGCTAGGTTCGGCACACCTAGAGCGCTAATTAGTGACAGGGGAACGCATTTCTGCAATGCTCAATTAGAGAAGGCACTCAGGCGCTATGGTGTAACGTAGCGGTTCTCCACTCCATATCACCCACAAACCAGTGGGCAAGTTGAGGTTACTAATAGGGGTTTAGAATGTATATTAGAGAGAACTATGGGTGTAAGTCGGAAGGATTGGGCCTCAAACTAGATGATGCATTATAGGCATTTAGAACTTCCTATAGGACCTCCACAGGTTTTACGCCCTATAGGCTGGTATATGGAAAGTCTTGTCATTTACCTGTCGAATTAGAACACAGGGCTCTTTGGGCCCTTAACACTTGCAATTTTGATGTTTGATTCTGCAGGTAAGGAAAGACAGTGGCAACTGGGTGAATTGGAGGAATGGTGTCAACAAGCATATGAAAACTCCTCAATTTACAAGGCAAAGACAAAGAAGTGGCACGATCAGAGGCTCAAAGGTCCCAAGGAGTTTCAGAGTGGAGATAGAGTATTGTTATATAAGTCATGCCTTCGGTTGTTCCTAGGGAAGCTCAGGAGTCGATGGTCGGGGCCCTTCATGGTTAAGCAAGCTTTCCCATATGGCAACAGTCGAGCTTCATTATCCCGAGAAGGGTGATTTTAAAGTCAATGGACATAGGCTCAACGTGTATCACGGAAACTCGTTGGATTCTGAGCAGCGGGTTAACATGATTCTTTACCTGCAACGATGATTCATATTGAGTCCAGCTAAATGACTCAAGAATAAAAAAGAAGCGCCCTTGGGAGGCATTCCCATTCTAATTTTATGTTCTTTTCTTCGGTCCACTTTTATATTATCATTCATTGCATGCTTGTTGAACTTTAGAACAATTACTTTTTTATTTTAAACATAGTTATATAAACTTAGGGTTGGAATAACTTATGTTGGATTTTTAGTAATCGGTGAAGTGGGACTTTCCCGTTTGATTCACTTACTTGATTTATGGCCTAAATGTGTGCATATATATGTCAAATACAGGTAGGGAGTTCGGCGACTCGAGATGGCGAAGGAAAGCCTAGAATCAACCCTTTCACCACGGTTTATGTGGCCATCACAGGCTACAACACTAGGCCGTGCTCATTAGCACGGCCAGAGTCAAGCCCGTGATGAGAGAACACATGTATAATAGGGGATTTCAGCCGTTCACCACAGCTTTCGAAGGCACCACAGGTTACATCACCAAGCCGTGCCGGTCACCATGCCCGTGCCCAAGCCCGTGATGAATATACACTTAAGCAAAAAGGAAAACTCAGCCCTCACCACGGCTTCCGAAGGCACCACGGGCAGCAATACCAGGTCGTGCTGGTCAGCACGGCCGTGCCCCTACCCGTGCCAAATGGTGCAACATTAAAGCTTTAGGGCTCAGTACGGGCCGAGTCCTAGCCGTGCTGATCAGCAGGGCCTTGCCCTCACCCGTACTGACCCCCGTGCCTATAAAATGAGGAGCTTTTAAAATTTTTGCTAACCCCTTTCTAAGCTCCAAGGTTCTATTTTCTTCCATTTCTCTAATTCTTCTTACCTTTCTCAGCAATTCCAAGTGAGTCTCTTCACTTTTTGTTTCTTTTTTTGTTTTAATTTGGTTTTTCTTTTATGCGTATACTTTATTTAGGACATGCTAGTATGTTTTGGTAGTTTTACTTTGTTACACTATTTCCATATGACCTCAACTAGATTTAATTTATATTAGTTGCTATGTTTGTTGTGAATTCGATTATGAAACGATAAGTGTGCGGTTTGGCAAAAATAAAGTTTGTCTATGGCATTTTATTATGAACAATTGTTAGCATAAAGTTGCGTTAGTTGGTGCACGATAAAGTAGGCTGGAATGTATTTGTTAATTAGTTTATGCAGGAGATTGGGGCTTTAGTCTTTTGTTAAATCTAAAGTTTTTTGTTAGTCGAATTATAGTCGTTATGCTGTTAAATTTTGGGTAGAATTTCTGATTAACTTGATTTCTTGTTCGAATAACTAATGATTCATTACATTAGGTAATATGAGGGATCGCGATCAATCACGAAGAAAGCAATCGAAATGCGTCGCTACTAACAAGTGATCACGTGGCGAAGGAACATCTTCATCCACTTCACCAGCACCAGCACCTCCACCTCCACCGTAACAGCAACTAGTCCGAGCCCGAAGAGCACCAGCTGCGAATCCACCTGCACCTGGTCATCATCCATTATGGACATTCCCTAATGCAGATAACGAAAGTCGATTCCAAGTTATGAGATGGAAGCAAGTGATGGCGGGTCATTGTATCGACTTCGTATCCCTGGAAAAAGTGGGATTGGTTCAGGATGTGTGCACTCTATTCGAGACTCTACCATATGCGCAATTCTTTGACATCATTGAGCCAACCCACCGTGAGCTTACGATTAAGTTCCTCAGCACCTTCTTCCTGCAGCAACAGATCACAAACTGGCATCAGCCTGATGCAGTTTATTTCAGAC